>NC_087369.1:10668740-11332635 GCF_030014295.1 Loxodonta africana | reverse complement strand
AGAGAACAAGCATTGGATTGGGAATCAGAAGACCTGGCTTCTAGACCTGACTATGACTGTGCCTCAGTCTCCTTATCCGTGATATGAGGGGTATCCCCAAGGTTCTTTATGGCTCTAAAACAATTCTATGATTCATTGTGCCCTTATGTACTATGGTCCTTCATTCTCTCAGGGACCTTCTCCACACTAAGTACTTTGAATTTTGTTAAGTCCCAAAAATAGCCTAGTTCCTTCCTAGTTTAATAATATCTTAATGTATCCATACATCTGTACCGTACTAAATCATTTATCAAGAACCTTCACAACCACAGTTTCATTGGATTCTTATAACAATGTTTCCTGGTAGTTATTATCATCCCCATTTCAATGATGAGAAAACTGAGGTTCAGAGAGGTCTCATGACTACTAAGTGTCAAGTGTTAGACCCAGGTATTTTGACTCAAAGTCCAGCACTCTTTCCACTACTCTACAATGTCAGGAAAAGGACATCAAATCTTTAGTGGTGGGAAAGCCTAGGAGGCCCCACTTTGTGTGTGTTTCTGTATGAGGTAAACAGAACATCAATTAGTATTTGAACGTTCATTCCAAGTCTTTGGCCTGATCTCAAGAGAAAGGCAATTGGACTCGGAGACCACATAGCTTCAGTTCTCATGCTGGCTTGGTCTCAGAGCTTGTCTCTGGAAGTAAAAAGGAGAAGCTGAGTAGACTCTCTTTGCCCACCTTTGGTTATATCTTCAAGGAAATTACAGGTCAGGTATAAATATGCCAAAAGTCAAACAAAGGTGCACTTGAAGGCACCCCTGGAAGGAGGACTCTGCCTCATAAACTAAGAAGCCGGCTTATGATAACCTTGGAATGTGTGATGTGAAACTTAAGAGGGTTTTCCTTTGAACCGTGCCCTTCCTTCACCTCTCCTCCCTTCATGTCTGGCCTCTCACTTGCTCCTCCCCCTGCACCCCAGGCAGCCTTTCTGCATGGAAGCCTGACAATTTCTTCAGAATTGCTCCCCATGGTGGAACGCCCCTAGGGATTATCAGTTAATTTTCCTGGGGCTTTGAAAGGGACTCATCCAACAGACCACTACCGCCTTTTTCTCCCCATTTTTAAAATTGTTTTCTTGTGGTAAAATATGTACATATAACAAAATATTTTCCAATTCCACATTTTTTTTTGCACATACAATTCAGTGACACCGATTACAGTTCATCATGTGCAACCATCACCGCCATTAAGAGAAACTCAGTGGCCCCTCTCCCTATTTTTTGAGGCTGTCTTATCACTAGTATCATTATCATCAATGGTTCTGGGGGCTTGAACTGAAGAAGACCTAAGACCACCAACCCAGCCCCTGATGCTAACCAGATGAGTCTCACTCACCACTGCTTATCGGCACCCAAGTGGTGTGACCTTCAGCCTATTTTCTTTAGTTTAATATGGGCCGGTGGCATGGTGTTCAGGGAGAGAGCTTTTCTTGGTGGTTTAAAAAGGGAAAGGCGATGAGGGCAATTAACCACCATCTGTGAAGAATAGTGGAAACCCGGAATTTAATGGCAAATTTACACAACAGTAGTGATCGGTAAGGTCCCTGGTGGCACAAACAGCTTGCTCTCAGCTACTAACCAAAAGGTTGAAAGTTTGAATCTACCCAGTGGCATTGCAGAATAAAGGCCTGGTGATCTACTTCCAAAAAATCAGCCATGAAAACCCTACGGAGCACAGTTCTACTCTGACACACATGGAGTTGCCGTGAGTCGGAATCAAGCAGATGGCAACTGATTTGGGTATGTCAGTAGCAGGGTACCTGCGTGTCAATATCTAGAGCCAAGGACCCTACTACTGATTCTTGTACTTGAGTATGTGGATTGACAAACAGCACTCAAGATTTAAGGCGCTTAGCATTACTGAAGGCGTTGACAAAGGAATAGGCCAAAACTCCAATTTATTTCTGTTCCTCTTTTTAGTTCCTTGTTTAGAATTAACCTCTATACTGGTTTCATGGAGCCCTGGTGACGCCATGGTTAAGAGCTCAGGTGCCAACCAAAAGGTCGGCGGTTCAAAGCCACTAGCCAGTCCTTGGAAACCCTATGGGGCAGTTCTACTCTGTCCTATAAGGTCGCTATGAGTCAGAATTGACTTGACAGCAATGGGTTTTGGTTAACCTCCAGAACTGTAAGATAATAAATGTGTGTTGTTTTAAACCACTAACCTTATGGTAATTTGTCACAGCAGCAACAGGAGACTCATCCAACTGATATGACTCAGCATCTCCCACTGAGAGCCTAGAAACAGAAATTGCCACGCCTCACGCTTCTCCTTTTGGACGAGAATAGGAAGTTTGTTGCCAATGCTGTGTGCCATGGCAGTCTGGAAGCCATTCAGTCAGAAGATTGTGATGATGAATAGAGGAAATGTCTAGCAAATACTAACCCAGCTCTACTCCTTGTTGTTAATTTTACCACATTGTATGCAAATAAAGGCATCTTGAAACAAAAATTTTATGTAGATATGAACTGGGGTTTTCAGTGCCTATCTTCATCCACAAAAGCTCTTGTTTGCAATTCAGATGAACTAGTCAACTAATAACCCAAAACTAACAAGAAACAGAGAAGAGTCAGGTAATGGCTACTTACTGCTCCTGGTCTCTAAGGCAATATTGAAATGAGAAAACAACCAATGTGGTTGTAAGATTTTTTTTTTCTGGAACCTCGAAGTTTAAAAGCCATTAGTTCCATATAACTCTCCATCACTCAAAGTATTTTTCTCTGCTTTGGCTATTTTTCAAGAACTTCTACCTGCTTCCACTTCTCCAGCAGCAGTTTCTCCCCCTCCCATTTTCTCTTCAGACTGGGTGTCATTTGATAGAAAAATAACCTTCTGGCAAGTTAGGCATCTAGAAGAAATCTAGACTTTGGGTAACACCTTGCTGATTTCTTTAGGGGTAAATACGATCCTAAAAAAAAAAAATCCTAGGCTTTTTGGCAAGCTTTTATGAAACATTTTCTGGCGCTCGAAGTAAAGTTATTGATTCCAGGCCCTTCTGTGGGATCTTCGATCCGGGTCTGCTCCAGAAAGTGCATTCTCCATGCATTATCCATGTCCTCGTTGCTGCCGCCTGGTCCAGGCCCTCAGCTCCTCAGCCAGTGCGCACTCCCCCGGCCCCGCCCCGCTGACTCACTCCCCCATCACCGCCTTCCCGCCCGCCCGCCCGCCTTCCTGCGTGCATTCCTCCCTTCCTTCCTTCCCTTCTCTGTCCCTCTTTCTGTCTTTTTCTTTCACATTCGTTTTATCTCTCTTTTTTCCTTCTCTCTCTCTGCCTCTCTGCTTTTAACCAAGCCGTTTGAAACAGGTTTTCCTAACCCTCAAACTGAGAGGGCTTAGTATAATTCTTTGTTGGAAGACATAGATTTTCCAAGGGCATGTATTTGGTCGGAAGAGTTGGTAGCCTTGCAACGCCCCTGGAGAATCTTGAACAGACTCTCTTTGCGATTAGCCACTACCATGTTAATGTCATACTGCCATGGGGAGGCTCACAGACGGTGATGCCGATGAATTTACACTCCCATTAACTTCATAGATTAGACTATAGGTAAGGAAATACCCATGTACGCAAGGGAACATACATTATTAAATAGGCGGCATCAAATTGCTAGAATGATTCTTTTGTAGTCTCGTGTTTATAAGGTCATATTCTACAAGCACCCAGAAAAATCCAAAATTGCATCCTGGGAGGCATGAGAGCACAGTGGTTAAGACTTGGACTCTGCCTTCTCATCTCCTAGGTCGAATTCCTGTTTTGCCACTGACAAGCCTTGTGACTTGGAGTCTTAACGTCCTCATCTAAAAATTGTGGATAGTGGTTTAATGGTGCTATTCGGAGAATTAAATGAGAAAGAGTACGTAAAATACATAACAAGTTGTCCGCCCCTTAATAAAACCTAAAAAATGTTAGTTACTATTAGCATAAGGAGCCCTGGTGGTGCAGTGGTTATGCAATCAGCTACTAACCAAAATGTTGACAGTTCAAACCCACCGGCTGCTCCACAGGAAAAAAGATGTGGCAGTAAGCTTCTGTAAAGATTAAACCAAAACCAAAACCTACTGCTGTCAAGTCGATTCCAACTCATAGTGACCCTATAGGACAGAGTAGAACTGCCCCATAAAGTTTCCAAGGAGCAGCTAGTGGACTCTAAATGCCAACCTTGGTTAGCAGCCGCGCTCTTAACCACTGTGCCACCAGGGCTTCCCGTAAAGATTACAGTCTTGGAAACCCTATGGAGCAGTTCTACTATGTCCTATAGGGTTTCTATGAGTTAACATCGACTCAATAGCACACAACAACAACTATTAGCTTAGGAGTCCCTGGGTGGTGCAACCAGCTAAAGCACACTCAGCTGCTAACCAAAAGTTTGGAGGTTTGAGTCCACCCAGAGGCACCTCAGAAGAAAGGCCTGGTGATCTACTTTTGAAAAAGCAGCTACATGGGGTCACCATGAGTCGGAGTCAACTGTACAGCAACTGGGTTTTTTTTTTTTTTAACTATTAGCTTATCATTACGGAAGGTAAGAGGGAACTAGAAGTTTTGAGTTCCCCCATGCCTATATGATCTAATTTAATACCCATAACAGCTCCATATGGTGTGTATTGTAAATTCAGAAACTCTGAAGAGTCTGAGGTCTTATCCTACTTGATCTGACTAGAGACAAGAGGCTTTCTGGACTAGAGAAAGAGACAGCTTACTACTTAAGGCAAAAACAGCAAGAGAAGCATCTCAGCATCAGTTCCCCACGCTCTAATCTCCACAGGGCGATACAAGGAGGGCCAGATGTTCCCAGAAGAGGAACGCCCAAATTATGAGACCTGAAGTTTCTATAGGCTGCCGGCACATGTGCTCATCCTTGCCTCCAAAGAGACAGATGGATGACTCATTAAGCATATTTCCTCTGTTGGGGGGGGAACTAGCTTCACCACCCTGAATGTGAGCAAATGGCCCTGAGAAGTTCACGCTCTAAGCCTATCTAACATTAGGGAGACACCATCTCTAGCTTCCAAAGCCTTCACTCAGAAAACCTGGACCATACAGACACATGAAAATAGTCATAGAGAATTTTCTCCCAACTTGTCTCACCCATATTTTACAGATAGAATATTAGTTGTACACTTTGGGATCAGGAGTAGGAGATGCTGAGGGTGGGTTATTTAGCGAACTCTGGTTCTTTAATCAATAAATACTGTTATTTATTGTATTTGTAAGAGCCAAATGTTATAGGGCTTAATTCAACTGAACCATATGGGTGTCTGGGGGAACTGAAATAGGCTATCAGTCAATGAAGTCAGCCCATAGAAAGTTTTCCTGCAGCATACTCCCTCATCTAGATCTATTACTTCCTCTCCAACACTGAAAATGACCTTTTATCTGTCCTATGTCTCAAAAAAAAAATTTTTTATGTCTCCAGGGCATTGTTAAATTATATTTAAAAGAAATTTATTCTGAATAGTAATGGATGAGAACTTTCCAAAGAATTTGTATTAACATAAAACACTGTTAATAAATGACTTAACTCAAACCAATGGAAGGTTTCAGGCAGGTAGATATCTTGGTAGAGCATCTGTCTCACATAAAATACACCTCCAGTTAAGAGCTACAAGCATATTCATGTACATTATTTCATTTGATCCGTTAGAAAACCCAGGGCAGAAACACTTCATTGGAGAAAATGTAGAGTTCAAGGTTAACTAGCTTACTATTAAAGGCTAAGCGCAGGCAAGCTGAGACACGGTCCCCAAGTCTTCAGATTTGAAGATGCTGATCCATGGTCAACTCCCACACACCCCAGAGCAGTGATCCTCAACTATAATGTGTGGGAGGGGGAGGATGAATGGGGACCCCTTAGGAGAGTCAACATTTCAGATCCTCCTGGATGGGAGCTCAAACCATGACTCCCTTCAGAGATGTTACTGTCTTCCTGAACGACAGCTAAGATGATGTTGGGAACTCCTGTTACCGATAGAATGGTACTGTAGCCCTGGGGGATGTTCGGAGAGAAAAATCCCTGAGAACGACTAGCCTACCTTTATAGTTAATCAACATCCTTTCAAATAGTTAATAGGAATAAATTCAAGTAATTAGTAGAGATATTGTCATAAAATTAATAGAGAAATTTCTAGTACATTCTGTCATAGCATCAGCTCAGCCATTCATCCAGCATACACACAAATACACACATTAACATCTTTGGATAAATATCTTTCGTTCTTGGTTCCCTTTCATTTAATCAGGTTTGTGTCAGAGTTTCACTTCTGTTTATCTTTTGACAATGACAGCTAAAGGTTACATCCCCAGGACATAGAAATCTGACTTAAGTGCCGTACTTTAATTCTAATAATAATGAAAAATACCTAATCAGTGTGAACCCTTTTGGAAAAGATCACTCGAGGAGAAAATTGTTCTTGACGATGTTAAGAGCACTGTTCCGCTCTGCCAAGGGGCAATCATGAGGCACACGAGAAAATCAGCATTTGCATCAAAGGACGTTCTTCCAGATGCCATCAAAACTCTCTCTTGACTGCCACAAGTACAATACCCTATTCCTCACCACCTGTTCCATTTGAATTGGCTGCAAGAGAACGGAGAGGAATGGTGTACGTTTCACCGCTCTGCAATTTCCCAAAACTCAGAATTCATAAGGGAAAATACTTGAATTTTGTGTACTTCCTGAAGTGGGAACATCAGACAGATCACAAGACAGACGATAGCCTGCAATTTGATCCCCCTCTGTCTAATTTTCAGTGTAGTGTAGGAGTGTAAAAATGACCTTGTCAGCTGACCCTGTACAAAGTGATCTTATCTCAATCATCAACTGGAAAAATTCCCATTGACCTATAATGTATACGAGTCAGAATCGTGGATTTGGTTTTGGTTTTATGATGTACAGAATTTTCGTCAAAATATTAAGAACTTTTTTGCCATCCATTATAAATATATTTTTGTTGTTAGGTGCTGTTGAGCCAGTTCCACCTCATAGCGACGCTATGCACAACAGAATGAAACACTGCCCAGTCCTGCACCGTCTTCACAACCATTGCAAGGTTTGAGCCCATCCTTGCAGCCACTGTGTCAATCCATCTCATTGAGGGACTTGCTCTCTTTCACTGACCCTTTATTTTACCAAGCATGATGTCCTCCTCCAGTTACTGGTCCCTCCTTATAACATGTCTAAAGTAAGTGGGGAGGCGGGGCCAAGATGGCTGACTAGGTAGAAGCTACCTCGGATCTCTCTTGCAACAAAGACTCGGAAAAACAAGTGAATCGATCACATACATGACAATCTACGAACCCTGACCATCAAACACAGATCTAAAGAGTTGACCTGAGTGATAGAGACTGAGAACGAACAACCACGGGGAAGCAACGACTGCTTTCAGAGCCTGGAGCCAATGTTCCAGTCAGAAAACCTTGGCGCCGGGCTTTGGACTGGGAGCAGAGGAACTCCCCAAATTAAAGAATCAAAATCTTTCCCAAATGAAGATACAATCCTGGAATTCCCAGATGCAGAATATACAAAACTAATTTACAGAATGCTTCAAGACATCAGGGATGACCTCAGAAATGAAATAAGGCAATCTACAGAAAAAGCCAAGGAACACATTGATAAAGCAGATGAAGAACTCAAAAAGATTATTCAAGAACATAGTGGAAAAATTAATCAGCTGCAAGAATCCATAGAGAGACAGCATTCAGAAATCCAAAAGATTAACAGTAAAATAACAGAATTAGACAACTCAATAGGAACCCAGAGGAGCAGAATCGAGCAATTGGAAAGCAGAGTGGGGGGCCTGGAGGATAAGGGAATTGACACCAACATAGCTAAAAAAAAAATCAGATAAAAGAATTTTAAAAAATGAGGAAACCCTAAGAATCATGTGGGACTCTATCAAGAAGAATAACTTGAGTGTGACTGGAGTTCCAGAACAGGGAGGGATAACAGAAAAGTTGAAGATCTGTTAGCAGAAAACTTCCCTGACATCATTAAAAATGAAAGGATACCTATCCAAGATGCTCATCGAACCCCATATAAGATTGATCCAAAAAGAAAATCACCAAGACATATTATCATCAAATTTGCCAAAACCAAAGATAAAGAGAAAATTTTAAAAGCAGCCAGGGATAAAAGAAAGGTCTCCTACAAAGGAGAGTCAATAAGTTCAGACTACCCAGCAGAAACCATGCAGTCAAGAAGGCAATGGGATGACATATATAGAGCACTGAAGGAGAAAAACTGCCAGCCAAGGATCATATATCCAGCAAAACTCTCTCTCAAATATGAAGGTGAAATTAAAACATTTACAGATAAACGCAAGCTTAGAGAATTTGCGAAAACCAAACCAAAGCTACAAGAAATACTGAAGGAAATTGTTTGGTCAGAAAATCAATAATGTCAGATACCAGCACAACATAAGGTCACAAAACAGAACATCCTGATATCTACTCAAATAGGGAAATCACAAAAACAAATTAAGATTAATTTTAAAAAGAAAAAAATGCTCAAAACAGGGAATCATTGAAGTCAATGTGTAAAAGATCACAATAATCAAAAGAGGGACTAAATACAGGAGGCATAGAACTGCCACATGGAGAGGAGAAACAAGGCGATATAGGACAATACAAGTTAGGTTTTTACTTAGAAAAATAGGGGTAAATACTAAGGTAACCACAAAGAGGTATAACAACTCCACCTCGGGCCCCACGGCCGCTCCACCCACAAAGAGGTATAACAACTCCATAGCTCAAAATAAAAACCAAGAAAAACATAACGACTCAGCAAAGATAAATTCAACTACTATGAAAATGAGGAACACACAATTTACAAAGAAAAACGTCTCGGCACAAAAAAGTAAGCGGAAAAATGAAATTGTCAACAACACACACAAAAAGGCATCAAAATGACAACACTAAACACATACTTATCTATAATTACGCTGAATGTAAATGGACTAAATGCACCAATAAAGAGACAGAGAGTCTCAGACTGGATAAAGAAACACGATCCGTCTATATGCTGCCTACAAGAGACATATCTTAGACTTAGAGACACAAACAAACTAAAACTCAAAGGATGGAAAAAAATATATCAAGAAAACAACAAGCAAAAAAGAAGAGGAGTAGCAATATTAATTTCTGACAAAATAGACTTTAGACTTAAATCCACCACAAAGGATAAAGAAGGACACTACATAATCATTACAGGGACAATTGACCGGGAAGATATAACCATATTAAATATTTATGCACCCAACGACAGGGCTGCAAGATATATAAAACAAACTTTAACAGAACTGAAAAGTGAGATAGACACCTCCACAATTATAGTAGGAGACTTCAACACACCACTTTCAGTGAAGGACAGGACTTCCAGTAAGAAGCTCAATAGAGACACGGAAGACCTAATGGCTACAATCAACCAACTTGACCTCATAGGCTTATACAGAACACTCCACCCAACAGCTGCAAAGTATACTTTTTTTTTTCTAGTGCACATGGAACATTCTCTAGAATAGACCACATGTTAGGTCATAACATAAACCTTTGCAGAATCCAAAACATCGAAATATTACAAAGCATCTTCTCAGACCACAAGGCCATAAAAGTGGAAATCAATAACAGAAAAATCAGGGAAAAGAAATCAAATACTTGGAAACTGAACAATACCCTGCTCAAAAAAGACTGGGTTACAGAAGACGTTAAGGAGGGAATAAAGAAATTCATACAATGCAACGAGAATGAAAACACTTCCTATCAAAACCTCTGGGACACAGCAAAAGCAGTGCTCAGAGGTCAATTTATATCGATAAATGCACACATACATAAAGAAGAAAGAGCCAAAATCAGAGAACTGTCCCTACAACTTCAACAAATAGAACGCGAGCAACAAAAGAATCCATCAGGCACCAGAAGAAAACAAATAATAAAAATTAGAGCTGAACTAAATGAATTAGAGAACAGAAAAACAATTGAAAGAATTAACAAAGCCAAAAGCTGGTTCTTTGAAAAAATTAACAAAATTGGTAAACCATTGGCCAGACTGATTAAAGAAATACAGGAAAGGAAACAAATAACCCGAATAAGAAACGAGAAGGGCCACATCACAACAGACCCAACTGAAATTAAAAGAATCATATCAGATTATTATGAAAAATTGTACTCTAACAAATTTGCACACCTAGAAGAAATGGATGAATTCCTGGAAAAACACTACCTACCTAAACTAACACAATCAGAAGTAGAACAACTAAATAGACCCATAACAAAAAAAGAGATTGAAAAGGTAATCAAAAAACTCCCAACAAAAAAAAGCCCCAGCCCGGACGGCTTCACTGCAGAGTTCTACCAAACTTTCAGAGAAGAGTTAACACCACTGCTACTAAAGGTATTTCACAGCATAGAAAATGACGGAATACTACCTAACTCATTCTACGAAGCCACCATCTCCCTGATGCCAAAACCAGGTAAAGACACCACAAAAAAAGAGAATTACAGACCTATATCCCTCATGAACATAGATGCAAAAATCCTCAACAAAATTCTAGCCAATAGAACTCAACAACATATCAAAAAAATAATCCACCACGATCAAGTGGGATTTATACCAGGTATGCAAGGCTGGTTTAATTACAAAAAACCATTAATGTAATCCACCATATAAATGTAATGTAATCCACCATATAAATAAAACAAAAGACAAAAACCACATGATCTTATCAATTGATGCAGAAAAGGCATTTGACAAAGTCCAACACTTAGCAAACTAGGAATTCAAGGAAAACTCTTAGCAAAATAGGAATTCAAGGAAAATTCCTCAACATAATAAAGGGCGTCTATACAAAGCCAACAGCCAACATCACTCTAAATGGAGAGAGCCTGAAAGCATTTCCCTTGAGAACGGAAACCAGACAAGGATGCCCTTTATCACCACTCTTATTCAACATTGTGCTAGAGGTCCTAGCCAGAGCAATTAGGCTAGACAAACAAATAAAGGGCATCCGGATTGGCAAGGAAGAAGTAAAATTATCTCTATTTGCAGATGACGTGATCTTATACACAGAAAACCCTAAGGAATCCTCCAGAAAACTACTGAAACTAATAGAAGAGTTCGGCAGAGTCTCAGGTTATAAGATAAACATACAAAAATCCCTTGGATTCCTCTACATCAACAAAACGAACATCGAAGAGGAAATCACCAAATCAATACCATTCACAGTAGCCCCCAAGAAGATAAAATACTTAGGAATAAATCTTACCAAAGATGTAAAAGACCTATACAAAGAAAACTACAAAGTACTAGTGCAAGAAACTAAAAGGGACCTACTTAAGTGGAAAAACATACCTTGCTCATGGATAGGAAGACTTAACATAGTAAAAATGTCTATTCTACCAAAAGCCATCTATACATACGATGTACTTCCGATCCAAATTCCAGTGACATTTTTTAAAGTGATGGAGAAACAAATCACCAACTTCATATGGAAGGGAAAGAAGCCCCGGAGAAGTAAAGCATTACTAAAAAAGAAGAAGAAAGTGGGAGTCCTCACTCTACTTGATTTTAGAACATATTACACAGCCACAGTAGTCAAAACAGCCTGGTATTGGTACAACAACAGGCACATAGACCAATGGAACAGAATTGAGAACCCAGATATAAATCCATCCACATATGAGCAGCTGATATTTGACAAAGGCCCAGTGTCAGTTAATTGGGGAAAAGATAGTCTTTGTAACAAATGGTGCTGGCATAACTGGATATCCATTTGCAAAAAAATGAAACAGGACCCATACCTCACACCAAGCACAAAAACTAACTCCAAGTGGATCAAAGACCTAAACATAAAGACTAAAACGATAAAGGTCATGGAAGAAAAAATAGGGACAACCTTAGGAGCCCTAATACAAGGCATAAACAGAATACAAAACATTACCAAAAATGACAAAGAGAAACCAGATAACTGGGAGCTCCTAAAAATCAAACACCTATGCTCATCTAAAGACTTCACCAAAAGAGTAAAAAGATCACCTACAGACTGGGAAAAAATTTTCAGCTATGACATCTCCAACCAGCGCCTGATCTCTAAAATCTATATGATTCTGTTAATACTCAACCACAAAAAGACAAACAACCCAATCAAAAAGTGGGCAAAGAATATGAACACGCACTTCACTAAAGAAGATATTTAGGCAGCTAACAGATATATGAGAAAATGCTCTCGATCATTAGCCATTAGAGAAATGCAAATTAAAACTACGATGAGATTCCATCTCACTCCAACAAGGCTGGCATTAATCCAAAAAACACCAAATAATAAATGTTGGAGAGGCTGTGGAGAGATTGGAACTCTAATACAGTGCTGGTGGGAATGTAAAATGGTACAACGACTTTGGAAATCTATCTGGCGTTTTCTTAAAAAGTTAGAAATAGAACTACCATACAACCCAGAAATCCCACTCCTCGGAATATACCCTAGAGACACAAGAGCCTTTACACCAACAGATATATGCACTCCCATGTTTATTGCAGCACTGTTTACAATAGCAAAAAGCTGGAAGCAACCAAGGTGTCCATCAATGGATGAATGGGTAAATAAATTGTGGTATATTCACACAATGGAATACTACGCATCGATAAAGAACAGTGACGAATCTGTGAAACATTTCATAACATGGAGGATCCTGGAAGGCATTATGCTGAGTGAAATTAGTCAGATGCAAAAGGACAAATATTGTATAAGACCACTATTATAAGACCTTGAGAAATAGTAAAAACTGAGAAGAACACTTACTTTTGTGGTTAGGAAGAGGGGAGGGAGGGTGGGAGAGGGTTATTTACTGATTAGTTAGTAGATAAGAACTACTTTAGGTGAAGGGAAGGACAATACTCAATACACGGAAGGTCAGATCAACTGGATTGGACCAAAAGCAAAGAAGTTTCTGGGATAAACCGAATGCTTCGAAGGTCAGCGGAGCAAGGGCAGGGGTTTGGGCACTATGGCTTAAGGGGACTTCTAAGTCAATTGGCAAAATAATTCTATTATGAAAACATTCTGCATCCCACTTTGAAGTGGGCGTCTGGGGTCTTAAATGCTAACAAGCAGCCATCTAAGATGCATCAATCAGTCTCAACGCGCCTGGATCAAAGGAGAATGAAGAACACCAAGGTCAGACGATAACTATGAGCCCAAGAGACAGACAGGGCCACATGAACCAGAGACTTACTTCTGAGACCAGAAGAACTAGATGGTGCCCGGCCACAACTGATGACTGCCCTGACAGGGAGCACAACAGAGAACCCCTGAGGGAGCAGGAGAATAGTGGGATGCAGACCCCAAATTCTCATAAAAAGACCAGACTTAATGGTCTGACTGAGACTAGAAGAATCCCGGCGGTCATGGTCCCCAAACCTTCTGTTGGCCCAGGACAGGAACCATTCCCGAAGACAACTCATCAGACATGGAAGGGACTGGACAATGGGTGGGAGAGAGATGCTGATGAAGAGTGAGCTACTTGTATCAGGTGGACACTTGAGACTGTGTTGGCATCTCCTGTCTGGAGGGGAGATGGGCGGGTAGAGAGGGTTAGAAACTGGCAAAACCTTCACGAAAGGAGAGACTGGAAGGAGGGAGCGGGCTGGCTCATTAGGGGGAGAGTAAGTGGGAGTATGGAGTAAGGTGTATATAAGTTTATATGTGACAGACTGACTTGACTTGTAAACTTTCACTTAAAGCACAATAAAAATTATTTGAAAAAATAAAATAAAGTAAGTGGGATGAAGTCTCACCATCCTCGCTTCTAAGGAGAACTTTGTACTTCTTTCAAGAGAGGTTTATTCATTCTTCTGGTAGTCCATGGTGGTATATTCAATATTCTTCACCAACACCGTAATTCAAAGGCATCAATTGTTCTTCAGTCTTCCTTATTCATTATCCAGCTATAGCATGCAGATGAGGCAATTGAAAATACCATGGCTTGGGTCAAGCACACCTTTCAAGAGGTCTTTTGCAGCAGATTTGCCCAACGCAATACATCCTGATTTCTTAACTGCTGCTTTCATGGGCATTGATTGTGGATGCAAATAAAATTAAATCCTTGACAACTTCCATTTTTTCTCCACTTATCATGATGTTACTTATTGGTCCAGTTGTAAGGATTTTTGTTTTCTTTATGTTGAGGTGTAATCCATACTGAAGGCTGTGGTCTTTGATCCTCATCAGTAAGTGCTTCAAGTTTTCTTCACTTTCAGGAAGCAAGATTGTGCCATTTGCATATGTTAATGAGTCTTCTCCAATCCTGATGCCCCATTCTTCTTCATATAGTCCAGCCTCTCAGATTATTTGTTCAGCATACAAACTGAATAGGTATGGTGAAAGGATACAACCCAGACGCACACCTTTCCTGACTTTAAACCACGCAGTATCCCCTTATTCTGTTTGAACAACTGCCTCTTGGTCTATATACAGGTTCCTGAGGAGCGCAATTAAGTGTTCTGGACTTCTCATTCTTCGCAGTGTTATCCATAATTTGTTATCATTCACCCAGTCAACTGCCTTTACATAGTCACTAAAACATCTTTCTGCCATTCTCTGCTTTCAGCCAGGATCCATCTGACATCAGCAATGATATCCCTCGTTCCACATACCCTTCTGAATCCAGCTTGAATGTCTGGCAGTTCCCTGTTGATGTACCTCTGCAACTGTTTTTGAATTCTCTTCAGCAAAATTTTAATTGCATATGATAGTAATGATATTGTTTGATAATTTCTGCATTCTGTTGGATCATCTTTCTTTGGAATGGGCACAAAATGGATCTCTTCCAGTCAGTTGGTCAGGTAGCTGTCTTTCAATTCTGTTGGCATAGATAAGTGAGCACCTGCAGCGCTGCATCCATTTGTTGAAACATCTCAGTTGGTATTTCATCAATTCCTGGACCCTTGTTTTTGGCCAACACCTTCAGTGCAGCTTGGTCTTCCTTCTTCAGTACCATGAGTTCTTGATTCTATGCTACCTCCATAAACATAAGGTGAATTAGTTAAGCATTTACTAATGTTCATTCCCAGAGCAGCTGCTTGGACAACTGTTGTGTTCCCAGAGCTTCTGGTTGTATTGTCTCCATGCAACACAAGCAGAGTCCCTGCACTGCAAAAGTGGGCTTTGGGCTGAGCCTCCAGGAATCGTCACTGGACAGCACTGCAGAACTGGTCGACCTATCTTTTTTATTTTTCTTTTCGAATAATTTATCAAGGTGCTATTCACATAAGATAAAACTAATACTTTTAAAATGAACAATTCAGTGGCATTTAGTACATTCACAATGTTATGCAAGCACCACCTCTGTCTGTTTCCAAAACATTTCCATCACTCCAAAGTAGTGGCCGACATGTCTTAATTAGGAAGGTGGCAATAAGGAAGCCACTTCTGGAACTGTTGGCCGCAGGAGCTACACCATGCATGCTAGGTCTGCCCCAGAAGGGGAAAATCAAAAAGGATGCCCTGTGCTCTGCGTATCGTTCTACACAGTGGGATCTTGGTAATGCAGAAAGAGAAAACATTAACACTTCCACAACTGAGTTTGCCAACAGAAACAACAGAAGCCAGCCCCACCTTTTTCTGCCTTCTAAATTTCTCATGAGTTCATCTGATTAGTGGAACCTAAGGCATGCCTTGGACCTTAGCTGCAAGAGAATCTTGGAATTGTAGTTTTTGGTGTTTCAGCTTAGGAAGAGGATGGAATGGATGGTACACGCCAATTTACCACCTTCACTATCTATAGTGAGCCCATCCTAATATCGTCACAATGCCATACCCCTGGTATGGGAAAATGGCACTATCATATCTGCTTTCTTACCACAGAGGATGGGATGGATTGTCCCAAAACATCTACACTCTTTCCCCTAAACTTACTGTCATCTAAAGACTCATACTTGCTACTGGGCAGGCCCAAGCTTAGGATATGGAACAGAACAGAGTAATCTGGCTAATGTGTATTCTAAACCTGAAATCTTCCCTTTATCAGCACATTGTCCCAAGGAGCCAACCTGCCCACACTAGATGGTAATGGTCATGAAAACTACTTTGCCAGCCAGCCTCAGCCTCCTGCCATCATCATATAACCTTGTGTTCATTCCAACAGAATTAGCACTTCCAGTCAAATCCTTAGAGAGACTTTTGAAAACCATAACAGAGATACAACCAAACTTGTTGCTATCAAGTTGATTCCAATTCATTGCAACCTTATAGGACACAGTAGAACTGCCCCATAGGGTTTCCAAGGCTGTAATCTTTATGGAACCAACTGCCACAGCTTTCTTCCACAGAGTGGCTGATGAGTTCAAACTGCCGACCTTTTGGTTAGCAGCTGAGTGCTTTAACCGCTGTACCACCAAGGCTCCTTATAACAGCGATAGAGGAGGTGTCTTAGGCTGGGTTCTCTGGAGAAGCAAAACCAGTGAAGCGTCTATATTTATAGAGAGAGATTTATATCAAGGAAATGACTCGTGGTTGAAGAGGCTGGAAAGTCCCAAGTCCATGGGTCAAGCTAGAGGCTTCTCCTGACTCACGTAGCTGCAGGGGCTGGCAAACCCAGGATCAGCAGTTCAGCCAACAGGCCTCTGGCTCACAGGATGTGGAGGCCGACAAATTCCAACATAGGCAGGTAAGCTGGCAGGCTGCTGGCTCACAGACTTTGGAGGCTGGCAAATCCCAAGATCAGTGGGTAAGCTGCTAGCTCAAGTCCCAAGAAACAAAGGTCAGATGAACAGGAGCCAGCTGCAGGATCTGGAGAAAGCAAAAGCCCAAGAGCCTTGCCAGAAAGTCCACCTGTATTGGATACAGGCCATGTGCCCAAAGAAACTCCCTTTCAACTGCTTGGCTACTTACAGTAGATCCCATCATGGAGGTGATCACGTTATATCATATTTCACCATGGAGGTGATTACATCATTATATGACTGCTAAACTACATCATAACAGCCAAATCACTGAGAATCATGGCCCAGCCAAGTTGACACACAACCTTAACAATCACAGGAGCCAATTTCCACCATAACTGCAAAACAGCTGCCAAAGAGCCACAGATACGTAAATATTTCTAACTGTAAAGGGCTGAAGGTAATTCAAGATGGAGGTGCTCAGTGGGGAGGGAAGGAGATCAAGAAAAGCAATATCTCATAGCAGATTATTCAAAGGACTTAAGGGGTAGGAGGAACCCTCGTGGCACAGTGGTTAAGAGCTCAGCTGCAAACCAAAAGATCAACAGTTCAAATCCACCAGCTGCTCCTCGGAAATCCTACGGGGCAGTTCCACCCTGTTCTATAGGGTTGCTATGAGTCAGAATCGACTTGATGGCCACAGGTTTGGGTTTCGGTAAGGAGTAGGAAGTAGTCCTTGCACTAGTGCCGTGCATGTCAAGAGTGAAGCAAGGGCAAAGGACTTTGGTCTATGTGACCCCAGAAAAGCATCTCCTGTTGCAACTGCCAGGACTAGCTGGACACAGGCTGATCACTTTGAGTGAAAGAGGCCTATGGAGCTCTGTGGCCACAAAATGGAGGTCATAACAGCTCTACAAACTCTTTCCTCTCACATGGCCCATCCTGGGAGCTTTTAAAATTTAGATTTTTTTTTAAGGTTTAAAATTTTGGGTTGCATTCCACCTTTATATTGATATTCTCCCCGAAATGTTCACTCACTTAGGGGCAAGCAAAGATATTGTTTATATTCCTTACATACGGATTCACTTCCTTAAATACCTTTACTTTAAAAGTCAAATTAAATATCCCTAATCTGCCAGGCGCTCCTTGGAAACTCTATGGGGCAGTTCTACTCTGTCCTATAGGGTCACTATGAGCCGGAGTAGACTCGACGGCACTAGGTTTTGGAATACTCTTCCTTCCTGAATTTTAATAAAATTTAAGAGGAGGCGATATATGAAAATGAGAAGCCAGTCTCTATCCTAATGATTAAAAAGCTAACATTATGGAGTGCCTTCTCCTCCCCAGCAATCATTGAGCTAAATGTTTTACATGCATTGACTCATTTAATACTCACCTCAATGCTACAAAGCAGCTCTGTTATCATGCCCATTTTACAGATGTGGAACCAGACATGGGCAAGTTAAGTAGCACACTTAAGGTCACACAGCCAGGCGGCATTGGAACTAGGCTGCCGACATAGGCAATTTCCCTGTGATTCTCATCTCCAAACTTCATCACTACCTTTTACCTCATCGCTCATTCTTTTTTTCAACCCTCTCAGGTGAGACCCTGTGTTAGCTGCTGAGGGTGCAAACACCCAGACCCTAGTTTTGCAATGCTCGCCCTCCAGTTGGGGGATTGCAACACACCAACAGGCCATCTGTCCCTGGGTACCTGTTCTTGACTACTATGTATCCCATTATTAAAGATAACTCACTTGTTTTCATTTCTTCGTCTACTTCAAAGTTGTTGCACTTTTCCATAGCAGTGGGTAATATTTCAAGTTTACTTCTGAAACTTGTTAGTTTTTCTTCCCCTGCTGGGAAATGGTTTCTCAGTAAGACTCCAGGCGTTTCAGAGGCATAATTTATACATAAAGCTTAAGAGTACACATCAGCTGGTGGCTCCTGGGGTTTTGTTTTTTTCTTTTTTTTTTTTTTTTTTTTTTGCTTTGCTTTTAAAACAATGGAAAGGGGCCAAGTAGGCATTTCAAAATAACTGAAGTTCAGGGAAATGGAAATTAATTCAACTTAACACAAATATTTACTAGGGTGATTTTTAAATTTTACAAACATGGAGATTTTCAAGAAGAAAAATAAAATACGGGGATAGAGTGTATTTGTTAATAGTTTTTGGTTGCAAGTGACAAAAATCAACTTGACCTGGCTTAGGTAAAAGGGAGATTTATTAGAAGGTTGTGAGGTGTCTCATAGAACCAAGGGGAGGAACGGTGTTGGGTCTCAGGGAGGGAGTGGGAACAAGAGCCAGAAAGGAAGGCCCCCTCAAAAAAGGGAAGGGTATGTGTGTGTGTGTGTTATGGACTGAATTGTGTCCCCAAAAAATATATGTTGGAGCCCTGGTGGCGTAGTGGTTAAGAGCTCAGCTGCTAACCAAATGGTAGGCAATTCAAATCCACTACCTGCTCCTTGGAAACCCTATGGGGCTGTTCTGTTCTGTCCTACAGGGTTGCTAAGAATCAGAAAAGACTCTACGGCGATCACAACCAGGCTATACTTGTGGTTATAATCTCATTTTGGAATGCGGTTTCCTTGTTACATTAATGAGGCAGTGTTAGTGTAGGGTAGGGTGTGTCTTAAGCCAACCATCTTTTGAGATATAAAAAGAGCAGATCAGGCATAGAAGAAGCAAGCAGAGATGGGGGAAGATAGGTGCCATACCACACGAAGATTGCCAAGGAACCAAGTTATAGAAGCTTAAAAGACACAAGGACATTTTCCCAGAGAGGACAGAGAAAGAAAGCCTTCCCCTAGAGCCGGCACTCTGAATTTGGACTTCTAGCCTCCTAAACTGTGAGAAAATAAATTTCTGTTAAAGCCATCCACTTGTGGTATTTCTATTATAGCAGCACTAGATAACTAAGACAGTGTGTCTGCGTGCACACACATACGCAAGTTCATTGATTGGCTTTATCTGCTTCTCCATTCACCTGGCAGAATATGGCTAACTTTGCAGGCCCTCATTTGAAATGTTACAATTCCAAGAACACTCAGAGGCTAACACTCAATACCAACAACTTAAGTTCCCAAGAAAGATTCTCATTGGCCCAGCTTGGGTCATGTGTATAATCCTGAACCAATCAATTTTAGCCATGGTGGGCAAGGTCACATGTCATAATCAAGGCCTTCCAGAGGGTCATCCCTCCACCCAATCTTTCGAAAGACATGTATTAAACGCCTACTAGACTGGAGCCCCTGGGTGGTCAAATGGTTAAGTGCTCAACTACTAGCCAAAAGATTGGTGACATGAACCTACCGAGAGGTACCTCAGAAGACAGGCCTGGCAATCTGCTTCCAAGAGGTGACACAGCCTTGAAAACCCTATGAAACAGTTCTACTCTGCATACATGGGGTCCCCATGAATCAGAATCAACTCAAAGGCAGCTAACAACAATAACAAAAGATCAGAGGCTGGGAAAACAGCAGTGAACATACAGACATTTGCATTCTTGTGGGCAGTTCTCAAAGGGTGAGGATAGCTTATGACATATACAGACTCCCCAAAAGATTTCTACCACACAAAACCTTTGTCTTTATATATTTTTTAATCATGAAAACTCACTACCTCATAGAATTTCCCTAAGAATCTTATCACTAATCTGAATCTTTAGCCTTCATCAACTGAGCCCCTTTTGTATGTTAGATGCTGATCTAGTTGCTAAGGATGCTAAGAAAATACATAAACCCTAGTCTTGAAGGGCTCAAACTCCTCGTGGGGAAATCAGACTTAAAAACAAAATATGACAAGACATTTGCTAAGGAGCAAGGATAGACCTGTATACGGGACATAGTAGAGAACCAAAGGCCAGAGGGATCTATTTAACCTTGGGGGCCAGGAAAGGCTGGAAACATGATTTGGTGTTTCTCTACCTTTATAAGGAAGGCACCGGAAAGAATATCATGAAAACAAATACGTGACATACATTAGTAATGTTAGAGAATCCGGTGTTTTGGTTTTCATTTTAACAATGTACTATGTCTTAACCTTGCTCAGAAATGCCTTGTAATCTCTATTATCTCTCTTACCTTCTGGTGGGTCAAGGCCAAGAGTTGCTGATGCTCCTTAATCCTCAACCATTCAGTCCTCTGCCTGGAATCTTGGGCTGGGTCCCATCTATGAGCTAAACCATCCACAGCCCTCTTCCAGCAGGGCAGCTTGGCTCATACCTGAACCCAAGCAATAGTGTCTAAAAAAAAAAAATCCCTCAAATCTGTTTTAGCAGTTTCTCAAATTTCTTGAAGTGGATAAATGCAAATCAATTGAGACTTCAAACTAGCATAAAGAGATGAACTTATAAGCCACTTGCAGGGGAGTGAAAAAGATGAATGGAAGAGTATGGGATTTATCAAACTTAGTAACACTTGCTGGTAAAAATTTCCTACTAAGTGATAACTGTGCTAAGTAATCTGCCCCAACAGCCTCTCACCTCTTCCCACACCACACGTCTCATTTTTCGTATCATAAATGGTCTTGGTGGCATCTGGCACCTCCATAGACTTGAGAACACTGGTGGCGGAGTGAATGCAGCGCAACGCCCAAACACCATGAGGCCCATTTTTCTCTTTTCCTTTTTCTTCTTTCTCCTCATCTTTGGAAACCTGACATTACTGAAGAGTCCGAGCGGAATCATGTCATCAGTTTCAGGTGAAGACTAAAATCTGAAACAGACCAAATCTAGATAAGAGGCCAGCTTTGAGAGGTCACGGCACGGGAGTGAGCTGGCATTCCTCTGGATGCCTGGACTTAGAGTTCAAAGGAAACATCTAGAAAATTCTAACTTTAGTAAATCCCCAGGCCTAAGGTAGACTTTTCAGTAAATTAAAAATCCCTGAGTGACATCCGATGAGTGCAGTCAAAGACATTTCCCGCCACCCTGCCTTGACCCCGACCTACGTTTCATTCCTTGCGGAATGAATGGAGCTCCTCACTGTGACTTTTCCATTAGGATGTGGCCTCTTTCGATAAGCAGGAACCTTGCGAATGCCAGATAATCAATTTACACTTAGGTCTTTCTGCAAAAGCTGAACGTGACTTTAATTTTTATATTATTGATTTTAGAGAAGTTTGCCTTAGCAAAAATAAAAAGAATGAAAGTTCAGGTGAGAAGCAAAATAAAGAATGCTCATGGACACATTGTGGGTTTACCCAAATAAGAAGCTCCCAAATTATATTTTTATGCTGTATTTTTCTTCCCCTAATAATATAAAAAAATAAAATAAAATAATTTTTTTATTAATAATATAGAAGATTAATGTCATATAAGCCAAAAGGGAAAACTGATTTGCTACCTAAGACTTGAGGGCCTGGTTCTCAGGTTAAGTTGTATGCCACACTATCATAAAAGAGCACACGCTGAGCTGACAGTAAGGGAAAGGGAAAAAACTATGACTGAGTCCCAACCACATGCTTGCAACTCCACTAGACCTTGCACTTGATCTCATTTAGTACAACTGCCACAGCTACTATCATCCAATTTTGCAGACGAATAATTTGTTCAAGGTCACTGTAATGGGCTGAATTGCATCCCCAAAAGATTCGTTGAAGTCCTACTTCCCTGGTACCTGTGAATGGGACCTTGTTTGGAAATAGGGTCTGTATCAGATCTTATTTTAAGATGAGGTCACACTGGAGTAGGGTGGGTCCTAATCCTATATGAGTGGTGTCCTTATAGAAGAGGAGAAGAGACACAGACAGGGAGAAGACAGCCATGTGAAGATACACCTACATGCCAAGAAGTGCCTGGAGCTGCCAGAAGCTGGGAGAGACAAGAAAGGATTTTCCCCTAGAGCCTTCAGAGAGAGAGCATGGCCCTGCCAACACCCTGAATTTGGACTTCCAACCCCCATCACTGTGAGACAATAAATTTACTTTCTTATAAGCCACTCACTTTGTGGTACTTTGTTACAGCAGTAGGAAACTAATACAGGCCCATAGTTGGTAAATGGCCTAATCAGAATTTAAATCATGTTCTTTTTACTCATTTGTTCATTCAAAAATTCATAAATGGTACAGTCACTGTGAAAAACAATTTGCCAGTTCTTCAAAAAGTTGAACATAGAACTAGTATATGACCCAGCAAGCCCAATCCTAGGCATATACCCAGAAGAAGTGAAGGCAGG
Source organism: Loxodonta africana (assembly GCF_030014295.1). Classification (NCBI taxonomy): domain Eukaryota; kingdom Metazoa; phylum Chordata; class Mammalia; order Proboscidea; family Elephantidae; genus Loxodonta; species Loxodonta africana. The sequence continues at coordinate 11,309,768 of NC_087369.1, read as the reverse complement.
AATGCAAACAGAAACCTGTACACCAGTGTTCATTGCAGCACTTTTCACAATAGCCAAAAGGTGGAAACAACTGAAATGTCCATCAACAGATGACTGGATAAACACAATGTGGTCCATACACACAATGGAATACTATTCAGCCTTAAAGAGAAATAAAGTCCCAATACATGCCACAATGTGGACAAACCTTGAAAACATCATGTGAAATAAGTCAATTGCAAAAGGACAGATATTATATGATCTCAACTATATGAAATAAGCAAATCTATAGAAACCAAAGATTATTAGTGGTTACCAGGGGTGGAAGGGGAGGGAAAAGGGGAGTTTTTGCTTAGGGGGCATTGAGTTTATGTTAAGGATAGCTAGAATGGCTGCACAACTTGAAGAATGTAATCGATGTCACTGAATTGTATACGTAGAGACTGTTGAGACGGCATGTTTTGCTACATATATTTTCACCAGAATAAAAAAATTTTTTAACTACATTACTGAGCACCTATGAGGTGCTAAGTGGGAAGGACCCTGTCTTAGTCATCCAGTGCTGCTATCACAGAAATACCACAAGTGGATGGCTTTAACAAAGAGAAATTTATTCTCTCACAGCCTAGGAGGCTAGAAGTCCGAATTCAGGGCGCCAGCTCCAGGGGGAGGCTTTCTCTCTCTGTCGGCTCTGGAGGAAAGTCCTTGTCATCAATCTTCCCCAGACAAGGAGTTTTTCAGCACAGGGACCCTGGGTCCAAAGGGCTCGCTATTCTCCTGGCTCTTGTTTCTTGGTGGTATGAGGTCCTCCTGTCTCTCTGCTTGATTCTCTCTTTTATATCTCAAAAGAGATTGACTTTAGACAAAACCTAACCTTGTAGAGTGAGTCCTACCTTATTAACACAACTGCCTCTAATCCTGCCTCACTAACATCATAGAGGTAGGATTTACAACACAGGAAAATCATATCAGATGACAAAATAGTGCACAATCACACAACACTGGGAATCATGGCCTAGCCAAATTGATACACATTTTTGGGGGACACAACAATGGAAGGTAATTTGGTCATAAAAAGGAATGAAGTATTGATACATGCTGCAACATGGATAAACCTTGAAAACAATATGCTGAGTGAAGGAAGGCAGAAGTAAAAGGGCACATATTATATATGATCACGCTTACATGAAATGTCCAGAATAGGCAAATCCAGAGACAGAAAGCAGATTAGTGCTTGCCAGAAACTGGGAAGGGTGTGTTAACTGACTGTACCACCCAGGGTCTCCAGATAGATAGATAAACCCAAAAAAAACCTGTTGCCGTTGAGTCAATTCCGACTCATAGTGACCCTATAGGACAGAATAGAACTGTCCCACACAGTTTCTGAGGAGTTCCTGGTGGATTTGAACTGCCCACGTTTTCGTTAGCAACCGAACTCTTAACCACTACGTCACCAGGCTTTCCAGGTAGATAGATAGGTAGATAGACAGACAGACAGATAGACACATAAAGGCGCTAATATAAGTACCTAACTCTTAGGATTGTTGTGAGGTTTAAATGAAGCGATTCCAGGGAAGCACTTGGAACAGGTTCTAGGCACATGAAAAGCCCTAAATGTTGGACCTGAAAACGTTGTAGGGAAGGGCTGAGCAGTGCAGGAGTCCCTAGCCCTGACGTGGGCAGACCACTGTCTGCCCTCTTTTCCTCCTCTGGGACAGCCCTTCGTCCATCCACCCATCCATCTATCCATCCCTGGAGCCTCAGAGCTTCCACTCAACTGCCACTTCCCCCCACTCCTCCTCCCCAGGATGCACCCATTGCATAGCACCACACCATCTCCTGGCCCAGTGGAAGGGAAGCAGAACCCCCTTGTTGGGGGATGTGGGTCCCTTGTTTTGACCTCGCATTGCACTGCCAACTGGACATGAGAACTTGGGGCCCCCAGGGCGCTGGGCACCACCCACTGCCTGAGGGTGCTCTGAACATGCAGAGGCCCAGAGCAGGTTCAGCATCGCCCATGAGGTCTGCTCCTTAGTAGCTGGGGCTAGTGAAGACGCGAGAGTTCTGGGCGCTCTGGATCATGGGGGTCAGGCTTTTCTGTTCATGAACTGGGAGCAGCTGAGGGAATGTGAAAATAAACACAGAAAAACAGTCAATGTGCATGGCATATCTGAGGGACTACAAAGTGAGCTCAACAGTTTCCATGGAGAGAAGAATGGAAAGACAAGCAGGATTGAGATGATGAAGGGCCTCATGGGCCCTGGTATGGTATTGGGCCTTTATCATAAACATCATGGGAAGCCCCTGAAGAATTTGATTGATGGAATGCCAGGATCAGAATTCTATTTTAGAAAAAATATCCTTGCAGCATGGAACTAACAACAAGGTCATGAACAAAGGAAGGAAGTCAAGGGAGGAGCAGGTGGGGAGAGAAGGTGGGCAAAGCTGTGTCTAGTTTTGGATCCTTTTGACTTGAATGTGCCTATGGAACTGGAGGTGGAGCTTTCTAGGAGGGATTGGGTGGTTGAGTTTGGAACATTAGAGGGAGAGCTAGGAGGGAGAATGCAAACAGTGCTAGGTGGTAGAGGAAGCATGAATGTGGTTGAGAACTCCGAGGGAGAGGGACAGAGCAAGGCACAAAAGGGGCTATGGAGGATTCCAGCAAGTACTGCCATTTAAGCGTGGGGCAACAAAAGCTGGGGTCTCAATACAGCAGGCATGTTAAGACGACAGCTGTTGTTGCCAGAGTCAGGCATTCAAAATCCTAGCTCTTCTACTTCCTGGCTGCAGAGTTTTTTTTAAAGTCGTGTGTTTCTTCTCCCATCTGCAGACAGGATGCACACTGAAAGATCCCCAGTGTACCAAGACCATCGCCAGTTTTCAAAGGACCACTGTACAAATTTCAACATGAACAAATGTTGGAATGGGCAGCTGGGCCTGGTGCTGGCACGCAGAAATAACCCAATCGTGGTGTGATTGTCAGCTGAGTCCACCAAAGTCGTGACAGATATTCTTTCTTTTGTTTTTGGATTTGTAAATTTTGTCATTTTTACACTGTTGCAGAGCAAATAAGACAGTCACATAAACTGCCCAATTTTCATGGCCAACTGCACATCATTGTGATTGTTCCTTCCCACTTCTACCAAAAAAAAGGACAGAATATTTTCACCTCCATGAAATTAGAGGTGGAATGCAAGCAACTCGTACAAGAATCCTTCAGTTGCCTTGAGAAAACCACTAAGTCACTTCCCTGCTTCCTCCTCTCTGTTCTTTCTTATTGAGCAAATTCTGTAGCAGCCTATACAATAGGTTTGGCCGTATTTGGAACTGTCTTCCCCAAGAAATCTTTGACTTTTCAAAAATGAGTATATTTCAAAGAGAAAAATGAGTTTAAAGTATTGCCCATCTCAAGATATTCAGATTCAGCAGATGTAAAGGAATACATTAAATCAGTTTCTAAAGGCTATGCCCATTAAAGAGACATTCAGACATGACTGAGCACTTCAACTATTTATCGTAAACACGAGCCTTCTGTAAATACTGCTGATTATCACCTCTGCTGGCCTGTCAGTTTCATCAGAACCAAATATAGCCCCAGATTCTTTCTTCCTTCTTGCCTGAGAATCCTGGACTGGGACACACACAGCCATCTGGTTCCCCTTGGAAATTGCTGAATTATACAATTGACGACAACAACAACAAAAAAAAAACCCTTGCCTTCAAGTCAGTTCCAACTCATAGCGACCCTATAGGACAGAGTAGAACTGCTCCATAGGGTTTCCAAGGCTGTAATCTTTACAGAAAGAGATCACCACACATCCTTCTCCTGAAGAGCGGCTGGTGGGTTCAAATGGCCAATCTTCTGGTTAGCAGTGAGGACTTTAACCACTGCACCACCAGGGTTCCTATAATATACAATTACATGTGATAAAAGAAACTAGGAAAGATATGGTGCAAGGGTCCAAAAGTATTTGAGTGATTGCCCGAAGAACCACTTTTATTTCATTTTATACATGGCCAAAATATATTCTGCAAAGACATTTGCAACAATATATTTGTTTGCCTAGTGTGATTGCATTCTTAATCCATTCTTTTGATGTCAAATCAGAAAGTGACAGTGAGGCAGACTGACCCATAAATCAACAGGTTTCACTCGGTCTCTTGGGCATTTTTCTCTACTCGGAATGTCATGTCAACCAGCACGTATTGAGGCAATTCTAGAAACTGGGTTATCTTGGAGAAGGTGAGGAGAAGACATTAGCAAGAGGGGAAAAGATGGAGAAATGAGCACTGCCAGCTCAAAGAAACTCTAAATTCCTGAGAAGGATCAAGAAGCCTCAGCTGACACGATTTACGCTCTTTTTTCAACTACCTTTATAGACAGCCTGGTCCAAGAGTTTTCAGGATACATGTTTCTAGTTCAGTAGCAAGTAATAGCAGCATGGTAAGACTGATTGACCTTGGTTACAGAAGAAAAGAATGTATATGTTCCCAAAAAAATCTCTTATTTGCTTCCCGAGGTAGAATCATTTGCTATCTCAACCCATTATTTGTGGATTCTGCATTTGCAAATTCTGGAATTTATTTGTAACTCCAAAATCAATACTCGCAGCAGTTTCAAAGTTGTCACAGACACGGCAGAGCAGAGAAGAATTTGAGTCACCCGACGTGCATGCTCCCAGCTGATGTCAAACAAAATGATGCTCCGCCTTCTTGTTTCAACACTAGTACTATAAACAAGTGTCCTTTTTGCAAACCCTGGGGGCGTAGGGATTAAGAGCTACAGCTGCTGACCAAAAGGTCGGCAGTTCAAATCCACCAGGCGCTCCTTGGAAACTCTATGGGGCAGTTCTACTCTGTCCTATAGGGTCACTATGAGTTGGAATCGACTTGACGGCAATGGGTTTGGGTTTTCTGCAGTCTAATTAGTGACAAGTTTTTCACATTTTTGTGGGTTTTTTTTTTTTTTTTGGTGATATTGCTGTGTAAAATGAACCCCAAGCACAGTGCTAAAGTGCTGTCCAGTGTTCCTCAGTGCAAGAAGGCTGTGATGTGCCTTACGGAGAAAATATGTGTGTTAGGTAAGCTTTGTTCAGACATGAGTTACAGTAGTGTTGGCCTTGATTTCGGTGTTAATGAATCAATGATATGTATTAAATAAGGTGCCTTTGAACAGAAACATACATAAAACAAGGTTATTGTCATGGATTGCATTGTGTCCCCCAAAAGTATGTGTATCAGTTTGGCTAGACCATGATTCCCTGTATTGTGTGATTGCCCAACATTTTGTCATCTGATGTGAATTTCCTATGTATTGTAAATTCTACCTCTATGATGTTAATGAGGTGGGATAGGTGGCAGTTATGTTAATGAGGCAGGGCTCCATCTACAAGACTGGGTTGTGTCTTGGGGGGGAGGGCAGTGGGAGGAAACCTCATATCACCAAGAAAGCAGCACTGGGAGCAAAGCGCATCCTTTGAACCTGGGGTTCCTGCACAGAGAAGCTCCTAATCCAGAGGAAAATTGAGGAGAACTACCTTCCTCCAGAGCCAACAGAGAAAAGGCCTTCCCCTGGAGCTAACACCCTGAATTTGGACTTCTAGCCTACTTTACTGTGAGGAAATAAGTTTCTCTTTGTTGAAGCCATCCACTTGTGGTATTTCTGTTATAGCAGCACTAGAAAACAAAGACAGTTATGTATTGATCAAAAAAAAAAACCAAACTCGTTGCTGTTGAGTCAATTCCAACTCATAGTGACCCTAAATGACAGAGTAGAACTGCCTCCATAGGGTTTCCAAGGAGCACCTGGTGGATTTGAACTGCCAACCTTTTGGTTAGCAGCCATAGCTTTTAACCACTATGCCACCAGGGTTTCCATGTATTGATCAGTTGACATGAGTGTTGTAACTAGAGGCTTGTAGGCAGCAAACCTTGTATTTCCCCAGGAGCAATGGTTCAGTACTCACTAAATCACTGTTCATGGTAACTCTACAGACTATAACTACCCAGTGCCGTCGAGTCGATTCCGACTCATAGCTACCCTATAGGACAGAGTAGAACTGCCCCATAGAGTTTCCAAGGAGCGCCTGGCGGATTCGAACTGCCGACCCTTTGGTTAGCAGCCGTAGCACTTAACCACTACGCCACCAGGGTTTCCAGACTATAACTACCATGGATAATGAGAATTGACTATTTGTTTATTTATTTATTTAACAACTACTCATACAGAGCTTACTACATGCCAGGCATGATTCAAGAGGCTTGCAAGTATTTTAATCCTCATAATACAGATTTTTTAATTTTTTTTCAAACAATCGTATGATGTAATTATTACTCTCATCTGCAGATGAGAAAACTGAACCACAGAAGTAATGTGCCCAAGAACACAAAGCCAGTAGGTGGCAGGTCTGGGATTCAAATCCATCTCTTTGATCATCTTGTTGGAAATAAAGAAAAGAGACACACGTGGTTAAAAAAAAATTTTTTTTTTTTTACCTCAGGTAAAAAGGGATATCTCATAATGCACGTGGGCTGATTGGAATTAACACTGAATCCTGAAAGCCTCCAGTCAGCACCAGGGTTTAGAACTCCGGAGCCTCTCTCAGTTGCATCATGGTCCATCTCTCCCAGACTCTCCACTTCTCTCTACCTGCCTACGACCTCACACCACTAGCTTGCTTGTGGACCCTCATGGTTCCCACTCTTCCTCACTGTCATTCTTGCACTACAACTCTCCCCACCACCCCCTCTCTGCTTTTGAGTCCAAATTCTCCAGAAAATGGTCGGTTGCTCTCTCAGGCCAGGCCCCATTGTCATTCTCTGGACAGCCTAGCATTGCCTTCCTTTGAGTCAAGTCCACCCCTGCCATTCCAGACTAATTAGGTGAGTGTGACAACTAATTTCCAAAGAGGGTTCCCAACAGTTTTTCCCACCCCTGTAAGTGCATGTTGCACCTCCCAGCAAGAGATGCATCTATTTCCCCTCCCCTTGAATCTGGGCTGGCCTCGTGATTTTCCTTGGCCAGTAGTATGCAATCGAAGAGACATTCTGGAACTTCTGAGTCCTGTCTTAACAATACTGACAGCTTCTATTTCCTTCCTCCTAGAAATCAGCTACCATGGTAAAAGTCTGGCCACTCTGATTGTAAGGAAGTCCAAGCCTTTACACCATGATGCAAAGAGGGGCAATTCTGAGACACCTTCTACATGGTTCCTTAGAGGTCCCCAGTTGCCCTCAGCAGTAGCCCAATTATTGATGCACCCTTTATTGTGTTTTTTCCATTTTTGCTTTCTCGCTCTCCCTACTCCCTCACTCCTGCTTCCTGCGGTCACCTCCCAAATAAAAAACTTGCCCCCAAGTATTTATCACAGGGTCTGATCTCAGGGACTAAGACCAAGAGACAAGTAGAAATGAAGGATAAGAAAAGACAAGGTGTTGAAGGAAGATTACGCACTTTGGATGAAAAGAGAGCAGTTTTAACTAAAGCCAGAAGAGTCTTTACAAAGGTAAACCTCCTAAACTCCACGTTGCCCCACGACTGACGTGGCCGAAAAAGGACCCTGTCCGTTAGGTGCTGAAGAACTGAGCAAAATTGGTAGAAATCCAAACATTCCAGTTAGGACACTCTTGAAGGAAGTTTCTTTTAAAAAAGGATGCTAAAAGGAAGGAGCTGTTGATATCAAACAGCAACTTGGATGGATGTCAGGGGCATTAGGCTGAGTACAGATGTCAGTCTCAAAGGGTTACATAGTGTATGTATGATTCCATTTATATCACATTCTCAAAGCAACAAAAGTGGGGAAGGGTGTGGCTTTTAAACAGTAACATGAGGTAGTTTCTTTGTGGTGATGGAGTAATTCTGTATCCTGACTGTGGTTATTACTTGCACCTACACTTGTGACAAAATTTCATAGAACTATACACACACACATGTAAAATTGGTGAAATCTGAATATGGTCTGTACCTGAGTTAACAATACTGTACCAACATTAATTTCCCGGTTTTGACAATGTACTATATCTATGTAAGATATTATTGAGGGAAGCTGGGTGAAGGGTATTATTATGGATCAAATTGTGTCCGCCCAAAATGTGTGTCAACTTGGCTAGGCCATGATTCTAAGTATTGTGTGATTGTCCACCATTTTGTCCTCTGATGTGATTTTCTTATGTGTTCTATGATGTTAATGAGTCAGGATTAGAGGCAGTTATGTTAATGAGGCAGGACTCAATCTACAAGATTAGGTTGTATCTTGAGTCAATCTTTTTCAGGATATAAAAGAGAATCAAGCAGAGAGATGGGGGAGGAGGGGACCTCATCTCACCAAGAATGAAGAACCAGGAAGAGAACAAGTCCTTTGGACTCAGGGTCCCTGCGCAGAGAAGCTCCTAGACCAGGGGAAGTTTGATGACAAGGACCTTCCCCCAGAGCCAACAGAGAGAGAAAGCCTTCCCCTGGAGCTGGCTCCCCAGACTTGGACTTCTAGCCTCCTAGACTGTGAGAGAATAAATTTCTCTTTGTTAAAGCCATCCACTTGTGGTATTTCTGTTGCAGCAGCACCAGGTGACTAAGGCAGGTACACAGGAACTTTCTGCACTATTTTCCAACTTCTTGTGAGTTTTAAATAATTTGAAAATAAAAATTTATAAAATGTAAAAGCAATTTTTAAAATTGAATGCCAAAAGCCAAAGGGGGGGTTACAGCCAGTTTTTCCCACTCTTCTCCCTTCAACGGCTGTTTGGGTCACATTACTGGTATTCAAGGATGAACCAATACAATAATCCATATCAAGGGCCTGCCCCAGTATGTTCAGAATAAATGTTAGCAGTTATGATGATGATTGTGATTATTATTGACAAACAAAATACAAATTGTTTTTAATCAGCCACTATGCTAAGAATAGGAGCCCTGCTGGCACAAGGGTTAAGTCCTTGGCTACTAACCGAAAGGTCATTGGTTTGAAGCCACCAGCGGCTCCACGGGAGAAAAGGCCTGGCAATCTGCTCCTATAAAGATTACAGCCTAGGAAATCCTATGGGACACATTTCTACTCTTTCATATAGGGTCACTATGAATCGGAATCGACTCAATGCCACCCAACAACAACAACATGGTAAGAATTTAGTGAAGATATTTCACTACTGCTTTTTAAGATAAGGGACTTGAAGAATTAGCATTTTCTTTATCCTGATTCCCCTTGGCCCCAACTGCTAAGAGAAATCCAACTTGGCTGAGCGTGATTCCACTGAAGTTGGGAAACAGAGGAGCTGCCATCGGTGACCAAGAAATCAGTCTTTGATCGGAGCATCATCCAGAGAACTTTATGCAACAATGGCATTGACCTTGATCCTGACGAGAAGCATATCTGCCCTCCATATGCATGGCTTCTGAACGGAAGGCGCTGGGTCTGAAACAGAGGCACACACATGCGTGTCCGGAAGTGCCAGATACAAGCAACTACTTGACTAGAAGCCATATGATGGGATGGCTCGCTGGGGCCAGGTGGTGAGGACAAGGCTAGCGGCCACGTGATGGAAGGATCAGTCTCTGGGAGCAGATGTTAGAAACCAAAAATAGGTTATGGAGAGGAAAACGGAATTGGCTGAGAGCCTGCTGAGTTTAAGTCTTTTCTCGCAAGAAATTAAGCAGATCATCACTGGGAGACGTTGAACAATAGTTTTTAAATTATTTTAATGTCTTAAATTGTAAGGAAGCCTTAAACATTAAAGCTGTCAAATTTTGACTTAAAAAATTCTCAGAGATGTACATTCCATGGCCACCTCCCTTGGGCCATTTTTCTTTCAGGACGTTGAAAGGTGAAAGTTTATTACAAGTCATGAGGAACAGGGCAGAGAGATAATTCACAATGGAAACATGGGTAGAGGGCAGGTATTGTGTTTTACACAGCCTTTAAAATGGAAGTCATTCAACCCCAGTGGCAAAGGCAGCATGAGGCACTTACTATGAACCCGGAGATCTTGAAAAGACAGAAAATCAAGGCCATACCAAAAGATACTGAGACACATATAAACCCATCATCAGCATTTAGAGTAGTGTTTCCTCCACCCAAATTAAGCTCTGGACCTGACTCAGCACTCTGAACTGTCCATGGCTGAGCCCACTATTGCTAAGGAAAGGGTCGAGAAAAGTGGCAGGCTTGAAGTGGCAAGAATGTGCCTGGCTGGTTCAGGAGTCAGAGGTTGGGATAAACTGACTGAGAGGGTAAAACAGTAACTTGTGAAGAGACATTAATAGGAGGGGATTCCGTTTTCACAGCTAAGGCTACCAGAAAGCCAAGAACAGTTTTAAAAGTAGTGCTAAGAGAGGACCAGTCTAATTTCTGACACATAGTAGGCACTCAATGAATATTAACAGAAAGGATGGATGGATGGATAGACGGATGGATGGACGGACGGACGGACGGACTGACGGACGGACGGGTGGACGGGTGGGTGGATCGGCGGGTGGGTGGGTAGGTGGATGCTCTCTGTCTCCAGTCCCAAGGAGGGTAGTAGCTTCCTGCTCTTCCTAAACTCTGTTTGCCTCACTCATCCCTTTTTGCCCTTTTTGCCTCTTCTAAACCTATTAGGCAGTATCCTCTATTAAATTCTCTCTGTTGAACCATCTGGCAGGTACTCCATTTCCTGACTGAACTCCGACAACTAAAGGTGCTGGTCCAATTTAACGTCCTTTTCTGAACAACAGTTCCTCTAAAACTGAGGTTGGAAAACTTTCTGTAATGGGCCAGAGAGCAAATATTTTAGACTTTGCAGGCATGTGGTCTCTGTGGCAAGTACACAGCTCTGTCACCGCAGCATGAAAGCTGCCACGGACAATACATAAATGAATGTGCGTGACTGTGTTCCAATAAAATGTAATTTACAAAAACAGGTAGTAGCTGCATTTGGCACCCAGGCCATAGTTTGCCAACCCCTGCTCTAAAGCAACTCAGTTCTTCTGTCCTCTGTGGATTTCAGCCTAGTAGAGGACCACAAGGAGGAAATCATAGCTGAGTGCCAGGAACCGATTCAATCTTGTTTTCTCCAACTGCTCCAGAAAAAGGTTGCCGGAAAGAAATCACCAGGGAAACCATTCTACTTAAAGTTGAGCAAAAGTGGTAAGGGCAGAAATTGCAATGGAAATAGATGTTTTTGGCATAAGGGATTCATTATACAATTATGTCCACTTCTGTATTAACTCAAAATTCCCCCTAATATGAAGTTAAAGAAGAAGAAGAGGAGGAGAAAGAGGAGAAGAAGACGAAAAAGGAGGAAGAGGAGAAGAAAAGGGAGGAGGAAGAGGTTTTGTGAGTATCTAATATCCTTGTATCACATCTGCTTACCCTGCCAGGTGAAAATCTCTACTACTTCGTGTTAGCTGTTTGGAAGGTTATTTCTGGAAATTAGCATAGTTCATGGCCCTTTATTTTGGCAAATTCCTTCCATAAAGAGAGCATTATGGTAGGAATCATGGCTAGTATTTTCCCTCAGAAATAGCATGTTTTTTTTTTTTTTTAATGATTTCTCTAGTCCCTGAGAAACTATAAGGACTCAGCTGGCCCCTTAATCTATATGACAGTTTTATAACAATAAAAATATCACCCCAAGGAGGGTCTTTTGTTCCATTGTCAGATTTTATTGGGCTAGCATAAGCTAATGAAGCAAAATAAAATTATATTGCTAACATTTAAAACATCGATTTATTACAGTTAAGGCTATATGCAGAAAATACGCTGGCCTTTGGTGCCAACCAAACAAAATTCATCATACAGATGTTTAATATCTGATTATAATTTTTCCCTAAGAGTTAGTTTCTTTGACTGGACCACAGTTAACAAGATTCATCTTCCCAAGCTTAATGAGAATTCTAACGGCAACTAAAAATCGTCCCGTGCTCCTTTGTCAGCCCCTTGCAGTAGTTTGATGTAAATTCATCTAATTCCTTCCAAAGCAAAATTATATCTATTTTGGTGGTGGCAGGGGGCGACTTCTCTCTATCTCTCTCTCTTTTCTCCCCCGTTGGGCTTTGGACTCTGGAATTTACAAAGGCTTAGGATCAAACTACGACTTTGTGACTTTGAGCAAGATGTTTAAGCTCTTTAAGCCTCAGTTTCCTTATTTGCTAAAAATAAATGACAAGTACATAAAGGCTGATGATTAATCTCAGCAAAGCTCATAACACAATGACTGGCCCGTAATGAGCAGTTAAGAATTATTACCAAAAAAAACCCAAACCAAACCTACTGCTGTCGAGTCGATTCCGAGTCATAGAGACCCTATAGGATAGAGTAGAACTGCCCCCATAGAGTTTCCAAGGCTGTATGTAAATCTTTACAGGAGCATACTGCCACATCTTTCTCCCACGGATTGGCTGGTGGGTTCAAACCACTGACCTTCCAGTTAGCAGCCAAGCACTTTAACCACTGCGCCATGAGGGCTTCTTATCAAGAATTGTTAGCTGTGCTCATTTCTTTGAACTCACTAACTTTTTTCCAAAAATCCACCACCGTTTGATCTAGCATGATAACCAGTCAATCCTATTTGGCGAAAGACCCTTGGTTCAGTCCTAGGATTGCCCTTCCCATGTGGTCTGTTGTTGTTGTTATTAGTTGCCATTGAGTCCATTCCGACTCATGGTGACCCCAGGTGTGCAGAGCAGAACTGGTCCATGGGGTTTTCAAGGCTGTGACCTTTCAGAAGCAGATTGCCAGGCTTGTCTTCCAAGGTTCTTCTGAATGGGTTCAAACCACCAACATTTCAGCTAGTAGTCTGGCGCTTAACCATTTGCACCACCCAGGGACTCTTGTGTGGTCTCCATACCCACTGCTCTCAAGTCAATTCCGACTCATCGTGACCTTATAGGACAAAGTAGAACTGCCCCATAGGGTTTCCAAGCCTGTAATCTGTATAGAAGCAGACTGTCACATCTTATTCCCACAGAGCAGCTGATGGGTTTGAACCACCCACCTTTCAGTTAGCAGCCAAGCACTTAACCACTGCACCACCAGGAGGTTCTAGTCACATTCAATTATTTCTCTTCAATCCCAACCATTTTCAGAATAAATGCCATCTCTGGGTGATGGTTTCAAGCCATGTGAGTTTTCATTTTGCTTTTCATAAAGGACCATTGTACCAAGCAGACCAACTGGCAATAGAAACTGTATCCCAAATACATAGCAAACAGGTACATCACTAAGACTGTGTCATAGCCTCAGCAGATGACAAGGCACCGTTCAAATGGGTCTAGTTGGAGCTCACAGGCACCAGGCTATGACAGGCTAGGAAAGGGCCTGGCAACGCTAGTGCCTCTTCATGTCTGATATCTTGGCAGGCCCAGGGGGGCCAGGTATAATGACAAAATAAAATCACTGCCCTCCTTTTATTCACCTACTCTCTCTCTCTCTTTTTTTTTTTTTTGCACTTACGAATAGTTTTATTATGCTCAATATTCTTTTTCTGTACAAAAACAGTACACACTCATTTCAAAGGTGCAAAAAAAATTTTAAATCAGAGAACTAGGGAGAAAAAATGCCATTTAATCCTTCTTTTTTATATAATTTATTTTTTGTTGTTGTTGAGAATATACACAGCAGAACATATATTAATTCAACCATTTCTACGGGTACAATTCAGTGACATTGATTACATTCTTCAAATTGTGCAACCATTCTCGCTATCCTTTTCTCAGTTGTTCCTCCTCCATTAACATAAACTCCCTGACTCCTAAGCTCTTATAAGGCTCTTGTCTAATCTTTCGAGTTGCTCTTGTCAATTTGATCTCATATAGATAGTTCTTGGAAACCCTGGTTAAGTGCTATGGCTTAAAAGAGCCCAATACTCAAGGCAGACATCTTTACAAGTTAAACGACCATTGTTTGGTTTGAAGAGGCCTTCAGGGGATATTTTTGGTTTAAATTTTAAGGTTTAAAGATTGTCTCAGGGCAATAGTTTCAGGGGTTCATCTAGCCTCCATAAAAAAAAATAAAACCATAGCTACAGATAATCTGAATTCCATGAAAATTTGAAATTCTCTTCTGCATTTTCTCTTTTTTGATTAGGATTCTTCTAGTCAAATTGTTCATGGGGGTAATTAGCCACACATTCCTTTTCTTCCTCCTACTCCTGACTCCCCTTCTTCCTCTGTTGCTCCAGGCGAAGGGAGATTAATTGTTGTACCTTGGATGGCTGCTTGCAGGCTTTTAAGACCCCAGGCGCTATGCAACAAACTAGGACACAGAAGCACTAAAAGCGATATTAGGCCAATTAACTGGGGTATCCCATGAAACCGTGACCCCAAACCTCCAAACCAAGAAACAAAATCCCGTGAGGTGTTAGGTTGTAAATAAGGAGCCTCAGCAGCTGCCCTTTTTGTTGTAGTTGTTGTCAATATATCTGTCACACAATGTTTGCCAATCCAACTGATTACAGGGGTACAACTTGGTGAAAGTGTTTACATTAATCGGCTGTGCTTCACCCACTCTCTTACAGAGAGTATGAATGGCACCGTTAACAAGCTCAGCTGCCAACTGGAAGGTTGACAGAGTCCTCCCAGAGGTGCCCAGGGAGAAAGGCCTGGTGACCTACTTCTGAGAAATCAGCCATTAAAAAGTTTATGGACTCAGTTCCACTCGGACACACGTGGGGCCTCCAAGAGTCAGAGCCACCTCGATAGCAACTGGTTTTTGGTTCCGTTTTGTTTTTTACTCTCTTACAGAGTCAGTTTTACTCTTTACTTTTTCTTCTCAATGTTGAAGGGGAAAGTCATAATCAGAGTAGCCTTAGGCAAATAACAACAACAATAAAATAATAACAGCAGCTACCTTACAGGAGGCATTTTTCATTTTTCCCTATGGTATATTTAACAGTCACTCTAAAAAATAATATTATTGCCCCCTTTAACCAGTGACAGAAGTGAGATTGGTAAAGGTTTAAATGGTCGTTCAAGGGCAAAAAGCAGTGGGTGGAGTGGCCAGTGTTCCTCCGGATCTGTCCAGCCCACAGCCCAGCTATTTCCACTTAGCCTTGCTACCACAAAACGGGAAAGTTGGCAACATTGACTTTGCCTTCCTTTTCATTGTCCTGGCTTCAAGAGTTCACCATTCTAAAATATTTGCACTAATTTAGGGTGAGGGATTCTTGAAGCCTGAACAAATTTAGGAACACCCGTTGAATTTTGCGGGAGGGAGGAAGGAGAGAGAGAGGGAAGTAAGCAAAAAAGGAAGGAGGGAAGAAAGGGAGGAGGAAGAAAAGGAGAGAGGGAGTGGATAAAGACAGAAGGGAGGGAAATGGTAGGAATAAAGAGAAAAAAGAAAGGATAGAACACAGGAAGAAAGGAAGAGGGAGGGAGGAGAAAGAAGGGGGGAAGAAAAGGAATTTCTTGCAGGTGGTGGCGGACCATCCAGAGATACGGTCACCAACACAGCCATCCACGTGACCATCTGAGCACGCCTAGCTTTAAGTGGCCTTCTGTAGCGGAGGAAAGTCAGTCTGATTGCTTCAACCAAGGCTAACCTTATATGCCAAGTTCAGAGCCCCTAACCATCACACCCCTAGCCCGCTAATAGTCCTCAGGGTTCCCTGTCATTTGTAAAACTTGTTTCATAAGGAAAAAAAATTACGTAGATAGAATATAGAGTTTGGTGCCTTAAATATTTTATACATATTTTGCTCATAAGGAGTTCATATAATAGGTTTTACTTCTGCACAACCGTAAGTTTTCACAATGCTAAATCTTCATAATTTCTCTACAACTAGAATCAATATTGAGAGTTTACACCAATCGCTTACACAGTAGAATCATTTTCTCACCTGAGAGGGGCACTGATGTGGAATGTTCTTTGGCCTAGAGAAAGGCGATTTGATCTTGGTCCCGACTCACCAACAAACCTTGGGTAAATTACCCATGTTTCCTGGGCTTCCATTGTCTTTTCTGTAAAATGGGTTGGAAGATCCTCGCTACTCAAAGGGTGGCACCAGGACCAGCGGCTTCAGCATCACCTGGGGGCTTGTTAGGAATGCTGAATCTCCGACCCACCCAGACCTGTCGAATCAGTACCTGAGTTTAACAAGACCCTAAGGGATACAAATGCACAGTTAAGTTGGAGAGGCCCTGGGTTGAGGGCTTCTGTAGATAGCCAGGATGCCTCTCCAAGGCCTCTCTACTCAGCCTGGTCCAAACACCTGACTCAGTAGTTCTCAACCCTCACCGTACATTCGAATCATCTGGGAAGCTCTTGAAAGCTGATGCCCAGACCTGTTCAACTGGAATCTCTGGCAATGCAGGCTGAGCAAGAGAGCATTTCAATCCCCTCCACGTAATTCCAAAATATAGCCAGGTTGCCAGCTGAGACCTAACTATTCCTCCCATCCTGGGCGCCCTCTAGCTCATGCTCTCTTTCATTTTTCTCTCTACCAGGAAAGCTTATTAGAATCTCCAAGAGTAACAATGAACTTGATGCCTTCTGTTCTGACTTCTTACTTACACACAACTGGCTGCAGAGAGATGACAATGGCAAGGACACTGTTGTGGGTCACCAAGCTCCAAGGATGTGGCATTCATTTTGGACATCCCTGGAATTGTGGTTTAGGGGCATCCAAACAATGTTTGCCACAAAGCCCTATGAATGAAACCACCACCAGTAAACAAAAAAATTAGTTACCGACCAGTTGATTCCAACTCATGGCAACCCCATGTGTGTCACAGTAGAACTGTGTTCCACAGGGTTTTCGATGGCTGATTTTTCCAGAAGTAGATTGCCAGGCCTTTCTTCGTAGGTACTTCTGGGTATACGCAAACCTTCAACCTTTATGGTTAATAGCCAAGCACTTTAACAGTTTGCACTATCCGGAGACTCCACCACCAGTAACAACACCCATGTATTAAGCACCTCTGGGTTCCCAGCATTGCGGAATGCAAAGAAGTGGAAAACTCATGCGTCTTTACTTATTTCTAGACACACACCCCCATTCTGGAGCCTTCAGAAGAGAATCAGAGGAAGTAAGAGAGTGGAGAAATCCAAACCAGATTTAAAACGGAGGCCACTCTAGAAGCTGCCTTGAAGAAGATCTTTGATGAAGGGAATCGGCACAAGACCTCACTAGGTCATGTTTATAGTTTGCACTAGGTGGTTCTCCACACAACTTTCCTTCAGGTTGCTGAAGTCTTGGGTTAATGAGCTTGTCGTGGATTGTTGGATACAACTGCTCTTCATTCTTTCTTAAAATATCCAAGTTGTAATCTAGTGCCATTTCCTTTCAGCCTGAAGAACTGCTTCTGGCATTTCTTACAGTGCAGGTCGGCTAACAATAAATTCTCTCAGTTCATCTGGGAAGGTTTTTATTTCCCCTTAATTTTTTTTAACACTTGATTAAGGAAAATCTCAAATATATTAAAAAAAAAAAAACAACCAAAATAGTATAATGAACTGCCATGCCCTTCTTGTTAGGTGTCATCCAGTCGATTTCAATTCATACTGACCCAATGTGACAGAGTAGAATTGCCCCAAAGGATTTTCTAGGCTGTAATTTTTACAGGAGCAGATGGCCAGGCCTTTCTCCCATGGAGCAGCTGGTGGGTTCGAACCGTCAGCCTTTTGGTTAGCAGCCAAGCACTTAACTATTGCCAAAAAATACCTGAAGCTACCAAAAGCTGGGAGGGACAAGGAAGGATTTTCCATTAGAGCCTTTGGAGAGAAAACGGCCTTGCCAACACCCTGAATTTGGACTATTAGCCTCCATAACTGTGGAGACAATAAATTTCTGTTGTTTAAAGCCCCCAAATTTGTGTGTATTTTATTACAGTGGCCCTAGGAAACTATACCCCATGTATCTCTTTAATGATATGATGCAAAGTTTCTTAAATAAATCTCAACTTTAAAAAATGAGTCAATTCAAAGAAAAGTAGTAAATAAAAATATAGATGGGACAAGGAGATGGCATAAATCTGAAGGTCATAAAGAATGACTGACATTGGGGAAACCCAGTGTAATCTGTCAAGTGTTCCGAGTTGAGAAATAGCATCACCCACGGGCAGGAACCCTGAGTTAAAGCTGCAAGTAGACTCTCTATTCTGGGTGACCCCAGAAACTAGACTCAGAAGTGGTGGAATCTTATAGGACGCTGAGTGCAGTCCAAGACAAGGACCACATCTTTTTAAGTCACTTGTCCAAGGTCACAAACTTGGTGATGGTCAGAGCAAGGGTTAGAATCCAGGACTTCTACCAGTTTGCCCGCGTCCCTCATCCATGTGGACTCAAAAATTCCATCCTCTAAGCTCCTGGCCAGCCTTCTAGACAAAGACATTCCAGGTCTATATCTGACTAAGAGGTATAACTAGAAGCTCACTCCCATCCCAGGCTAGTATTGGAATTTCCTGCCTGGAGATGTACTGGGCAGTAACATACAGGAAGCAGGAGGTGGAAAGAAGTGCACATGGTTCCTGAGTTGAAAATACTCAACTCTGGAGAAAACAACTCCCTTGAGAGGAACAATTACTAGCTAAGAATTGATGTACACAGATTTCTTTCTTTTTTGGTAAGGTGCATGAATTTTGTGACACCATATTTGTCTGTGTTTAATGATTTATTTCTTACGGCAAATTGTTGTTGTTAGCTGCCATCAGGTCAGCTCTGACTCGTGGCAACCTTATGTCTAACAACAAAACCTTGCCTGGTCCTGTGCTATCTTCATGATTGTTGCTATGCTTGAGTTCATTGTTTTGGCCACCATGTCAGTCCATCTCACTGAGGGTCTCCCACTCCTTCACTGACCCTCCACTTTACAAACGATAATGTCCTTTTCTAGAGATTGGTCTTTCCTGATTGGCCAAAATAAGCAAGCTGAAGCCTCATCATCCTCACTTCTAAGGAGCATTCTGGTTGTATTTCTGCTAAGACTGATGTATTCATTCTTCTGGCAGTCCATGATACATTCAATATATTCCATATTTTTCCCCAACACCACAATTCAAACGCGTCAATTCTTCAGTCTTCCTTTTACATTGTCCATCTTTCACATACATATGAGGCAACTGAAAAGATCATGGCTTAAGTCAGGCGCACCTTAGTCAACAAGGTGACATCTTGCTTTTTAACCCTTTAAAGAGGTCTTTGGCAGCTGATTTGCCCAATACAATGTGTCATTGACTGCTGCTTCCATGGGTGTTGATTGTGGATCCAAGTAAAATGAAATCCTTGACAACTTCAATCTTTTCTCCATTTATCATGACGATGTTTATTGGTCCAGTTGTGAGGATTTTTGTTTTCTTTTTGTTGAGGTGCAATCCATGCTGAAGGCTGTGGTCTTTGACCTACATCAGTAAGTGCTTCAAGTCCTCTTCACTTTCAGCAAGCAAGGTTGTGTCATCTTTATATCACAGGTTGTTAATGACTCTTCCCCTAATCCTGATGCCTGGTTGTTTTTCATATAGTCTAGCTTCTTGGATTATTCACTCAGCATACAGCTTGAATAGGTATGGTGAAAGGATACAACCCTGACACACCTTTCCTGACTTTAAACCATGCAGTATCCCCTTGTTCTGTCTGGACAACTGCCTCTTGATCTATGTGACATCTTGCTTTTTAACACTTTAAAGAGGTCTTTGGCAGCTGATTTGCCCAATACAATGGGTCATTTGGTTTCTTCACTGCTGTTTCCATGGACATTGGTTGTTGATTCAAGTAGACTGAAATAATCGAAAATTTCAGTGATTTGTCTTAAGGCAGAAATCAGGCAAAAAAGGAAATCCATTCATATGACAGGTTGCAGTGTACTCTAAGGGCAAAAATAAACTCCTTGGATGAGACACCAGTGGACCCACTACCATTAATTGTTCTTCTCTGTGAAGCTGAGGCCACAAACAAATGATAACTTGGAAGATGGCCCACATCTTACAGAGAGAATGGAAAGAAAGACCTTTCCAATTGTGAACGTCTGTGCCTAGCTTAGCTTCAGGAAAGCCAGGCTGTGATGGCCTTTTCTATTTTTTATCAGGCTACTGCAGCTTATCATGAACAAATTATCCTGAAAAGAGAAAGAATTCCTAGCTCGTTCCTCCCTTGGGGAAGCCACCAGCCTCAGCAGCCATTGGTAGAAGGTGTTACTATTTCTTATGTTTTAGAGGCAGCATCAGAAGGAGCAGACACATTCATTAGACTCTGTCAGGGACCAGCAGATGCTGACAGTGTAACCTGACAGCGCCAGGAACTAGAAGGTGCTATTTCCCATAGGTATAATAATGGGTCATTAGTCCCTGACGAGCGCAAACTTATTACTCGGGATTTATGAATTGATAATTCTATTTACCGTAAGTACATGATGACTCATTATTTTCCCACCCAGAAAGAAAGCAGGCTTTTTCTTTCTTGTGGTTTCCGTATATGTTCAGGTTGGGCATGTTTTGGATTCAGAAGTCAGCTAAGGAGGGTCTGTTTCCCTCTTTGTCATCTACAGGTGTGCCTCACTGTATGCAACAGGTAACCAGTTGCTGTCGAGGCCATTCTGACTCATGGCAACCCCCATGTGTGTCCGAGTAGAACTGTGCTCCATACGTTTTCAGTGGCTAATTTTTTCAAAGTAGGCCTCCAGGTCTTTCTTCTGAGGCACCTTTAGGTGGACTTGAATTTCCAACCTTTCAGTTGGCAGCTGAGCGTGTTAGCCATTTATCCCACCCAGAGACTCCATGCAATAGGTAGAGTCCAGAGAAATGAAGACAGAATGACCTTTCTGGAAACAGAGTCATATTTGAAGTGAAGCCTGTGGTGGATGACTCTCTCCTTCATTGCTAAGTCCTTGTTCTTTCATCCTGGCCACGATACCCTAGACGTGGTGCCCTATTCTCACAGGCTGTCTCACATTCTTTTGTAAGATAGAAGAATGAACAACTAAAGTAGTGCAGGCATTCATTCATTCATTTTGGATCTTGTATACAAACGAAGACTGTTTTTAGCACAAGAACAGATGCCAAGTCACAATGTATGTTTTTTTTCCTTTTGCAAGCTTTAAATTTTTAATTTTCTCCTGTAAACACTGTGTTATCTGGGCAAGAAAAAGGCAAAGGTTGGGAAGCCTTCCAGTTCACTGGGTATTAAAATTCCCTGTGTGTATCCAGGAGGAGTTAGAACTATTTCCTGAGGGCTTCCGGGCCTGGGGCAAATCACATGGAAAAACCAAGTCTTCTGTCACTGAAATATATTTCCTCAGGGGAAATCTGGTTAAAATGGACTTCAAAGCCCCCTCAGATCAAGAGAAACCAGAGCTGAAATGTCAGGATCAGAAGGAGGTAGAAGTGTGATTAAAATCAAAGAAGCCATGGCAAGATAAGAAAAGTCACCAAAGGGCAGCATTCAGTTATTTGTTCTCAAGTGATTACCGTGCCTCTCCTCACACTCAGGTCTGGCCCAGAAGATGGGGATTAAACAGTGAAAAAGTCGCCCCACGGTTCAAGAAGCTCCCGAAGGAGCAGTGGAAATGTGCTTGCCAACCAGTTACCACTGTAAGACTGTAATGTTTTAAGTGTTCAGGAGCCTGAGGGGTCACAGCAGGCCTTGCCAGTTCATTTCTGCCCAGGTCTGCTCCATTTCACACCCACTCTTCCTAAGGCGGGGCCGTCTCTGGGGTTGTTTGGGCCCAGCGGTCACCACACTATCTGTCCAAAACCAAAAAACCAAACCCATTGCCATCTAGGGGATTCCAACTCATAGCAACCCTACAGGACAGAGTAGAACTACCCTATAGGGTTTCCAAGGAGCAGCTGGTGTATTTGAACTGCCGACCTTTCGGTTAGCAGCTGCAGCTCGCAACTACTGTGCCACCAGGGCTCCACGCTGTCTGTAAAAAAAAAAAAAAAAAAATTTTTTTTTTTTTAGTGAGCGCTAAATCATTTCTCAAGCAAAGACATTTTCAGAGAACAATATGAGCCACTGTTTCAAGTGCAACTTGTTGAATCTTTATCCTCAGATAGTGGTTTCTGGTCTAATGATAAGAAATTTCTTTCCCTATTGAGTGGCAACTGTATTCCCTCTTGCAACACATAGTGGTGTATTTATTGATTTACTGCAACTGTCAAGGTACACTGAAGCGCTCTTGATTTAACCACTTCCTTTGACCTTTAGGTGAGGCATTAGGGGTCAGAGGAGGGCTCCTGCTCATCACTTACCCATCTCCTCAAAGGATGAGCTTCCCCCCAAGCATTAACTCGGTCAATAAAACTTTAAAGCTCGTTGTCTCACCAAGGCACTGATCTATGCTACGGCAATGTGTGATCACTCCCCTAAAATAGCTCGTGGCATAAGAAAGGAAGCAGAGAGGTAAGTGAGAAATGGCTTTCATTTAAATAACTTTTGTTAAAGAAATATTTGCCAGTGACTGCCCCAAGCAAGGTAGGCTTTCTCAAACCTCTTTGAAAACCATGTTTCCATCTTTGTGACTTAAAACAGAACAATGAACAATCCCATAGGAGACTTTATAATCCTTTCCTCAACCAATTAGAACTTCATACCTAGAATCCCCCTCCTGTTTCAGTTATCCATAGCTGTGTAAAGCCACCCCAAAACTTTGTGCTCACGATTCTGTGGGTTGACTGGGCTCAGCTGAGTGGTTCTTCTGCTTCGTTTGGCATCAGCTGGAGTCACTCACTTGGCTGTATTCAGCTGGTGGCTGGGCTGGGCTGAAGGTTCAAGAAGACTTCACTCACATCTGGTGTCTAAGTGCTTTTCTATGTGGGTCTTCCACATGGGTGTCTTGGGCTTTCTCACACCATAGTGGTCCCAGGATAATGAAACTTCTAAAATGGCAGCTGGCTTCCAAGAGGGAGGACAGCAAAGCAGGCATTCCTGTTAAGACCTGGGCTCAGAAGTCCCAGAAAGTCATTTCCTCCACATTCTATTGGTCAGAGCAAGTCACGAGGCCAGTCCAGATATCAGGGTTGGGGAAATAGACTCTACCTCTTGATGGGTGGAACAACATGTGCATATAGGGAGGGCAGGAATTGATGGTGACCATCTTTGGGGACTATCCCACTTCTTAATACATAATAAAATTCCCCATTGTGCCTAAGGTTGACTAGTTACACTGTTAACAATAATATCAATATTGTGTGACAGGTAATGTAAGAGAGGTAAAATTTTGTTACCATGTTGTCAGAAAGGAAGAATAATCAACACTACTTTTTGAAGGGGAGTCCTGGTGACATGGTGGTTAAGAGCTCAGCTGCTAAACAAAAGGTCAGCAGTTCAAATCCACCAGCCACACCTTGGAAACCCTATGGGGCAGTTCTACTCTGTCCTATAGGGTCCCTATGAGTTGGAATAGACTTGACGGCACACATCAACAACAACCTTTTGAAGGATATATCTGGGAGGTCTTCACAAAGGTGGCAACCCTCAAACCCTTGAGCTTTAGCAGAAGTATTTAGGGTACCTACAGAACTGCTTCATACAGTGCACACTTCTTAGGGAAGAGTAAACTGTGATTAGCTAAAAGCACTGTATTAGTCAGGATAAGTTAACTACTGCAGGAAACAACTCCCAAATCTCGGTGGTCTCACACTTGAAAGGTTTATTTCTCATACACAGCACAGTTCAATGCTGGTTATTAGAAAGGCTCTGCTTTACACAGTCATTCAAGAACTAATGGCTCTTCCATCTAATGGCTCTACCACCCCTGGAGGCCC
Organism: Loxodonta africana; assembly: GCF_030014295.1. Classification (NCBI taxonomy): domain Eukaryota; kingdom Metazoa; phylum Chordata; class Mammalia; order Proboscidea; family Elephantidae; genus Loxodonta; species Loxodonta africana. The sequence goes on along the minus strand of NC_087369.1, from coordinate 11,286,121 downwards.
TTGAGATCTTCCACTAGAAGCTCTACATTAGACCAGCCCAAAGAAAAGAGAAAGAGTATGGAGAAGTGCTTGGACAGTACTTATGGGACAGGCCTGGAGATGATATACAACACATGACCCACCTAACTATATGGGAGGCTGGGAAATGGAGTCAAGCTGTGTGCCCTGCACAAAAAAGAAAACACTTTGTGATCAACTAGTTAAGTTCTGCCACAAACTTACCAACCCATCCCTACCTTCCTAAAATGTAAATACCCTGTTATTAAAAAAAAAAAAAAAGCTTAACTTGTATCTAATGTCTGTTAGCAGCCATTTGAGACAAATTAGATACGACATATCATTGTGAAGAAATATCTGGGCAGGGTCCTATTAAGAGCTTTGGAGGTTGTTTGCTCTGAAAGATTAGGACATCCAACTCCCTTTCTCACTGTCAACCTAAATAAAAACAATACTGAGCCAGAAATGAAATGTAAGGAAATCCAACAAATTTCTAATTTTTCCATGATGCTTATTAAAAAAAATCTAATCCTTCTCTCCAGAATGGGTGTGTGTGTGTGTGTGTGTGTGTGTGTGTGTGTTGCTAGTATCCAAATCCATGCATAGTCTGTCCATGGGATAATTAAATATAGAACCACAATGAATGTCAGAAGATAAGTGACATGAATACAGAAAACCTTTGGCTAAGGCACAATTTTTCACAGAACTCTCCACCCCCTACCCCCACCAAAGATACTCCTCAACACTATTTCCAGGCTGTCTTAGTTATCTAGTACTGCTATAACAGAAATATCACAAGTGGATGGCTTTAACAAAGAGAAGTTTATTTTCTCACAGTAAAGCAGGCTAAAAGTCCAAATTCAGGGTGTCAGCTCCAGGAGAAGGCTCTCTCTGTCGGCCTTCTCATCAATCTTCCTCCAGACTAGGAGCTTCTCCACGCAGGGACCCCGGGTCCAAAGGACATGCTCTGCTCCCCACTGCTTTCTTGGTGGTATGAGGTCTCTCTGTCTCTCTGCTGGCTTCTCAGTTTTACATCTCAAGAGATTGCCTCAAAACACAATCCAATCTTGTAGACTGAGTCCTGCCTCACTAACAGAGCTGCCACCCATCCGCCCTCATTAACATCATAGAGTCGGGATTTACAACATACAGGAAAATCACACAGTACCAGGAATTATGGCCCAGCCCAACTGATACACACATTTCTGGGGGGGACATAATTCAATCCATGACGCAGGCCAACTCTGACTCATCTTGGAAATAATTTAATATTCCTGAAGAGATAATGTTCTGCAGTTTTGCATTGACATTCTGTAATCCTGGGTAGTTTGCAGAAGGAGACTACTCACGCAGAAAACTTAAGTTTGTATTTGTTTGTTTGTTTCTGTTTACTTGTGGGATCATACAATATTTGTCTTTTTGTGTCTGTCTTATTTCACTTAGCATGATGTTTTCAAGGTTCATTCATGTTGTAGCATGTATCGGAACTTCATTTCTGGACAGACCACATTTTGTTTATCCATTTATCTGCTGATGGACATTTAGGCTGTTTCCACTTTTGGCTATTGTGAATAGTGCTACAATAAACATTGGTGTACAAGTATCTGTTTGCATTCCTGCTTTCATTTATTTTGGAGATATACCTAGGAGTGGAATTGCTGAGTCATATTTGGGTTTTTTTATGGTAATTCTATGTTTAACTTTTTGAGGAACCTCCAAACCGGTTTTCCACAGTGGCTGTACCATTTTACCATCCCACCAATAATAGCTGAGAGTTCCAATTTCTCCATGTCTTTGGCAACACTCGTTTGTTTCCAATTTTCTGACAACAGCCACCACTGTGGAGGTGAAAACCAAGAAAACCGTATGGAGCAGGTCTACTCTGCAATACATGTGGTTGTCATTAGTTGCAATCAACTCATGGCAACAGGTTTGGTTTTGCTGGTTGGTTGGTTTTTTGTGGGAGTGAAGTGGTATCTCATTGTGGTTTTAATTTATTTGCATTTTCCTAGTGGCTAATGATGTTATGCATTTTTTCATGTGCTTCTTGGCCATTTGTGTATCTTCTTTGGTGAAATGTCTATTTAAGTCCTTTGCCCATTTTTTGATTGGGTTGTTTGTCTTTTTGTTGCTGAGTTGTCAGTACAACTATTATATAAATTAAAGTCATTCACCTCTGTTGTACTTTATGATTTAACAGGAATGGACCCAAAAAGAGCTCAAGTCTTCGGGCTACAAAGTAGCAGTCATACCACCCTTTCTCTGTTTGATTTATCCATCTACAAAAATGATTGCAAGTGTCTGCCTTAAATTTACCCCTTAGCACCACATACTAGATTTCCAGGAAAACAGTGCCACAGAAAACTATTATTATTCCTATTCCCACCAAACCTCAGAGACTAGAATTCAGGTTGGTACACTAGACCTTCCATTTTTCTCCCTTGAATGCAGGGCATGAGTCGTCACTACAGGAATGCATTCCAATTCCTGCACACCCAGAAGAATAAGGATTTTGTTCATTTTTGTTTGCCTGCCAGCGAAAATAGCAGCAATTTCAGCTCAGTTGCTTCATACTGTATGACTTGGAATTTATGTCTTTGACTTGGCTGGCTTATGACAGCCACTTATAGACCATAATTTTATGTGCCACCTTCCCATAAAATTCACTCCCAATTTGAAACCCTGAGGCCAATGATGTGCACAACCAGCTGTTTGGAGACACATTAGACAGAGTAGTCTCAGAGAAGTGATAACCTCAAGTCTAAATTAGTAACATGTTTCCTTACTATCCCTTGGACCTTGGACTTCCAGTTTAGCCAGGCTAATGCCAACTCCCAAATAAAGGAACTCCATACCCTTCCCTAATGGGCCTGTTGCTAGAAAACAACTTATAGGGAAGGTAGACTTTGGAATTCACATGATCCTACCTCAGATTCTGTCCGGGGGCAATGACTCTGTGAGGAGAGGTGGCCTTGGTTGCATCTGGGCTTGGCCTTAAGAGTGTGAGCATCTGTCTGCCCTGCTCTCGGTATTCATCTTCCTGGCTGTATGGAGCTCACTGTATTAGTTTCTGGTGGCCGGTGGCAATCTTTGACATTCCTTTGCTTATAGATTAATCTTCATGTTATCTTCCCCCCTATGTGTTTGACTTCCTGTCTATTCTCCCCCTTTATAAGACACCACTTGTCATGGACTGAATTGTATCCTCCAAAATGTCTGTCAGCTTGGTTGGGCCACGATTCCCAGTATTGTGTGGTTGTCCTCCATTTTGTGATAGATGTGGTTTTCGTATGTGTCGTAGATCCTAATCTCTGCCTGTGGTTGGTGAGGCAAGATTAGATTATGTTAAAGAGGATTAGAGGGGGATGTAACGCCCTTACCCAGGTCATATCCCTGATTCAATGTAAAGGAAGTTTCCTTGGAGCATGGCCTCCACCACCTTTTATCTTATAAGATATAAAAGGAAAGGGAAGCGAACAGAGAGTGGGGGACCTCATACCACCACAAAAGCAGTACTGGGAGCAGAGCGTGTCCATTGGACCCAGAGTTCCTCCACGGAGAAGCTCCTAGTCCAGGGGAAGATTGATGACAAGGACCTTCCTCCAGAGCTGACAGAGAGAGAAAGCCTTCCCCTGGAGCTGATGCCTTGAATTTGGACTTTTTAGTCTTTGTTGAAACCATCCACTTGTGGCATTTCTGTTATAGCCCCAGCCCATTGCCTTCAAGTTGATCTGTTATAGCAGCACTAGATAATTAAGACACCACTCCAAAGAGATTAGGACTAGGACCCACCCTACACATTTATGATTTGACTAATAATATCATCAAAGAAAGATCCATTTCCCCAAACAAGGTCACGTTCACAGGTACAAGGGTTAGGACTTCAACACATCTTTTTTTTTAGGGGGGGGGGATTCAATTCATAACACTCACTGTCCCATTAAAGTACAGGATAAGCCCCACATTGGTAGAACATCCAAACCTGAAGGCATAGATTTCAAATGCCAAGTTAATCTTTTATTTCTAGGGTCAGTTTCATTGCAGTACCAGGGCTACTTTTGGATGTAGTTCTCAGGAGAAGAACCAAAGAAATGATGATTGGAAGCTCCTTGCTGTGCCCACTCAAAGCTTGGATCTTTTTCCTTCTTCCTCCCTCCCTTCATCTTCCACATTCTCTTATCCCTTGAGTAAGCATCAGTTACTTCTTCATCTGCCCATGTGCAGTTGGGTTCTCCAGGAAGCAGGCATCCAGGTGGAGTGAGGAAGGTGGAAGGTCTACTGAGAAGAACAGGCACCAAGGTGGAGAGAGGAAAGTGAAAGGCTGACTGGGGAGTGTTGTTGTTATGTCCTGTCCGGTAGGCTCTGACACATAGCGACCTTACGTGTAACAGAACAAAACGTTGCCTGGTCCTTCACCACCCTCACAACCCTTGCTATGCTTGAGCCCATTGTTGCAGCCACTGTGTCAATCCATTTCATTGAGGGTCTTCCTCTTTTCTGCTGAACCTCTACTTTACCAAACATGATGTCTTTCACCAGCACTTGGTCTCTCCTGATAACATGTCCAAAGTCAGCAAGACAAAGTCTCACCATCCTCACTTCTAGGAAGCATTCTGACTGAACTTCCTCTAAGACTGATTTGCTCTTCTGGCAGTCCGCAGTATATTCAATATTCTTTGCCAACACCACAATTCGAATGTGTTGATTCTTCTCCAGTTTTCCTTGTTTGTTGTCCAGTTTTCAAATGTATATGAGGCTATTGATAAGACCATGGATTGAGAGTACCACCTGGGAAAGGAAAAGGAAGAGAGGAGGACTGGGCAGAGAGGGCTGCCAGACTACAGTGCTGACCTGACAAACTCTCAACCTACCCACCAGGGAGCTCCAGAGCTGAAAGAGACGAGAAGGTCAAGGCTGGCGCCCTGCAAATCCCATCATTCTGGGCAGGAGGAGAACATTGCTCATGGTTGCTCTCCGCAAAGTCACAGGCGTGTTGCACAGTCTCAGAAGAAATCTCTTGCAGTGAATGTCGGGCGCTACAGAAGGTAAAGGAAGGACCAGGAGGTACCAGGGCCCTCCCTGAGTATCCCTCTCCTCACACCCTGATGCCATCTGCCTGTGTGTGGAAAACTATCTGGATCTGGGGTCAAGCAAGCCATTTCAGTGATCCCAGCCACATCTCCTAGGCATCCAGCTTCCCTCCAAGAGATGGGCCGTCAGCACCAAGCACATCAGTAAAGGGTTACCGGCCAAGGCAGGAGCACACTTTTGAAGGTCTGAAATCCAATCTCTGCTCTGTTTCTTGGGCTTAAATCTCTCACTAGAGCTCTTATATTTTCTATTAAAAACCTCTCTAGTTTCTGGTGGTTGGTTGATCACCCCCCAGATAGAGAGGCAGGCCTGACACTTGCCTTGTTCTGAATGTATGCACATTTATAGACTCTGGAAAGGGGCCTGGGCCTCAAAATCACACTCAAACTGCATCAGGCAAGAGTTAAAAGGGGACATGGACAAGAGCTAGCATTCCCCAACTCCTATCAAGGTTGCCTGAGGACGAACTGGTGAGGCCACAGCTGAAGGAGGATACAGTCTGAGGTGAGCTGAGGAGAAAAAGAGGGGACAGTTGCTTTTCGAGAAGCCATTTTGAGGAAGTTTCTGGGGAAGAGAAGAACACTTGCTGACAAACAGAGGTCACTCTTGTGATAGCAAAGACGTCACTTTGAGGACTAAGGTGCCCCTGTTTTCAATCGCCTCATACGCATGCGAAAGCTGGACAATGAATAAGGACGACCAAAGAAGAATTGATGCCTTTGAATTGTGGTTTTGGTGAAGAATATTGAATATGTCGTGGACTGCCAAAAGAATGAACAAATCTGTCTTGGAAGGAGTACAACCAGAATGCTCCTTAGAAGCAAGGATGGCAAGACTTCATCTCACATACTTTGGACATGTTATTAGGAGGGGTCAGTTCCTGAAGAAGGGCATCATGCTTGGTAAAATAGAGGGTCAGTGAAAAAGAGGAAGACCCTCAATGAGATGGATAGATACAATGGGCTCAAGCATAGCAACAATTGTGAGGATGGCACAGAACCGGGCAGTGTTTCATTCTGTTGTATGTTCTGTTGTTCTGTTGTATGTCACTATGAGCTGGAACCCACTCAATGGCACCTAACAACAACAACGTGCCTGTGTTTACGATCCCATTTGGAAATCAGTTGTCTTTGTTATGTTATTGAGGCAGGATTACCGTAGAGTATGTCTTGAGTCAATCTCTTTTGAGATCTGAAACAGACTAAACAAGTGAGCAAAAGAAAGATGGGGTAAGACAGATGCCAAGACACATGGAGCTCTCTAAGAAACCAGGAAGCAGAAGCTGAAGGAACAAGGACCTTCCTTCAGAGCTGACAGAGAGGGGAAGCCTTCTCCTAGAGCCAGCACCCTGAATTCGGAGTTCTAGCCTCCTAAACTGTGAGAAAATAAATTTCTGTTTGTTAAAGCCACCCACTTGTTACATTTCTATTATAGCAGCACTAGATTACTAAGAGGGAGGGTAAGGGGGTAGGAAAACTAGAATACTGGAAATGGGACGACCAGATGAAATGAATGAGAATGATGACACATTGTGAAAAATGGAACCAATATCACTGAATAATTTGTGTAGAAATTATTAAATGGGAACCTAACTTGCTGTGTAAACTTTCACCTAAACACAATAAAATATTATTTAAAAAAAAAAAAGACTAAATAGAATCTGATTTCTGGGACCTGAATTTTTGCATGGTCATGTATTCTAAAAAGATGGCTGGGGGTTGCAGTAAGGAGTGGAGAAGCCAAACTTCCAAATGCAAGAGGCAAAACATTCCTTTCAGCTCCCTGATTCTGGGTATTTCTTTGGCCTGCACCTTAATTTGCAAAGAAAAGTTTCACAGCACCCATTTTTCTGAACCTTGGTGTATTATCCAGCAAACTCCATGAATGAGCTTAGAACGGGGCTGTCAAATTGTTCTTCCTGCTTCCAACATCATGCTTTTGCAAATGAGAGGTCAGGTTTGTCAAGCTGAAAAGCACTAAGTGGGTATCTACCACATGGTCAAATCAGAGGTTGGCGAACTATGGCCTGAGTGCCAACTCCGGCCCTCTGCCTGTGTTCGCACGGCCCCCAGACATTGGTGGAGCTGTGAGGCCGAGCCAGGGCACCACTCTCTGCCCTTATTTCCCCCTCTGCTCTCGGAGCCTGCCTCCCGGGCCAGTGGCCACTGCCCTTGGGCTGCAGTGATCACTACTTCATGGTGAGGCCTCTGCTGTTGGCAATTGCTTGGCACCGAGCAGTCTGGGACCCTCTGGCCAACTGCCCAAGTTGAGATGGCCCAGCTTTCCAGGGGGAAGAGGCATGCACCGGGATCTGAGTGTCACTGGGGCAGAGAGTGAAACTGACCAAGGTGGCACACTTCTGCCATCAAGCCAACCCCAACTCATGGTGACCCCATGTGTATCAGGACTGCTTTTCAGAAGCAGAGCACCAGGCCTTTCTTCCGAGGCACCTCTGAGTAAACTCAAACCTCCAACCTTTCAGTTAGCAGCCAAATGTGTTAACCATTTGCACCACACAGCAAGCACTCAATAAATGTTAGCTTTAAAGGAAAAGAATATGCTTTCATTGAACATCACCTTTTTAAGGGATAATTTATTCCTTAATTATAATTTATTCGTCACTACTGATATGAATTTCTTTTTGCTCTGTAATAAAAGAATGTGTCAATCCCGGAGCTGGAAAACAAAACGAGAAACCTCCTCAGCCCTCATCATCCTTGTCTGTAAACTGGGATGGCAAAGGAGTACTTCCCTCAGAGGGAGAATTCAAACAAAGCACCATAAAAAACCCAAACCAAACCCATTGCCATCAAGTTGATTCTGAGTCATAGTGACCCTAAAGGACAAAGTAAAACTGTCCCAGAGGGTTTCCAAGGAGTGGGTGGTGGATTCGAACCGCAGCATTTTGGTTAGCAGCTGGATGCTTAACCACTGCACAACCAGGAATCCAAACAAAGCACAATGAACTAAAAATGCTCAGCTTAGAGTCTGACCACACAGGAAAGTATTCAGGAAATATTTGCTATGATTGTCCAGAATGAAGCATATTCATGAATTAGCCAACCAATTCGGTGAGAAAATAAAAGTCACTGGTGCTTTCCGGGCACTACCAGAAGGTCAGAGCCGCAGAACTTTAGGATTTCAAACGGCCAAAACCAGAGAGGGCTCAAGCAGGGAATTTTCAATGATCTGGGTAGAGGATTATCCACAAATAGTACAGATAATCGAAAGCAGCAGTTATTTCCAAATTAACCAGACCATAAGCAGTGACCGCCATCAACAGCAGATTTCCCTGCTGGCACCGGCTGGACTACCTGAGTGTAAGAGTCAGGGTCTCTAATCTGAGAAGCTGCCAGCTGATCTGAGAAAGCAGGCATCGGATGAAAGCCAACCTGGGCCCTTGATATGGAAAGCTGATCCCAGAAACTAACTGAAAAGAGACTGCCTAACATCACAATGACGTTTTAATTCCTAAAAAACAATTCAAAAATACGTAATTTAAAAAGAAAACAACTTGAATATGTGGCCATACTAGTTTCCTATGTAACAAATTAACACAAAAATAGTGGCTTATAACCATACAGATTTATTATGTTACAGTTCTGGAGGCCTGAAGTCCGAATGGATCTTAAGGGCCAAAATCAAGGAGTCAGCAGAGTGGTCTTCTTTCTGAGAGCTTTAGCGGAGAATCTGTTCCTTGTCTTTTCCAGCTTCTCCAGGTCGCCCGCACTCCTTGGTTTGTAGCAACGCATCAATTCAATCTGCTTCTGCCCTCACTTCTTCTCTGCTCTGTCTGACCAACTCCATCTTTTTTTAAGAACCCTTGTGATAACACTGGGCTACCAGGATAATCTCCCCATCTCAAGATCCTTAACTTAATTACATCAGAAAGTCTCTTTTGTCATAAAAGGCAGCACATCACAGGGTCCAGAGATTAGGGTGTGGACATCTTTGGAGGGGGGCATTATTGTATCTACCACAGTGCAAAAATCCCAACAAAACATTTCTAATGCATGATGACCATAATTGTGTTAGATCATAAGAGAAGAGTCCTTCAGTTATGTCATTTTTAAGACAGTGGTTCAAATCATTAATATTAGACGTGAATGCATTAGAGGGAACTAATGCATACAGAGGTCAGGGTGAGCATGTGATTTGGAATCACAGTCAAGGACAGCCAAGAGAATGTATCTGAAATTCAGACTAAGAGGTCAGGATAGAGAAACGGCTCACCTGAAATGCTGAGAGATTTCCAGGGACATATTAAATTAAAGGAGGACAGGTCATGGGCATTCCAGGCACATGGTGTTACATTGACAATGACTGAAGAGAGCTAATAGATAAATACCCCAGCCCCCTCGTCCCTTTTTGAGGGAACAATTCTGAGACATGGGTTCTATGCTGTCTCCCACTATCTCCGGTTGCTCACAGGGGCAACCTGCTGGATATCTCCCCCTCTGTTGACTGCCCTCCCTCCCCTGCCCTGCTTCTTCCCCACTTCCTCATGCTGTTTCCTGCCATCACCTTCCAAGTGAATGACTTGCACTTGAATCCTTGTCTCAGGGTCTGCTCTGGGGGAACCCAGACTGAGACAGCCTCCCTCACAGGAGCTCTGTTATGATTGAATTGTGTCCCCCCAAAATATGTGTTGGAATCTTAACCCCTATACCTGTGAATGTAATCTTATTTGGAAATAGTGTTTTCTTTCTTACGTTGGTTAGAGCACACCTCAGTAGTGTGGGTTCTAAATCTAATCACTCCCGAGTTATAAAAAGAGCAGAATGGACACAGAGATATACACAGGAAGAAGATGAGGACAGGCAATGGAGACAGAGCACCTACAAGGATTGCTAGTAGCTACTGGAAGCTGAAATGGACTGTGAGACAATAACCATCTGTTCTTACGGAGCCCTGGTAGAGCAGTGGTTAAGAGCTCCGCTGAGGCGGAGCCAAGATGGCAGAATAGAGAGCCGCTTCCATCGAGCCCTCTTTACAACAAAGACCCCAAAAAACAAGTGAAACGAGTATATTTGTGACAAGCTGGGAGCCCTGAGCATCAAAGGCAAGCTTAGACAACGAACTGAGGGGCAGGGGAAGGAAGAGACTGTTCAAAAGCGGAGACGAGTTGCTGGACCTGAATCGCGGGGAGCCCTCAGGCACCATTCCTGGATTGGCGGCAGCAGCGACGGGCTGGTCTTAGCTTTCGGCCACAGTTTCCTCAGGGAGAAGCAGCCAGCCACACAGCCCACTCACACCTCCGGAATCTGAGCAGAAGGGCACTCTCAGCAAAAGCTAAGTACTTGCCTATATTTTACCACGCCCCCCCCCCGCCCCCAAGCCAGGTTCAGCGGCTGAATCCCTAGGCCTGAGATAGACCCCGGTGAGCACCTGGAGCCGTCCTCCCAGCCTTGGGGAAGGAAAAAATTTGCAACTGGGAGGAAAAGATAATTTGCTAGCTCCATTAACTGGGGGAGCTCAGGACAGAAGCAGCTCCTGTCCAGGCATAAACCATCCATGGACCTTGAGCACCTTTCCCTTCTGCAGGGACCTCTGTGGGCCTATTTCGGGAGAATAGGCCCTTGTTGGCAAACTCCAGCCATTTCAGCAGTGCAGTGGAGAGGTGGTTGTTTGACGTTTGACTTTGCTTTGTCTATTAAACAAGGTCCTCACCTACCCACAACAGGGACCTAAGGACTGGTGGCTCCACTTGGGTCGCCCAGCCACCCACGACAGGGGTCCAGGGATAACTGGTACCTCCCAGTCCTTAAAACAAAAACTTTGGGTGCCCATGGTCCCTCTGTAGAGCCCACCCACCAGCACACTCTAGGGAACAGAGACGTGTTTTCCTCAGAGACACTTGGGGGTCGGTTCTCAGCCCACTGCCTTGTTCAGAGCGTGACCCCCTGCTGCAATCAGATACGGGTATATACGCCAATCACCCCTGCCCCTCTAAGACTGTAGGACAGAGCCTGTACCACACACTTGATATCAGCTGCCTGGAAACCTGAGCTGAATTCATACAAGAAAAGTGAGTGGACTCCTAGACTGATATACCTGATAACAGCTCTAGCCAGCTGGGGACAGGATATCAGAGCTCCGAAGGCAAAAATAATCAAGCTAGCTCACTCAAGCAACCCATAGAGGTATACCAAAACAAAACAAAGCAAGCAGTTACGACACAGTAAGCAAGCATAAACTAATATAATAACTTCTAGATGGCTCGGAGACAACAGTCAATATCAAGTCACATAAAGAAACAGGCTATGATCACCTCAACAGGCTCTCAAAAGAAAGAATCCAAGGATCTTATAGATGAAAGTGCATTCTTGGAATTACCAGATGCAGAATGCAAAAGTTTAATATACAGAACCATTCAGGACATCAGGAAGGAAATGAGGCAATGTGCAGAACAAGCCAAGGAACACACAGATAAAGCAACTGAAGAAATCAGAAAGATTATTCAGGAACGTAATGAAAAGTTTAATAAGCTAGAAAAATCCATAGACAGACAACAATCAGAAATTCAGAAGATTAACAATAAAATTACAGAATTAGATAACTCAATACAAAGTCAGAGGAGCAGGACTGAACAAGTAGAAGCTAGAATTTCTGAACTCGAAGATAAATCACTTGGCACTAATATATTTGAAGAAAAATCAGATAAAAGAATTTAAAAAAAAGAAGAAACCTTAAGAATCATGTGGGACTCTATCAAGAGAAATAACCTACGAGTGATTGGAGTACCAGAACAGGGAGGGATAACAGAAAATACAGAGAAAATTGTTGAGGATTTGTTGGCAGAAAACTTCCCTGATATTGTGAAAGATGAGAAAATATCTATCCAAGATGCTCATCGAACTCCACATAAGGTAGATCTTAAAAGAAAGTCACCAAGACATATTATAATCAAGCTTGACAAAACCAAAGATAAAGAGAAAATTATAAGAGCAGTGAGGGATAGATGAAAAGTCACCTACAAGGGACAGCCAATAAGAATAAGTTCAGACTACTTGGCAGAAACCATGCAGGCAAGAAGGCAATGGGATGACATATCTAAAAAATTGAAGGAAAAAAATTTCCTGCCAAGAATCATATATCCATCAAAACTGTCTCTTAAATATGAAGATGAAATTAAGACATTTCCAGATAAACACAAGTTGAGGGAATTCGTAAAAACCAAACCAAAACTACAAGAAATACTAAAGGGAGTTCTTTGGTTAGAAAATCAATAATATCAGGTATCGACCGAAGACTACAATGGTGGGCAGAGCAACCAGAAGTCAACCCAGACAGGGAAATAAAAAAAAGCAAGATTAAAAAAAAAAAAAAAGCCCAACACAGGGTAACGACGATGTTATTATATAAAAGAAGACAACATTAAAATAATAAAGAGGGACTAAGAAATGTAATCATACACCTTCCATATCGAGAGGAAGATACAGTGATACAGAGAAATAAAAGTTAGTTATAAATTTAGAAAAATAGGGGTAACTAATAAGGTAACCACAAAGGAGACAAACTAACCTACTCACCACAATAAAATACAAGGGAAAAATACAGACTCAGCAGAAACAAAATCAACAACAACAAATATGAGGAAAGGACAATATATAAAAAAAAACCTACTCAGCACATAAAATCAAGTGGGAAAAAGAAGCTGTCAACAACACACGAAAAAAGACATCAAAATGATAGCACTAAATTCATACCTATCCATAATTACCCTGAATGTAAATGGACTAAATGCACCAATAAAGAGACAGAGAGTGGCAGAATGGATTAAAAAACAAGATCAGTCTTTATGCTGCCTACAAGAGACACACATTAGACTTAGAGACACAAACAAACTAAAACTCATAGGATGGAAAAAAATATATCAAGCAAACAGCAATCAAAAAAGAGCAGGAGTGGCAATATTAACTTCTGACAAAATAGACTTTAAAGTTAAATCCATCAGAAAGGATAAGGAAGGACATTATACAATGATTAAAGGGACAATACACCAAGAAGATATAACCATATTAAATATTTATGCACCCAATGACAGGGCTGCAGGATATATAAACTCTATCCGTACTGAAAAGTGAGATAGACAGCTTCACAATAATTGTAGGAGACTTCAACACACCACTTTCGGTGAAGGACAGGACATCCAGAAAGAAGCTCAATAAAGACACGGAAGATCTAAATGCTACGATCAACCAACTTGACCTCGTAGACAGATACATAACACTCCACCCAACAGCAACCAACTATGCTTTATTTTCTAGTGCACATGGAACATTCTCTAGAATAGACCACATATTAGGTCATAAAGCAAGCCTTAGCAGAATCCAAAACATCGAAACATTACAAAGCATCTACTCTGACCATAAGGCCATAAAAGTGGAAATCAATAACAGGAAAAGCAGGGAAAAGAAATCAAACACTTGGAAACTAACTGAACAATACCCTGCTCAGAAAAGACTGGATTAAAGAAAACATTAAGGATGGAATAAAGAAATTCATAGAATCCATTGAGAACGAAAACACTTCCTATCAGAACCTTTGGGACACAGCAAAAGCGGTGCTCGGAGGCCAATTTATGTCAATAAATGCACATATCCAAAAAGAAGAAAGGGCCAAAATCAAAGAACTATCCCTACAACTTGAACAAATAGAAAAAAAATAGAAAGAGAGCAACAAAAGAAACCCACAGGCACCAGAGGAAAACAAATAATAAAAATTAGAGCTGAACTAAATGAAATAGAAAACAGAAAAATAATTGAAACAATTAACAAGGCCAAAAGCTGGTTTTTTGAAAAACTCAACAAAATTGATAAACCATTGGCCAAACTGACAAAAGAAAAACAGGAGAGGAAGCAAATAACCCGAATAAGAAATGAGATGGGCGATATTACAACAGACCCAACAGAAATTAAAAGAATCATATCAGATTACTATGAAAAACTATACTCAAACAAATTTGAAAACCTAGAAGAAATGGATGAATTCCTAGAAACACACTACCTACCTAAACTAACACAAACAGAGGCAGAACAACTAAATAGACCCATAACAAAAGAAGAGATTGAAAAGGTAATCAAAAAACTCCCAACAAAAAAAGCCCTGGCCCGGACCGCTTCACTGCAGCGTTCTACCAAACTTTCAGAGAAGAGTTAACACCACTACTACTAAAGGCATTTCAGAGCATAGAAAAGGATGGAATGCTACCAAACTCATTCTATGAAGCCACCATATCCCTGATACCAAAAGCAGGTAAAGTCACTGCAAGAAAAGAAAATTATAGACCTATATCCCTCATGAATGCAGATGCAAAAATCCTCAGCAAACTTCTAGCCAATAGAATTCAACAACATATCAAAAAAATAATTCACCATGACAAGTGGGATCCATACCAGGTATTCAGGGATTGTTCAACGTTAGAAAAACAATTAATGTAATCCACCATATAAATAAAACAAAAGACAAGAATCACATGATTTTATCAACTGATGAAGAAAAGGCATTTGACAAAGTTCAACACTCATTCATGGTAAAAACTCTCAGCAAAACAGGAATAGAAGGAAAATTTCTCAACATAATCAAGGGCATTTATACAAAGCCAACAGCCAACATCACCCTAAATGGAGAGAGCCTGAAAACATTCCCATTGAGATCGGGAACCAGTCAAGGATGCCCTTTATCACCACTCTTATTCAACACTGTGCTGGAAGTCCTAGCCAGAGCAATTAGGCTAGATAAAGAAATAAAAGGCATCCAGATTGGCAAGGAAGAAGTAAAAGTATCTCTATTTACAGATGACATGATCTTATACACAGAAAACCCTAAGGAATCCTCCAGAAAACTACTGAAACTAATAGAAGAGTTCGGCAGAGTATCAGGATACAAGATAAACATACAAAAATCAGTTGGATTCCCCTACACCAACAAAAAGAACATTGAACAGGAAATCACCAAATCAATGCCATTTACAGTAGCCCCCAAGAAGATAAAATACTTAGGAATAAATCTTACCAGAGATGTAAAAGACTTATACAAAGAAAACTACAGTACACTTCTGCAAGAAACCAAAAGAGACTTACATAAGTGGAAGAACATACCTTGCTCATGGATGGGAAGACTTAACATTATAAAAATGTCTATTCTACCAAAAGTGATCTATACATTTAATGCAATTCCGACCCAAATCCCAACGACATTCTTTAATGAGATGGAGAAACAAATCACCAACTTCATATGGAAGGGAAAGAGGCCCCGGATAAATAAGGCATTACTGAAAAAGAAGAACAAAGTGGGAGGCCTTACTTTACCTGATTTTAGAACCTATTGTACCGCCACAGTAGTCAAAACAGCCTGGTACTGGTACAACAACAGATACATGGACCAATGGAACAGAATTGAGAATCCAGACATAAATCCATCCACATACGAGCAGTTGATATTTGACAAAGGCCCCAAAACTGTTAAATGGGGAAAAGACAGTCTTTTAACAAATGGTGCTGGCATAACTGGATATCCATCTGCAAAAAAATGAAACAAGACCCATACCTCACTCCATGCACAAAAACTAACTCAAAATGGATCAAAGACCTAAATATAAAATCTAAAACGATAAAGATCATGGAAGAAAAAATAGGGACAAGGTTAGGAGCCCTAATACATGGCATAAACAGTATAGAAAACATTGTAAAGAACATAGAAGAAACACTAGATAACCGGGAGCTCCTAAAAATCAAACAGTTATGCTCATCCAAAGACTTCACCAAAAAAGTAAAAAGACTACCTACAGACTGGGAAAAAGTTTTTAGTTATGACATTTCTGATCAGCTCCTGATCTCTAAAATCTACATGATACGGCAAAAACTCAACTACAAAAAGACAACCCAATTAAAAAATGGGCAAGAGATATGAATAGACATTTCACTAAAGAAGACATTCAGGTAGCTAATAAATATATGAGGAAATGTTCACGATCATTAGCCATTAGAGAAATGCAGATCAAAACTACAATGAGATTTCATCTCACTCCAACAAGGCTGGCATTAATCCAAAAAACACAAAATAATAAATGTTGGAGAGGCTGTGGAGAGATTGGAACACTTATACACCGCTGGTGGGAATGTCAAATGCTACAACCACTTTGGAAATAGATTTGGCGCTTCCTTAAAAAGCTAGAAATAGAACTACCGTACGATCCAGCAATCCCACTCCTTGGAATATATCCTAGAGAAATAAGAGCCTTTACACTAACAGATTTATGCACACCCATGTTTATTGCAGCACTGTTTGCAATAGCAAAAACATGGAAGCAACCAAGGTGCCCATCACGAATGAATGGATAAATAAATTATGGCATATTCACACAATGGAATACTACGCATCGATAAAGAACAGTGAGGAATCTGTGAAACATTTCATAACATGGAAGAACCTGGAAGGCTTTATGCTGAGTGAAATTAGTCAGTTGCAAAAGGACAAATATTGTATAAGACCACTATTATAAGAACTTAACAAATAGTTTAAACTGAGAAGAAAACATTCTTTTGTGGTTACAAGAGGGGGGAGGGAGGGAGGGAGGGTGGGAGGGGGCATTCACTAATTAGGTAGTAGATAAGAACTACTTTAGGTGAAGGGAAAGACAGCACACAATACAGGGGAGGTCAGCACAATTGGACTAAACCAAAAGCAGTTTCCTGAATAAACTGAATGCTTCAAAGGCCAGCGTAGCAGGGGCAGGGATCTGGGGACCATGGTTTCAGGGGACACCTAAGTCAATTGGCATAATAAAATCTATTAACAAAACATTCTGCATTCCACTTTGAAGGGTGGCGTCTGGGGTCTTAAACGCTAGCAAGCAGCCATCTAAGATGCATCAATTGGTCTCAACCCACCTGGATCAAAGGAGAGTGAAGAACACCAAGGACACAAGGCGATTACGAGCCCAAGAGACAGAAAGGGCCACATGAACCAGGGACTACATCATCCTGAGACGAGAAGAACTATATGGTGCCCGGCTACAACCGATGACTGCCCTGACAGGGAACACAACAGAGAACCCCTGAGGGAGCAGGAGATCAGTGGGATGCAGACCCCAAATTCTCCTAAAAAGACCAGACTTAATGGTCTGACTGAGACTGGAAGGACCCCGGTGGTCATGGCCCCCAAATCTTCTGTTGGCCCAGGACAGGAACCATTCCTGAAGCCAACACTTCGGACATGGGTTGGACTGGACAATGGGTTGGAGAGGGATGCTGGTGAGGAGTGAGCTTCTTGGATCAGGTGGACACTTGAGACTATGTTGGCATCTCCTGCCTGGAGGGGAGATGAGAGGGTGGAGGGGGTTAGAAGCTGGCGAAATGGACATGAAAAGAGAGAGTGGATGGAGAGAACAGGCTGTCTCATTAGGGGGAGAGTAATTGGGAGTATGTAGCAGGGTGTATATGGGTTTTTGTGTGAGAGACTGACTTGATTTGTAAACTTTCACTTAAAAAACTTGAAGCACAATAAAAATTATTAAAAAAAAAAAAAAAGAGGTCGGCTGCTAACCAAATCGTCAGCAGTTCAAATTCACCAGCCGCTCTTTGGAAACACTATGGGGCAGTTCTACTGTGCCCTATAGGGTCACTATGAGTCGGAATCAACTCAGTGGTAATGGGTTTGGTTTGAATTTTATCATCTTTTATAAATGAAGACGTAGTGCTAGGGGGGCAGCGGTGGTTCAGTGGTAGAATTCTCATCTTCCATGCACAGGACCCGGGTTCAATTCCCAGCCCATGCACCTCATTCACAGCCACCACCCATCTGTCAGTGGAGGCTTGTGTGTTGCTATGATACGGAACAGGTTTCAGCAGACCTTCCAGACTAAGACAGATTAGGAAGAAAGGCCTGGCGATCTAATTCCAAATATCAGTCAATGAAAACCTTATAGATCGCAATGGTCAGTCTACAACCGATCATGAGAATGGTACTGGATCAGCAGTGCTTCATTCCGTTGTGCATGGGGTTGCCATGATTCTGGGGGCTGACTCAATGGCAGTTAACACCAACATTCAATGAAGAAACTGAATCTTAGAGCGGTTAAGTGACTTGTCCAAGGTTACACAACTAGGAAGATGCATCTAATAAGCAGAGCTCAGATACAAAACAAGGCCCAGCCTATGCCAAAGTGTAAGGTCTTTAATATTTTATTTTCATTCAACTTTACCTCTATGAAAATGGTGGGCAGGTGTTATATAATCCCAGGATAGGTACCAACTAAAGCAATTCTGTTTTAGCAAGACACAGATCTCCACCTCATCCTTCTAGACCCTGTTCCCGCAGGGCTGAGACTGGAGTTTTACAAACAAGCACATCAACACTACTCCTGAGAAGGAGTGGGTTTTAGCAAGTAGAGATTCATTTACCTGGCAGTTATTCCCTCTGAAGAATGTGTGAATCCAAGGTATGTTAGTGTCCTGGGGCAGCTGTAACAAAGTACCATACACAGGGTGGCTTTATAAGGACAGGAATGTATTGCCTCACACTTCTGAAGGCAAGGAATCAAGAGAGGTATCAGCCATGTTGATTCCTTCTGAGGGCTCTGGGGAAAAACTGTTCCACACCCCTCTCCTAGCTTCTCGTGACGGCTGTGATCCTTGGCACATCTTGGCTTGCAGATGCATCACTCCAAATCTCTGCTTCTGTCTTCACATAGCTGTCTTCCCTCTGAGTCTCTCTGTGTCTCTTCTCTTTTATAAGGACACCACTCATTTTGAATTAGGACCCACCCTAGTCCAGTCCGACCTCATGTTAACTGATACCATCTTGAAAGACCTTATTTCCAAAGTCACATTCACAGTACTGGGGGTTAGCACATCAACATATCTTTTCAGGGGACACAATCTATAACACCAGGTGGGTGGCTGGCACAGACTGGAGGGAAGATGGAATTGAAATTTGCTAAATGGTGCGTACGAGAGATAGTGGGATGGAACCAGGTCCTTGGAGAAGAGGGGAGAGAAAGGAAGAACAGAAAGTAAGGGAACAGAGTGTTCTGGCCCGGGCAACGAGGGGGAACATAAAAGAAATACTTGCAGTGTCTTCCATCTTACTGGGGAGATTTAAGGAAGAATGAAATCTGGGTATAAGATGGGGCCACCATGAGCCTTTGCAACCCCTGAAGTACAACAGGAGACCTTCGCCAATGCAACTCTGCGTGGAAAACTGCGAAGTGTGGCTCTGTGATTTGTTAATAATACGAAGTACTCAGGCTTGCATATTTTTCCTATTTACAGAAAATATAAATTACTATGGCTATTCCTTGTAAGGAGCCCTGGTGGCACAGCGGTTAAAGCACTCAGCTGCTAACCAAAAGATCGGTGGTTCAAATCCACCAGCCACTTTGTGGGAGAAAGATGTGGCAGTCTGCTTCCTAAAGATTTACAGCCTTGGAAACCCTATGGGGCAGTTCTACTCTGTCTTGTAGGGTCGCTGTGAGTCGGAATTGACTCAGTGGCAAAGGATTGGGTTAGTCGTCTTCCTCCAACATCATTCCCCAGCATTTTGCTTTAGCTTCCTTGAATCCCAGAAAAAGGAACCAAATTGCAAACGGTGTCCTGGGACTTGCCTAAGAATCTGAGGTTCACCCGTGGGGATATTTCTGCTGGTGAACTGCAGCCATCTTGGCTGTCACAGCTAAAAATAAGTTTTGAACCACTTCTGTAAAGATTATAATGCCTTCTCTCTCTGTAGTCATATTTTTATGCCCCTACAAACCTGCTTATTGTATGCATCTTTTGGCTATTTTTCTACTAAGTCAACAGAATACGGCAACATAAAGTTCTTATATTTGAAAGAGAGACTCTATTAACCAAATCCAGAAATATTGAAATTTAATCTCATTTCTATTCTCTCTCGACATTGAACACCAAAAGAACTTTCCATTCAGTGGGGCGTTTTTCCCCTTTGATGTGACATGTTGAGTAAAGTCACTGGCATGGGTTTCCTGAGTGGTTACTCTCCTCGGCATTTTAGAGCCTGCCACACTTCTTTGCAGGTTGTTTGATCAAAGATACACCGGAGCTCTGAGCCTCTTCAGACGCCACTTTCATATTCATTCTTTGGAAGCTCAGCGTCTCTCAACTTAGCAGCCTCCCTCAGGCCATGAAACACAAAGTTGATTCCCGTTTTCTTTTGACACAGACTGTTTTATGTGACATTTTCCACAAAGGCAGATGGCTCTCTTTTGGGGGGAATGCCCCATACTTCCAGAAAACTTTGCCAGGATCATTTTCCTGATTTATTCTAAAATGTCTCAGCTAAGGAACAGGCTCTCAGCATTTCTCTGTTCTTCAAAAATATATAATGATTCTGCTTGGGGGGATGAAAAAGTTTGGGAAATAAATAGTGGTGATGGTTGCACAACATTGTGAACATAATGCCACCGAATTGTGCACTTAAAAACGGTTAAAATGGCAAATTTTAAATGACAAACTGTTATATATATTTTACCACAAAAAAAATTTAATAAATTTCTACGTATAATAGGAGCCCTGGTGGCACCGTGGTTAAGAGTTCAGCTGCTAACCAAAATATCAGCTATTCAAATCCACCGACGACTCCCTGGAAATGCTGTGGGGCAGTTCTGCTCTGTCTTATGGGATCGCTATGAGTCAGAATCGACTCAACGGCAAAGGGTTTGGGTTATATATAATGAAATTTATAATTAAATATATTAAAATAATTATATATGTGTGTATATATAATTGTTGTTAATTGCCATCCAGTTGGCTCTGACTCATGGCAACCTTAAGTACAATGTTGCCCAGTCCTGCACCATCTTCATACATTGGTATGTTTGAGTCCATTGTTGTGGCCATTGTGCCAATCTGTCTCACTGAGAGTTTTCTTAATTTTTGTTGGCCCTCTACTTTACCGCACACAATTGTATATTCAACAATACACTAGGTACTAGAACTGCTCCCTGAGAAAGGTATTGGGAGACACAGCTCCCTGACCTTGAGAAACTCACATTTTTGACGAAGAAAACCAATCCCAGTTTTGTACCTTCAGGGTTCCCACTTTGAGCTGAAGAAATAAAACAGACCCACGAGCTAGTCCATCTACTTCCCGGGACTGGGCTGTGAGAGCTTAAACTTAAGCTACTGTGCAAAGTAGGCCCTGCTCTTGTTAACTCTTGGAGTCCAACTTCAATGTCAAAGTGCAGCCTTAAACCCTGCACACTCTGCCCGCCTGTCTGCGAGGCAGCATGTGCTCTGCAGCCACATTCTCCAGATCCAGTAACTGTAAAAACCAAACCCGAATCAGATGATGCGGTCTCACCCCCGAGCAGCCCTTTTCGGAGCCTGTGATCCTTGTTTATACTTTCACATGTCAGTCAGCGGGAGTTCCCCCTCTGCTTTTCTTCTCCCGTTGGCAGCTGGCGCAAGAACCTTTGCTTGAAACATTCCTTCCCGGGCATACGGGTCTGTCCTCTTACTCCAAACGACCTGTGTGCAGACTGAGTTACGTGCTTCTTGGCGCAGTGACAAAGCACTGGAAGTGACAGTGCTTTGGCGGGGGAGGTTCGGAGGGGGCCTGGGAAAGGGCCGGCTTCTTTCACCCCCCAGGAGCGCCGAGGTGTCCCTCCCCCTTGAAGAGCCAGGCCTATGGTGATGCCTCTCAGAGACAATTTGGCACTCAGGTTACAATCTGGCTTCTGGGCCTTTGAAGTCCCAGGTGCAGGGGCAAAAATGCTGCAGTGATTAGGGGCCAACCCTCTCCGGGAAGGGGATGGCTGCACAGTTGAATACAAAATACAATTAAAAGGGAGCACCTGGGCTGACTTCGAAGCAAAGAATGCAACTTTGGCTCCAAGCAGAAGGGGGTGCATTTAATCACACAAGAATGTGCATCTCTACAAAGTGCTGGATTCAGGGAAGAAAAAAAAAAAACCAAACTTCAAAAACCAAAAACCTTCTGCCTTTGCCAGCAAAGGAATTCAGGGATCTTTCTAGCACCTCCTGGGCTGCCCAAGTAAAATGAAGTTAGCAGATCCTCCTCGCAGGACTCCGGCAAGAGCCTTTTTTGGCGTCCTGGTATCTTCTTACTTCCCCAGCAGCCCATGGGTTCTTACTTTTCCCCTTCGCTTCTCCCACTCATTCCGCCCCTCCACCCAGGGCGAATTTCCCAGAGGCAGTGCCTGCTTCAGGGCTCTGTGTGTGTTCTATCATCTTCTCTCCATTGAAACTTATCTGTCCTCTTCCGGATTCCCAAACACAGATGGATGGACCCCATTGCCAGACTGTCTCATTCACCAGGTCCACGGTGGGGCAGGACATCTGTATTTCTAACAAACTGCTGGGTGATGATGAAGCTGCTGGTCCAGGGACCACACTTTGAGAACCAGTGGCTTAGACCAACCAATTCAAATGAGAGACTAATTTGAGATTAGGTGGGTTGTACTATTGTAGGGAAAAAGTCCTTGAACTTGAGGTCACCAAGAAGAACTCCAGCCAGCCTACCTCCTAACTATATCAACTTGAGCATGTCCCTGGAACTCAGGGGTTCTCAGTCTGAATGACACACTGGAATCACCCAGCAAACTTTGTAAACAGTTGATGCCTGACCCCACCCAAGATCTATTGAAGCAGAGTGTAGGGGTGAAGCCAGGGCATTAGTAGTTTGTAAAAGCTCCACAGGTGATTCTACTGTGCTGTAACCTCCCTGAACCTCAGCCTTGTCTTCTGAACAATGGGTAGAATATTTTTTACCACACAGAACTGTCGAAAGGAATACATTTAACAAATTAATAATAAAATCCCTTTGTAAACTACAAAGTGCCATTCAAATGGGAAGTATTACTTTCCCTCACAAAAAACATACTTAAATTCTAACAGTGGCCATCAATACCTTTATTAATATCAAAGTTGGGACAGATATTTCTGGTACAAGTTAAGCTATTGGAGAAATTTGGAGGATAGAAAAGCATCTTAACAAGTTCCACTTAACGCACACACATCTCTCTTTGCTTCTGTCTTGAAAGCATCTCTTCATAGTTTCCACCCAATGTAGGGAAGAAAGTTAAATTACTCGTGGTGGTTATTCCGTAGTTTGGTGGCCCTAATTTACTCTAAGTCAGGAGTCAGCACACTTTTTCTGAAAAAGGCCAGATAGTAAATATTTTCGGCTTTGCAAGCCACATTGTTTCTCTCACAACCACCCAACTCTGCCATTGTATCTCAAACACAGCCATTATTATTGCTGTTAATTGCCATCGAGTCGGCCCCCGACTTACGGCGACCTCATGTATAACAGAGCAGAACACTGCCTGGCCCTGCACCACCCCCGTGATCGGTTGCAGATCAGACCATTGTAATCCACAGGGCTGATTTTCAGAAGTAAGTTGGCTGATTTTCAGAAGTAGATCACCACGGCTTTCTTTCTAGTCTGTCTTAGTCATAGACGATACTCAAACAACTGGATGTGGATGCGTGCCAACAAAACTTCATTTACAAAAAACAGACCACAGGCCATAGTTTGCCAACTCCTGTGCCAAGCTTTCAAAAAAAACCAGAAGATGTTCAAAGTCAACTAAAAAAAGCAGCTGAGATTCTTCCTGATGAGATGTAACAAGCAAAGAGCAATTTATATTCATGTTTGTGCATATGGTCTGAAAGTTCGAGATAACAGGAAGGAGGGCAGGGAGGATCACACAGACAGTTGGAAGTGAAGACAGTTGTTTCTAAATCGCCAGTTGGAGGGATGTTTATGCCCAGATAAGACAAATGAACTTTCTGAGCTCACCATTAGGTTCTAGAAAGAAAGAGGCAAAGGCACCCCCTCCCCTTAAATCGATGCCTTCTGGTTAAAAGGCCTAGGGAGCCCCAACCATGCAGACACACCAGATGGGTGAGAAGTCTATATCTCGTCTTTGCCTAACACTAGGGATTTTCACCCAACTTTATGAAAAACTCAACAAAATGACACCGAAGAACGGTCTCCTTCCTCATGCTTTGTAAATCACAGTGCTCCCTCTGGACAATGAGAGCAGGGGGGCGTCTCGGCCCCCCGGGGGACACTGGACAATGTCTGGAGACATTTTTGGTCATCACAGTGGGGAGAGAGATGCTATTGGCATCTAGTGGGTAGAAACCAGGGATGCTGCTGAACACCCTACAGTGCACAGGACCACACCCACCACAGAAAATCATCGTGACTCACATGTCATTGGTGCCACGGCTGAGAAACCCTGACACAGAGCATCATGCAGAAATGCTCTTGTGACTGGGGACGTTTGGGGGTTGAGCAGATACAGGCCTTAGAGACCTCACACCAAGCGTCTGTACCTCGCTTTTCTGCAGAAGCTTTTCAGCAGCCCCATCCCTGTGGCAATGCCTTCCTCTCCCTCTAGAAGCATGAGAATCTGGGAGAATGTTGGCTCTTGGCGCTGGAAGTAAACTGGGAGGAACATCTCATTTAGACCTTTGTTGCCTAACACAGAGCTTCTCAAACTCGGATGTGCACACAGATGGCCTGGGTTCTGACTCGGCAGACCTGTAGGGCTGGAAATTCTGCATTTCTAACAAGCACTAGGGTGATGCTGCTGCGGCTGGTCCCCGGACCTTGCAAAGATGAACAAACATAAGGAAATGTCCCTGCTTTACAGATGAAGTGGTTGAAGTCCATTCAAGTTAAGCCACTTTTCCCAGATCATCCAGCTAGAAACTCTGGAAAGAAACAAAAAGAGACCCCCTGTTCTTTCACACTCCTGCCATCACAGCAGTCCTTCCCAAGGACTGGCCTTTGGGACCCCAGTGAGATGGGACTTCCCAATTTAGTTAGCCACCAAGCTGCTAGTTTCCACTCACAGCCAGCAGCAGCCTGTGGAAATACTGTACACTGAAGCATAAAATGATAATAAACATTACTGTCTAGCGGATTCTGACTAATAGCAACCCCAGGTGACAGATTAGGACTGCAATCTTTATAGAAGCAGATTGCCACATCTTTCCCCTGCAGAATGGCTGGTGGGTTCAAACCACTGACCTTTCGGTTAGCAGCTGAGCAGTTAACCACTGTGCCACCAGGGCTCCCTCCCATAAGAGTACAGCCCAGGAAACCCTATGGGGCAGTTCTACTCTTGTTACCTGGGGTCGCTATGAGTCAGAATCAATTGGATGGCATCCAACAACATTTCAGTTAGAGATATGGTTGCTTCCACTTTCTAGGTTCAGAGTTCATTGAGAGCAAGAGCTACATCTTGTTCTTCTTGGTTTTCCCCAGCCTCTAGCAGTTAGCTAATTTACGTTAACCCTTAGCCATCGAGTCCATTCTGACTCATAGGCACCCTATAGGACAGAGTAGAGCTGCCCCATAGGGCTTCTAAGGCTGTAATCTTTATGGAAGCAGATTGCCACATCTTTTTCCCACGGGGTGGCTGGTGGGTTTGAACCACCAACCTTTCTGTTAGCAGCTAAGCGCTTTAATCATTGCACCATCAGGGCTCCTCCCTGAAGCATTGAGATCTGCTATTGCTCCCCAGCTCTTTAATGATTACCTGAAACTACTGCACATTGGTGGTTCAGTGGTAGAATTCTCACCTTCCATGCAGGAAACCTGGGTTCAATTTCCGGCCAATGCACCTCTTGCACGGTCACCACCGATCCGTCAGTGGAGGCTTGGGTGTTGCTGTGACGCTGAACAGGTTTCAGTGGAGCTTCCAGACTAAGATGGACTAGGAGGAAAGGCCTGGTGATCTCCTTCCAAAAATCAGCCAGTGAAAACCCCATGGATAACAATGGTCCAATCTGCAGCTGATCATGGGGATGGCACAGGAAGAAGCAGCGTTTTATTCCAGTGTGTACAGGTTCACCATGAGTAGGGAGCCAACTCCATAGCAGCTAACAAGAAGACCATTGCCCCATGGAGCAACTGGGCTTGCCAAATCCCTAGAGAAAGTTCCTTGTTGACCATGTACACCACCCAGCATCCAGTCCTGGAAATGCCCTCGTCTTTCTGGGAGCAGGCTGCCATTTGAGAAATGTCAGAAAGGAAAGCTGCTCATCAAAAGGAAGCTAGTTCCAATTTCTGCTTGGGTTAATATCAGCTGGAAACAGGTGAGAGCCCTAAGAGAGCAAGTGTGCGTGTGGAAGAACATGGAGCCCCATGGAAGGAAGGGGTGTTCTACTGCCAGCAAGCATCCTCTGGACCTAACCTGTTAGGCAGCCTGCGGGACGGGAATTTATGTACGTGTTTTCATTTTCTCTGACAGAATCTGTTTGGATTGAGGCAGGCTGTTTAATCTTTGAAATATGTGTTCCATAACAAACGCTGGAATCACATAGAAATTGCTGCCTTCATTCTGGGAGCCAAATACTGACTAAAGGGGTTTGGAAATCCCCACAAGGTGCTCTTTGCTTATTGCTCATTCAGAAAGAAAAACCATTTCTTTAATGACATGCAAGCTTGAAGTCTGCCAAAAGGAGACGCCCCCTATCTGCCTTCACATATGGTAGCTTCTTTCTAGCCAATTAACTACCAATGAACTGGGGGAGAGCCGGAACAGCAGGCACGCCAGGCTCCTCAGTGCTTAGCCCGAGTGCACTGTCCCAGGCGGAGATGGAAGTTTCTGGCCCTGTCTCAACTCCAAGAAAGCCCCTGAAGAAGTGTGTACAACCCAGACGCTTATTTGCAAGTCCATTCCGGCTAGCTCCAGCTAAGCCCCCAGAATTAAAACTGATGGGTTGTCCTCTCTCAGACAAATCACTGTTTGTTCATTCTCCCCCTCTGACTTTTAACTGCATCATGTTGAAGGCAAATAGCCGACCAAGGCCCACAAAACAGTTCTTTCATGAGTTTTCCTACGGGGACTTAGTTCTACATCAACACCATGCTGGATAGATTTTTTTCTGTCTGGAAGTATGGAAGGCGTTGCGTTTTACTTTGTCTGAAATTCAGCAAGCTTCTTGTGTTTTGTGACCTCTTGCTCCAAATTTTAAGCTAAGTAATCATTCAGTATCTATATGTAGTTATGCTCTTCTGCCCTCCAAGCCAGTATGAAGCTACAGAGAAATAGGATTTTCTACCATATTGTTTCTTTTCTAATAATTTCCCATTAATTTGGAGTCAGTGAGAAATTTGTTGACATCCCTTGAGAGATCTGGGTTTTTGTTTTGTTGTTATTGTTGTAAAAATTCTTGCAGGAGGTGCTGGAAAGAAAGGCAACTGGCTAACCCAATCTCTATTGATTTTGTGGGGTCTTATGATTAAACTGAAGTGTAATATGGCCTTTAACAACACAAGATTACTTACCTTCTAACTGAAGCTACTGGAGGGCTTCAGAATGGGAGAAGATGGTAATACCTACCATTTGCATGGACACATTACCTGCCAGGCACTATACAGTGATGAACTCATTGAACTGTCATGGTCATGCCGCTAGTAGAAATCAGTGGCTCACTCAACAGAGATGGGGAAAGCTAGGCTCAGAGAGGTTCAATCCATTAGACAATGTCATACCCCCGGGACTTGATGGAGCTGGAATTCACGTGCAGTCCTATCAGTGTCCAACATCCATGTGGCTTCCTGAAACTCACCAGTGACACTCTGTTGGCATGTGGGTTCTCTTTGCTCTTAGGTTGTCATTAGGCCATGGAAGTTTCCAGTCATGGCTTTAAATACCACCGATGTGCTAATAGTTTGATTCCTATGTCCAAGCATAACAACTCCCCTGAACTCCTGACTGAAATGTCCAACAGGCATCTCTAATGTAGCATTTCCAAAACAGAGCTCACCTAGTCTTATCCATTCTAGTAAATGGCAACTTGGTTGTACCATTTAACATCCAGTCCACCAGCAAATCCTGTTAGCGCTACCTTGTATCTGGAATTTAAGAACTTCTCTGGTGCAACCCCCCATCATCACTCACCTATCTGCAATAGCCTTCTAGCCAGACTCCTAGCTTCCGCTCTTGCCAATACAAGTCAAATCACTTCACTCCCTTGAATTCCAAGTCTTTACCTTGCCCTAAGGAGTCCTTGGGTGGCTCCACTACTAGCCAGAAGGTTGGCAGTTCAAACCTACCCAGAGGCGCCTGGGAAGACAGGTCTGACATCTGCTTCTGAAAGATCACAGCCTTGAATCAACTCAACGGCAACTAACAAAAACCTTGCCCTACAAGGTCTTGAACGATCTGCCTGTTCCTACCCTCCCCACAAAAGAAAAATAAAACTGGCTTCAAATAGTCCTTCTCCCACCAAATCCCCGAGCATCCCCGCAGTCCTCAGCAGGCCAGGTCTGTTTCCACCCCTGGACATTATATCCCCAAATATCTTGGTGGCTGGCTCCTTCCCTAATCAGAAGGTTAGAAGCTGAATGTGATAAAACACTGGCCATGCAAAATGAAAATGAGGCATAATAGTACAATTCCGTGGTGATTCAATGAGCCTCCTTGGACTGCTCATTCGCTCCAGTTCAGCCTCTGAGAGTGAATTCTGGGCAAAATTTGCTTATGTTAATAATTGAAAGTAACCACTTCTCACCTAAGTGAAACAAACTGCTCTCAACTTTTCAGTATCTGTGACTTATTAAGGGCCAAAACTTATCTATTTACACGTCTTCTCCTTTGAGCCGCCTGTGGGAAATACTGTACAGGGAACTTGGAGACTGCCTGTTTCTACAACAGCAAAAATCGAATATAGAGTGATTTACTTCCAGCACATTTACTTTTCTTTAAAAGCCATGTGGATGCGCACATCTGTATTCCCAGGGATGTGCTCAAAAACACTTAGAAGAAATCTGGTGTCCAACAACACATTTCCTTAGTAAGAGAGAGAGAGGGCAAGAAATATGTTAATGTGCCTCACTAGAGAACTTTTTTCTCTTTGTATTTATTATTTTGTTTTTTTACATTAAAAACTGATTTAGAAAGAGCCCAGAAAGTTCTACAAACGTCTGAAGAGAAGATATTATTCTGAAAGCTGTTCATCTCGCCTACCTGTCCCAGTTCTCCTCCTGTGGCTCATCGCACCACCAGGGAAAGTGGACTGAAGTTCTGCATTCGGATATGCTCAGACTCTCAGAATCCAGACCCCCGTACTTTTTGATAAAGAGTGACAGAGCAGCAGTACGTTCCCATGGAGTGTGCCTGAGACCCTGGGCCGGTGGGCAGGGGGCCGCATGACTGAGTTAGGGCTTCATGCAAGGAAGGCAGCTCACTGCGGTGATCCCGACTGAAGACTCCCCCATCTTGACCTTCATCCACCCACCTGACCCTGGCTTCTTGAGGGGAGCCTGAACTCTATGACATTAGAGTTTCCACTGGCGAATGAAAACAAGGCGGGATCACTGAAGTCAAGAACTCTCCCGACTGTTTTCATGAATTCCTGAACGTCACTATCCTAAACGCTGGGGAGGCAGATACAACTGTCAAATTCCGGCGGGGGACCTTGGCCCAGAGTAAACTATCTCCTCCATCTCCTCCACTGCCTCAGCTGGGGTAGAAGTAAATTCTGGGGGTTGAGTGACCTTTGGCTATCTTTTCACTCTTTGTCCCTTTTGAACCTACTTTTCTCAGCACAAAGGGCCTCCTGGATTCCATAAAGCCAGACCATGACTAATACTCTCTTTCCCATTGTGGGCAAACTGTCAGGAAAGCCAGGCGGGAATAAAACAGGAACTACATGAAGCAATCCTGAAGGCTTTTTAAGATTCAAAGTCCAGGAGAATCCAGCTCCACTTGCAAACATTCTGTGGAAATCCTAATAACAACGCCCATGTGAGGATCTGATAAGCAACACATAGGTGCTAGGAACTAGGTAACAAATTTCATTCCATTCTAGGACCAAATATAAAATGTTTTACTGCTGACTGGATATTTCCACACGGAAGTGGCTATTTGATATTATTTTTAAGGAATCAATTAATTATAGAAATTTTCCATAGTTTGTCGGCATGATCTGACAAAATTTTTTAACCCAGAGAATCTATCAGTATATTCTGTCCCATCGACTAGTATTTTCATGGAGCCCCACTTATAGCTAGGTTTTTATCCAAAATGGAAAATTTTATTAGGGCTAAGATGGCAGAAACAATGGATGCTGATTGGGAGTTCTATGTCAAATCTGAGAGAAGTGTTGGGTGGCAGCTTAGAAGTTGAGTGTTTGGAGGGGTTGGCCAAGAGAGTAAAGACAGGAAGTAATGATAGTGACACAATGATTTCATTCAGAATCACGTGCCTAACTAAAAGCCCCCTTTCCCAGACTCACATGCAGCTACAGGGAGCCATGTGATGGAATTCTAGCCAGTGGGCATAAGGTGAGAGTCACTCTGAAAGCTTTGCTTCCTTGATAATACGCCCTGTTACTTCCTTCTTCCTCCCTCTTCCTGCTTAGAAAGCAGACATATCTGGAGGTGCGGCAGCCATCTTGCAACTATGAGGCAATAAGGCAAAGAACAAAGAGTAAGGATGGTGGAAAAGAAATATCAAAGGGAATCTGGATCCTGGATGATATTGCGATAGTTTGGGAGTGCCCGCCTCCCCAGGTTTCATAATTTGCAGCCAAATGCACACCTAGCTAATAAATCAATATCTAATGACCACCACTACCACTGCCAGTTGCCATCGAGTCGACCCCACGTCATGGCGACCCCACAAGTGTCAGAGGGGAACTGTGCACCACAGGGTTTTCAATGACAATGAGATCAAAAAGGATGTGGATGTTTCAATAGAAAGGGAGAGACAAAGACTAAAAGAGAAACTGCAAATGGGATAAATCTTATGATCATCATCCTACGGCGGACCTAAAATGTAATTAAATTCCTTCCCACAGCAAGACAGTAGTCCTGACTAAAAGAATGTACCGTTAAATTCAAATGCGGAGATGCCTAATGCTTAAACGGGCTGTCGAAAACGTAACTCTGTCCTTCTGTGCTTTGACTGCTGGTATGAAAGTGCACACTTATACATTGAAGCTGGGCGTTTCGCATCCCACAGAGAAGAGAATGGAACTGATTTAGAATCAATTTAGTATTTCTCTTGCAATCCATTTGGAGGAGTTCCCACTGAGAGCTCGTATGCCTTACCCTCTCTGCAGCCGTATTTGATAAGACCTGGGAGGAAAAATAAGTAATAACACTGAGTAGTCTGTTTTGATTCTTGTATACTCTACTTGGAAATTAAAGCACGTTTATGGCAAGCAGGGAGCATATAGGCCACGGTCCATGGAAAATGCTGGACTGATTAATATTTAAGAATGCATAGACAACAGCAATAGATAAATGAAGCAAATGCAACAGGGTTGTGAATCAATGATCAGGGATGTCTGCTGCCAAAATGAGGATGTGTCCCTTTGTACAGGAGGAAATACGGTGCGGCAGTAAATGCTACAACAGTTCGTCACACAGGCCCAAGATTCGGGTCTTGCATAGAGACCTGAATTCTTCACACTCATTGTACCAGTGCCATTGGCGCTGGTTCAGAAACGGATGAGTGAACAAAATAATAGGCTGAGAACAGGAGCAAGAAATGTGATGGTCAAGAGTGGGCCCATTTGTGTACTTGCAGCTTTCACTCTGTTCAAATTTAATTTCTTTTTCCTTTCCAACAAAGTGCAAACGTCTTTAGTATCATTCGGTAACATAGCAGCAAAACTTCGGGAACTAAAAAATAAGGACGCTTACACCCCAGCACCCCTTTACTTTTTGGACTCAAAGCTTCACATGTGTTCCTAAGTTACAAATATCAGCCTTGAGCAGGTGGGGGAAAGGTTTCTCCATTCGGCATTTGTGTTCAGTGTCCTCGTACAAATCACACCATTCACATCCACCCACATGCCCCCGCAGCAGTTAGTAAACTCATTAAGAACACAGCTGGAAACTCAGAAGGGGTTAAAGCTATAAAATCCCAATCACTGATGCACAGGTTTTTAAAAAAAAGGTTTCATCCTTCTCCCCTTCCTTTCAACCAAAGCTTTTGTTTTCGCTGCCCTAGTGCATGATCTTCCGTTTGGATAATGATGTATCGCTTGTTTATTTCTTTAAGAATGACACTATCACTGTGTTTTTCTCTAAATAACTGCCACCGTGTTGCTAATTAAACATGATGGATTCAGGGTCCTGGTTTGCCATCTGGGCCATATGTCTCAGAACATCCTTTTTCGTGATGATGCCAAGAAGTCTCCTGGAGAAGAAAAAACATAGAGAAAGAAGAGGTCACCCCCGCAATACTGACTCATGCCCATCCCTAAAACCCAGTGCCTTTTCCTCCTGGGCACACAGGTAGGCAACATTTCCCAGCTTCACTTGTGGTTGGCTGGAGCCAAGTCAGTGAGCTCTGGCCAACGGTCTTCGGGTGGAAGAGGTGGGTACCACCTCCAGGTCCCTGTGCATTGCCCCACATTCTCTCTCTTCTCACCTGCCAGCCAGAGACAAAGGAGCCAGTGAAAGACTTTGAGGCCACAGAGGATTGACACAAGAGCCAGCAGATGTAAAGACCTAGATCCTGAGTGACGATGTGGAGCAGAGCCCACCCCTGCTGCAATCTACCCTGGATATGATGTGAGCAACAAATAAACCTTTATTGTCTTAAACCACTGAGACCGCAATCTAGTTTGTTGTCACAGTCAGCCTACGATGACTAACACACTCTTAAATTTCAAGACTATGATCAGTTAAAAAAGGCCTTATGAAAATCATTGTCGAAACTTGACCACACCCCAGAAATTCCAAGTGTAAGGTATTTTAAGTGTAAGATAAAAATTGATTCTATTTTTAATTCTATCTTACTAGAAGGGTAAAGTTTGACATTCACCTCCAAGCCAGTGGTGTCACTACAGTTGGTGTCACCCAGTACAGTAACTCATGGTATTACTCCACCCCCTGCCCCACCCCCACCTCCACCCAGGGTAGGCAGGGCCTGCTGGAAGAAACGCCCCCAGTGGGCACAGTGCCTCAGGTCCCCACCCCTGCCAGCTCCATGTCCCCACAGCTCCCTGCATCTCTTCCCCTCTCCCATTGGCCGAGGCAGAGACCCTCCTCTCTGCCCAAAGGCAGGTGCCTTGGCCTGGCCACCCACACCCTGACTGGTGGGTGGAGGGCGGGGAGGGTGGGGGGCTGGGAGAGTAGTGATGAGTTACTGCACTGGGTGACGGGTGACACCAACCCTAGTGACGCCACTGCCTTGGAGGCCCCTCCCCCAATGGCACAACCCCCCCCCCCCGCCGTAAATCCCAGGGTCATTTTGGTGTCACCTTTCTAACAGTGTCGGGGGTGCATGCACACCTGAACCCCTCCTCATCCCCATAGTGACACCACTGCTCCAACCATATATGTAAATTGCCTCTTCTACCAAAATTGTTACTTTCAACTTATAAAAACAATGCTACTTACCAAGGTCACGTATATAGGGCCATCTAGTCTGTACACTGCACACCACCAGGGAGCACTCTTTACAAACGCTACATTGTGCAGTACACACCTGTATAACCATTCACAGCAGCCCTCGCTTCACCTTTGATTTTATTAAATACTTAAAGGACTACCTGCTTGAAGAAGTCATGCCTCCTGGGGTAAAGTGGGGAGTTTGAGGGAAAAGGATGTGAACAACTTCTTTGGGAAAAGTGAAGTTCTACTGCCAAATCAGTTTACAAAATGCTGTCTACTATATCTTCATCATATGCAGGTAAAGGGGGGGCAGGTAGCAAACCAAAGCAGTCTCACACTGGAATGTTGTTGCTGTCAGGTGCCATCGAGTCGGCTCTGATCCTGGCGACTCCATGTATAACAGAACAAATCATCGCACAGTCCCGTGCCATCTTCACAACTGTCGGTATGCTGGACTCTGTTGTTGCAGCTACTGCATCAGTCCATCTCATTGGGGGTTGCCCTCATTTTCACTGACCCTCTGCTTTACCAAACATGATGTCCTTTTACAATATAGGTAGTAAAATGATAAATTCCTACTTTGTGCCTATATAAAGTGATGATATATAAAAAAAATCAAAAACACAATTTTAAATAGACTGTCATTCATTTAATTAAAGTCAAATTAGTCAAACTCATCTCTTATTAGGAGTTAATATGAAAAAGAACTACAAGTATTCAAAGTCCTAGGTATTCAGTAAACAAGGCTGGGCAAATTCCTTTATCCATGTTAAAAAATTAAATCCCTTCCTCATATCACATATGGAAACAATTTGCAGGTAGGTACGCTTCTGAAAAATCTGCCATTGAAACCCTATGGAGCACAGTTCTGCTCTGACACACATGGGGTTGCAACAGAGGAAGGAGAAGAGTCAGGAATAGAAGGAAGATATGGAATGTGTGGCTAATGGCCTCCAGGAACAACTGCCTCCTTTGCCACGAGACCAGAAGAACTGGATGGTACTCAGCTGCCATTACTGAACATTTTGATCAAAGATTCTATAGAAGAACCCTGATCAAAAGGGGGCAAATGCAGAACAGAATTTCAAATTCTCATGGACTCTAGGCTTTCTGGACCCATGGGGGCTCAATAAGCCCCTAAAACTATTGCCCTGAGATAATCTTTAAACCTTAAACCAAAAATATACCCTGAAGTCTTCTTAAAACCAAACATTAGTTTAGCTTAGCTAGTAAAGAATGTCTGCCTTGAGCATTGTGCTCTTTCAAGATCTACCTATATGGGATTAAACTGACAACACTGACTTGAAAGATTAGATAGGAAGCTTAGGGGGCAGTGAATTTATGTTAATGGGGGAGAAACAACTCAGAAAAGGAGGGTGAAAATGGTTGTACAACTCAAAGAATGTCATCAACACCACTGAATGGTACATGTAGAAACTGCTGAATTGGTGTATGTTTGCTGTGTATATTCTCAACAACAAAAACTTTTTTTAAACCTACATCATCCTGAGACCAGAAGAACTAGTTGGTGCCTGGCCACAATCGATGACTGCCCTCACAGGGAGCACAACAGAGAACCCCTGAGGGAGCAGGAGATCAGTGGGATGCAGACCCCAAATTCTCATAAAAAGACCAGACTTAATGGTCTGACTGAGACTAGAGGAATCCCGGCGGTCATGGTCCCCAAACCTTCTGTTGGCACAGGACAGGAACCATCCCCGAAGGCAACTCATCAGACATGGAAGGGACTGGACAATGGGTAGGAGAGAGATGCTGATGAAGAGTGAGCTAATTATATCAGGTGGACACTTGAGACTGTGCTGGCATCTCCTGTCTAGAGGTGGGATGGGAGGATAGAGAGAGTTGGAAGCTGGCAAAATTGTCACGAAAGGACAGACTGAAAGGGTTGACTCATTAGGGGGAGAGCAAGTGGGAGTACGGAGTAAGATGTATATAAACTTATATGTGACAGTCTGACTTGATTTGTAAACGTTCACTTGAAGCTCAATAAAAGTTAATAAAAAAACTTTTTTTTAACTTTTATTGTGCTTTAAGTGAAAGCTTACAAATCAAGTCAGTCTCTCATATAAAAATTAATATACACCTTGCTATACACTCCTAGTTGTTCTCCCCCTAGTGAAAAAGCACACTTCTTCTCTCCACTCTCTATTTTCACATCCATTCGACCACCTTATGACCCCCTCTGCCTTCTCATCTCCCCTCCAGACAGTAGCTGCCCGCACAGTCTCATGTGTCTACTCGATCCAAGAAGCTCGCTCCTCACCAGTGTCACAAAGTATTTTTTTAACTGTAAAATTATATATTGAAATCTTTGAAGTGGAAAGCCCAAGAGGAGTCACTGTTTGTTTTCTCATGGTACCTTTCACAAAATTGATACGGTTGTACCTATATACATTTATTTAACTGTTAAGGAATCTCAAGAGAACTAGAGACCAAACCATCGACAATTACTTTAAAACAAAGATGAGAATGCAAGGGGGCAGGGAAACTAGATTAATGGAAATGGAACAACAGAATAGAAATGAGAAAGTTCATGCATTGTGAAGAATGTAGCCAATGTCACTGAATAACTTGTGTAGAAATTACTGAATGTGAACTCAAACTGCTGTGTAAACCCTCACCGAACACACAATAAAATATCGTTTAAGAAGGACATCAGGTTTGGTAGTCGGTGAGGGACACCCTCAGTGAGATGGACTGACACAATAGCCATAACCATGGACTCAAACATACCAACAACCGTGAAGATGGTACAAGACCGGGCAAGACTGCCTTCTGTTATACACAAGGTCGCCCTGAGTCAGAGCTGACTTAATGCAACTAAACAACAAGAAGGCTTAGAAGATGTACGCTGAAATATTTAGAGGGAAATTATCATGATGTCTGCGATTTTTATTCAGATGATTCAGAAAAAGAGAGAACAAATGTGGAAAAATGTTAACAGGTGAATCTAAGCGAAGGTATATACGGATGTTCATGGAATCACTGGTTCAACTTCACTGCAAAATTGGGAAATGGCACAATGAAAACTTGGGGTGAGAAAGTGGTTGCCTGGAGAGGGACAGAGCCAGGGATTGCTGTTTTTCATTCACACTTTTTAGGGCTGCTTGACTTTAACCACGGTCATGTGTTACTTTCAATAATTTTCCAAAATTTATCAAAACACAGTACAACTGAACGTGCCCCATAAAACAAGATGTTGTTACACTAAAACTGCCAAGCGGAGTCTGAGTCCCACTTCCTCTGCATTAAACAGATGAAGTAAAACAATCACATCTGGAAGGCTTCTTGTTCTACACCGTGTGACATTCTAAAATGTGTATTAAGACATCGAGAACTGATTGAAATAAACCTAGCTTGTTCCAAAACTGTTTGTTAAAATCTTGAAATGAGACACACCTAAAGGGAACAAGCACTATCACTGTTCTTTGACTTAATAGGCTCTCAGTTCGCCAGGGAAAGCCCCCTGTGAGAATGAACCCAGCTGATGGAATCAGGGCCCAAGAAGGGCTCGGGTCTCATAGCACAGGAATATTGCTTAGCCTAGCTGGCGGCTCCTAGAAACTTTTTTCCCTCCGGATTTGTTTTAGTTGCTTGGGGGTCAAATGTCATAGCAAGGGCCCATTGCATGTATTCAACTAGAGGTAAAAACTTTCTCAGGGGTGTTATTATCCATTTCCTTGCCAAATAGCCCTGTCTCTATGGTTGCAGAAGTTCCTGGGTGGTGCAAACAGTTACACACTTGGCTGCTAACCAGAAAGTTGTTGGAGGTGCGAGTCCACCCAGAGGCGTCTCAGAAGAAAGGCCTGGAGATCTACTTGCAAAAAAATCAGTCATCAAAAACCCTAAGGAGCACAGGTCTACTCTGACACACATGGGGTCGTCATGAAGCAAAGTCAACTCGATGGCAACTGGTTTGGTTTGATTTTTTGGTGGTTGCAGAAGCTTCCGGAAGCCCCTGCCTCTTTAGAAAAGCCCAGCCAATGCCTCCAGACCTGAGGCATGTTGGAGAATTGAAAGCCCAGGTAAGGAAAAGAGGTTTCTTTCTGGGGTCTGATGAATTTCGTTCTAGCTCCAACGATTCGAGTTAATGTCAGTGAAGCAGTAACATAAGGAGTGGTACTTCATCACAGGGAGGGGTCGCTGTTTAAGGACAGCTGGCACTCCCAATGAGTCCCCCTCCTCTGCGGTAGCGCCAAATGAGTTCCAATCTCCATCAGCAGGATTCCTTCCACTTGGCCATGTCCAAGAAGGCTTTGCTGCAGGGTTGCTCAACAATGGCACTAGTGACATTTGAGGCCAGATCATTCTCTATGGTGGGAGCCATCCTGTGCACTGTAGGATGTTGAGCAGCACCCCTGGTCTCCACCCACGTCTTAGTTCTCTAGTGCTGCTATAACAGAAATACCACAAGTGCACAGCTTTAACAAAGGGAAGTTTATTCTCTCATAGTCCACTAGGCTAGAAGTCTGAGTTCAGGGCACCAGCTCCAGGGTAAGGCTTTCTCTCTGTTGGCTCTAAAGGAAGGTCCTTGTCATCAGTCTCCCTTGGTCGTGGAGCATCTCAGCACAGGAGCCTCAGGTCCAAAGGACGTGCTCTGCTCCCAGCACTGCTTTCGTGGTGGTATAACGTTCCCATGTCTCTCTGCTCACTCCTCTCTTTTATATCTCAAAAGAGATTGGCTTAAGACACTATCTAATCTTGTAGACCTCATCAGTATAACCGCCACTAATCCATCTCATTCCATCATAGTGATAGGATTTACAACACATAGGGAAATCACATCAGAAGATAAAATGCTAGACAATCATACAATCGTACAACGGAATCATGACCTAGCCAAGTTGACAGATATTTCCATGACAATCCACTAGTCATTCTCTGTGGTGGGGGCCACCCTGTGCACTGTAGGATGTTTAGCAGCATCCCTGGTCTCTGCCCACTAGATGTCAGTAGCACCCCCAGAGTTGTGACAACTAAAAATGTCTCCACACATACAAGATTAGCCGTTTGCTTAAAGCAGTCCCGAAACTCTCCTCTTCGAGCTCCCTAACTGCAACATCTGAAGGTTCAGCTGCTTAGGACGGCACTGGGGAAATGGGAATTCAGGAACTGCCTTCAGCTCCTGCATAAATCGTGTCCTGGCCTGCAATGGTAATTATCACAAAAGAAAGCTGAACCTCAATCCAGAAGGAGGTGCCATCAAATCCAGCAGGGTTCATTAGTGGCATGAAATGTTCTACTTGATTTAAATCAAGTGTTTGAACTTTGGTCCCTTTGGGTAGCAGTTCAAGCGAATCCAGTGAATTCTAAATGGCTGGATCTATGACCAAGAACATAGTTCAGATTTGAGCACCTGGGCTCTTCTGAAATGGCTGCCCAGTCCACACCCGTGGGGACCACCTAGCAAGGCCTGGTGAGAATCTGGCACCACTGCCCACACTCATTGTTCCTTTCTAGAACGGCTGTCCGGACACTCTCATGAAATTCCCTCAGAGTCACCGAGGCTTTCTGGCCTCTGGCATTCTAGGGAAAAAGACTTCTCTGGTTCCTGGTCTGGGTTCCTGATGACCTTAGATCCCCAGGGCCTGGCAGATGATCCCAGTCCACCCAGGTAGCCCATGCCCTCAAGCCACCTAGAGCAGGGATGGCAAAGGGGGAGGGGGCACATAAAAAATACAGGCTGGCCTGATGGGGCCGGGCCTGGCTGAAAGCCAAGCAGATGAAAGGCCGGCCGACAAGGATCTCTCACCAGCACCAGCCTATTGGCATCTGTGTTTGTTTAAAGGACGAGAACAAGAGAGGGTGAGATTTTGTCGGCTTTGACAAACATTCACAGCCGATTTCGGCACCCAGCTCTTCACAGGAAAGCCCGTGGGGCTCTGGGAGGTGTGAGCAGGGCGCTCAGGGCAGTTGCCTGCCTGAGCTGGAAACTCCAGTGATAACTGACGTTGGAGCGGGGGTCATTATTCTAAAGGAAAGGAGAAACTGCTATACACTCGAGACAACCCAGCTGATCACAGTGCTCTGCATCTCGAGTGCTGGAAATTCAAGGACAAAGTGTCACTTAGGGGTTCTCAAAGCGGAGTCCCCAGACTAGCAGCAACAGCATCCCCTGGGAACTTGTTACAAATGCAAATTCTCGGGCCTCACCCAGACCTTGGGGTCAGGAACTCTGGGGTGAGGCACAGTAATCTGCATTTAACAAACAGGCCAGAAGATTCAGACGCCTGCTCCAGTTTGAGATCCACTGAGCTCCTTCAAAGGAGCCCTGGTGGTACAGTGGTTAAGCACTCAGCTGCTAACTGAGGGGTCAGTGGTTCAAACCCGCCAGCAGTTCCGAGGGAGAAAGACGTGGCAGTCTGCTCCCATAAAGATTACTGCCTTGGAAACCCAATGGGGCAGTTCTACTGTGCCTTACAGGGTTGCTGTAAGTTGTAATCAACTCAAGGGGAACAGGGGCTCCTTTGAAAGTCACCGCAAAAGGTGGAACAATTTGGAAAAGGATAGTGGTGATGGTTGCCCAACATGACAAAAGTTCCTATGTCGCTGAATTGTAGGTGCAAAAATGGTTGAAATACACATTTTTATCACAATTTCAAAAAAAAAGTCACCAGAAGAAATCTCTCTAGCCTCAAAGACAAGGACACATTTATTGGCTCCCTAGCTCTTGTGCCCACCACTTGCAAGATGTCACTCTAGCTGCAGTCAGAACGAAGGCGGCCACTCGCCCTACAGGCTAGGAGTTCCCTGGGTAACTGTGCAAATGTAGCCCTAGTAGACACCTGCCCCGTTACAGGAAAGCAGGAAGAAAGCCGAACAAATAAGGAGTACTCGTTTGGCTATTCCGGCGCACCCATGGTATTCAGGGCCGGATTGTTCTTTGCTTGGGGTGGGGGGGTGTGGTACAGGGAGGGTGCCGTCCTGTGCATTCTAGTAGCCTACCTGGCCTCAGCCCACCAGATGCCAGTAGTTGTTGGGTGCCATCGAGTTGATTCTGACTCACAGTAGCCCCATACAACACAGCTGAACTGCCTCATAGGGTTTTTTAGGCTGTAGTCTTCACGGAAACCCTGGTGGGGTAATGGTTAAGAGCTATGGCTCCTAACCAAAAGGTCAGCAGTTCAAATCTACCATGTGCTCCCTAGAAACCGTATGGGGCAGTTCTACCCTGTCCTTTAGGGTCACTATGAGTCGGAACTGACTTGACGGGCAACGGGTTTGGTTTCATGGTTTTAGTCTTTATAGAAGGAGCCCAGGTGGCACAGTGGTTAAGTGCTCAGCTGCAAACCAAAACTTGGGTGGTTCAAAGCCACCAGCAGTGACAGTCAGCTTCGTAAAGATTCCCAGTACCAACCCAATGCCATCGAGTCAATTCCAGATTACAGCCTTAGAAAACCCTATGGGGCAGTTCTACTCTGTCACTATGAGTCGGCATCAACTCAACTATAGCAGGTTCGGTTTGGTAATCTTTACGGAAGCAGAACACTAGGTCTTTTCTCCTGTGGAGTGGCTGGTGGGTTCAAACTGCTGACCTTTCAGTTAGCAGCTGAGTGCTTAACTATTGCATCGCCAGGGCTCCAGAGGCCAATAGCACCCCCTCTGATTTGGGC
Source organism: Loxodonta africana (assembly GCF_030014295.1). Classification (NCBI taxonomy): domain Eukaryota; kingdom Metazoa; phylum Chordata; class Mammalia; order Proboscidea; family Elephantidae; genus Loxodonta; species Loxodonta africana. Next base: position 11,245,037 of record NC_087369.1, on the reverse strand, counting down.
CAACCAAAACTGTCTCCAGACATTGCCAAATCTCCTGAGGGCCAAAATCACACCAGTGGAAAACTGCTGGGTTGAACCGGAGTATGCTGGCTCTGGAAGTGTAAACTCTGTTAGATAGTTAAGCTTCTGGATTCTATAAAGGCCTAAACTATACAGGGCCCCAACGTCTTCACAACCCAGACCCAACTCCCGCCCCCAGGCTATAAAAGAATACAGTGGGCAGAAACCCCAGGTTCCAGGCCACCTTGCCTTAACCAACCCCTTCCTCTAAGTGAACCTCCAAGGCTGTGGAATTTGAGCACGCCTCAATGACTGAGGGCACCTAACAACAACAGCTGCACCAGAAGAAGGGCCCTGGGGTGCTAGCGCTGCCATGAGCTTTGGCCTGGTGTGATTTCCACACTGCTGGTTTGTTTTGAAACTGTGAATATATTCCAATCAGACTGATATAAAACAAAAAAACTAAACCCGTTGCTGTCAAGTCAATTCCAACTCGTAGCAACCCTACAGGACAGAGTAGAACTACCCCAGAGGGTTTCCAAGGAGCAACTGGTGGATTCAAACTGCTAGCCTCTTTGGTTAGCAGCCTGAGCTCTTAACCGCTGTGCCACCAGGGCTCCCAGACTGATATAAACCCATCGCCATGGAGTCAATTCCAACTCATAGCGGCCCTATAGGACTGAGTAGAACTGCCCCATAGGGTTTCTAAGGAGTGGCTGACGGATTCGAACTGCCGACCTTTTGGTTAGCAGCCAAGCTCTTAACCACTTCACCACCAGATTGATATAGTAGAGGACAATTTGAACAGAACGCAAATTTAACATTTGCTTATGCGTGATTTCTAAGCACAGAAAGCTGCCCCCAGCTGACGCATAGGCAAAGGAACACGGAACACACATACGCACACACATACACACCCCCCTCAAATCTACTCAGTTGCCCTGGTGTGTTAGAAGCCACGCCCAGCCACATCTGGGGTGAGACCTTTCCCTCTGATCTCAGATCACCCGCCATCCACTCCCTCACACTAACTCAAAGCTGCAGCCCTTCCAACACCCATGTCCACAAGCGTGCTGCAGGTCTTTCTTCAAGGTGAAGTGCCTCATTTATTACAGCATTTATGTAGTTCTTAACCATTCAACAAGTGTCAAACTGTGCTACCATTTTTATTAGGGTCTTATCTTTTTTTTTTAACGTGTCACTGATGTTTTGGAGTGTTGTATACCGAACCCCGGAAATCCTCGTGGCGTAGTGGTTAAGTGCTACGGCTGCTAACCAAGAGGTCGGCAGTTCGAATCCACCAGGTGCTCCTTGGAAACTCTGTGGGGCAGTTCTACTCTGTCCTATAGGGTCGCTATGAGTCGGAATCGACTCGACGACACTGGGTTTGCGTTTTTTATACCGAACCCCGTTTTTCCCACCAGCACTGTGGTTTTTGTTACACGTGTTTACCTAACGATTGATTCTGAGGACTGCACAAGGAGCCCTGGTGGTGCAGTGGTTAAGCGCTCAGCTGCTAACTGAAAGGTCGGTGTTCAAAACCACCAGCAGCTCCACAGGGGGAAGAAGTGGCAGTCTGCTTCCACAGAGATCTACAGCCTTGGAAACCTCATGTGGCAGTTCCACTGTCCTATAAGGTTTCTGTGAGTCGGAATCAACTCCACTACAATGAGTTGTTGTTGTTGTTGTTTATAAAGAACATAATAGAGGAACTGGCTGTGCCTTCCCCCCAAGCTCAGTACCGTGTGGGTAGTAAAAACCACCACCAACCTCTTCTCCTCTGGCTCCTCCCCATTTTGATTCAACCTGCAGAGTCAGCCCAGGAACAGGCCCACCTGAAGCCTCGCCCCCATCCCAGGGCCACACTGGACGCTTCTGTTCTGCCTTCCCAAAGCTCCCTGTCCACTTCCTTCTCAACGCGCTCCCCACGCTTACTGGCATAATCTGCCAACGACTGGTCCACCCAGTGGACTGAAAACTCCTCAAGGGCTGGACCATATCTTAGCCATCTTTGTCTCACATTCTGTCAACACCGGCCACTCACCCGCTCCGTGTCACCAGGCACTGCCGGAGCCCCAGCTTCCTGAAGATGTCCACCACTGTCTCCATGGGGGTGTGGTCCGTGACCGTGAAGGGGCTGAGGTTCAGGATGCGCCGCAGCTTCAGGGGGTGCGGGCTATTGGCCGGCAACTCAGGGGGCTCCTCCGTGAAGTACATGATGGAATTGCTCACGATGCCCTCCTGCCTCTGTCTGGCGTTCTCTAGATGGGGGTTGACAGGAACAATAAGTCACATGAGAATCCCTTTCCTAGCGACTCCCCCCACCCATACCCACACATGCGCCTGCATGTCTTCCCTCCACCAGCATTCTAGAATCCTGCAGAACAGGGGTTCAGAGGGCAAACCGCACATTCTTAATGAGGGGCTTCAGCCAAACATGTATGCAATTTGAATCTCTCTTAACTTATTGCCGTGTGAGGGTCCCCCTGCTGGGACCAGATCATTCCCTGCCAAAGTCTGAAGGGTGAGCCTACTCAAGATGGCTCCTGTGAGGGAATTTGCAGCTTCCCTCCTAGACTCCAGGGCACCCAAATGGCCCAGGGCCCATCACGCTTTCTTTCCTAAGACTCCCTCACCTCATCGTGGCCTGAAGTTTGACATGACAAGACACCTCACTTAGCTGTCCAATGACCTTAAGACATTATTTTCACAAACTAACTCCTAACTCGCCCAAGCGGAACTATGAATCTTGAGAGGAACAAGGCACCAATAAGACTGGCCCAGGCTCACAGCCCAGAAACGCAGCTTAGTCCCAGATATGACTATTGGGACCAAAGAAATAGCCCTAGTAAAGCTACTTTTCTCCTCTTCCCCTCCCCCCCCCCCCCGCCCCACCGTCCTTGGATCACCTCTCTTAAAAGTGGGCCATTTTGTGGATTTCTCAAGAAAGATAGTAAAACGGTTATGGTAACAATTAGCCTATTTCTGCCTGTAGAGAAGGCCATGTGAAAGAAAGCTAAAGAAAAGTAGGGTAACAGGAACTCATTAGAAATACAGCTTAATGCAGTGCTAGAAACCCAGGCTATTTTAAGTCACACATGAAATAAATCCATCGGTCTCAAGATATTTCTCCAAGGCGATTTTCCTTCTGTTGGAATTTTAATCTTTCTTTTGGTTCATGGGAAAAGGTTAGGGAAAAATGTACAGTGAAGCTTGCCTTAAAATGGATCCTGGTTTCTAGAAGACATTTTTTTGCCTTCTCAAAGACGACTATTCACCTATATTGTTCTTTCAAAAATAAAATTCTAACTGCCTCCTCCAAGGCCATTTATTGCACGAGAATAGTCTAATGGAAAACTGGCAGCATTTGGGGTCAGGCTGCATCTAAAAAAGGGTCTCTGTATAAAAGAGGAACCGAGTGCCCACTGGGCAAATGCCTACACATTATGTGGGTCAGGTTAAATCGAGTTACATCAAATGGGCATGTGATTAAGCCACAGATACAGACAACACTGCTGTACAACATGTTTTCAAAGGTAGATGTATGATATGCACTGCACACTTCCTTCCAAAATAAAGATGTTTCCGTCCTTAGGCACTAAGGCAAGGAAGCAACAGTCAACTCACACTTGCTTTCCCATTTTCCTGGACTGATTAATTCTCTAAAAATCCAATGGAATAGGAATTTCACCCATTTCGACAATCAGGTTGAACATCGGGCTTGGAGGGGTCACAAACCCCAATCTAGAACTGATCACATGGATTTGCTGAACCCCTTACAAAACCATACACAATTTAGTGAACTGTTGATCCACTCGTTAAAATAAATAGCAAGCTTATATTTCCTCTGAATCTACTGATATGATTTGAAGCTCTAACAGCAGCTAACTCAGCTAACTCCTACTCATCAGAGCAAGCCCAGTGCCTGGACAATGCCTAGCACACAGTAGACACTAAACAGATATTTGCCAATTGCATGCACGAATCAACACATCAACAAGTGAATGAATGAATGAGTAGGTCTACTGAATGGCAGCATGTCTGTTCTGCCTGCCATGTGGAACAGAGCCTATTTCTTCGTGGAGGAGGCATTAGGAAGGAATGTGCTTCCTAGGAAAGTCACTGCCAAGTAAGGGCCATAAGGATCTGCTGGGGTCAGAGCTGGAGATCTGAGCTGGGCTCCTTGTTACTCCAAAAGTGGCAACTATTGCTCTCTCCAGAAGGTCTCTGATAGGCCAATTTGGAACTCTAATAAAGACTTAAGGCTTCAGACTTTGAAGGTGGAGGTGCTAGCTATTGGCCAAAAGTTGGTGAGTGGAAGAAGAATCAGAAAGAAAGTTCTTTGCATCCCTCTACCAGGGTGAACCATCTACTCCCAGTTTGGACCGGAAATATTTATCAGTCACCAAAATGTCCATAATAAGACTACAGAATGTAAGTTCACAGAGGGCAGAGACTGTCTACTGGCATTGCTGCATTCCCAGTCCCTAGAATGGTACCAGGAGTCCCTGGGTGGAGCAAACGGTTAAGCGTCCAACTACTAGCTGAAAGGCTGCCGGTTCAAACCCACTCAGAGGTGCCTTGGGAGACTGGCCTGGTGGTCTTCTTTGGAAGGATCACAGCCTCGAAAACCCCGTGGAACAGTTCTACTCTGCACACATGGGGTCACCATGAGTTGGAGCCAACTCAGCAACGCGATGGATGCTCAGGAAAGGATAAACTTCCTACCCAGAAGATGATGCAGTGCTGCCAAAGCAGAGACTCATAAACCCCAGGAGCTCTTGGCAGCCATGTTGGAAGAGAAACCAAGGAATATAGTCTGAAATGTCCGTTTTAAAAGATCTACAAGACAGAAAGGAAATCCACTGAAATATTAACCATGGCCTCCTTTCGATGTTGAGAATGTGGGTCACAATTTGTTTTTGTTTTTTTTGCTTCAGATTTCCACAATATTCCGTGCAGTATGTATCACTTTAGCTTAAAAAAATGCAGTAAGTTTCTGTTTTAAAACTTGAGTAGTTAAACTGTTTTAAATTGTCTTTCATGTAGGTTTGTTGTATATTCTACCAGAACCACGATCAGTAACCACCGCTCCTGGAAAGGGATGTCTTTGCATCTTTTATGAGTAACTGCCGAGTTTATTCCATCCGACATTCCATTCTCTAGCAGTGTTAGGTTCACAACATCAGATGCAGAGAGGATAATTAATAAAGCGCTGGTAAGATGAATTTCACAAACTATGATAGGCCAAGATGTTTTACAAGATTGGAAATAATCACGCATCTGATAAACTATTAGAATCGCTTTCGAGCAATGGTTCTCAGTTGTGGGTGATTGTGCCCCCAAGAGACATTTGGTCTTGTCTGGATACATTTTTGGTTGTCAGCACGTGGGGAAGGGGGTCGCTACTGGCATCTAATAGGTGGAAAACAGAGGTGCTGCTTAACATCCTACAATCCACAGGAAAGCCCTCCCCACACACGAAAAATTATCTGACTCCAAATATCAATAGTACCGAGGTTGAGAAACCCTATTTTAGGGTAGTTATACCTTTAAGTATGTAATACTCTATCATTTTGTTAATTAAAAATGCTTCCCTAAAGCAAATGTAATTAACGTGGAAGCAACCACAGTGGTGGTCAGTACAAAGATGAAATGGAAGACAAGTAAAGATTATGTAAAAGAAAAAGGCAGACTCTCTTATGACAAGTCATAGTTCAGTAAGGCATGGAGAGGTCCCTCCACGTACATGTTTAACATCTCAAGCAGAGAGGCACGGACAACACCACTGTTCTCTGTGGCCTCCCAGGCAGAAACCCCTTCATTCCTAGCCGAAGTATCTGTCCTACAGATCGGACACCTCTCTTCTTGTTCCAACCTGGACGGAAATCCCTTTCTGTATCTTCCACATGCTGGAGAATCATCATTAAGCCATCCAGTGGACGAACAAAATGAGAGTTCTCTTGACTCTGCCCTATAACTCTAACGTTCCATCCCTTTAATCAACTCTGCGGCTTCCCACGCAGTCCTTTTGGAGTCCTCACTCGCTTAATTGCGCAATTCAAGACTAGAGGAGCCTGGCTGTGCTGAGTGCAGAAAAGAGCCTCGTATTAGCAAATAGCAATGAGATGCACAGTCTCACTGACCAGGGATTTGAACAAGGGTCCTGAACGGCCCTGTGTGTTAATATGTGATGGCGCAGAGGGCCATATTTCTTGGTGGTGCTAACTAATTGCTCTCGGACAAAGACAACGGCTACAGGTTGGTATTCCAGAGACGGATTTGAAAAAAGTAAAACTGTTTTGGCTTCAGTGTGAGCAGTTGTTACAATTTTAAACGTGATGAGTACAAAAAAGCCTTCTTTATCTCATTTTCCATTTTTTTCTTGTCCAAACTATAACTATCTTGGAGACTTTCACGTTTGCTCCCAATTCCCCTGAAAATGAATTTGGCATGGGATAGATACCAGCTAAATGCTAATGGTATTATTTCTGTATTCATGAAAGGGCATATAATTCCACAAATACAGGTCACAAACCAGAGTATGGAGATTCTTCTATTTCCATGGATCAGGAAAACAGCTTTCCTGATTGCTCAGAGCTAAAACTCCTTGCCTTTCCACAAACCACGTAACCCTATAGCAGCTACTATACTATTATCAGCTGATTGGAAGCATATAGGTATTATTTACACCGTGTGTTGCCTCTCCAGACATTCCAAACATAGCTCCTAGAAGAACGCTCCGTTGGCAAGTTGAAAATTCTTCTCTAACCGGTTGATGACAATTACCACATCCCACTTGATTACAGTAATGGGTTGCAATGAAATTAGTAAGCCCTCTCTTAGCAGGTGTGCCAGGAGCAACACAATAGGTAATAGATGCCTTGACATTTATTACTTTTCGTTTTTAAATTTCAACATTTGCTTAAATGATTGTAGGGCATGAATACATTTTCTAAAGGCTGCTGATTAAATTATTTTAAAACAAACCCGACCCTACTTATACAGCTTTTTAAAAAACCTCACTATTGACAGAAGTATTAATGCCTTCGAATTATGGTGTTGGCGAAGAATACTGAATATACCATGGACTGCCAGAAGAACCAACAAATCTGTCCTGTAGGAAGCACAGCCAGAATGCTCCCCGGAAGTGAGGATGGCAAGACTTCATCTAGCTTACTTTGGACATGTCATCAGGACAGACTAATCCCTGGAGAAAGACATCATGCTTGGTAGAGGGTCAGCGAAAAAGAGGAAGACCCTCAACGAGATGGACTGACAGACACAGTGGCTGCAACAACAGGCTCAAATATACCTACTACTGTGAGGATCACGCAGGACTGGGCAATGTTTCATTCTGTTATACACAGGGTCCCCACGAGTCAGAACGGACTCAATGGCACCGAACAACACCATCACAATCTTTACGGGGACAGATTACCAGGTCTTTTTTCCCATGCAGTGGCTAGTAGGTTTGAACCACTGACCTTCTGGGCCAGCGCCACCAAGCCTCCTGAAGATAGTTTAAAGATATTTAAAAATCTGTTTAATGTTGGGAAGGGGTTTTGTAGATTCAAAGGAACAGCCTTAGAAAAAGGCAGCCCAGGGCAGGAATAAACAGTCATCTGGCCCAGGTGTGTTCACGGTGGGGCATTTTGCAATCCCACGGGGAGTCCCACTGACAAGCTACACCAATACTCTGGAAGAGCTCATCAAATCTTCAGCGCACACGAGCCCTGTCATGGGCCTCCGCCTAAATGGGATGCAGGGATTCTATGCTGGTCCCACCCGTGCAACATTAGGAGGTTGGGCAGGATCCACCTGGAGCCCCCTGGGGCTAACCACTCCTCTTGTCTGAAACTCCCAACAACCCTCACACCCCTGGCCCCCAGCCCTTATCTCTGGAATCCTACCTCCCACTGTCCCCTTCCCACACGTCATCCCAGGCTGATGGTGCTGTGGGCTTGCTTCTCCGAGCCCCCTGTCTTTGGAATGCCCCACCTCGGCCTCATCCCAAATCAATAGCTCCTCCCCAAATCAACAGCTGCCCCTCAGTACAGCCGATTTCCACTAGACCATGAGGGGGAAAACAATCCCTTGGAACTGACTTCCAGCAACAATAACGTCTGCTCATGACCCCAGATGGGCCTCTAACTGGTGGAACTGGACATAACCTACATGGTAAAGCGAAAGGTTCAGGCGATGTGGATCACAGTGAGATGTGGAGACCAGCAGCATCAGCATTACCAACTGTTCATGAGAAATGCAGAGTCTTAGGCCCCGCCCCGGCCTACTGACTCAGAACTGGCATTTTAACTGGATCCCCCGGTTATACAAATAGATACTAATGCTTGAGAGGGCTGGGCTTCAAGGCTGCTGATCTTTTTTACATTCTCTTTAATTTCTTAGAGAATTGGGGGCTGTCCCTCCCCTCAGTAAAACATGGCCCTCCCCTCTTTACTCACTTATCGCGAGGATCAGTTCTCTCCTCTGAGCAAACCCAATGAGGCGCTCGGAGTCTCTGGACACCACCACTGGGAAGCCGTTGTAGTCGGTCTCCTTGATGAGCGTCTCCACGTCCTCGACGGTCATGCTGTCCTGGGTGAGCACCGACAGTGGCGGCTCCCCACGCCGGGGCCGCATGACATCGGTGGCCAGTGTGCGGTGGGTGAACTCGTCCTTCACATCCAGAAACGGGTACCCATTTAGGTGGATGTGGGCCTCATAGATGCCTTCTTTCCCAAAGGCATCAGCCACCCACTTGCTGGTCACAGCTGCTGCCATCAGGGGCACGATGTACTCGAGGCCACCTGTTAATTCAAACATGATGACCACCAGCGACACTGTCATCCTGGTGACTCCACCTGCAATGGGAGAGGGGAGGAGCCCTAAGCTCAGCCGCAGACCATCCTGAGGGTATGGACTGTGGAGACTGAGGAACCAAAAACCAAACCGATTGCTGTCGAGTTGATTCGGACTCCTACCAACCCTACGGGACAGAGGAGAACTGCCCCGTAGGGTTTTCAAGGAGTGGCTGGTGGATTCAAACTGCTGGCCTTTTGGTTAACAGCCGAGCTCTTAACCACTGCGCCACCAGAAGAGGGGACTGGAAATTCCCCACATACTTGCTCTGAGGAGAGTCCTAAACGTCACCCACCCTGGCCCCCTGGAACAGACTAGGATCTGTTAAAAGTGTGGCCTTCCACCAAACCCAATCCAACCCCATTGCCGTCAAGTCGACTCCAACTCATAGTGACCCGTGTGTTACAGAGTAGAACTGCCCCACAGGGTTTTCTTGGCTGTCATCTTTACACAGAAGCAGACTGCCAGGCCCTTCTTCTGTGGTGCCTCTGGGTGGGTTTGAACTGCCAATCTTTGGGTTAGCAGTCTAGCGCAAACCGTTTGTGTCACCCAGGGACCTGGCCTTCTGCCAGTGAGCTGTAAATCACACCCAACTGGGTGGCACCGCTCTACTGAGGGACCCCGAGTTGTCGATTCACCCAGGGCCCTGCTCTGCGCTGTTTGGTGAGTGGCTGCTCCGTGGGCTGGGCAGGCTCTGACTCCTCACGTGGGGCTCTCCTCCAGATGCCCATAAGCTGGCCACAACTCTCAGGACTATATAGAGCTGACTCACCCACCCTTGTTACCAGGGTCCTTGTGTCCCTCGATAGGCAAAGGGAGAAGAGAATCAGTACCCACCCCTCTTCCTCCAGTGCGGTTAGTTTCTCAACCTCGGCGCTAGTGACATTTGGGGCCAGATCATTCTCTGTGTGTGGGTTTGCAGGGGTGGGGGGGCTGTCCTGTGCACTGTACGACGTTTAGTAGCATCTCCAGCCTCCGCCCACTAGATCCTAGTAGCATACCCCGCTCCCAGTTGTGAAAACTAAAAATGTCTCCAGACACTGTGAAATATCCCTAAATCTGCTGCCATCAAGTTAATTCTGACTCATAGTGACCCTACAGGACAGGGTAGAACTGCCCATAGGGATTCCAAGTAACAGCTGGTGGATTCGAACTGCCAACATTTTGGTTAGCAGTCTGAGCTCTTAACCACTGCGCTGCCAGGTCCCGAGGTGACAAAATTGTCCCTGGGTGAGAACCACTGTTCTAGAGGTAATAGGATGGTGGTGGTGCCCCATTAGCCTGGGTCCCTGAATGACTAGGTGGAGAAGAGCCTTGCATGATATTACATATGTATATCATGAACAAAAACAAGGCTTTAGCGTGTTAAGCCACTGAGATTTAGAGGCTTACCTATTACACAGCACAACCTGGCCATTTCTGAGTAATGAACATGCTCACGTTCTTGCCCACCCTCTAAGCCAGACCAGCCTCTGTGGTCTGGTCTGTGTCACCTTTCCTTGCACCCCCTCCCCCTGCCCAGTGGGGTTATACCTAGGCAAGCGGCAGCTCCCACCATTGCATACAGCCCTGGGGTGACGCAGTCTGCTCCGGGCCGGCACCAGTTCCGGAAGATGATCCAGTCGTGGTGGTGGTAAGCCAGCTGCTCCACACCGATGCCCACCATCCTGCCGGCCATGGCCCCCACTGCCATGCTGGGGATGAAAAGGCCCGATGGGATCTTGAGGGGGCACACAGAGAAAAGTGATGTGAGGGAAGGGGTCCCAGTGCTCACTTCACAAACCCCAGCAAACACAGTCTCCTGACAAGCTGGCACCGCATTGCGTCTTCCTAGGAGGTCCAGCTCACCCACACAGGCTGGCGGGGCAGAGGTGCCCTGATGCTCCCCACTGTGGCAGCCAGGTCTACTGTGACGCGGGGAGAAGCCACTCCATACTTTTATTTCCTCGCCTTCAAATGCTAGCCCATTTTTCCCACTGTGGATTAAAGAATCATAAATCCCACTGCAAATCACATTCAGAGTGAGCCTGTCACTTGGGAGACTTGCCACTTCCTCTCTCCCTTGCCATGCTATTCAGATTGCCTTTGGAAATGAAATGTCAAGGCACAGCAGGAGAATGGAAAAGGAAGGCCTGCGAGGGTTCTGGTACCTCTCAAAGAGAGTGGAGGGAGAAAGCTTCCTCTTCCTAGCAAAGCTCACTTTCCTAAAAGTGTCCTGAACATTTTAGAGTCAGCTTGGAGGCACCAAAGAGATAGACCATGTCAACAAAAAGGTATTGGTAGTATCGTGTTTTATATTTTTCTGGATGCAAATACATTTTAAGGAGCCCTGGTGGTGCAACAGTTAAGTGCTCAGCTGCGAACCAAAAAGTCGGCAGTTCAAACCCGCCAGTGGCTCCTTGAGAGAAAGACCTGGTGGTCTGCTCTCGGGAAGATTATAGCCTGGGAAATCCAGTGGGCCAGTTCTATCCTGTCACATGGGGTCACTACGAGTCACTCGACGGCACCCAAACACAACCAACATTTTAGTTTATTGATTGGTCATCCATGTGGCAGGGAACGTGCCTGACTCACCGTGTTCACTGAGATTACATGTGAGGGATGGTCCTGATCGGCAGCTCCTTTTATGTCTGCCCCAGACAGCACCAATTTGAGGATGGAAGTAGGCCTTTCATCTAATTATGGAAGTTAAATTTGCATCCTCATGTGTGTTTAGAGCTTGGGACAATCCTTAGGAAGTTGTGCCTTTCCGAGCTGTGCCTTATTCCAGAGCTGCTCAGTCCCCTCTTAAGAATAGACTTTCCCTCCATGAACAACTGCCTCCTTTGCCAGGACACCAGAAGAACTGGATCATGCCTGGCTACCATTACTGAACATTTTGATCAAAGATTCCACAGAAGAATCCTGATCGAAAGGCAGAAAATGCAACAGAATTTCAAATTCTCATGGACTGAGGACATCCTGAAGCCATGAAGATTGGATGAACCCCTGAAACTATTACCCTGACATAATCTTTAAACCTTAAACTGAAAATATAACCTGAAATCTTCTTAAAACCAAACAACAGTTTAGCTTAACTAGTAAAAATGGCCTGTCTTGACAGCTCCTGTCCAGAAGCGAGATGAGAAGGCAGAGGGGAACAGAAGCTGGTTGAATGGACACAGGAAGTACAGGGTGGAAAGGAGGAGTGTGCTGTCCCATTATACGGGGAGCAACTAGGGTCACATAACAATGTGTGTGTAAGTTTTTCTACGAGAAACTGACTTGAATTGTAAACTTTCACTTAAAGCATAATTTAAAAAAAAAAAAAGAAGATTATAGCCTAGAAAACCCTGTGGGGCAGTTCTACTCTGTCACATGAGGTCCCTATGAGTCAAAAATCAACTTGATGGCACCTAACAACAACACAATGGACAAATTAATTGAATGACTCGTTATCTCTTAATAAACATTTTCAATAAAAAAAATTGGTCTGCCTTGAACATTATACTCTTTTAAGAACTACCTATATGGGGTCAAATTGACAACAGCAACTGGAAAGATTAGATAGGAACGTTAGGGGCAGTGAATTTATGTTAATGTGGGAGGAACAACTCAGAAAAGGAGGGTGAGAATGGCTGCACAACTCAAAGAATATAAGCAATGTCACTAGATTGTACATGTAGAAACTGTTGAATGGTGTATGTTTTGCTGTGTATATTCTCAACAACAAAAATATACTACATTTTTTAAAAAAAAGAATAGACTTTCTCCAGAAAGCTCCAAAAGATGCAGTTAGCATCTTTCACAGACATAAAAATAACACCTTTGGCTAGGCGATGGCTGGCCCAGAAAGTTGGTTCATAAAGTCCGCCAACCCTTGCTCTTAAAGCAAACGTTCAGGTTTGCATCTGACCAGTGTACACTCAGGTACACAGTTGCTCAGACTTTTTAAAAAGAAACCATAGTAATGGAACACCACGGGGCTCCAGGGGGCTGGTAGCATTCTGCTTCTGAGCACAGTGGGGCACACGAGCTGTGTGTTCTCTGAAAATTCATCATGCTGTACAGCTCTCTGTATGATCAACTTGAATTAAATTTTTGTAAAAAAAAAAATCAATAATAGTAGCATTATTCACAATAGCCAAAGGGTGAAAACAATGTAAATGTTCATCAACTGATGAACATATCAACAAAATGTGGTCTATCCACACAATGGCATTATTATTCAGCCATTAAGAGAAATGAAGTATTATTGCATTCTATACCATGGATGAACCTTGAAAACTCTATGCAGTGAAGTGAAATAAGTCAGACACAAAGGGACAAATATTGCATGATTTCACTTACATGAAATATCCAGAATAGGCAAATACATAGAGACAGAAAGTCTATTAGTGGTGACCAGGGGCTGCAGAAAAGGAAATGGGGAGTGACTGCTAATGGCTACAGGGTTTGGGGTGATGAGAATGTTCTGGAACTAGATAGAGGCGTGGCCTGCATAACATTGTGAAATATTCAGTGCCCCTGAATTATTCACTTTAAAGTGGTTAAGTATATGTTATGTGAAGTTCACCTCAACTTTTAAAAAAGCAGTAACTAAATGCCAGTTTCCATAAGAGAACGCTCTGTAGGAAAGGTTTCGAAGAAATGTCTGAACTGATTTTAGTATAGTGTTCAATCACAGCAATTTAAAAAGGAACTGTCCTTTCGCTGGCTTCAGTAACGAGAATCATGAAAGGTGTCCTGCCCTCCAGAGTGGGCCAGGGCACTCCCTGTCTGGAGAGAATGAGGGCTCGGAGCCCGTGTGTGATGCCCAGCCAGGCTTAGCTCACCTCGTCCGGTCAGGGAGCTCTGCACATGGCCTTCCGTCCCAGGAACCGGTGCCCTTCCAAGGCCAGCATTGTGTTGGAGTCTGTATCCCTAGACTTAGCACAGTACCTAGGCTGCAGCTGAGGCCAAAGTATGTCTACAGATCCAAACCTGGGCCTTTCCCACCACCTGGTCCCACCCAGCCAACAGGTGAACCACCTGCCCTGGAAATGTCCTCAAGTGGCTTCAGTTCCTGCCTCTAATCCCCACAAGCTATGGGTCTGAGCAAGCCACTTCGGCTCTCGGAACCTTCACTTCCTCGCTTGAAAATGGGATTAAAATCTCTATTTCATATTTCATAGGCTTGTTGTGACAACTCAAAGAAATCAAGAATCTCAAGGGCCAGACACAGGAGAAAAGTCAGTAATGGTGAGCCCCCCTTTCCCTCCCATCAGTTTTATCTTGGAGAGTAGACTGCTATGCCCAGAAGGATAGAGGTCCCCCCGTCTCTTCCACTTCACTCACCTTCATGCCAAAGGTGAATATGGTAATGACAATTTTGAAGACAAGCGCCAGGGCCAGCTGCCACATGGCTGTGTACACCCCGACCCCAGCCGGCCGGTCGGGAATGTCGTCCACAGGCCTAGTCATGTTAGGGTCGTTGACGTAGTCACAGAGCTGGGAGGACTCAAGGGCACCGCAGTCATTGAACAACTCAGAAATGAGCTCGCTGGTGCTCTGGCGTGTGTAGGGGTTGGGGTAGGCGATGATGGCAGTGACGGCAGTCACCACGATGACCTCCAGCACGGGGTACTTCCCCAGCTTGGTGGTTTTGCGCCTCCGGCACCAGGCGATATTACAGCGGATAAAGAGGGTTCCCCACAAGCCCCCAAAGACCCCCAGCAAGATGAAGGGGAAGAGTTCAGCCATGTACCAGGGGGTGTGATATTCCACGTAGAAGAGGACAAGACGGCTGTTGCCAAAGGGGTTGATGGATCGCAGCGTGAAGGCCGCCACTAGGGCCGCAAAAAACGACCTCCACAAGGTCTTCAAGGGGAAGTAGTAACTGACCTGGAGGAACAGACGGAACGTTAGACTCTGTCCAGAGAAGGAGGTGCTCTGAGCCCCAGCCCAAACGGTCAGCAGCCACCCGCTAGCCACGGCACCAAAGACACACTCTAAGGCCAAAGGGTGGTGGGGGTCACTTCATCAATCTAGGTTTACTTCTGACCAAAATGCATCAACAAAAATATTTAAAGGACTCTAACTGTGTTGAAAGTGAAATGGATATGAATCAAGGTGTGCTCAAGCTATTTTTAAAAAGAGAAATGAAAAGTATTTAATCATAATTTTGTTTATGGCACAGAGACCCTCCTAAAAGCACAGGAGCCTCTGGATTTGATTCTACAGCCAACAAAACAGACCAGGCACTGGCAAACTGCCAATGCTGGCCCACCAAATGTTTTTGTACGACCCACGAGCTAAGAATAGTTTTTATATTTTTAAATAGTTTTTTAAAAAATAATATTTTGTGACATGTAAAAATTATATAAAATGCACATTTCAGTGTCCATAAATAAAGTTTTATTGGAACACATCCATGCCCATTTGTTTGTATATCATTTATGGCTGCTCTTTGTGCCACAACGCAGAGTTAAGTGGTTGTGACAAAGATGCAGGGCCCGCCTAAAAGACTTATTATCCAGCCTTTTACAGAAGAAGTCTGCCAACCCCTGGGATAAAGCCATTTGAGTTGCCAAAAACAAAAACGCTTAATTAATTACGAGGAAAAGAGAGAACACCATAAATCTTCAAAAAATCATATTGGCAGCTTTTAAAACAACGCTAAAAAGAGATATTTAATGGCAGGCACTGTGGTTCCTTGACGATCGGCAGGGATCTCATCCGACCCTTCTTTGAATCTAAGCCCCCAAGGGTTAGAGGAGAAGCCCCCTGCTGTGCCCACCATCCAAATATTCCTTGCCCCTCAAAACCACGAATTCCAAAAAGGTGGAAACGACCTAAATGTCCATCAGTGGATGAATGGATAAACAAAACATTGCCCATCCATACAACGGACTATCACTCATCTATAAGCAGAAATGAAGTCCTGGTACACGCTACGACACAGATGAACCTTGAAACTATGATGCTGAGGGAAACGAGTCAATCACAACAGGACAAATATTGCATGATCTCACTTTTATGAAACAAGAACGGGCAAATGTATAGAGACTGAAGTTTATTAGTGGTGACCTGGGGTGGTGAGGGGGGACAGAGGGAGTCACTGCTTAGGAAGGTGAGTGTTGACGGTGATGGGAAATTTGGCAACAATTATGGGTGATGGTTGCAAATGATTAACGTATCACTAAATTGTACACCTGAAAAGTGGTGAGTTGGCAAATGTGTTAATAAAACAAAATTGGCAAATGTGTTATTAACAACAACAAAAAAAGCAAACCCCCCCAGGAATCCCCTCAGCAGCCACTCTCACCTCCTCCAGGCTGAAAAGCACACCTCCAATTGGGGCTCCAAAGGCCACAGAGACTCCAGCAGCGGCGGCAGCTGAAAGTACCTACAAAGAAAACCGTTCCATGTAAGCCTGTGTCCTTTCCTGAAAAGAACGAGCAGGCAGGACTGGCAAGGGGCGGTGGGTGGAAGCTGAGGCGGCTCACCTCGCGCCTCTTGCCCTCGTTCTTGCTGTACTTGGAGAAAAGGCTGCTGAAGAAGTTGCCACAGCAACAAGCCACGTGCACCAAGGGCCCTTCCTTGCCAAGACTCAGGCCAGAGGACACCACCAGCACCAAGGTGACGGTCTTGATAAGCAGAGTCCACTTGCCCAGATAGCCCCTGATAATAAAGCCGCTCAAAATGGTCTTTATCTGAAACAGAGGATGGAGAAGGAAGCGTGAGTCAGCTGCTTCAATCCCATGGCTAGAAACACAACTAATTCCTCAGAAACACATTTTTACAGCTTAGATGCACTAAATCATATGCAAACAAAAACCTGAATCCAGCGGTCATCCAGAGTCCTACTCCTGGTGGCCCCATGTGTGTCAGAGCAGAACTGTGCCCTGCAGGGTTTCCAATGGCTGGGTTTTCAGAAATAGATCACCAGGCCTTTCTTTCTAGGTGCCTCTGGGTGGATTTGAACTGCCAACCTTTTAGTCAGCAGGGAGTGTATCAACCACTTCAGGAGAGGCTACTTTAGTTTATTTTGCTATAATTTTATATCATTCTATGTTAACAAGATTTTTATTTTCTTAACTTATGATTTTATGTTTTATTAACAGAAATCTTTAAAAGATGGAATGAGTGGTAAACCTTAAGAATTCCTAGAATACTAAGACATCATAAAGACTGAAGAAGTAATTACCAAGGTCTCATTTCATTTAAGGCATTTTATTCTGTTCACACTACCCTTTGTTGTACTGAGAAAAGATATATACCTTTTAACTGTTAACTTCTGACTGTTGAAAGATGTCCAATACAAAGAGATATCGAGCAAAATGTCAAATACTTTACATCAGGGGTCAGCAAACTACAGCCCGTGCACCAAATGCAACCATTTTCATTTCAGGAGTTATTGATGGAAATCTGTTTTCTTAATTCAAGGAGAGAAAGAGAGAAAGCCAGAGAGAGAGAGTGTGTGTGTGTCTGTGTGTGCATGTCCTGATTCCCAGAACTCAATGACATCCTTCCTATAAGAACATGATGCATGCTGCTAGTTATCGTTAGCTGCCGTCAAGCTGGCTCCAACTCGTGGTGATTCCATGTATGTCAGAACAAAATGTTGGCTAGTCCTGTGTCATATTCATGATCGTTGCCATGTCTGAGTCCAGTTGGACAATATTCTGTTGTGATCCATAAGGTTTTCATTGGCTAATTTTCAGAAGTAGATCGCCAGGCCTTTCTTCCTAGTCTGTATTAGCCTGGAAGCTCCTCTGAAACCATTCTAATTTTCAGAAGTAGATCACCAGGCCTTTCTTCCTAGTCTGTATTAGCCTGGAAGCTCCTCTGAAACCATTCCACCATGGGTGACCCTGCTGGTATTTGGAATAGTGGTGGCATAGCTTCCAGCGTCACAGCAGCATGCAAGCCACACAGTACGATACACGCACAGACAGGTTGTGGCTCTAGCTATACAGCCAGATGGTATTTCTTTAGCCTTTAACTAATGGCAGAAAAATGAGCAGTGGTTCATCTAGGCTTTAACTAGTGGTAGATAGTCTAACTGAACCTGTGCTCTGGGGATCTCAGGTCCCTTTATTTAAGGAATGTTTTATTATGCCTGCCACAATCCTGCCCTTTTTTGTTGCCACGAATAAAATTATCTATAATTTTTTGTCAGTTAGTTAATGTGGATATAGACCCCAGGGTACAGTTGAAAAGCATAATACCATTTAGAAAATTACAAGCATCTAAATTACCCAAGTCTTTGCCAGCCGTGACATGTGGTGAATAGAACAACGTAACAGGCATTTTGTAATTCTCTGAAATGATTTTATAAAATTGTCGTGATCAAATTAGGAGCTGGGAAGGCAAATTCATTCCCAGTAGATGCCAAAATCCAATCACTTGCTTTAATTTGAATTAATAGAGACTGGCCCAGCAGGGCTTTAACTCGATGTATTGCAGCGGATTTGTGACTTCATGGTGTTAACTTTAAAACCAGAATCTTCTCTGAGAATATATTTGTACGATCATTAATGTTCTGTAACATCAACTCAAAGCACGTTCTGAGAGACCTGATTTCTTCCACAGCTGATCGTGGTTCCACTGATAACACAAGCACAAGTAGAAAGAAGACACCATTGCCCAGTTCAGCTCCAAATTCCCAAGGCCAGGAAACCACGACTGTTGCTTTTAAATGTGCTTTATAGCAAGAAAACCCATTGCCATGGAGTCAATTCCGACACATAGTGACCTTGTATCAAGAAGCACTGTACAAATCGGGAAAGACCATTACTTTAGCTTTTCCCAGGCATCCCTTTTTTTGTCCTTTTCAACTCTTTCTCCTTTGCATTAGGGAAAGAGCCTTAGAGATGAGAAGGTCTGGTTTTTTCAGTCCCTCTCTTCCCTCTGTGGAATTCTCTGCAAATAAAATTTCTCACACGCAAATGTACAGTTGGAAGAAAAGAACCTCAGTAGTGCTTTGCTTTTAGAGCTGCCGGGATCCAGGCTAATTCTTTCATCTTCCATCTTTTCTTGGTGATGTTTTCTTTTCGATAGTGTGCCTGGTGCCAGATAACCAAATGTAGTGATATGCAGATTCCAGTTTTGTGAGACTTCCTTCCCGGGAGATTCTTCGTGTATCTGGTCTTTGATCTTCTAGTTTAGGGACCTTATTACACTTTCCTCTGGGTTTTGATGCTAAATCTCCTTTCTGCCCTGGACCTCTCTTTATCCCAGTCACAAGATTCCATACTAACCATTTCATTTCAAAGATACCTATGCAAGTTTCCTTAGCTTTGTTCTTCCAATCTACCAAGATCCAGGCAAGTGTTCTTTTACTTATTAGCATCACCTTCCAACTTTAACACTATGCCTTCCATCTTCTTAGAAAAAAAAAGAATTCCATAGTGTCATTTGCTCAGCTGAATGTCCAATATTTCCATTAAATATTTTTCAACAACGCGGTGGCTTTGCCCAAGTTGTGCTAATTTTGCCATTACCACGTGAATCAGTTAGCTTTAGCTACATAACAAACTACGCCAAAATGCAGTGGCTTAAACCGACAACTATCGTCTATTCTCATTATTTGTGGTAGTTATGTCTTAGAAAGTGCCCTCAAATACCGAATTAGTGAAAACCGAACCAGCCTTGTTCAGCCTCAGCCGGGAATGTTTTGCCACTCTGTGCGTGCACATATCTGTGAATGACCAGGAGTATTTTTAGTGAATAGGTGAATTCGAGAACACGGAATCCATGAATAATGAGGATGAACTGGGTTTATTTAGGTCATGATTCTGCGAGTCAGCAGTTCAGGCCAGGATCAACTGGGCGAGTGATCCTTCCAGTTTGGGCCGGGCTTGGCTGTTCCTGCCTGGGCTTGTTCACACATCTGGAGACCATGGATGATGCGGCTGGGAGGACTGGGGCCTCTCTCCATGGGACTGCCCATCCTCCAGCAGGCTAGCCTGGGTTTCTTCATAAGATGGTCTCAGGCCCCAAGAGCAGCAAGAGGACAAGCCCCAATGCATGGAAGCCAGCCACATGGCTGAGCCCAGGTCAGTGCTGGAGGGCACTCCCAAAGGGCTGCGCACCAGCAGCCAAGGGGTCCCCAGTCACATCTGCATACTCACAGTGAGCCTCTCTGTGGCCTCTGGGCATTGCTGAAGCACCAACATGAAAGGGGAACTGAACTGCCTCCATGATAGATAATAAGAGAACTCCAAAAATTATTTCTGCCTAAAATGTTCCCTGTCTGGGCTTCCTGGAAATAAGCTCAATTACTGTCATTTCACCAGGCAGATCCTCCCAGGTCGAAAGGTGGGTTTCAGGCATTCCCCTTGATCAGTGAGGTCATTTCGCTCACACTTTGGTTACATGGAAGCGCTGAAAACCAGTAATGAGAACTCAAAACTCACAGGATGACGTCTGCAGTGCGTGCGCTGCACAGGGAAGCCGGTGTTTTCAAGATTGCCATTACCTTGTCATTACAAGAGCAAAGCGTAGCAAGGGAGTAGACTCATCAGGAAACTTTCTCCGCACCCAATCCCCCTCCGGCCTCTTGTCACATGACATGCCACGTGCACTGACAAGTTATTCCTGAGCCACCTGATGCATGTGGTTAATGAACTCCGATCCCACAGGCTTTAAGACTCATGCCTGATTTGCAAAGACAAGGCTTTCATCATCTGAGTCTGAGCAGCAACAGAGCGCAGCGGTTAAGATTCCAAAGCCTAAAGCCAGACTGCTGGGTTCAACTCCCAGCATACCAGCTTGGTGACCTTGGGCAGGTGACTTAACCTCTCTGTGCTTCAGTTACCTTGCCTAGCAAATGCAGAATAACAGTACTGACCTTATTAGCTCACTGTGAGGATGAAATGAGTTGACATATATCAAACAGAGTCCCTGGGAGGGGGGTACAAACAGTTAACGTGCTCGACTGTTAACCGAAATGTTAGCGGTTCAAGTCCACCCAGAGGTGCCTCAGAAGAAAGTCCTGGCCATCTACTTCTGAAAAATCAGCCACTGAAACCCTTTGGAGCACAGTCCTACTCTGACACACATGGGGTCGCCATGCGTGGGAATCGGCAGCAACTGGTTCGGTCTGGTTTTCTATGTGAAATGCTTGGAACTGTGCTTAGCACACAAGTGCTACAGGAGTATCTGCTCTTCTTATTATTGGTACAAAAGACAAGAAGCCACACTCACCTCCGGTATGCCTGAGCCACAGGCGTAGGGCGCAAATACTCGCACCAGGGAGACGGCCAAAAATGCAAAGAGCAATGCCCACAGGATGTACATTAAGTAATTCAGAATGTAAGCACTGGCACCCTACATGAGAGACACAAAACAAGAAGGACATGTGAGCCCTGGCGGACCTGCACGACATACCCAGCCCTGCCCTCCCGGTGAGAGCAGCTGCCTGGGCAGGACTGGGCAGTTCTGTCCCCTCCCAGAGAAACACAAAGGCCCCGGTGGTGTTATCAGCTGTTGCTATTGCCACGGGCAGCACACACAAACACAGCGCCCGGTGTTTTATTTCTCTAGGAGCTGTTTACACAGCCCTTCCACAGGGCAAAATCTCCACTGTAATGGAAACCGTGAATAACATTGGGTTTTAATTGCCACTTGCACAAGAGTTAATGAAAGGTGTGACACAGAAAAGCCTGCCTTCAAGACCCTGGAGGATTTGTTTTGTCTCATCTGCAGTGGATGGGTCTCTCTTGGCTTTTGCGGCCACAGCAAGCACCCGCACCGCCAGTGATGAAGTGTCGGAACTGTATTTTAGAGTACTCTAAACTCTTCTTTTTTTTTTTTCTAAACCCTGGTGGCGTAGTGGTTAAGTGCTATGGCTGCTAACCAAAGGGTCAGCAGTTCGAATCCACCAGGCGCTCCTTGGAAACTCTATGGGGCAGTTCTACTCTGTCCCATAGGGTCGCTACGAGTCGGAATCGACTCAACGGCACTGGGTTTGGTTGTTTTTTTGTTTGTTTGTTATTGCCACTCACAGTGGGGTACGGACCCACAGCCTCAGCATCACCTGGGAGCTTGAGAAAGACAGGATTCTCAGGCCCCACCCCCAGCCTGTGGAATCAGGAACTCTGGAGATGGGGTCTGGCAAAATGGGTTTGAACAAGCCCTCCAGGGAATTCTGATGCAGGCAGCGTTTGAGAGGCACTGTTAGAGGGAAAAAACTCCCATCATCTCCTTCAGAATAATTCACTGGACCGTGTATCCCAAATTATCTGCTCTGTGGAGAACATTTTCTAGACTGAACCCCCAGTCCATGGTCTTTCACCTGGTCTGTGGGGGGGACCACATTTCTCTGGGCCTCAGCTTCTTGCCATCTGGATGACTCAGTGAGGGGGAGGAAGGAGAGGTCACTTATGAGGCAGGCCATGGCCACATGTGTGTGCCTGTGGAAATGCATAAGCCCAGTCCAGGAGACTGCTCTGGCCTTTCCAAGCACATATATTCACACCCTAAGTGTTGAGAAATCGGACTGAGGGATAGCTTTCACCCACTTCAAGATGGACTTTTTTGGAGACTAAAAATAACTTCTCGCTCTTGCTAACAATAATTCTTTGAACCAGAGTATAAATCTTAAAAAAGGCTGAAAAGATAGACGGCCATATTGCCGCAAAACACAGATTGCTAGGAGGAGTGAAGAAAGAAAATATGGCGCCTGGCCAATCCCGCCTGCCCACTCTCCCGTCAACTCGAGGAGAGAATTTATTTTTGGAAGTAATAGAGAGCACTGAGAACGTGTGAGGTTTCAAGATCCCTGTCTACTTCAGACATCTGAAGGAATTAATTTTTAATTCCACTGAGAAAGAGGTTTAGCAAAATGGCAAAGGGCATTCCAAATGTCTTCAGCTGTGGTAAGTCAATCGGGGGGCGGCAGCGGGGGGGAGCGGGAGAGAGAGACATAGTAATAGTTAATATAACTTCCAACAACAGCTCTAGCTGGAACAGCCCTCACATTACCCCTAATACGACTCCTGGCAACCTACCTCCCCTTCACCTGGGTTTCTGATTGTTCAATGGCTAATAGTCATTATGGTAGCAACTGAATTTGGTTAGAAATTAACTCTTTTCCTGAGCTAAGGTTTTTATAAAGATCTGAAACTTTAAGATCCATGAAAGCAAGATTCCAGTTCACCACCATACCCTCCATCCCTGGGACATTCTCATCATAGAAAGCCTAGAAACATCTTTAGCACACTTATAACATGCATTGAAAGATAAACTACAATGAGATACAACTTCACACTCACTAGGATAGCTATAATCAAAAACAGGTAATAAAAAGTGACGAGGATGTGGAGAAGTCAGAACCCTCATCCATTGCTGGTGGGAAGGTAAAATGGTGCAGCCACTGTGCAGCCAGAGTTTGGCAGTTCCTCAAAAGATTATAAACAGTTACCATCATTGTTGTTATATGCGGTTGAGTCGGTTCCAACTCATAGCAACCCTATAGGACAGATTAGAACTGCCCCATAAGGTTTCTAAGGGGCAGCTGGCGGTTTCAAACTGATGTCCTTTTGGTTAGCAGCCAAGCTCTTAACCACTGCGCCACCAGGGCTCCATATGACCCAGGAGTTCCACTCCTAGGTTTATACCCAAGAAAAATGAAAATATACATCCACACAAAAACTTGTACACAGACGTTAAAAGCAGTATTATTCATGATAGTCAAAAAGTGGAAACAACCCAAATGTCCATCAACTGATGAATGAATTAACAAAATGTGGTATAATCATATAATGGAATAAGTATTTGGCCATAAAAACAAATGACATATGATACATGCTACGACACAGATGAGCCTTGAAAACATTATGCAACGTCAAAGAGGCCAAACACTAAAGACTATATATTGTATGATTCCATTTATATGAAATTTCCAGAAAAGACAAATCCATGGAGTCAGAAAGTAGATTAGTGATTGCCTGGGGTTGGAGGATGGGGAGTGACTGCTAAGGGGTATGAGGTTTCTTTTAGGGATGATAAAAATTTTGTAAAATTAGGTAGTGGCAATGGTAATACAACTTTGTAAATATACTAAAAACCACTGAGCTGTACACTTTAAATGAGTAAATGGTATGGTATGTGAATGAAATCTCAATAAAGCTGCTATTTAAAAAAAATAAAGGTGACTTGTCTCCTCAATTAGAAGGCATAAAAATCAGTCCTATTTCTTCAGCATGATCAACAAACCACCTCAGTAAGAAAAACAAAGCCAAATGCAAGGCTTTAAAAATACATATATATAGTACACATGAAACAATGGGGATGGGTTTCCAACTGATGTTTGAGTGGTTGCATTAGAGCTAGAGAAAAACAAGTCACACTAGTTTTAAGCCATGGACTATCATGAGAACAGACACTTGAGGGTGAAATCACAGACATTCTGAAACCACCGAGCCGTGACCCTGCCCAGACACTCACCTCCGACTGATTTACCAGCAGCTCCGACCATTTTTTCCACAGGGGACACTTGTCCCTGTCCTCAAAAGTGGTCTCATTGGAAGTCCAGCAGCACTGTTCATGGCTGTACCAGAAGGCTGACAGGCAGACACCCTCCTTCAGGTCTGTCATCCAGTCGACAGCGAGGTCAATCACCCCAGCCAAGGTTCCTGGAAGAAGCAGCACCAGCCACTCAGAGGAACCACTCCATGATGCCAGGGGCACGCACAACACCAGGCCAATACGGGAGCAAGTCAGTAAGGATGCCCAGAAGAGCACACCATGGAGCCACCACTAACCTAGGATGCATCCTGATTCATCGTCATCATCACACATTCATCCATGGTGTGGGCAAGGCAGTGGCCAGCCCAGTGAGGGATACAGAAGCCAACAGTGTGTGGCCCTCCAGTGGCTTAAAATCAGGTTGAAGAGAGAGACACACAGGTCTACACTCTTATCAGAAAGCACCGGGCTGAGTGGCTTTCGGAACTCATCCCTTTGCAGATTTTGAAAATAGGTTACATATACCAATGAATGACATAATCTGGGGCAGAACCCAGGGATCACACACATTGATATTCCTGCAGAGAAACACGACAATTCCAACAAAGTGGAGGTATAACAACCATAACAGCTTCATGTCATTTAAGGTTTTGCCATTATGTTACTAAATGGCAACAAAACTTGGGGAAAAACTTGTTTATTAGAGCTTTCTGGAATTTTCTGAACTACAAGTAAGGGCTTGTGGCTCTGCAAATAACTACCTGAAAAGCCAAACAGAAGTGGGATAAAATAGTGCTCAGTAGGCCACAGATGGCTACCTTGGGTCTTTCCAGAATAACCTGTTCTAGCCTTTTATGAAGGCAGGGAGTGCTTTCAGGCTACTTAATTTTACCAAGTTTTACTGGTCCTCATGATAGTGTCAACTCCCAGCCCGCATCACGCCCACATACCCACAAGGGCGCTCACCCCTTCCCCCTCCCGTCCTTTCAGAAAAAGCTGCCAGCCCCATTTCTAGGGCTCATGTCCCACCTCTGCCCTGGATGGCACCCCTCGCCCAATCTGGTTCTAGTAGCTCCTCCTTCCTTCTCCTGGATCCTCAACCTCTCCCTCTCTGAAAGCTTCTTCCTGTCAGCATTTAAACATGCTCTCATCACCCCCATTTTAGAAATAATTCCATAAAAGCCTCTCAGTTCCACTCTGCCCTCCAACCATCATCTTCTCTCTTCCCTACTATTTCTGAAAGACTGGCTACAATGTGGAGAACCTACTGGACTGAGACAAGACTGGAGGCAAGGAGGCCAGAGAGAAGGTTCTGGCAGCTTTCAGGCCTGGAAGGATTCCACCATGATGGTTTGAAGGGCCATAGCTGTGGTGGAGGAGGGAAGCGAAGTGAGTCAAGAGAGTCCAGGGAAAAATCAGAATTGCCAGGCCGTAGCGATGGCCTGGAGGAGAAGCATCCACTGTTGTCATCTGGGCAAGTGCCTGGATGGTGGGGTTCTCCTCTCAGCTGCGCAGAGGACCATTCAGTCCAGCACTGGACACATTGAGTGTGAGTGGCGCCATGTAGTGGGCTCAAAAGGCAATACATCAGGTGTCCCTCCGCCATTCCCGTTCAGTGGCATTGACCGCCTGGGACAACGTTAACATGTTTTGTGAGGGAAGGCCTCAAATGGAAGATGACATTTGAACAAAGACCTGAAGAAGGTCAGGGGGATACGGGTCCTGCAGGTAGACGGAGCAAGACCGCTGATCGCCCCAAATGCGGGTGCAGCCTGCTCATTCATTCCTTATCCTGTTGCGCCATCTGCTGTCTTTACTGTGGATTCTAGCGCTGACGGCTCTGGGCCTCTGTTTTGTTTTGTGGTATAACAGTGACATCCAGTGGTGGCTTCCTGGTAAACACCCTGTAGGAAATGCTCCTGGGTTCTTGTCGTGGGAGTCAAAACGTAACAGCCAAAGTGGCACCGTGGGGGCAACAGGCCAGGCAGTGGAACCCCTGGGTCCTTTCCCTGGGGAAAAGGGAAATGAATGGAGCAGAGCTCCCCGATTCTCCCTTCAAGGTACATCCAGACCAAAAGAACACTTATGGAAAAAGGGGAGTTATGGCGTAACGGGGACATTTTCTGTTTGGAATAAAGAAAAAGTTTTGGAAACGCATAACGGTGCTGGTTGCGCAACATGGTGAATGTCATTACTGCCACTGAATTCTACACTTAAGGAATAGTTAAAATGGCAGACTCTGTTACATATATTTTACCACAATAAAAAAAAATACGGCAAAAACCACTTCGACCCTGTTTTCAATCTCATTCCTTTCTTGCCTTCCTCCTTGTACTCCACGGACTCTCCTTTCTCCAGTAGTCTCGCCCCTTTTCTCCAGTAGAATCCCCTAGAAGGGGGCTTTTTAAAGCCCCCCAGGTCAGGCCATCCCTCAGCTACTGTTTAATTGGTCTGCTGTGGAGCCAACGGCACTATTTTTTTTTTTTCAGTTCCCCAGGTGATTCCTCCTGAACCAAATGACAGAAATCTGGTTGAGACTGGAAGCCAGCTGGTGAAAATCCAGGCTCTGAGATGGATCCATGCAGCTAGGCTGCACTGGTTACTCCAGCTAGAATCCAAGTTTCTTCATTCTCCCTATTTCTCCCTCCTTCCTGGGAGCTAGGGATAGTGATACACTCAAGATTTAACATATCTATTCTAAATGAGGACATCAAAATTCACAGCACACTCCCACCTCATCTACCTTCAAACCTCTCATAGAAGCAGTCAAGCAAAACTGGTGGTAAAAAGCCGTGGCTCTATGAAGTCTAGTCTTCCTCCCCCATGGCTGCCGTTATATACTGGGAAATCCACTGGGGAAGGAAGGACCAAATCAGAGAAATGGATGGTGGCTGCTATGACTAGTTGGCAAGCGTTCCCCTTCCCAGCATTCCTGTTGGCTCTTTATGCCATGCCAAGGGGGACAGAGCCCTTCCCTGGCCATCAAGCCCCTCCTATAATTGTATACAGAATAAATCAATGATTGCCCAGAAATTTCAATCCTCTGTAATCACAAAATTTACATCTGTGCCCCATTAGTGCTATCCTTCTTACAGCACTTACTTTTCTGCCTGATTTACAATGCAGTCCCTGATCGATTCTCTAACTGTGACTATTATGCTGGTATATTTAAGAGTTTTTATTAAGGGGATCTCCTGAGCAGGCTTGTATGTTCTTTCCTAAACAATAACCTTCACATCCTCTTATACGGATATGTGTTTCAAGAAACAATTTGCATGAAAAGCTCACGTGTTTTGATATTACGGCAGGTTTCCCGTCCAGATTTTCATCCATTCATTCTAGAAACACCTATTGCTCGTAAATATGGAGTTTGGATTATAAAAACAAAAGATGCACAGTTTCTGAGAATCAGAACAATGTATTGGCTGGAGATACCTCCCCTGGGACTACCTCAGATCCTGTGGCTGTCCAGCACTATTTTGAGCAGTATTTTTTAGGATGGTTATGATTCATTCTAGAGCCTGCCAGTATTGGTAAAAGTCAATCCTGTATGGTGGCTTAGCATTGGTGAACCAAAATTCCCTATATTGTGTTACCTTCTTCATAAACTAGTACTACAGAATGTAAAATGTGTACTTCCAATAAAATCAAGTATGGTAAGAAACCCTTGTACTGGGTAGAAAGGGCCAGCCATCTCTATAATTATAGCTCTCCACATGACTGGGCGTGGGGCCATGCTGCAGGCCTGCATTATGGATGAGATATTAAATATATGGTCATGTATTTTGCTCTTAGATATTTCCAGTAACAACTCCCTTGGATGGGGTAAAAGGGAAACACTCCGTATTCTGAATTTCACCCCTGCCAGTTGGTGCTTCGGGGTCAGGCATACCCAGCTTTGGCCATGGGAGTACTGCATACCCTACCACGTACCTGCCAGCAAGCCGATGAGCAGCATCACAACCCATCCTGACCAGGCATCCAGCAGACTCTTGATGAACTCCCATATGGACTCCTTGCTTTTGCTGGTTATCTAGAAACAAAGCAGATATAGTGGTCAGTCTGAACACGTTTTCCGATTTATGCTTCCTTCCCTGAAATGATCTTCCCTTTCTCCATCCTTACTGCACTGCCTTCAGTCTAACCTTCCTCTTTCTCCTCAATTAACATCGGAGTTTCCTGTTTTCTCCCTTTGCGATACATCTTTATTGTATTCTATGGCCTTCAGGATAAAACACAAACTCCTCTCTGTGACCTACTTGGTCATTCCCAGTGTGGCCCCATCGCCCCTGCTTCCAGGCATATCTCTACTCCCCTCTTCCAAGAATTCTCCACCAGACTCTCGAAGCTCCATGATACTGCCCCAAGGCACCATGTTCTTTCATACCTCTGTGACTTAAACAGGGCCACTTCTGATGCTTAGAATCCTTTCCCCTTTCTCTCCCTAGCAAACTCTTAGACATGATTCAACCCCCAACTAAAATGTCACCCTCTGCTGGCCCCTCCTGTGATCCCTAGCACTTGAAACATAACTTTACTGTGGCCCATTAAAATATACTGACTCCCAGATTAGAACTGCTTTAGGTGAAGGGAAGGACAACACTCAATACATGGAAGGTCAGCTCAACTGGACTGGACTAAAAGCAAAGAAGTTTCCAGGATAAACTGAATGCTTCAAAGGTCAGCGGAGCAAGGGCGGGGGTTTGGGGACCATGGTTTAAGGGGACTTCTAAGTCAATTGGCAAAATAATTCTATTATGAAAACATTCTGCATCCCACTTTGAAATGTGGCGTCTGGGGTCTTAAATGCTAACAAGCGGCCATCTAAGATGCATCAATTGGTCTCAACCCACCTGGAGCAAAGGAAAATGAAGAACAACAAGGTCACACGACAACTAGGAGCCCAAGAGACAGAAAGGGCCACATGAACCAGAGACCTACATCATCCTGAGACCAAAAGAACTAGTTGGTGCCCGGCCACAATCGATGACTGCCCTGACAGGGAGCACAACAGAGAACTCCTGAGGGAACAGGAGTTCAGTGGGATGCAGACCCCAAATTCTCATAAAAAGACCATACTTAATGGTCTGACTGAGACTAGAGGAATCCCGGCGGCCATGCTCCCCAGACCTTCTGTTGGCACAGGACAGGAACCATCCCCGAAGACAACTCATCAGACATGAAAGGGACTGGTCAGCGGGGGGGAGAGAGACGCTGATGAAGAGTGAGCTAATTATATCAGGTGGACACTGGAGCGTGTGTTGGCATCTCTTGTCTGGAGGGGGGATGGGAGGATAGAGAGAGAGGGAAGCTGGCAAAATTGTCACGAAAGGAGAGACTGAAAGGGCTGACTCAAAAGGGGGAGAGCAAGTGGGAGTACGGAGTAAGATGTATATAAACTTATATGTGACAGACTGATTGGATTTGTAAACGTTCACTTGAAGCTTAATAAAAGTTAATAAAAAAATATATATATACTGACTGCCAACTCAAGGTCAGGTACTGGAATCTCTAATTTCACACACATGCATCTCATTTAATCTTTGGGTATAATTACCTCTATCTTTACAGGTGAGAAAATGAGGCCCAGAAATGGCACTCCCAAAGTCATCCAGCCTAAGGAGTCATGGGCAAGTTGTGGCCCCAGATTTTTCTGGTTTCAGAGTCCCTCCTTGTCCTCTATACCACTTTCCATCTATCTTATGGCCTCCTACTCAGAGTGCCTGGTATTGTTCATAGCTCTGCATCTCCCGCTTGCCCTTCTCTTCTTTAGAATCTAGCCCAGTGCGCGACACATAAGCCTACACCTCCCTCAATAACTGTTGAAGGAAAGCATGCTGTTGAATGAAAACTGGGGTGCAGCCATTTGAAAGGATCCCTTTCAAGATGTCCTCGATGGACACCACATACCTTTCTGTGTCGGTCAGTGTCCCGTGACTTCTCCCGTAACCAGTCAATGGTATGAAAGTCCTCATATGTTCCCACATCAGGGAATGGCTCGTCGAGAAAATCCATCAGGTTCCCAGAGCCACTCATTGCACCAGCATTGACCATACTAATCCCACCTGGAAAGGATAACCAGTGGTTGTCAAAGGAAGCAAGATGTCCACACGGACACAACAGAACATGATCCACATGCTGTATTTTCTGACATAAGAAAAAATGTCAGCATGGGCCTCTCTCGTAATGGGACATAGATATTTCTGAAAAGCCTCACACTTTCCCAAATCAAGGCATAAAAATCAGAGGGTGGAAGGGTGAATGAGGTTGGGCCATACCACTCAAAACCCATGCAACTGTGTAACCAAATCAATCATTGGTTCCCAGAAGATCGAGCGGACCACTCAGAAGGCAGGCCACGTGGCTGTCATCATGGATGTTAAAAAACGTACACCCCCAAGGAGAGGGAAAATGCTGGCAAGGCTTGAGTTAGCATGTCGCAGCCAAAGCAATCTGCAGATGAAAGTGTTCCTCTACATCAGGGAGGCCGCTACAAAGATGGGCAAGGGAAACATGCAGCCTGCCGTGAGCCATGAGCCATGAGCCATGAGCCAAGAGCCAAGAGCCATGAGCCATGAGCCATGAGCCATGAGCCATGAGCCATGAGCCATGAGCCATGAGCCATGAGCCAAGAGCCAGTCGAGGCTGGCAGCACACTGCCCTGGGGAAGGGGCCCTGGGTGCAGACGCTCGTTTTCAATTGTTCTTAAAATACAGTTAAAAGGCCATACATCTAAAGGTGGTGAAATCATTTTAAAATGGATAGTGGGGATGGCTGCACAGCATGATGAACATAACTAATGTCACTGAATTAAACATGTAAAAAAGGTTGAACTGGCAAATGTTTTGTTTTGTATGTTTTTACCACAATAAAACAATTAAAAAAGTTGTTTTAATCCAACTGATTTCCCACTAAGTCCATCCAATGAAAAAAGAATAGTCTTTTCAACAAATGGTGCTGGGACAACTGATAAAAAAATCAACTGATATCCACATGCAAAAGGATGAAGCGGGACCCGTACTTCACGTCATGTATGAACATTAACCCAAAATGGACCAACGACCAATTAAGAACCATAATCACAAAACTCTTAGAAGAAACCATAGGAGCAATGTTTCGGGGCCTTGTTTATGAAAATGGATCGTTAGACGTGACACCAAAAGCACAAGCAACAAAAGAAAAAAACACAGACAAATTGGACTTCATCAAAATTCAAAACATTTGTGCACCAAAGGACTTTATGAAGAAAGTAAAGAGACAACCTACAGACCAGGAAAAATATCTGATAAGGGTTTAACTTAACGTCCAGAATATATAAAGAACTCCTACAACTCAAGAACAAAAAGACAAACAACCCAATTTAAAAATGTGCAAAGAACTTGAATAGCTGTTTCTCCAAAGAAGGTATACAAATGACCAAAAAGCACTTGAAAAGTTGCTCAACATCATTAGTCATTAAGGAAATGCAAATCAAAACCACAGTGAGATACCCCACTTCACCCCCACTAGGATGGCTACTACAAAAACAGTAATGTTGGCGAGGATGTGGCGAAATTGGAACCTTCATCCATTGCTGGTGGAATTGTAAAATGGAGCAGCCAACACGGAAAACAGTTTGGTGGTTCCTCGAAAAGTTCAATATTGAATTATCATATGACCCAGAAATTACACTTCTAAGGTATTACCCAAAAAACTTGAAAGCAGGGACTCAAGAAGACACTTGTTCACCATAAGTTCATTGCAGCACTATTCACAGCAGCCAAAAGGTGAGACAACCCAAATGACCATTAACAGATGAATGGGTAAACAAAATGTGGTCTATTCATACAATGGAATATTATTCAGCCATAAAGAGAAATGAAGCCCCGATATATGTTACCACATGGATGAACCTTGAAAACATGATGCTGAATGAAGTAAGTCAGACACAAAGGGCAACTATTCACTTACATGAAATATCTAGAATAGGCAAATGCTTAGGGCTCAAAGCAGGCCTTCGAACCGGTTCCATCCAGTTGGAACCTCTGCTGAGAATTTGCATCTCTAACAAGTTCCCAGGCAATGCTAATACTGCTGGTTAGGAACCAGTCCTGAGAACCATCAGGAGAGCAGTGGTTCTCAAATCTTATTATACATAAGAATCACCTGGGGATCTTGTTAAACTGTAGATTCTGATTCAGTATATCTGGGGTGGAAATGCAAATTCTCAGCAGGAGTTCAAACTAGAAAGAACCTGTTTGAAGCCCTGGACCAAAGTTCATTAGTGGTTACCAGCGGCTGAAGGGAGTTATTACTTAAGAGGTACTGAGTTTCTGTTTGGGGTGATGGAAAAGTTTTGGAAATAAATAGCTGTGAGAGTTGCACGACATGGTGAATTTCATTTAAGTCACTAAATCATACACTTAAAAATAGTTGAAATGGTAAATGTTTTATTAAATATATTTCACCACAATAAAATTTTTAAAAGGGGGACCTCCTGCTACCAGGCATGGCGCAGTGGAGGGGGTCTTCCCTCTGCTGCCTAAGGCAATTCCACTTCTACTCGTCCGGCTCCCTGGCCCGGGAACCAACCACAAGTGAACCCCCACAAGCGATACTGCCATCAGAGCCCAATGTACAAATCACAGAGGAGCTAACCTGAGATGCAGATAATGCTTGGTGGCAGGACTCAGGCTCATCACATGCAAGCCTACAGTTAACAAACAACTACAAAAACAAGAGGCTGGAATAAGTGCAAAATAAAAATCACTTTGGCAAAGAGCATGGAAATTGGAATTATGGGGGGAGGACCCCAAAAGTGCTGGGATCGATGACTGAAGAATTGAAGGGTGGTTGTAAAAATATTTAAGTGTGGACTTCTCTCATTGTTCTTATGTATTTTTATATGAGAAGGGCTCAACCGAGACCTGCTGAAACTGTGTTTGAATCAAATTGAAACATTCCTAAGGCCCAGGTAGGGTAATCACCTTACAAGCAATGAAATGGCCATTGTGATTGATTTACTGACCTTCTGCGCAACTCGGCTGCTTTAAAACTTTAAAATGCCCTTACAGCTTGAGGCTTGAGCCGTGCCAGCTCAAAAACTATACCCCTTGATGAGTACCCAGGGAGGCATCATTGCATAGGTCAGTAGCAACCAAGGATAGACGGGAAGGAATGAAACTAGAAAGCAAAGATTGGTAATGGGCTCTCATTACATGTGGGAAAGAAAATCTCCGATGCTGATCCCCATTGGGAAACCAGCATATAGAAGAATAACAGAGACTTGGACATTTTATTAAAAAGGCATTCATAGTAACTGAAATTTAACCAAATCACTATCAAGCAGCTAGTCCAGGCGGTCATGCTTGAAACAAAGTCAGCCCAAAGAACAACTACATGTTTAAACTCTGATGGAGTATGGTCACGACAACTAGACACAATGGATAGAGGAAAACAAACTTGACCCAATCTACAGAGCTCTGGGAGGCTTCCCTGGGGCTCAAGGAGGAGGTGGTGACATCACTTCTGAGGGTGATGTTAGGAGACAGGAGAAGTGCAGCAAGAGGGCATCCAGGGCAGAAAAATCCAAAGGACTCTCTCAGGGGTCCACGTGGGAGAGGTGGATGGATGAGTGTCTTAGCTTCCTAGTGCTGCTGTAACAGAGGAGCCCTGGGTGGTACAGTGGTTAAGTGCTTGGCTGCTAACCAAAAAGTCAGCAGTTTGAATCCACTAGCCACTCCTTGGAAACCCTATGGGGGTCACTAGGATTTAGAATCAACTTGACGGCAATGGGTTTGGTTTTTGGTTTGCCATAACAGAAATACCACAAGTGGGCAGCGCTAACAAACAGAAATTCATTTTCTCACAGTTCAGGAGGCCGGAAGTCCGTATTCAGGGTGCCAGCTCTAGGAGAAAGCTCTCTCTCTGTCCACTCTGGGGGAAAATCCTTGTCTCAGCTTCTCTAGCTCCTGGGAGATCTCCACGTGGCACCTAACTTCCCCCATTTCTGTTTAATTGCTCCTGTGCCTAATCTGCTCCTTTTATATTTCAAAAGTGACTGGATTAAGACACACCCTACACTGATATGGTCTCATTAACATAACAAAGAAAATCCTATTCCCAAAACCACAGGTACAGGGATTGGGATTCCAACACATATTCTGGGGGGACACAATTCAATTCATAACAATGAGGGACTAGAATCCAGCCAGACAGGGGAGGAATGGGGCATGAACTCTGCAGGCTTGTTAGCTGAGAAATAAACTTCATTCCAGCAAGTTCAATATAGCAAAAGGAACCACCCCACATGAATGTGATCCGCCATTTGCACCTCTGAGAGAAGCCCTCACTCCTCTCACCTCATTCTATTTCTTCTCTCCAACTACAGCACTTCTGCTGGCAGAAGATACCTCTGCTCTGGCCTCAAGACCATGGTTTCAAGGCACGACAGCATCCTAGAGCCTGGATACAGGACTCCTACTTATTCTTGATCATCTAGGTCAGGGGTCAGCACACTGTGGCCCCTGGGCTAAATCCAGCCTAGCGCCTGGTTGTGTAAATAAAGTTTTTACCAGCACACAGCCATGCCCACTTCTTGACTTGCTATCTATGGCTGCTTTCATGCAGAGCTGAGTAGTTACAACAAAGACCATATGGCCCACAAAGCCAAAAATGTTCACTATCTGGTCCTTTACAGAAAAAGTTTGCCAGCCCCTGATCTATGTGGTGGACTGATTGCAAGAACAACCCCTATTCTAGGTGGAAAGATCCCAGATGTCCATCGACAGAGGAGTGGATAAACAAAATGTGGTCTATCCATACAATGGATATTATTCAGCCAGAAAGAGGAATGAAGTCCTGATACATGCTACAACATGGATGTTGTTGTTGTTGTTAGGTGTCGTCGAGTCAGTTCCAACTCATAGCGACCCTATGCACAACAGAACGAAACACTGCCCAGTCCTGCGCCATTCTTAAATCGTTGTTATCCTTGAGCTCATTGTTGCAGCCACTGTGTCAGTCCACCTCGTTGAGGGTCTTCCTCTTTTCTGCTGACCCTGTACTCTGCCAAGCATGATGTCCTTCTCCAAGGACTGATCCCTCCTGACAACATGTCCAAAGTATGTAAGATGCAGTCTCGCCATCCTTGCCTCTAAGGAGCATTCTGGCTGTACTTCTTCCAAGACAGATGTGTTTGTTCTTTTGGCAGTCCATGGTATATTCAATATTCTTCGCCAACACCACAATTCAAAGGCATCAACTCTTCTTCGGTCTTCCTTATTCATTGTCCAGCTTTCCCATGCATATGATGTGATTGAAAATGCCATGGCTTGGGTCAGGTGCCCCTTAGTCTTCAGGGTGACATCTTTCCCCTTTGACACTTTGAAGAGGTCCTTTGCAGCAGATTTGCCCAATGCGATGCGTCTTTGGATTTCTTGACTGCTGCTCCCATGGCTGTTGATTGTGGATCCAAGTAAAACAAAATCCTTGACAACTTCAATCTTTTCTCCGTTTATCATGATGTTGCTCATTGGTTCAGTTGTGAGGATTTTTGTTTTCTTTATGTTGAGGTGTAATCCATACTGAAGGCTGTGGTCTTTGATCTTATTCAGTAAGTGCTTCAGGTCCTCTTCACTTTCAGCAAGCAAGGTTGTGTCATCTGTGTAACACAGGTTGTTAATGAGCCTTCCTCCAATCCTGATGCCCCGTTCTTCTTCATATAGTCCAGCTTCTCGTATTATTTGTTCAGCATACAGATTAAATAGGTATGGTGAAAGAATACAACCCTGACACACACCTTTCCTGACTTTAAACCAATCAGTATCCCCTTGTTCTGTCCGAACAACTGCCTCTTGATCTATGTAAAGGTTCCTCATGAGCACAATTAAGTGTTCTGGAATTCCCATTCTTCTCAGTGTTATCCATAGTTTGTTATGATCCACACAGTCGAACGCCTTTGCATAGTCAATAAAACACAGGAAATAAGTCAGTCACAAAAGGACAGGTATTGTTATGATCCCACTTTTATGAAATATCTAGAACAGCAAATGCATAGAAACAAAAAGCAGATTTGTGTTTACCAGGAGTTAGGGTTGGGGGGAGGGGGAATGGAGGAGTTATTGCTTAATAAGTACTGAGTTTCTGTTTGGGGTGAGAAAAACTTGTGGCAATAGATAGTGGAGATAATTGTACAACATGGTGAATGGGTGAATGTAATTACTATATTTTTATGCAAATAACACTCGTTATATGTTTTTTGCCAACCTCACCCTCCCCCTGCCCCCAACACAGGAGGCAGTTGGCAAAAAAACCATATAACACATTATTTGCATAAAAATATGGTAATGTCATTGAATCGTACACTTAAAAATGGTTAAGATGGCAAAATTTTTGCTATATATATATTTTACCACAATAAAATAAAATGCTATTGTCACCTCCATGACCATTATTGCTCTAACACATAGAAGTGGAGATCAAAAAATGTAGCCCAGAAGAGACTTGACAAATATGCATAAAAAGAAAGCTACAGGTAAGCAGTGGAGTCTCATTACCAGCAAGGTCAGCAGTTCACATCTACCAGGTACTCCTTGGAAACCCTATGGGGCAGTTATTCTCTGTCCTATAGGGTCACTATGAGTCGGAATCAACTCCATGGCAGTGGGTTTGGTTTTTGGGTACAACTATTACCACTATGCAAATCCAGAACATTTTCAACCCCACTAAAAGAAACCCCATACTCATTAGCAGTCACTCCCATTTTCCCTTCCATAACCCCAAGCAACCACTAATCTACTTTCAGTCTCTATGGATTTGCCCATTCTGGACATTTCATACAAATGGACTCAGACAATATGTGGTCTTTTGTGTCTGGCTTCTTTCACTTAGCACAGTGTTTTCAAGATTCATCCAATTGCAGCATGTATCAGTATTTCATTCCTTTTTATTACTGAATAATATTCCATTGTATAGAAAGACCCATTTTATTTATCCATTCATCGCTGATGGACATTTGGGCTATTTCCACTTTTTCGCTATTATAAATAATGCTGGTGTAAACATTCATGTACACGTTTTTCTATAAACATATGTTTTCAATTCTCTTGGGAAGACACCTAAGAGTAGAATTGCAGAGTCATATAATAACTCTATTTTTAACCTTTTGAGGAAGTTCTAGACTGAAATAATTTTTCTTAAATAAGTTTTTATTCCACTACCCCTATGTCAGCTCTTTACCCCTATGTCAGCTTGACGTAGTGTGGTGGCTTGTGTGTTGCTATGATGCTAGAAGCTATGCCACCAGTACTTCAAATACCAGCAGGAAACAGGTTTCAGCAGAGCTTCTAGACTAAAAGAAACTAGAAAGAAAGGCCTGATGATCTACTTCCAAAAATTAGCCAATGAAAACCCTATGGATCATGACAAAATATGGTCCAATACCAGAATATTGTCACAGTACACCAACGATACTGAGGATGACACAGGACCAGGCAACACTTCCTTCTGTTGTACATGGAGTCACCATGAGTCAGAGCCAACTCAACAGCAATTAACAAGTTTTTTATTGAAGTAAACATAAAAATGCACATGAAAACATAATAACACACAAATCATAAGTGTGCATACAGCTCCATGAATTTTCGCTAAGGGAACTCACCCACGTGACCAGCACCTGGAACAAGGAACAGAATGTGACCAGCCCCCGGAAGTCTTCTTGTGTCCCCTTAGTCCCTCCCCACCCCCAAGGGCAACCACCATCTTCTCACACCACAGATTACTTTTGCCAGCTTTTGAACGTTACCTAACTGAATTCTGTTGTTTCCGCCTTTTTTTGCTCCACATTGATTATAAGATCCATACATGTTGAGTGTGATTATCATTTGTTCATTCTCTTTGCTCTATAACGATGTTAGCAAACTTTTTCTGTTAATTACCAAATAATAAATATCTGAGGCTTTTCCGGTCATATGATCTCTGTCGGGACTACTCTGCCATTGTAGTGTGAATGCAGCCAGACAATATGTAAATGAATGACTGTGGCTATGTGCCCGTAAAACTTTATGGACACTGAAATTTGAATTTCATATAATTTTCACATATCAAAAAGTAATAATATTCTTTAGTTTTCTTTTTTCCCCCAATCACTAAAAAAACATAAAAACTACTTTTAGCTCATGAACCTTACAGAAGCAGACTGCAGGCTAAATTTGGCCCACAAGTTGTAGTTTCCTAACCCCAGCTCTATAATATTCAGTTGTGGGACTAAACCACAACGTATTTATCCATTCTATTACGGATGGACATTTGAGGTGTTTCCCATTTGGAGCCATTTGGAATCATGCTGCCATCATTTTTTATACCCACCCTTAAAACGCCGGTGTTGAAGACCTGTCTCCCCTCTCTGCCTACCTGTGGCCTAGGTCCATAGAACATGACAATTTTTATGCTGGCATTCCTCTCCCAAATGAGGCCGTATCATCTTATTTGCCAACTTGCTGTATTAGCTAATCTCCAGGTGACTTGGGCAGAAGGAAAGAAAAGTCAGACCTCTGATTAAAAAATTAAAAGTCTCCAATCAGCAAGGAAGGCCAGTCATCACAGGTGCTAACTGCCAGCAGATTCCTCCACCAGCACGGGCATGGGAGACACTGCCAAGAAATCTCTTGCTGGTCTCATGAGCATTTCCAACAAGCTTTCTCCTTCCTGTCCCCTTGCAGCAATTTAACTGACATCCAGGGTCAATAAACATTTCCCATAAAAGGCCAGGTGGAAAATATTTTAGACTTTGTGGGCCATATGCTCTCTGTCAACTACTCTGCTGTTGTAGCATACAGCAGCAATATACAGTATGTAAACAAATGGGTGTGGTTGTGTGCCAATAAAACTTTATTTACAAAAACAAGCAGCCAGCCAAATTTGGCCTGTGGGCCATAGTTTACCAATTGCCCGTTTATACCACAAACATGTACTGGGCACCTGCTACCTGCCAGGCCCCTGTCTGAGGCACTAGAGCTGTCAGCATGTCTACAGGCCTCATCTTCTAACACGATTCAGCAAGCAAATAATTCCGACCCACTGTGACAAGTACAGCTGGAGCCCTGGTGATGCAGTGGTTTAGCATTCAGCTGCTAACCAAAAAGTTGGCAGTTTGAATCCACCAGGCGCTCCTTAGAAACCCTATGGGGCAGTTCTACTCTGTCATATAGGGTCGCTATGAGTTGGAATCAACTCAACAGCAATGGTTTTGTGTGTGTGTGTGTGTGACAAGTACAAAGTCGTGGTCCATCCTCACAGGATTTTAGAGTTGGAAGGAACTGAGACCTGGAAAATTCAACTAAAGGACCTGACTAGCAACATTTCAAGGAGCCCTGGTGGCACAGTGGTTAAGAGCTCGGCTGCTAACCGAAAGGTTGACGGTTAAAACCCATCAGCTGCTCCATGGGAGAAAAGACCTGGCAATCTGCTCCCGTAAAGATTACAGCCTTGGAAACCCTATGGAGCAGCAGTTCTGTTCTGTCCCATAGGGTCGCTGTGAGTTGGAATCAGCTCCACAGCACACAACAATGGCAACTATTCCACCTGAAGCTTTGCAAAATGAAAAGGTAGCGCCTAAACACACACACTGAGATCACCATCATATTCTCTAATCAGAAAAGTATCTCCACCTAATTAGCTATTCCAATGCTACAAGATTCCAGAAGCCCTTGGCTCATGAATAAAAGCATGACCATACCAGAGCTTTACAAAGTGGTCAAGATCATCAGAGCTAGAGGTTACCAATACTGCTTACAAGACATGGTGAAAGACACATTGGTTCCAGAACCACACAGCCAGAGGAAAGGACCCGAAAACCTCACATTCAGACCCAGGCTCTGGTTAGATGGCACCTCAAGAAAGAATATTCCCAAACCTTCATTTCTTACAGATTTCCCAGAAGCTCCAACGATTAATTACAGCAGGCTTTAGGAAGTCCCTTTTCTTGCAACCTGGATAACACAGAGCACTGAGCTCTGGTGCTGGTGTCTGCTGACTGCCAGCTCTTTAGGGCTGGCTCTTCCTTGAAAGGCCACCAGGCCACAGGCCCTGGTTGCAGGGGTGTGTCATTGCACCACATGGCCACCAGAGGGCACGTTGCAAGCAGCCCCTTCTGCCTGGAGCACCCAGTAGTTCACTATTCCCTTTCATGCCAGAGAAGATCGTGCCATTCCAGGACAAAATTCCATCCATCAGTTCTCTGCAATGGAGATGGGCCGCCTCCTTTCTCCAGCTCGTTCCAGCATGTACCTCCCACCTTCCACCCTTGTCAGACTGAAGGGCAAACTCCTCACAGCAAATAAAAGGCTGGACAACTCCTCCTACCCAGCCTACCTCACCTGCCATCCCTCCCTCGGACTTTGGACCTTTTGCCCGAACTCTTAACTTGAGTCACCAGAGCCCTTTTATTATGATTATTATTGTACTTTAGATGAAACTTTACAGAACAAACTAGCTTCTCATTAAACAGTTAGTACACGTATTGTTTAATGACATTGGTTAACAACCCCACGACATGTCAACACTCTCCCTTCTCAACCTTGGGTTCCCCATTATCAGCTTTCCTGTTCCCTCCTGCCTTCTAGTCCTTGCCCCTGGGCTGGTGTGCCCCTTTAGTCTCGTTTTGTTTTATGGGCCTGTCTAATCTTTGGATGAAGGGTGAACCTCGGGAGTGACTTCATTACTGAGCTAAAAGGATGTCCAGGGGCCATACTCTCAGGGTTTCTCCAGTCTCCGCCAGGCCAGTGAGTCTGGTCTTTCTTTTTGAGTTAGAATTTTGTTCTACGTTTTTCTCCAGCTCTGTCCAGGACCCTCTATTGTGATCCCTGTCGGAGCAGTCAGTGGTAGCAGCCAGGCACCATCTAGTTGTGCTGGACTCAGTCTGGGGGAGGCTGTGGTGGTTGTGGTCCATTAGTCCTTTGGACTAATCTTTCCCTTGTGTCTTTGGTTTTCCTCATTCTCTCTTGTTCCCGATGAGATGAGACCAGTAGAGTATCTTAGATGGCCACTCATAAGCTTTTAAGATCCCAGACACTACTCACCAAAGTAGAATGTAGAACAATTTCTTTATAAACTATGTTAGGCCAATTAAGCTAGACGTTCCCCGAGACCATGGTCCCCACAGCCCTCAGCCCAGCAATTCGATCCCTCAGGGAGTTTGGATGTGTCTACATGACCTTGCCTTGGGCAAGTTGTACTGATTTCCCCAGTATTGTGTACTGTCTTATCCTTCATCAAAGTTACCACTCATCTATTGTCTGTTTAGTGTTTTTCCATCCTTATCCTTCCCCTCCCTCGTAATCATCAAAGAGTGTTTTTTAAGCCTATTTTTTAAAAATAATTTTTATTGTGCTTTAAGTGAAAGTTTACAAATCAAGTCAGTCTCTCACACAACAACCCATGTACACCCTGCTACACACTCCCAATTACTCTCCCCCTAATGAGACAGCCTGCTCTCTCCCCCTACTCTCTCTTTTCATGTCCATTTCGCCAGCTTCTAACCCCCTCCATCCTCTCATCTCCCCTCCAGGCAGGAGATGCCAACATAGTCTCAAGTGTCCACCTGATCCAAGAAGCTCACTCCTCACCAGCATCCCTCTCCAACCCATTGTCCAGTCCAATCCATGTCTGTAGAGTTGGCTTTGGGAATGGTTCCTGTCCTTGGCCAACAGAAGGTCTGGGGGCCGTGACCACCGGGGTCCTTCTAGTCTCAGTCAGACCATTAAGTCTGGTCTTATGAGAACTTGGGGTCTGCATCCCACTGCTCTCCTGCTCCCTCAGGGGTTCTCTGTTGTGTTCCCTGTTAGGGCAGTCATCGGTTGTAGCCGGGCACCATCTAGTTCTTCTGGTCTCAGGATGATGTAGTCCCTGGTTCATGTGGTCCTTTCTGTCTTCAAAGAGTGTTTCTTTTTGTGTGTAAACCTTTTCATGAGTTTTTATAGTAGTGGTCTCATACGATATTTGTTCTTTTGTGACTGCCTTATTTCATTCAGCATACTACTCTTCAGATTCATCCATGTTGTGAGATGCTTCCCAGATTCATCATTGTTCTTTATTGTTGCGTAGTACTCCATTGTGTGTATGTACCATAGTTTGTTTATCCATTCACCTGCTAATGGGCATTTAGGTTGTATCCAACTTTTTGCTATTGTGAACAACGCTGCAATGAACATGGGTGTGCATATGTCTATTCGTGTGACAGCTCTTATTTCTCTAGGTCATATTCCTAGGAATGGGGATGCTGGATCATATGGTATTTCTAGCTTTCTAAGGAAGTGCCATATAGTTCTCCAAAATGGCTCTACCATTTTGCATTCCCACCAGCAGTGCGTAAGAGTTCCAATCTCCGCACAGCCTCTCCAACATTTGTTACTTTCTGTTTTTTTGATTCATGCCAGTAATGCCAGGGTGAGATGGTATCTCCTTGTGGTTTTGATGGGCATTTCTCTAATGGCTAGTGATCGTGAGCATTTCCTCACGTGTCTGTTAGCCACTTCAAGGTCTTCTTTGGGGAATTGTCTTTTCATTTCCTTTGCTCATTTTTTAATTGGATTATTTGTCTTTTTGTTGTAGAGGTGTTGGATTTTCCTGTAGATTTTAGAGATTAGAACTTTGTTGGATTTGCCATAGCAAAAAAAATTTTTTCCCAGTCTGTAGGTTCTCTTTTTACTCTTTTGGTGAAGTCTTTTGATGAGCATAAGTGTCTAATTTTTAGAAGATTCCAGTTATCTAGCTTATTTTCTGGAGTTTGTGTGTTGTTAGTTATGGTTTGTATCCTGTTAATGCCATGTATTAGGGCCTCTGTTGTTGATCCTATTTTTCTTCTATGATCTTTATAGTTTTTGGTTTTATATTTAGGTCTTTGATCCATTTTGAATTAGTTTTTGTGTATGGTGTGAGGTGTGGGTCCTGTTTCATTTTTTGCAGATGGACAACCAGTGTTGCCAGCACCATTTGTTAAAAAGACTGTCTTTTTCCCATCTGATGGACTTTGGGCCTTTGTTGACGATCAGGTGACTATAGTTGGATGGATTTACATCTGGGTTCTCAATTCTGTTCCACTGGTCAATATATCTGTTGTTGTACCAGTGTCAGGCTGTTTTGACTACTGTAGCTGTATAGTAGGTTCTGAGGTCAGGTAGTGTGAGTCCTCCTACTTTATTCTTCTCCAGTAGTGCTTTATTTATCCAGGGCTTCTTCTCTTTCCATATAAAGTTAATGATTAGTTTTTCCATCTCTTTAAAGAATGCTGTTGGTATTTGGATTGGGATTGCATTGTATTTGTAGATTGCTTTGGGTAGAATTGACATTTTCACAATGTTGAGTCTACCTATCCATGAGCATGGTATGTTTTTCCATTTATGTAGATCTCTTTCGGTTTCTTGCAGTAGCGTTTTGTAGTTTTCTTTTTCTAGGCCTTTTACATCCCTGGTTAGATTTATTCCTAAGTATTTCAACTTTTTAGGGGCCTTTTTGGCATTCTTCTTATTGTTATATAGGAATCCAACCGATTTTTGTATGTTTATCTTGTATCCTGCTACTGTGCTGAACCTTTCTATTAGTTCCAGTAGTTTTCTCATGGAGTCTTTTATGTTTCCTATGTATAGTATAATATCATCCACAAATAGGGACAGTTTTACTTCTTCGTTACCAATTTGGATGCCCTTTATTTCTTTTTCTTGCCTTATTGCTGTAGCTAGGACTTCCAGCACAATGTTAAATAGGAGTGGTGATAAAGGGCATCCTTGTCTTGTTCCTTTTCTCAAGGGAAATATTTTCAGCCTCTCTCCATTAAGAATGATGTTGGCTGTTCATTTTGCATAGATGCCCTTTATTATGTTGAGGAATTTTCCTTCTATACCTATTTTATTGAGTGTTTTTATCATGAATGGGTGCTGGACTTTG
Organism: Loxodonta africana; assembly: GCF_030014295.1. Taxonomy (NCBI): domain Eukaryota; kingdom Metazoa; phylum Chordata; class Mammalia; order Proboscidea; family Elephantidae; genus Loxodonta; species Loxodonta africana. Next base: position 11,200,820 of record NC_087369.1, on the reverse strand, counting down.
TTGAATACCTTTTCTGTGTTGATTGAGATGATCATGTGATTCTTTTATTTTCTTTATGTGGGGGATTACGTTGACTGATTTTCTAATGTTGAACCATTGCATACCTGGTATGAATCCCACTTGGTCATGATGTATTACTTTTTTCATATGATGCTGAATTCTGTTGGCTAGAATTTTGTTGAGAATTTTTGTATGTATATTCATGACAGATATTGGTCTGTAATTTTCTTTTTTTGTGGTGTCTTTGCCTGGTTTTGGTATCAGCATTATGGTGGCTTCACAGGATGGATTAGGAAGTAAGTATGCTTTCCTTTTCTATGTTCTGAAATAGTTTGATTAGTACTGGTGTAAGCTCTTCTCTGAATATTTGGTAGAATTCTCCAGTGAAGCCATCTGGGTGAGGGTTTTGTTGTTGTTGTTGTTGGGAGTTTTTTTATTATTATTATTACCTTTTCAATCTCTTCTCTTGTTATGGGTCTCTTCAGGTTTTTCAACATCAGTTTGTGTTAGTTTTCTCAATAGAACCTCTTAACTCCACTGCTCCCTTTCTGAGGGATGCAAGAGTGATTCCTTCCCACACCGGTGCCCATCCCTGTCACCTTCAATGGCTTCTCCTCTTAACCACCCTTTGACTCAAGCACTTCTCAAAACGTGCTTGCAAGGATGATTTTTTTAATATAATATTTTATTGTATTTTCAGTGAAGGTTTACACAACAGTTTAGGTTCCCATTCAACAATTTCTACACAAGGTGTTCAGTAATATTGATTACATTCTTCACAATGAGTGAACATTCTCATTCTTCCTGTTCTGGTTGTTCCATTTCCATTAATCTAGTTTCCCTGTCCCCTTACATTCTCATCTTTGATTTAAAGTACTTGTTGACCATTTGGTTTCATATAGGTAATTTTTTAAAGAAGCACAGTACTTACAGGTGATATTCATTATCTACAAGATGACCTCAGGGGTTAGTTTTGGTTCAAGGTTTGAAGAGTATCTCAGGGCAATGGTCTTGGGAAGACCTCCAGTTTCAACCAGTCCAGTAGGTCTGTTTTTTTTTTTCTTGAATTCAGATTCTGTTCCACATTTTTCTTCCATTCTCTCAGGATCCATCTATTGTGGCCCTGATTAGAACAGGTGGTAGTGGTATCCAGGAACTACTTGGTTCTTCTGGTCTCAGGGTAGATGAGGCCATGGTTCCTGTAGACTATTAATCCTGTAGACGAGTTTCTTCTTTGAGTCTGTGCTTTCACAATGGATAACTCTTAAACATAGAATATAAAAGAATCAAGACACAATAGAATATACACTGCATGATCCATTTATATAATGTTCACAGACAGGCGGAAGGATCTGTGATGTTAGAGAATGCATAATGCAGTGGTAAAAATATAAAGAAAAGCAGAGAGCTAAACACAATAGAGTTGGGGCAGCAGTTTTCTCTGGGAGGGAGGGAACAGTGACGGGAAAGGGACATAAGATGCCAGCAGCATTCTATGTCCAGACCTGGGTCACAGTGACACAGGTGTTTGATAATTCATTAAGCTGTACATTTAGGCTTTATGTACCTTTTGGTATGTTTGCTATATTTCACAATTTTTAAAAGTGTAGCTTGCACATCTGAATCACTATGGTGCTTGTAAGGAGGTCCTTAGGTACAACTGGCATCTGCTCAAGGTCTCTCATGAGGTTGTAGTCAGGATATTGGCTGGGATTGCAGCCATCTGAAGGCTAGACTGGGGCTGGAGGATCCATTTCCAAGGTGGCTCACTCACACGACTGGCGAGCTGGGGCTGGCTGTTGGCAGAGGCCTGTTCCTCCCCACGCTGGCGTCTCCACAGGACTGCTGGAGTGTCCTCCTAACATGGCAGTTGGCTTCCTCCAGAGCAAGTGATCCCACGGAACAAGGCAGAAGCAATAAAGTCTCTTATAACCTAGCTTGGAAGTCACACACCGTTGCCTCCACACTACCCTATTGGTGACACAGTTAGCCCTGAGGGATTCACTGTGGGAGAGGACTACACATGGGCATGAATACTAGGAGGCAGGATTATCAGGGACATCTTGGAGGCCAGCTCCCATACCAGTCAAAACTTTGCAACTCACTTTTTTACCCGGCTTGAAACCCCAGCAATTTCAAACTCATTTGAGATAATGAAGTCTCACTTTTTAAAATGAAGACATCTTTAGTGTGGTTAGGGGCCATGATTCGTTTCCCTCTTCCAATTCATCCTCCAGGCACCAAGCTGGGCTCCCCAGATAGAAGACAGGGAGACACTGAAGGTGAGAAAAGCCCCCTGCTGGCCACCTGGTGAAGGGCCAAGGACCACACGACGAAACAAGAATCTTAAGGGAAGTTCAGAGCAAGAGAATGTATAACCAAAACCAAACCCACTGCCGTCGAATTGATTCTGACTCATAGTGACCCTAGAGGAGAGAGTAGAACTGCCCTGTAGAGTTTCCAAGGAGCGCCTGGTGGATTCGAACTGCAGAGCTTTTGGTTAGCAGCCATAGCACTTAACCACTACGCCACCAGGGTTTCGTAAAGAATGTATAGGCTATTTACAATAGCCAAAAGGTGGAAACAACCTAAATGCCCATTAACTGGTAAATGAATAAACAAAATGTGGTACATACATACAATGGAATACTAGTCAGCCCATAGGAGAAATGAACTCTTGATACTTGCTATAATATGGATGGAGCTGGAAGACATTATGCTGAGTGAAATAAATCAGTCACAAAAGGACAAATATTGTATGACCTCACTTATATAAAAAGACAAGAAAAGGCACACAAAAAAGAAAAAAGAATGTGCAGAAAGAGAACTAAACTTTGCCTGTTTCAAAGTTTTGCCTGGAGCCAACGCCCAACGCAGAAATGGGGGAGGCACACTTCCTGTTTCCTCCTCCTCCTTCCTCCTTGGCCCACCTCCCGGCCCCCCAGCACTCTCTGGTGCTCCTCCAACTACAGTCTGGCTTACACAGCATGGGGAGCTGGTGTGGAACCATGCCCCCCTCCACCCCATGGAATGGTTCCTATGGCCCCAGGGCCAAGCAATTATTTGTCACATTTTGGAACACAGTCTGCGTGCTGGAAAGGAGATGAGGCCGACTGTGTGTGGCCTCGGGTGACACAATGGACTCAGTGTTCCCATATCCTGGGAGTGGAGGGGTGGCATTGAGGTCTCTGTGTTCCTGCTGCCAAGAGCCAATGATTTAGAATTTCCCCAGAGACTCTCTTCCCATAATAATAGATAATAATAATAACAATTACAACAACTTTGTATAAGGCTCACCATGCGCTGGGCATCATCCTAGCCAACTGACATGGAACATGTCATTTAAGCCTCCTGAACACCCTATGAATTAAGCACTGTCACCCTCAGCCCCACATAACAGGCAATTAACAAACTGAGGCACAAGGAGAGGTTAAGTCACGTGCCCAAGCCACACAGATAGTAAGTGGGGAGCCAGATTCCAGCCCGGTCAGTTGGCTCCCTAAGGGCCCTTCCTCAGACGACAGCCAAGCAGGCCTCAGTCATCTCAGGCCCGAAGAGTTACCTGCTTTGGCGAGAGGCAGTTTCCAGTGAGAGGACACTGTCAGCCATTTTCTTCCCTAAACTGTGTAGAAATAACTCGATTAAAGGGTACGCCCAGTTACCCTCTAACCTCCCGGGTGGGTGAAGGCTCACAGACCTCTGAAAATGCAGCCGAAGTCAATCCTGTGGGGAAGGCTGCCCCATTTCCCTTCCTCTCCTGGGACCTCCTCAGACTCTGGCCTTCCATTTGCTCACAAGCCTTTCTCCACAACAATCTATTTTCTGCTTACATGAGGTACACCCCCTCATGGATTTAAAAAAAAAAAAGTAAATAGAAATTTATGACTAGCAACTTTGTAAACGCTAAATAAAAGCAGGCATTCAACGTAGCCTTGATGAGCTCTTTCTGGGGAACAAGGCTGCCATGTGCACACGGAGGCAGATGACCCAATAAGCAAGGTAAGTACCGGCTTATTTGTGCTTACTTACTAATCTGTAGTGAACAATTTCACATGGGCTTCACCACATCAAAGATGTGCTTACCTTGCTTAATGGATAATCCGCCTCTGCGCATGGCTGTGGGTGGCTTAACCATTTTCTAACTGTGTTACCAAGGTGAGGTCTGAAATTTCAGTCAATTCGTAAATTTTGGAGGAAAGCAGCACTGGTGGAAAGCATGACTAAGCAAAAAAGAAAAATAACTCATCTGTCATGGTTGGACCATGTTGTGGTTGGACCTCCTATCTGCTTACCACAAAGCCCTTTTAATCCAACCAATGCCTTCATGGGTTAAATTGGGGGGAGGGGAGGGGAAATAAGTTTCCCATTTAGCCAAATAAAAAACAGAAGGTAAATTAAGAACCAAGAGGCTGAGAAACACAGTCAACCCATAGAAAGAACTCATAAAAATCGCCACAGCAAGCAGAAGTAAGGGAAACGATGTCAGCCACGAGAAATGAGTCAGCAGGCCCCTGCCTACCAGGAGAGGGAACAGAGTTCCCGAGGGAAGAAGCAAAATGAAGCATTTGTGTGCAATTCTCACTTTAGCCAAACCCCAAAACCTACCCTGGGCCTCCAAACTGCTGAAGATGGAAGAAAGCCTGACACTATCATCAGAGGGCGCCACCTCACAGCCCTCTCGTCAGGACCCTTGCTTTTGCCGCTGAGTCTTCCTTGGCGTGGGTTAGGGGCCTGAGCCCAGCCCCTCAGGACTCTCCCCTTAAGGACGAAAGTCACCTCCAGCAGGGAAGGTTCTGTTCTCCCACTTCAATTCAATTCAACCAGCAGCCCGAACCGCTCTCAAGAACCACACAAAGTCTAGTCCGATATCAAGCAATGGCTTCAGTGAGCTTTCTAACTGCAGAGTGAAACATATTCTGGAGGAAATGCAAGAGTGGCAGGTGAAGGCCAGGGTGGGGTGACGAGGGAAGGCCACTTGAAGGTGACACGGGAATATGAATGACCTGGGGCAGGTCAGCATGTGAGGCAAGGGCAGAGAACAGGAGGTTCAGAGACCCTGCAACAGGAAAGCGTGGGTAGGCTCAAGGAGCAACAAGAAAGCTCACTTCCAAACCCATTCATTTCATTAACCCAGGAGAATCTGCTCCTCTTTAGAGTTTTCACATTTGAATAATAGTATTATTAGCGATTACAAAGGATCAACTAACCCAAATGTCCATCAGTAGGGGATTGGTTAAATAAACTACCATACCGTTCACACAATGGAATATGCTGTGAGTGCGCTGACATAAAATGGTCTCCAAACAACAGTACGAAGAGAACCTGTATGAGTGCGCCCATTTTTTTCTCTAAAAGTGCCATTTATGTGAAAATGGAATGAACTACCACTACATGCAACGACACGGATGGATCTCAAAATCACGCTGAGGGAAATAAGTCAGAAATAAAAGCGTACATGCTGTATGATTCCATTTACATGAAGCTCAAGAGCAGGCAAAGGTAAACTGTGCTAATAGAAATGAGAACCCTGTGAAGGGTAAGACAGTACACGGTACTGGGGAAGCCAGCACAACCTGTACAAGGCAAGGCCATGGTAGCTCCATAGACACATCCAAACTCCCTGAGGGATCAAATTGCTGGGCTGAGGGCTGTGGGGACCATGGTTTCAGGGAACATCTAGCTCAACTGGCATAACAGAGTTTATAAAGAATATGTTCTACATTCTACTTTGGTGAGTAGCATCTGGGGTCTTAAAAAAGCCTGTGAGCAGCCATCTAGGATACTCCACTGGTCTCACCCCTTCAGGAGCAAGGAAGAATGAAGAAAACTAAAGATACAAGGGAAAGATCAGTCCAAAGGACTAATGGACCACATCGACCATGGCCTCCACCAGACTGAGTCCAGTACAACTAAATGGTGCCCGGCTACCGCCACTGACTGCTCTGACAGGGATCACAATAGAGAGTCCTGGACAGAGCTGGAGAAAAATGTAGAAGAAAATTCTAACTCAAAAAGAAAGACTAGACTTGCTGGCCTGACAGAGACTGGAGAAACCCTGAGAGTATGGCCCCCGGACACCCTTTCAGCTCAGTAATGAGGTCACTCCTGAGGTTCACCCTTCAACCAAAGATTGAACATTCCCATGGAACAAAACAAGACTAAAGGGGCACACCAGCCCTGGAGCAGGGACTGGAAGGTAGGAGGGAACAGGAAAGCTGGTAATACAGAACCCAGGGTTGAAAAGGGAGAGAATTGCCATGTCATGGGGTTGTTAACCAATGTCCTAGAATAACGTGTGTACTAACTGATGAGAAACTAATCTGTTCTGTAAACCTTCATCTAAAGTACAAAAAAAAAAAAATCAGAACCCTGGTTATACCTTCCCAGAGAGTTTGGCTAAAGGAGGGCAAGACGGAATTCTGGGCACCGGTAATGCTCTTTGTCTTGATTTGTCAAAACCAACCAAATAAGATCCATGCATTGCACGCTCTGTAAGTTCTATCTGAGTAAAGTGACACACACATTCTATAGATGGCTGTATGTGCACAGGCATTTTCTGAAAAAATCTATCAGAAACTTACCAGTGGCTGCCTTTGGGGAGGGGAATTAAGGGGTCAGGAATGGGAAGGAGACTTCCTTTTCTTTGTAGAACCTGATACTGCTCCAAAATGTCACTGTGTACACCACGTGCTACCATTTCAATGAAAAACAAATGATTAAAAATATTCATCAAGACCTATAAAGGAAACCTATCCCTGCCCTTAAAAAGGAGAGTTTATCTCTAGCCACCCACAGAAAATGCGGTTAAGCAAAAGTTTGATAACAAGACCCTCCCTGCAGCCAACACACCGGAGCCGACGAGGAGGGCGAGCGGGAAAACAGAGCTCCATCTCCGCTGAACCCCTTCAGGCCGGCATAGGTGGAGACCTCTGGAGCAGAGTCTCAAGGTGGGGCCACAGGCCCAGATGATCAGGGCACCTGGAGCAAGCTTAACAATGCCGCCCCCCGCCCCGGACCTCACCCCAGCACCCACCAGTGGCCATCAAGTCGGCTCCAGCTCACGGTGGTCTCGTGTGTGTTACAGTGGAATTACGCTCCACAGGGTTTTCAAATGGCTGATTTTTCAGAAATAGATCAGCAGGCCTTTCTTCCAAGGCACCTCTGGGTGCACTCTGACCTCTAACCTTTGGTTAGCAGTTGAGCACATTAACCATTTGCACCACCCAGGGCCCCCGGGGCCTCACCCCAGTCCCTTATGAATCAGAATCCCTGCCTGAGGGGTCCAGGGAATCTTCATCTCTTTTCTATCGTTTCTGTTGTTGTTGTTGTTAACTTTTTATTGCAAACATTTTCAAACACACAGAACAAGATCAAGAAGAGTCCAATGAACACCACCAGTCGGATTCAACAATCGTTCTTATTTGGCGTATCTGCCTCATCTCTTTCTCTCTCCCCCATTTAACCGAACCATTTAAAAGTAAATTATTGATCTAGAGCATGGTTCTCAAAGTGGGGTCTGGAGACTCTTTGGAGCCCCCAAGATCCTTTCAAATGTCAAAACTATTCTTATAACAATATTAAATTGGTATTTCTTTCCCCCACTCCCATTCTCTCATGAGGGTGCAGTAGAGTTTTCCAGAAGTTACGCGATGTGTGATACTGCAAGTGAAGTGATGCAGCCACAATCACCCCAGTAAGCATCAAAGCCAGTCCTGTACCAGTGCTTAAAGTGTGTGGCCACCAGTGCCTTGAGGGGGTGTTCCTGTTTGGGGTAAGTGAGCTGCTTTGTTTGTCTTAGTGATTGTGCACATCACCTCCACCTTAGCCTTGCCACACTCAGCACCATCGCCAGATGTTAGCTCATTTAATCCTTACAACACCCCCAAGTGGGCACTGTTATGCCCGCTGTTATAGATAAAGAAGTGGACTCTCAGCTGTTAGGTCATATCCCAGGTGCAGTGTTAATATAGACAGTGACCTCCCCAGCCAGGTCTCCTCACAACTTGTGTCTAGCGCTTTTTTTTCTTTCTCTAACACTCTCCTTCCTGCCGAGCCAGCTTCCCAGCTATAACTTGCATATATACAGACAGCCCTCCTCTTTTCAACATAAGCTATCTGGAAAACCACAGCATAAAAAGGCCTTTATATTGTATTTTCCAATACATACAACATTACTAAAGGGAACTGGATTTCTGACCACAGGCTCAGCATCAAACAAATCATTGAAAAATGAATTATAGAATGTTGGAGCCAGAGGAACATCTAGCCCAGAGGTTCTCAACCTGGGGGCGGGGTGGATTTTACCCCCAGGGGACATTTGCCAATGTCTGGAGACACATCTGGTTGTCATAACTAGAGGGGAGAGAGGGGCTACTGCCATCAAGTGGGTAGAGGCTAGGTATGCTGCTCAACATCCTACAGAACCCAAGACAGCCCCCACCACAGAGAATGATCCAGCCCAAATGTCAGTATCGCAGACGCTGAGAAACCCTGCTCTAAATCATTTCCGTGCTTGAGGATGCCCACAGATACAAAGTGAACTTATCCACGGGCGCACAGCTGCAGAGCCAGGAGGAGAATACAGGTCTCCGCCTTGCTCTAAAGTTGGGCTGGGGGAGTAGGAGGGTTAGCAGGCAGGGCTCTTAATGCTTGCAGCCAACCAGAACCAAAGGGAGAAAATGGCTATCAAGGACCAAATTACTGTGGCAACACACCAGGGTGCACCCAATGCTTGGGGAAAAAATGCATTCTTCAATGATCGATTAAAGTAAAACTGCTTGACAGCTGTGCCCCAAAGTTGCTGGTGGGTCCCATTATTTAATGGGGGTGAGTTCCAATCCAGTATACAGACCCCACAGTTTCCAGTGGAGTCACATTTTACATGAAAGGATATTTTAATATTTAATCATAAGGGCGCCCACGAGCATCGTGGAACGGTTTCCTTTTGAACCAGAGAAAAGAATGTAAACACAGGTCAGAGCCCTCTGGAGAATCCATTTGAATCCCACCTCCTGCCATGCTAGAACTGAAAAGTCACCTGACCCCCTCCATCTGCCGCTGAGTCACCAAGCCCCTCTTTCAGCAAGCTAATTATTCAGCAAGGGAATCCAAAAGAACAGCGCTGGGAATTCTTGGGGTTTTGGTGTCCTCTGCACCAGCCGCCCCCTCTAAAGACCATTTTGCTCTTAAAGACGTAGCCGATTCACTTTCTCTTACACTCGTGTGTTATTTCTGGAGGCTGCATCTTATTTTATTTTATTGGCTCCTGGTATTTTTCAATCGACTTAAAACACTTGGAAGGGGAAAAAAATGCATTTTGACATCTCTTATAAATGCTAGCATCTTGCAAAATAATGCAAACCAATTCAGGTTGCACATCTAGCTCTTAAATTGCTACCCAAGAAGTTTCCACTCCCCTGCAAAAAAATGAGGCCAACGACCAACGGCAAGCCACTATTAGGAGAATTGGTAAATGTGTCATTATTTAAGAAACACAATAACAGTTGGAACCCAGTTGACAGGCACCTTTTAAAAGCCTCTCTCTCCCCTTATAATGCATGTATTGTCATCATGCCAGATGGTTTTCCTACTGAGCAAGAGGCCCCTGTCTGGCTGCCTGGCCTCCGCTCACTTCCCAGGGAGGGGCACGCGGGGACCCAAGTCACGCGTGGGCCTGCCATGCGCCACCCCCGCCTGGTGCGGGCGGTGGCAGCAGCAGGCGGCTGTGGGCTATGGGCAGCGGAGCCGCAGCAGCCAGAGACCCCGCTCGCTCTGGGCGGCACCGGCCGGCTGCAGGCCCACGGGCCGGGAGGACGCCGCTTACCTGCACTGCCGCATCGCGCAGCCGGCCGCCCACCTGGACCGCAACCTAGAGCATCCTTTCTCCGACGCGACGGCAGGAGCGCGCTGACGTCACCGGGAGGCGGGGTCGGCGCGCCACGTGACGTCTGCGGGCGGCGGGGAAGTTGGGATGGGGGAGAAGACCCTACAGGTCCCTGGAGCCAAGGAGCGAGTGACCGGCAAAGCCCCGCGTGGGCTCCCGTCGGGGCGTTTGCTTGGTGTGTGCAGCTTGCCTTGCCTTGCCCTGCACAAAGGATCATGGAAAACAAACAGCACAAGAATGAGAAACCTAGATTACTACAGGCTCCATGCATGTAATAGGATTTCGAAAGCACTAGCAAGAAGGGGATTGGTAATAAAAAGAAACACCGTTCCGTGTTTTAGTTAAAAAAAAAAAAAATCATTTATCTGTCGTGTATGCTGCCACCAAAATTTAAGAGTGCCTCATTTATCAAATGCCATGCAGAAATAAATGTATTTTTGTGCAAATCAAAATGACACTTAAAATATAGGGTTCATGCACATACTTTGCATAAATGTTCAATGTTTGGAATCAGCAAATACTTTCATTTGAAGCATATTCATTATAGAATATTATACGAACTGCACTGATGGTAATACTATGAATTACTTGCAATAGCTAACTTTCCCTATTAATCTGGATTTGCCAGAAGAAAACAACAGCGACAACACATACTCTACTTTCTTGAACATTTGATTATGTAAAATAAAGGACTATGGTAGGAGCCAGGGACGGATTTCCCAAAAGCCAGGTACGCCGGGTTTACTTGAGCTTACTTACGAGTCTGTAGCGCAGGATTTCCCACAGGTTTCACCACATCAGCTACGTGAAATTGTGCACTAGAGATTAGTAAATAAACACAAACCCGTGGCGTTCCTTGCTTACCATAAGCCCATGCATACCTTGCTTACTGGTTAATCCGCCCCTGGTACAAGCGTGCTTGTATTCTTTTGCGTTTGTTTTATTAAATCTCCTAGCAAGGCATTTAATCTCTCAAACCTCTAGGAGTCAATTCACAGTAACTCATTATTTCAGATTTTCTCATTTTTACCACATTCTGAACTGAGTCATCTTACTAATATAGAAGATATGTAGAATGTCAACAATTCACATTCATAATCGAAAGCCTAAGACAATTCCAACAGTGATCATTTCTTAAATTTGACAGAGCCTATTTCAAACTTAAGCAGTGAACATAAGAATTTTTCCTTGGTCAAACCACAGAAATGCTTTTGAAATGATCAAGAACAAAAGCAGAAGGTGTTTTGCTGTTTTCACTGTATTCCAGTTTCATATACATGACTTTTATCTCTACTTAGATCCCAATTTTAACATTCCCTTTGCTCACACCCTCTAAAGAGATGTGAAATCAATTGTTTTTCAAGCAGGCAGGAGTTCGTTTACTTGCTATTTATTCCAGCAGCTTTCCTATCCTTCTATATTTAACCCTGAGGGAGCCCTGGTGGTGCAGCGGTTAAGCGCTCGCCTGCTAACCGAAGGGCAGCGGTTTGAACCCACCAGCTGCTCTGCAGGAGAAAGATGTGGCCGTCTGCTTCCGTAAAGATTACAGTGTAGGTTACCCTGTTTGGGGGCAGTTCTCCTCTGTCCTACAGTGTCGCAATGAGTCGGAATTCACTCGACTGCAATGGGTTTGGTTTTCTGGCTTATATTTAACGCTGGCCCTTTGACCCCCATTCCCTCCAGATTAACCAAATTTCTGTTCAGAAGGCCAATCGCTAATTTGGAGGTAAATACGGCCCTGGCCTCTCACAATGATCTATTATTTTCAACAGCAGCTTTTAAAAATCAACAAAGTGGCAGTGTGACTTTCTAGGTCACCCCTCTCGTTTGTCCTTCTGAATGATAAATAACTTACCTTTGGCTTTCAGATTCCTGAGCCAGACAGTTAAAACGCTACGGAAAGCCTCTGCGCCTTTGGGTTGAGGGGCTGATACAGACGGAACCTGACAGGCTCATTTTCCTGCCAGAGGCAAATGTTGATTTCAGCTCCCGTCGCCCAGAGGCCCCAAGACATGCGGGGAGCGTCACGTGCGCCGCGCAGCCACTCAAGCCCTGCCCAGCCGGCTCGGTCACCTCTTGGCTCCCGAGGCCCCCAAGGCGGGGTGCCAGGCTTGTCCGCCTACTCTGCTTGGTGCAATCGTGTTCAGAGAGAAGCCAGCGGCCCTGACACAGCACGGCCCGCCCCTCTGACGGTGACAGGAGTTCCAGGAGTCGATTGGGGAGGGATTAATACCAAATACTCTCCTGTGCTCAGAAAAGGACTGGCTGAAATGATTAATATGCGGACCCCTTCCTTCTCCGGGGAGGTTATTTATTTTTTTTGCAATCGGTTAGTTTCACCTTCTCCTTTCAGGTGCTTGCTCAATTGTAAAAAGCAGTAGAGCAAACAGACTTAACTCAGAACAGACCTAAAGCCGGCCATGCCAAGTGTAAGAGAATCCAAGAACTCTTCCAACGCCCTCCACCCCCAGCTATCTAATTGTCAGTTTGGCAAAGATTTAAAAAAAAGAAGAACAAAAAAAAAAAAAACACCTAACCCATGAGAATGTAAATTGATATGGTGATCCATTTAGCAATTCCAACCAAAAGCCTTCCAAGTATGAAGCGAATAGTTCCACTCATTACAAATGGGCACAACAGCTGTAGGTACCTTTTGCTCAGTGACTTTCTGTCTAGGAATTTGCCCTGGGGGGAGCGGGGGAATTTAGGGTGTGCAAAGAATTAACTAAGGAAGGTTTGCTGCAATGTTATTTATGATACCGAAGCCCTGGAAGTGAGTTAAATCTCCAAAAACAGGTTGTGGTAAATGATAAGCCATCTATACCATGGAAGAATTTATTTGATATTTAACCAAAAAAAAAAAAAATCGCCATCAAGTCAATTCCAACTCATAGCGATCTTATAGGTCCATTTAATACTTACATTTGCAGCCCTGGTGGTATAGTGGTTAAGAGCTCGGCTGCTAACCAAAAGGTTGGCAGTTCGGATCTACCAGCTGCCCCTTGGAAACCCCCATGGGGCCGTTCTATGCTGTCTTACATGGTCACTATGAGTCAGAATCAACTTCACAGCGATGTGTTTGGTTTTATTGACAAATTAATTTTAATTCTTTCATTTAGTGAAATCCCTACAGATCACAACAGTTCAATCAGAAACCGACTGTGGGGATGGTAGACTAGGTGCTGGTGTTTCCTTTCGGTGTGCACGGATCGCCAACAAGAGGACCCAAAATCCGCCCTTTGCTGTCAAGTCAATTCTGACTCGTAGCCACCGTATTGGGCAGAGTAGAACTACCACATAGGGTTTCCTAGGCAGAAAGCCCTTGTAGCGCAGTAGTTAAGCACTTGGCTGCTAACCGAAAGCTCAGTGGTTGGAACCCGCCAGCTGCCTCAGGGGAGAAAGATGTGGCAGTCTGCTTCCAGAAAAATTACAGCCTTGGAAACCCTATGGGGCAGTTCTACTCTGTCCTATAGGGTCATTATGAATCAGAATCGACTCCACTGCAATTGGGGGCGGGGGATTTTACAGAAGCACACCATCATATCTTTTTCCCTGGGGAATTTGAACCACCGACCCTTCCAGGTTTAGCAGCCGAGCACTTAACCACTGCTCCACCAGGGTTCCAACTACAGGGCAGCTAACAACAACTTAGTGATGTGGAAAGACATTCCCAGTGTACTAAATAAAAAAAGCAAGTGCCAAAATATATACTGAGTGATTCTGTTACCCAAAGCAGCTCTATGTGGCTTCTCGTCAATAAAGACACACCAAGGTGAGGAGAGAGAAAGCGGGTTTATTGCAAGCAAGGAGCAAGGAGGTGTATACCTCAAATCAAGTACCTGAACAAAGGGAGGTAGAACCTTTTATATCGTCTCTCATAAGGAAGTACACACAGACATTATGGACTACATAGCTTACCATGGTGCACAGGTACAGTAAGACAAATTGCATTTCTTTTCTTTGGCATGTGGGCTAGTAAACTGGGTTTGACTGGCCTGAGCCACACCCAGCACTTTGAGGACAATGGACAGGAGGGGGCAGGTTCCATTTGGTCTGAGCAGCTCCCAACTGAGCCACACCCATTGCTATCACTTTGTTTGCTAATGGCCAAGCAGCTCCTGGATGAGTTGGCTATCAGTCCCATTTTTATATGTGGGTGTAATTTATTTATAGCTACATGTATACCACTACATAAGAGCATAGAATATAATTTGGAAGTGAATACACTAAGTCTCAATCCTGGCATTTCACCAGTTAGTGGGATCAAGGGTGTTTTACATTTTTCATCTTTTTAGCTTAGCTATATTTGCTAATTTTTCTGCCATTAACATGCATTACTTTTGTAGCAAGAAAAACTTTATTGGTTGTTTTCCTAAAAGAACTTTGGTAAGCGTGATCATGGAATAAAATATTTTGGCTAATTTTTTAATGTACATTTCATTACTAGATGATTATCCAGTTTTAGAATTAGTAGGCACCTTAAGTTCAAAGAAACCCCTGGGTGGTGCAAACTGTTAACGCACTCAGCTGCTAATCGAAAGGTTGGAGGCCCCTGGGAAGAAAGGCCTGGCAATGGTGATCGACTTCCAAAAAATCAGCTGTTGAAAACCCTGTGGAGCACAGTTCTACTCCGACGCACATGAAGTCGCCGGGAGTCAGAACCAATCCACAGCAACTGGTTACTGGTTAAGTCCAAAGCCCTGAGAGAACAATTGCTAGCCACCTTAGATTATTCTGCTCATACAAATCTTTAGAAAAGAAGATTTCATTCAGTAACGGGTGTTAATGTTTAATCATCCATATGTCCACTCTCAATCTCTCTCTCATTTAAATCCACTACTTGTTCTGCTCTGTGTGGAGACAGAAAATGAGCCATTCCCATTCTTCCTGACAAGGTTTTTCAATTAGTTATAGAATACCCTTTGAGCTTTCATTTCTCCGTGCCGGCTCCTTCTGTTTTCTTCCCAGATTTCTACTTTTTTATCACTGTGAATCTTTTAAATTTTTTCCTTTTGATTATCTGCCTCTTTCACACAAACTTCACACGGGGTTCATAATGGTGGTTCTCAACAGGGGGAAGAGGGGATATTTGGCAATATCTGGGGACATTTTTGGTCGTTACAACCGGGAAAGGGGTGCTACTGGCATCTAGTGGGCAGGGGCCAGGGATTCTGCTAAATACAGTATGCAGGACAGTCCCCACAGCAAAGAATCATCAGCCCCCCAAATGTTAATAATGCCGAGGTTGAGAAAGGCTGGTTTAGAATCACTTATAAAGTATAATTTCATACCCAAAATATTCCCTTTCCAAACCATTTTTAGAGCTCCCCATTGTATAATGTGTTGGAAGCTCTGCTCCACAGTGTCACACTGCTGGTACATGAGAAGTATAATTGCGTACACTGCCTCTGAAAAGATACACAAAACTGCTAATGGTGGTTATTACTGGGAAGGAGAGTGGGTGGCTGGGGCACAGAGATGGCAAGGAGATTTTCCCCAGTGTCACTTTCGTGACCTACTGCCGTTGAGTGGATTCTGACTCATAGCTACCCTATAGAACAGAGTAGAACTGCCCCATAGGGTTTCCAAGGCTGTAAATCTTTACAGAAGCAGACTGCCACATCTTTCTCCCATGGAGCGGCTGGTGAGTGGGTTCAAACCCCTGACTTTTCAGTTACCAGCTGAGCACTTTAACCACTGTGCCACCAGGGCTCCTTGTAACTGTCATAGACTTTTTTTTTTGGTGAAAATATACACAACAAAACATACACCACTTCGACAATTTCTACAGGTAGAATTCAGCGACGTTGGTTACATACCTCAGGTTGTGCCACCTTTCTCGACAACCTTTTCCAAACTATTTCATCATCATTAACACAAACTCACTGGCCCCCTAAGCTTCTCATCTATCCTTTCGAATTGCTGTTGTCCATTTGATCACATATCAATAATTCTCTAAAAGAGCATAATGCTTAATGCAGGCATTCTTTTCTAATTAGGCTAAACTATTATTTGGGTAGGAGCCGTGGTGGCACAGTGGTTAAGAGCTATGGCTGCTAACCAAAAGGTCAGCAGTTCGAATCCACCAGCCTCTCTTTGGAAACCGTATGGGGCAGTTCTACTCTGTCCTATAGGCTCGCTATGGACCGGAATCAACTCGATAGCAACGGGTTTTTACGGGGTTTATTATTTGGGTCAAAGACGAACTTTCATAGACTTTGGATTGTGAATCTTGCAAATACATTTCATGTTCAAGAACAGGATATATACAAGCTGCCTCATGTTGATGCAGTCAATGTCCCAGTTCAGAGCCCGTCTACCTCCGTAACGTTTTAATCTCACGGCAGCATTCTGAGAGGTATAGGGCAGGTATAATGTTATGATCCCATTTTGCAGGTGCTCAAAGGGAGCCATGTAGTGCCCTGCCGGGGCCACACTGGTGGGGACAGTCCTGATGTCATCTTCTGCTCTCCCAGCGGAGCACCCTTCCGTCTGGCCAGGTCCTACACACAGGGCCTTGGCTTCTCCCTCTGGGGTCATCCCTACCTGTCCCCTCCAACCCTCCGCCCAGCCATAGCTCCCTGACATCCTCTGCACAGCACATGCCAGCTTATACTCAAACCATTTGCTCACACTAACCCCTGTGCTCCTGGAGGGAGAGAGGGTCTACCAGTCTGTGAAAGCTCAGGATGTAGCCCTCTCAGGGACACAATGCTAGTTACCTTAGAACTAAAATTGTCCCCCCGTGTTCTCAACCACAATTCAGCACCTTGAATCACACACCATCTTAAAGTATTAAGTGGCTGTTTCTATCTGTGCCATTTTGTCAAGCTTCTGCAAACATCAATTTTCCCTTCTGTAAAACTGGGAACAGGGGCCCTGGTGGCGCAGTGGTTAAGCTTTCGGCTGCTGACCGAAATGTCGGCAGTTCGAACCCACCAGCCGCTCTGTTGGAAAACGATGTGGCAGTCTGCTTCCGTAAAGATTACAGCCTTGGAAATCCCATGGGGCAGTTCTATTCCGTCCTGTAGGGTCACTATGAGTCGGAATTGACTTGATGGTCAAGCAGTTTGAGTTTTTGTTTGGTTTGGTTTAGTAGTAATAATAGTATTCCCCACTTGGGGATATTGTGAGCCTTAAGTGATGATCTGGGAAGAGTAGGCAGTGCCTTACGGAGCCTTACTGGAGCCTGAAACACAAGTACAAATGTGTGCCTGTGAATATGCACTTAGCTTTAGATTGGAAATTGCACCGTTCCAATATGGTAGCTACCAGCAGTGAGTGGCTATTAACATTTAAAATGATTTAAATTAAACTAAACGTAAAATTCAGTTCCTCAGTCACACTAGCCACATGCGGCTAGTGGCAACAGTATTTTAGAGCAGATATAGAACATTTCCATCATTGCAGAAAGTTCTACTAGCCAGCACTGCAGAGCATGTCTTTTAAACTATTTCCATTGCAATAAAACAATTTACTTTTATTACCCATGGGGTTCCTCCGATAATTGCAGGGCAGGAAAAAGCAATCTGGCAAGAGTGTCTGGTGGTGGGAAAGAGGAAAAGCACAGATTCCAGGAGGCTGTGTGCTTCGAGCCACGAGTCTTAGCTAGGATGCTTCTAAATGCCAAAAATGTGCAGCTTCTGCCGTTGGACTTCACCAGGGGCCTACAGATCTTAACCCAAAAGGAGAGGGGAGCCAGTGATCATTTGCTCCAAAGCAAAAATTGAAATGCGTGGCAAGAGTGCATCTTTACCAGAATCAAGGGACAGGCCTTTCAAGGGTGAGTGCCTTTGTGGTAGGCTGAATAATGATCCCTCAAAGGTACTCATCTCCTAATCCCCCAAAAACAAACCCATTGCTGTCGAGTCGATTCCGACTCATATAACGACCCTATAGGATAGAGTAGAACTACCCCATAGGGTTCCCAAGGAGCAGCTGGTAGATCCAAACTGCTGACCTTTTGGTTAGCTGCCGAGATCTTAATCACTGCGCCACCAGGGCTGCCAGAACCTGTGAATATGTGACCTTACATGGCAAAGGGGACTTGGCAGGTGCGATTAAGCTAAGGACCTTGAGATGGGAGATGATCCTGGGTAATCAGGGTGAGTCCAATGTCATCACAACGGTCCTTATAAGAGGGAGGCTAGAGGGTCAGAGTTAGAGAAGGATATGTGACGATGGAAGCAGAGATCAGAGACAGAGATTTGAAGATGTTATTCTGCTGGCATCAAAGATGGAGGAAGGGGCCACGACCCAATGAGTGGCCTCTAGAAGCTGGAAAAGGCAAGGAAATGGATTCACCTCTAGAGACTCCAGAAGGAACACAGCCCTGCTGATATCTTGATTTTTGCCCAGCTTAGGAAATACAAAAAGAAAAGGTCGGAGGTAGGGAGAGGGGAAAGGAAAGAAGGAAGAGAAGAGAGAAAGGGAGAAAAGGAAGGAACTCTGAACCCTAATTATAGAGAAGGTGCCTTCTCATGGAACATACTTAAAAACTATATCTTAGGGTGCAAAGGAAATCTCAATAAATTTCAAAGAGTAAAAACATAAGCAGCATTTTCTGACCATATTGCAGTGAAACTATAAATTAATAACAAAAATTTGTAAAGGCCTTTACATCTGGAAATTAAAAAAAAAGACATGCTAATAAGCACCTCTTCAATCAAAGGGGAAATGCAAAGTGAAATTACAGAATTTCTTAGAAATAATGATAATGGAAACTCAACATATCCATCGACGGAGGAAAATTTATAACACTAAGTTGGTTTAATAAAATAAATTTTAAAATAAACACATGCAACTCAAACAACTACCAAAAGGATAACTAAGCCATGAGAAGACAGAAAGTGGGATCAATAAAAATAAAAGCAGTATTTCATGAGTTATAAAACAGAAAAACTGTAGAACTGATAACTAAAACCCAAAGGTGATTCTCTTAAAAAAAAAAGAGGAAAGGCAGAAAATTAAGTACGTAGATAATCCGATACCTAGCCTTATCAAAGAAAATCCAGAGAAAAAGCACAAGGACACAAAGTTGGAAATGTCAAGAGGAAAAGAACCATCAAAATGATGGTTACCAAATTACAAAAGCAATTAAGCTGTACAGTTCTATATGAATAAATTTGAGAACATTGATGAAGTGGGTAAATTTTAAGAAAAATACAATTTACCTCAAAAGAAGTCTAAAATAACCAATTTCCACAGAAGAAATAGAGAAAAGAGCTCCGTGGTGAAAAGAGCACAGAGCAGGTCCAGATGGTTTGACAACTGAAGTCTCCCCAACTTATCTCTTCAAGCCAAGAAAAAGAAGAAAAATGTCCGTGTTTGTTTTATGGAGTACAGCATTGATCCCCAACCTGGCAAAAATTGCACTAAAAAAAAAATTAGTAAATAGATGTAAAAATTGTAAATAAAACACTAGCAAAACGAATCCAAAGCACATTAAAAATATATATCAAGACCAAATGGAGTTTATTTTATAAAAGCAAGAGTAGTTCTCTATTAGAAAGTCCATTAATATAATGGTGGTGCAGTGGTCGAAGCACTGGACTGCTAACGGAAAAGTCGGTGGCTTAAAAAAACCAGGCCCCTGGGTTTGGGGACCATGGTTTCAGGGGACATCTAAGTCAATTGGCATAATAAAATCTATTAAGAAAACAACTGCACCTCACTTTGGAGAGTGGCGTCTGGGGGCTTAAATGCTAGCAAGCTGCCATCTAAGATGCATCCATTGGTCTCAACCCACCTGGAGCAAGGAAGAATGAAGAACACCAAAGACACAAGGTAATTATGAGCCTAAGAGACAGAAAGGACCACATAAACCAGAGACTACATCAGCCTGAGACCAGAAGAACTAGATGGTACCTGGCCACAACCTATGACTGCCCTGACAGGGAACACAGCAGAGAAGCCCTGAGGGAGCAGGGGAGCAGTGGGATGCAGACCCCAAATTCTCGTAAAAAGACCGGACTTAATGGTCAGACTGGGACTAGAAGGACCCCGGAGGCCATGGTCCCCAGACCTTCTGTTAGCCCAAGACGGGAACCATTCCCAAAGCCAACTCTTCAGACATGGATTGGACTGGAATATGGGACGGAAAATGATACTGGTGAGGAAAGAGCTTCTTGGATCAAGTAGACACATCAGACTATGTTGGCATCTCCTGTCTGGAGGGGAGATGAGAAGGCAGAGGGGGCCAGAAGCTACCCAAATGGACACGAAGAGAGAGAGTGGAGGGAAGAACTGTGCTGTCTTATTAGAGGGAGAGCAATTAGGAGTGTATAGCAAGGTATATGCAAATTTTTGTATGAGAGACTTACCTGATTTGTAAACTTTCACCTAAAGCACAATAAAAATTACTTAAAAAAAAAAACCCAGCCCCCTGAGGGAGAAAGATGAAAGATATAGCAGTCTGCTTCCAAAAAGAATTTACAGCCTTAGAAACCCTATGAGGTCGGTATGAGTCGGAATTGACTCCACAGCAGTGTTTTTTTTTTCCCCCAGAGAAAAATCATCTGATCATTGGGATCAATAGATGCAGAAAACGAATATGAAAAAATCTTACACCTATTCATATTAAAAACACTCAGTAAAATAGGAATTGATGGATGCATCCTTCACATAATAAATGTGTGTGTGTGTGTTTGAGGAGAGAGAAAAATTGAGATTCATTCCTCCACTCCCCAACATCAACATCTTACTCAATGCGGATCACTAATTTTTCACTACGGTCAGAAAAAAAGATAAATAGCTGTGCAGTAAAGAATTGACCTTGCCCAAAGAGAGGCCTGGTCTTTGCCCTCAGCCACTGGGAGGTGACCTCCAGGCTCTTGGAATGTAATGCCTGATAGGAATGTCTTTGTTTTCTGGGGGTCTTGGCCACCGGTCAGTCTAACAGTGTGATTTATGATGGGGTCTGTCTCAGGAAAAGACGACTTTGAGTGCACTCAGTGAGACAGAGGCATAATATGCTGACCATGCGATCTAATTTAATCTGGATTTCTAGACTAACAGCTATATTTTTGAGGAAAACATGTTTTTCCTCAGTGGTCAAAACCAGGGTGTGAAACTATATGCCCCGAGGGGTCTTGACCAAGTGAACATCTGCACTCCTCAAAATACACGTACTCAGGAAGAGTGCTGTCTGTGTGTTGCTAACAAGGTATTTTTGCAAGGTAGACAAAGAAAATACACGTAAGCATCTTGTGACCATGAGCTAAGCATCTTGTGAAACTATCTGTAATTACTAACTATAATTATTAATAAGCAGTAACCAATTAAAGTGTGATTATTACAATAGTCTTGATTTTCCTGTCATTGCCCTCCCTATGGTTTGATTCCTCTTTTTACCCCCTAAGAATATTTGTCCAACAAAACCGCCCTGGAGTAACTGGTTCCATTTTCAATGCGGTACGTAGTTCCTCAGTTGCAATTGTTTTAAAGCCTTAATAAACCTGTTTTACTTAGAAACAGTGTTTAAGTTTTTCTCTACAACAGGGCCTTTGGCCATTTGGTATCAGTTCTATCTCCGAAAGGGGCTGGGGACTAAAGGTCAGCCACGTGGGCAGGATGTAATCGAGCCCCAATAAAAACTCTGAGCACCAAGGCTTGGGTGAGCTTCCTTGGTTGGCAAACTCTGGGTATTTTTACACATCAATACCAGGGGAGGAACACCGTCCTGACTCCATGGGGAGAAGACGAGTGGAAGCTCTGCTTTTGGTGCCCTCCAGGACTCTCCCTGTTGTGGATTGAACTGTGTCCCTCAAAAAGATAAGCTGAAGTCCTAACCCCTGTACCTGGGAATGTGATCTTGTTGGGATATAAGGTCTTTCTTTGAAGATGTGATCAAGTTAACGAGGTCATATCTGAGTAGGATGTGTCCTCATTCCTTCTGAGTGGTGTCTTTCTTATAAAAGGAGAGAACAGACATGGAGACAAAGTCACACAGGGAAAGAGAGATGCCGTGTGAAGATGCATCTAACAAGCCAAGGAACACTAAGACATGCAGAGGGCTACCAGAAGCTGGAAGAGACAAGGACTTCCCTAGCGCCGATGCCCTGGGTTCAAACTTCTAGCCTCCAGAACTGTGAGACAACAATTCTTGTTCTTCAATCAAAATGGAAATAACAAGAATGCTGATATATTGTGATGAATGTAACCAATGTCAATGAACAATATGTATGGAAATCGTTAAATGAAAACCTACGTTTCTGTTATAAACTTTCACCAAAAACGCAATAAAATATTTAAAAAATAATAAATTCCTGTTCTTCAAAGCCACCCACTTTGTTGGTTTTGCTTGTTTGTCTCTTTTATGGCAGCCCTAGGAATTCAAGGCACTGCCCTATATGCTTCTTCCTTTGGCAGATTTTAATCTGTATCCTTTTGCTGTAATAAACCATAATCGTGAGTGTAACAGTTTTCACCGAGTTCTGTGAATCCTTCTAGTGAATTATTGAACCTGAGAGTGGTTTTGGGACCCACTTGAACTTGCAATGTGTGTCAGAGATCAGGGTGGACTTGTAGACTGTCCCCCTAACTTCATAGTTCGCTAACTTTTGCAATAGCCTTGTGTGTATGTGTAATTTTCTGTCTTTATACAGGTAAAGACAGAAAATAAAATCATTAGGCATAAACCTATCAAGAAATATCCAAAATATACACGAGTAGAACAGTAAAACATTCCATTCCTGAAAGACACAAAATTAGACTTGAACAAACGGAAAGACATAATACATCTTGGATAAGAAGATTTACCATCATAAAGATGGCAGTTCTCCCTGAACTGTACTGTCCAATAAAGATATCATCAGTTCCCACCCCTCCCCACACCGCCAGCTAGACAAGTTGATTATAAAATTCATTTGGAAGGATAAAAAGGCAAGAATAGTCAGGAAAACATTGAAAAAGAAGAAAGGCTAGTTCTAGCAGATATTCAAACATACCAACAAGCCTCTATAGTTAAAGCAACCTAGCTCATAAGAAAAGCACAAGGTAAGACTATGCTGAAATACTTTCTCGCCTCCTCAGTGGCAAAGTGAGTGAGGGTGTGGGGAAACCAACGCACACATTGTTGGTGAGAATGCAAGATGGTGTACCACTTAGCAAAGAAAGGTGGTGATGCTGAGCAAAACTGTGTGTATTCAGTCTTCGACCCAGAGGTCCCACTTATCCCACAGAAACCCTGAGGAAATTATGAAAAGATGTCTGCAGAAGCTTTTCCTTCCTGTTGTTTTGGGTGCCATCGATTCCGACTCATAGCAATGGCATGTGACTGAGAAGAACTGCCCCACTGGGTTTCCTAGGCTGTAACCTTTTCAGGAGCAGATCGACAGTTCTTCCGAAGAGCTGCTGGGTGGGCTCAAGTCACCAATTTTTCAGTTAGCAGCCAAGCGTTTAACCATTGTCCCACCAGGGCTCATTATGAGCCGAAGACTAGAAGCAACCATGAAGTGGTTGAATGAACTATGGAAGATCCATTAACTGAGTGTGCAAAAATAAAAAGGAATGAAGAATATCTACATATACCACTGGCTGGTGGTCTGGGGGCGGAGGGATATATA
This sequence comes from Loxodonta africana, assembly GCF_030014295.1. Taxonomy (NCBI): domain Eukaryota; kingdom Metazoa; phylum Chordata; class Mammalia; order Proboscidea; family Elephantidae; genus Loxodonta; species Loxodonta africana. The sequence continues at coordinate 11,177,372 of NC_087369.1, read as the reverse complement.
TATGTTTATATATATAACAAAACAGTTGCCATTTCCATCAGTTTTATGTGACATTCATCATGTTGTGTTACCATCACCACTGGCCATTTCCAATTTTTTTTACACCACCATTTCCCCCTCCCATCTGCCTCTGGCAACCACTAACAAACTTTGGTCTCTACACATTTGCCTATTCGAGACATTTCATGTATGTGGGATCATGTAATATCTGCCTGTCTGACTTATTCCAGTAAGCATGTTTTCAAGGTTCATCCATGTCATAGCATGTATCAGAACTTCATTTCTCTTTATGGCTGAATGATATTCCATTGTGTGGAGAGACCACATTTTGTTTGTCCATTCATCTGTTGATGGGACACTGGGTTGTTTCCATTTTTTGGCTATAGTGAATCGTGCTGCAAAGACCACTGGTGAACAATCGTCTGTTTGAGTTTCTGCTTTCAAGTCTCTTGGGTATATGCCCAGTAGTGTAGTTCTATGTTTAACTTTTTGAGGAACTGCCAAACTGTTTTTCACAGCAGTTGCACCAGTTTATATTCTCTGGGACATTTTTTAAATGAAAAAAGCAAGGTGGAGAAAAGTGTGTTTAATGTGCTACCATTTATCCAAGAAAGCAGAGTGAATACAAATACAGATGTGTACATATTTGCATATGTGTGTGTATATGCACATATATTTACATGTATGTATATCTGTGTATACATTTGTACACACATATATGTGCTTATATTTGTACATACACACACTTATATTTATATACTTGCCTATATTAGAAATAAACAACACAAGGAAAATCAGTATTTTTTAAATGGCCACTTCTAAGGGGAGGGAATACCGTAGCAGGACAAAAAAAAAAAAAAACCCTAGACTCCTTTGAATACACTTTGGTATATTTGTCTTTGGCATCATGTCACTATTTTACATAATTATAAAGCCAAATTCAATTTAAAACACCAATTTTAAAAAATCCAAGATAAGAGAAACGTATCTGATTGGTAGCTTAACCACACAGAAAGGAAATATTTCAAGTTCCTTTAAAACACAGTAATTTGACTGCATGCTCCTGGTGATATATACCTTAAGGACTAAAATAAGTTCAACGAAAATTTCAAACCGTTTTCCGTTGTTGTATTGTTGGTGGTAGTGTTGGTATTAATACTCTGAAACAGCAACAAAGATCAGAGGACCATGTTAAACTACGCCACAGAGATATACAACCAGCAGTCTGGACTGTGACACATAACCTTGTTTCTACAACAAATTACAAGGGTGTACGTGTTCGGAGGCGGGGTGGGATGGAGGGAAATATCTAGATTCTGTAGATTAAAAAACACAGACGTAACTGCAACGAGATACCACTTCACACCTGTTAAGGAAAACCCATTGCTGTCAAGTTGATTTGGACTCTTGGGGACTCCATGTGTTACAGAGTAGAACTGCTCCATGGGGTTTTCTTGGCTATAATCTTTATGGAAGCAGTTCACCAAGCCTTTTTACCCAAGAAGCTGCTGGGCGGGTTCAAATTGACAACCTTTAGATTAGCAGCTGGTCACAAACCACTTGCAACACCCAGGCTCCTTCACACCCATTAAAACCCAAACCAAACCCGTTGCTGTCTAGTCGATTCTGACTCACAGCGACCCTAAAGGACAGAGTAGAACTGCTCCATAGAGTTTCCAAGGAGAGCCTGGTGGATCTGAACTGCCGGCCTTTTGGTTAGCAGCCGTAGTTCTTAAAAGCTACACCACCGGGATTTCCTCACACCCATTAGGATGGCTATAATAAAAAAAGATAAGTGTTGCCAAGGATGTGGAAAAATGGGAGCCTTTATACACTGCTGGTGGGAATGCAAAATGGTACAGCTGCTTTGGAACGGTCTGGCAGTTGTACAAAAAGTAAAACCTAGACTTACCACGTGATGCAGCAATTCCAATCCTAGATATATATTCAAGAGAAACAAAAACATAACTTCTGCACAAGAACTTATACATGAATGTTCATAGTGGCATTATTTATGATAACCAAAAAGTGGAAGCAATCCATATGGCCATCGGCTGACGGATTAATAAAACGTATACCTATGCAATAGAATGAAGTACTGATACATGCTACAAAATGGATGAAACGTGAAAGGAGCCTGACACAAAAGGCCAGTGGAGTAATGTGTTTCTTAGTCCCTTCCTTTTGGCAATACCTACTGAATTCTTTACAGATTAAATGACACGGTGTACGGGACTGGCGAGGAGGAAGCGGATGGTGGTGTAGACGAAACAAGATTAGCTGTGACTCATCTATGTTGAAGTGGGGTGAGAGGCCCATGGGGGTTCATTTTATTATTCCCTCTATTTTTATATTAAAAATAAATAAATACTTACATATATATAAAAGCCTCCATAATTAAATAACAAAACACAAGTCCACTCTGTTCTTAAGGCAGGTTAGTTTAATTTTATAGAAGAAATACTTTCAAACAATACAAATGACACAATTAGAGAGAACAGTGACAAAAACAAAGAGATGAATACTGATTATAACATTTTCCCACAACAGAAGAATTCTTGATTTCAGCGGTTACCAATCAAAGCTGGAGAAATCAGTGATCAGATGAAGTGAAAACCAAATTCCCTTTTACGCATAGTGCTGTTTTGAAAGAACTTTAGTGGCAGGATTCTGGTAATTTCTTGGCTAGAATTGCAGCTAAAACATGGCAGAATTTTTCTCATCAGAAAGCACAGCTTATGACCAAATTTAAACATAAGATGAAAAAAATCCTTAGGACGATAAAACTTCTCTTTTCTGACATGTGGGATATTCTTGGGGTGGGGGGGTTTGCAGTCCTAAGTTGCAAAATCAAGCCATGAATGAGAAGCAAATTAGGGTGCTTCATGCCCTCCTGCTTGCTTGGCCCAGCCCATAACACTGACCATCTGCCCTTTTCAGCATGGACGGTGAACACCTCTGTCTTCCTTCATTTCTCTTAGTTTTCTTTCCTTTCTATGGTCCCGTTCAGCTGCAAAAGCCAACACATGCAGGGCAGAGGTAAAACAAAAAGGCGGCAAACACACAAACTCATTGGATTGATACCAGAGTATGGACTGTATTGTTTTTTTGTGGGATAAAGGTGGGATTAAACAAAACAAAACAAAACAAAACAAAACCCTTGGGTAGGTATGGGGGGGGGGGCACGGCAAACAGAAGTCTGCATAAACTGGGGCAGTGAAATTTATTTAAAAACACTTGGCACAGTGGGTTTTCCCCCTATTGCTACTTAATATGGGTTGGCAGAAAAGTTGCCTCAACCCCCGTAGAAAGAGCTGTATGTGGCAGTGGCTATAAGGAAGAACACAGGCAATTTGTCCAGGAAACTCATCAAGTGAGCCATGTTCCTGAAACATAGCTGACTAGCCTTCTGCACACTCTAGAGTCCAGCAACAGACATTCTTAAAATCTGTTTAGTGTCAACCACTGGGGGGATATAGAGAGCTCCTGCCATTGTCTTCACTGCTCAGCAACGCTGTCTGTTGACTGGCAATTCTGGTTAAGAACTGATGCTTGATGAGTTTGTCTTTACCTCTGTTGTGGGTATGCATACAAAAAAATTGGCCAAATCAAATAAAATAAATGCAAAAAAAAAAAAAAAGCAAAACTAGAGCCAGGAATATATAGCAAGAGATGACAATAGTGACAAGCATAGTTTTCAGTCTTACCACCACTGACAAATTCCATTGTCCGTGATAGGTCGTGTGTCAATGAAATGCTTTTACAAAATTTATTTTTAATAAATGTAAAAAGGAAGGCTGGTTACACAAGGGGGGAGGTTACACACTAACAAGACAAGAGAGACCCTGATTAAAAAGGACATTTCCAAAGGGAGGGAAAGCAAGATACAGGAAGAGAGAGTTGTGTTTGCTTTTACAATTTATGTGCTCCACCTCGTCTTCTCATCCACGCCTCCTAAAGGGGAGTTCATTTCAGATATAATAAATATGTATCGGAGAAAATATTTCTATCACTTAGCATTTTAAAAGAATGATGATATATTTTTATTACATAAAATTTTTTTTTTACTCATGAGCTAATTTTAAGAGTTCTTGAGAAATAGTGGGTAGATTCCAGTATAGGGGGAGCATTTGGATTTGCATTCAGATTTAAATCCAATACTCTCCTATAAATGACTGATTGGAAAATTCTAGTTACTCACAAATTTCCCCATAAATAAAGCATCTTCAAAAGTTGCTGTGTCTGTGTTTGAAGTGCTCTATTCATCAATGGTTTCACTGAAAACGTGTGTTCCTCTGCCACCTTCCGAGTCTGTTGCAATGAGATAGTGCAGACTCAAAAAGGTGGGCTGGGCATCGTGTGAGGAGCGGGGTCGCGATGGACAGCCCATGTGGACGGGCAGGCAAAAAACTCTGGCGCCCGCTCCAGACTCATGGGAAGCTCAGGAAGATGCATCAGGCAACACAGAAAGGAGAAGTTGTTAGTGCCCAGCACAAATAAGAGGCTGAGCTCTGCAATGCATACATGGCATTTAGATAACGATTACAACATGGCTGCTGGTACTGGAACATAACATACAGAGCGTGAAAGCGTACAATATACATGATGAATGCACATGGGCAAAAATGACCCGAAGGACGAACTCAGCACATCGTGCTGGCGTTTCAGGTGTCAGAAACCAAGTCGGCCCCCAAGCTCCGTTCTACTGCGTGACACATACTGAAGAACAAAATTTCAGTCTTAAAATATATCTTAAAGTCAGTATTTTCCTTCAAGGAAAAAAAGTACTATAAATAAATTACGATACAGTGAATTTGCCTGCACTCACTTCGTTTCTGTCTTCCAGCCTTTAAGTCAAATACAACAGCGGAAAACTGTACACTCTTAACATGGTAGCTGATCTTTATAAAATAACATGTCTTCAGAGATGTCAATTTCACAACAAGGAAAAACCAAGCCCTGTTGCCGTCACTATTATAAAATATATATGTATACATATCTGTGGGGTTTTTTTTTTCGTTTTTTTGTTTAGTTTTTTTGTTTTTTTTTTAACAAAATGTGTGTATTAATAGCTTTGCACAAACATTTTAAAGATAAATTTAGCTAGTATAAGAACTTCATGGAAACAGAACAGGCAGATAAATACTTCATGTGTACAAGGCACTATATCAAACGTCATCAGCTGGCAGAGGAAGTACGTTGATCCTTGATCTGGTAAAAAATGCTATCTTCTCCCTGGGATCAGAAAGAATGACAGGTTAGAAGGTGATCAAAAGATTTTGAGAGCTGGCATGAGGATTTCACATCAATCATGGCTCTTCTTATTCAGAGAACAAATAGAATTTGAAGCCTCACAATACATCTGGTGTGTATACAATTCTCAAAATCTGAGCCTAAGTTCTGATGCCCCCGCGAGGGCAGGGCATGGATTACCTACGGTGCTGAGAAGAGTGCCTGGTATATCGTAGGCGCTCAGTAAATATTTGTTTAATAAATGAATGAATAAATGGAAAATGCACAAATGAAGGAGTTCAAAATCATAATCGAAGGAAGACAGTTATAGTACTTTATGACGGGGACGTGAAACTTCAGGGTTTACAAGAAGTAAAGCTTCACGTCAGGCACAAATTATCTGGCCGTAAAAAGAAATCCAGTACTGATTCACGCTACAGTGTTGATGAACCTTGAAAACACTACGCTGAGTGAAAGAAGCCATTCACAAAAGATCATATATTGTGTGATTCCAGAATCAGCAAATCCATAGAGACAGAATATAGTTTAGTGGTTGCCAGGGGCTGGGGATTGGGGGAAACAGATCGACAGCCAATGGGCATGGGATTTCCTTTTGGGGTAATGAAAATGTTCTCGAGCTAAATCAAGGTGACTGGTTACTCAACACACTGTGAATGTCCTAACCACCACTGAATTGTTCACTTTACAACAGTTACCTTTAGGTTATGTGAACTTCACCTTAATTTTAAAAAAGCCAGCACACAAGAGTATACGTTTAACTCTGCATTTCCCTTATATAAAAAACAAAAATGCATTACTCATGTGCGTGGGGGTGCTGATAATGTTTCAATTTTTGCAATGTTTGGTTTGTGAACTATATACATGTGAAACGCATACTTTGCTGTATGTATATCATGCCTCAGTCAAAAGTTACTCAAAAAGCAAACGTGGCACATATACACATAAATCGCTGTGTTATTTACAACGGCAAACATTTGGAAAGCAGCATATTATAAAATAGAGCAGTTAAGGAAACAATATCTACTTGATAAAATATCACTGTACAGTAGGGGGAAAAAAAAACCCAAACCCGTTGCCGTCGAGTGGATTCCGACTCATAGCAACCCTACAGGACAGAGTAGAACTGCCCTATACGATTTTCAAGGAGCGCCTGATGGATTCGAACGGCTGACCTTTTGGTTAGCAGCTGTAGCTCTTAACCACTACGTGGCCAGGGTTTGCACAAAAGAGTAGTACATAGGACAAAAGATCAGAAGAAAACATCAAAATGTTCATAGTTGTGGGACACAGGTTACAGTTGATTCCTTTTTTGTTCTTGACTTCTTGTTTTTTTTAAGATACTTATGTTACTTTTTATAATAACAAAGTATTATAGTCAAAAGAATTCAGCATAAGTGAGGCCCAGCACAGTCTCCCCGTTTCTGTACCTAAAGGTCTGCACTTGGATGGGCTGTTTGTGGTTTTGCCCTCGCAGCTGGTAGATTTCTCTGGAGGCTTTCTTCAGCATCTTCTCAGCTGCTTGCTCTTGATGGTGTTCAAGTTTGGTCTGTCTTGTCTGTAACAGCAACATTTGATTAATAAGGTAATTTTTCATTTTTATTTTTAAGGAAGAATGAATGTATCCACTCCCATCTTTGGAGACCAGGAAGGAACTAACCACACTATGACATGGAGGAGAGAAAGCACTTCCTGATCTATTCCGTCAGGGGACTTCTTCACAGAAGGAGTCATGACTTGGCTACAGGGGACCCAGAACATTCCCACCACGGGGGGTGGTGGGGAGGGAATGAGGACACCTGCAGGAGGATCTGAAGCTCTTGCTCCCTTGCCCGTTGGGTCCTTCCCTTCAGCCCCCCTCACAGAAGTGCCAAAGCCTCAAGATCTATTTGGTGCCATCTCAAACGTTAGGCCCTTCCTCCCTACCCTCCTGGCCCACGGAGAGGGAAAACTGGGCTCCTTAAGATAACTGAGACGCTTACCTCAGAACTTAAGTTCAACTATAGCTAGGGTCTTAACTGCCATCGGTCAGTCAGCACCTGGGACACCAATGGAAAGCTGAAGCAGGCCCAGCCCCTCTCACCTGCCTCTCTGCTTCCTTCAGCAAGTTCCGGAATCGCTCATCCCGAAGCACCCAGTGGGGTAGGTCAGTCTGGCCTCGGAGCTGGGCATCTTCTAACCGTTGCCTCAGTTCTCTAAGGGTGCAGATCTCCTCATTCAGCTGCCTCTGCCTCGTTCTTGATGCCTGGAGATCCAGCTCCAGGTCGAGGGAGGTGCGGGCCATGAGTTCAGCCAGGGAAGTCCTACAGGACTGCAGGGGACAGCAGCTATGAGCACACACAGCCCACAACAGGCATGCAGCACACTTGCTGCAATGCAACACAGCTGGCAAGCTCTGGCCTTCCAGAAGGTTCTTTCATAAGTAATAGGAGATAGGTGAAGCACAGTTATGGTGGACGCATTTCTTTAAGCATGGCCCAATGTTAAAATATACAGATTTTGTCAAGATTAATATAAATCTCTAGTTCAATATCAAGGTTAGTAACTGCAAATTGTTTTCTTTAACGATGATCTATGCGCTCACAAAAGTGTGAAGAAACAGGCCCTCTTTTATGGGGCTGGGAGGATTAAAATGGGTTCAATCTTTCTGAAGCCCTATTTGACAATATATTAAAAGCTGAAAATGTGCATTTTCCTTGGTTCAGGAATTTTGTTTCAGACTCGCGCCCGAAAGCACAACTGTAGACATGCAAAAGCTGTCTGACTAAGGCTTATGACAGAAAAAAAACCTACCTAAATATATAACTGCAGGAAATCGATTAAACTGCAAGACCAGCATAAAATGTGGTCACTGTAGAAAGTTAAAATATATATACTGACATGGAAAGATCTTAACGGTCTACTGAATGGGAGGAAAAGTGTATTACAAATGGTATGAGTGTTTTGTTGTTTAAATAAATCACACACAAGCAAGTTGCCAAAAACTTTCCTCCCAATATAAGCCTCATGGAAGCAAATATTCTGCATTCAAAAGAGTCCTAAGATAAGAACAGACTTTTGTATGCGGGGTTTAGAGCAGCGGTTCCCACTCAATGGGAAACACAGCCCTGGGGATGGTAGCAACATTTTCTGTGGACTGAATCAGTATATGCTTTTCATACCCACATAATACTATTTTGCACACATACCCACAATTTAAATGCAAGTATATGTTGCAACTGAGTAAATGCAAATTCATTTAAAAGCACTGCTGAACTCACAGCAGCTCAGGGGTTCTCAAGCAAGGGTGATTTTGCCCACCAAGGGGCACTGGCAAAAATGCCTGGAGATACATATTTACTGCAATTAAAAAAAAGAAAAGAAAGGCGTCCAAAAAAATGAACTCCAGAGTGACTCTGTGAGGTAGCACAAGGGTCGAGGCCATGGGATAGTTCTGTGTCTTGACTGCGGCACCAGTTACACAAATCTCCACGTGTGATAAAATTGTACACAACTATCCACACCCACAAACGAGTGGGTGTAAAACTGATGAACTCTGAATAAGCTCTGTGGTCGTACTAACGTCAGTTTCCCAGCTTTGCTATTGCGTCAGTTATATAAGGTGACGCCATTGGGAGGGACTGGGTAAAGGGTACCTGGGTCCTCTCTGCTTTATTTTTGTACCTTTCTGTGAATCTATAATTATTTCAGAATAAAACTTAAATGGCTGGAGACATTCTGCGTTATCACAACTTGGGGGCGGGGTGTGAGGAGCGTTACTAGCATCTAGTGGGTGGGGGCCATGGATGCTGCTAAATAGTCCCCAGCCCCCAACAAAGAACTACCCAGTCCAAAACGTCAATAGTGTTTCTGTTGAGAAATACTTTTGTAGCTGAATTATGTATTTTCTTTTAATGCTCAGTCAACAGCTTCTCCAAGTACAACTACCCTATGGAAATCTGGGGATTTTGTTTTTTCCATTCAAAAGGATCTTTGCCTAGAAACACAGGGAAGCACTAGCGCTCAAACTAAAAGTGGCAAAATTTTGTAAACCGGCATGATGTGGGGGAAATGAAAGATTAAAGGAAATGAAAACCAGAAGATAGGCCTATGAGAAGAACGTTATATGTTGAAATACTCAAAATTTTTACGCTACTGTATTTTTACTCAAATAATGCATGTGTTCTACTTTTGTTTGCCAACTGTGCCCCCACCTCACCCCACTCCGGCATGGTATTGTCTTAAGTGTAAGCATGCTATGCCAATTTTTTCTTATGTGTTGCCGTTTAAAAAAAGCTGGCATAGCGCACATACAAAATTACCTTGCAGGGAGAGGGCACGGTTGGCCAATAAACGTAGAGTGCGCGCGTTATTTGCATAAAAATACGATATATATAAATATATATATATATATACATTCTCCTGTCAAAAATGATTTTCTATTATATAAAAATGGTTAATTGTCTATTAATTTATTATACAGTCATATATCACTTAACATCCACGATACATTCAGTAAAATAGGATGTTATGTGATTTAGATGTTGTACAAAATCCATACAGTCAGGCACCACAGAATGTCTGTTCAGGCAACGTCCAACTGCATATACATCTGTGCTCCCGTAACATTATACGGGGAAATCAGTGGTGTGTTTACAGCATATTTGATCTTAGCGCTCACACGGGCTCTCGAAGTCAGTGGGCTCCCCGTTCTGAATTGTGGGTGCATAGGCCAACAAACAATCGCGGAGCAACACAGGCAGGCAATTGGAATAACAAATGCAATGCACGCAAACTGCCCACGGCACGTTGCTAAGTGATTGTTTGTTGGCCTACACTCAAGGCTCACACGGGAGGTCGGAGAGCCAGTGTGATTTCTCCATATAACCTTATGGCACCAGGGACATATATGCAGCTGGACATTGCCCAAACGGACGTTATGCGGTGCATAACTGTATTTAAAAATGTAAAGATCACGAACTACCTTATATCATAATATTATCTTCAGAAATTAAGAAATATTTGGTAACATTATGACATTATATATGCTTTCAAAGACTATATCTATGAAGTAAACAAGAAAATAAAAATACTACCTTTTAATTAGTATTACCTTTTATGGTCTGTAAAAATAACTACCAGGAAAAATGCAGACCCGTTATCCGTTTATGCGATACACACCTGCTTATAGCGGAGGGTTCGTCTTTCCAGAGTGTTTCGGACAAAGGGTGACTTCCGTGGCAGTGTTGAACTGTCGCTGTCACTACGATAAAGCTGCACCAAAAAAGAATGATGTTCAGAAACTCAATATTCATGCTCTCGTGTGTCCTCTGAATCGGATCATTTCGTTTCAAAGGTCCTAAGATGTCTTTATGATGTTGGGTGCTTTTAACAAGTCTTTGAGTTTCATTTCAAATATAACCTACACAAGAGTTCCAATTAAAACAAAACAAACAGACAAAAAGCCCACTCTGGCTCTCCTCCCTGTTCATCAGGCTAACTTCATCAGTAGCATTTCGGTCCTACAAATGCCAACTGCGATTTGATATTATGGAGGACGCTCATGAAAGCCAGCTCTGTCCTCGGTGCTTTCCCTTCTTATTCATCACTCTTATTTGCTGCGTTTCAGGCTTTGGCAAGAGTTGGAATAAAAATGGCTTTCCAAAGAACAGACTCATTCCCATGAGTAGGACAAGCCAACATCACTACCCCTGCTCTGCCAGTCAAAGGAAAAGGTCTGATTTGAAAAAGAAAAATAAATAATGCCTTCTTGATAGGAGCCAAGACATTATGTATTTCATTTGGTGGTGGATTTCTCACTTCAGGATCAATGTGCATCTGTGTGAAAGCCAAAGTCCTCGCCTTCATTTCCTTACGTTCCGTGTCAATGAACCCCAAACGCTCAGGAAATGCAGTGGCACGGCTGACTAAATACTGCACGACCATCCCACAGACAGGGAAACAACACGCTCTCTAAAAGCATTGCCAGTGAATGCACGCTTTTACTTTGAGCCTAGAACATACCACAGGAGGGGGGAGGCTTTCTCTGGAGTAAGTAAAGGATTTTCTCCCTGTTTTTCTCAATATGCAGACTTGAGTCTGCTCCTCGGTGGGTCGGCAGTTATCTGCCCTCCCTTCCTTAGAGGATGGCTTTCAAAGTGTGATGGGGTAGAGTACTGGGACCCAACCCTGTGTTTCCTGGACCAAGCGCGTCTCAGAGCAGCCACAATCTGGAAGAGTTCAGTTCTGTGGGGAGACCAGCAATAGGTCTCCCAAACATGGCTGAGTAGCAATTTTGGCCAACCAAACCCTCTGAGGTTCACTCCTGTGCAGTAAACGATCAACCTTGCCCAAAAAAATGTTTGGCCCTTGCCCAGCCCCTGGGAGGTAACCTCTAAGCCCTTCAAATGCCCTGCCTGATAACAGTGTCTTCATTTACCTCAGGGCCTTGGGCCATGCCAGATAGTCTATGTCAACAATGGGATTCATGGCAGAGGCCTTGGGCTATGCCAGATAGTCTGTGCCCACAATGGGATTTACAGTGGAGATCCTTGAGTCATGTAGTATCAGCTGGACCTCTGGAGGGCTAGAGACTAAGGTCAAGCCTGCAGGCAGTCAGCCACACCTGCACAACTAAACCCCAGTAAAAATCCTGGGAACCATGGTTCAGGGGAGCTTCCCTGGTTGGCAATACTTTGTGTGTGTTGTCACACATCACTGCTGAGAGAAACAAGGGCTGTACAGATTCCACTGGGAGAGGACACCTAGAAGCTGGGGCCTGGTGTCTCCTAGACACTGCCTTACATGCCTCTTGTATTACTAATTTTAATTTGTATCCTTTTGTTGTAATGAACCAGAATCATGAGTATAATGGGTTTTCTGAGTTCTGTGGATCTTTTCTAGGGAATTATTGAACCTCAGAATGGTCTTGGGGACTTTCAAACCACAATTACCAATGTTTCCTTCAAGGATATGAGGGTCTTATTCTCTCAGATGAGATAATTTTGGCTTGGCCCTAATGGAGCCAGATCCTTGGCAACCCTCTTCAAGAGAAGGTGCCTTCTTTAACAACCTGAATTCAGCAGAGCAGGAAGGGTCAAAGTTCTCTTCCATTCAAATGGCCCCCTCCAGGCCACTGTGTCATGACCATTTATCCTTAAAAACCTCTCCTCTTCCGAAGTCCATGCTGTCATTGTCACACTACTACTATCTGCCAACCTCTACCACGGTGTCCTGTGTTCAATGACTACACTGGGTTGGGTCTTCTTTTCCACCTGGCACAGGGTTCTCAACCCTGCCAACACACTAGAATCATCTGACAGCTTCTGAGTGTTCTGATACTTAGGTCCCACCCGTGACCAATTGCAAATCTCTGGGGATAGGACCCAGGCATCAGTATTTTTTGAAGCCCCTCAACATTATTTGACTGTAAAGTGCAGCCAAGGTTGAGGACCACCAAGTATCTCCTACCATCACCTGTGGAGTGTGAACTGACATGTGGGTGACTCCATAGCCCATATCCTCAGTGTCTTCAGTCTTTGAGGCTACATTCCACCCTGGCTACCCACTGCTAGGGCTCCACTCTAGAACTTCTAATTACACAGAGTGACCTTACTTCCCTGATCTCAACCCAATTCAAGATATGCCCTGTTTTGACTTGCTACTCCTTAATTTGATGTAGAAATGATTTACCCGGCTTCCTGACCACGAGTTGGAGAATATACAACACTGAAAACCTGGGGGAAATGTATAATCCTGCAGACAACCAGAGCTAGATATGCACATGAATATGGGGAAATGGGGTGACACCACACCACCTATCTCAAAGCCACACATACATGGTGGTCATTGATTGGTATTGCTGGTGATGATATGGACATTTTTCGGCATAGCTAGTACAAAAAAAAGAGGGGGGGAGAAAAAGAAGTTTCAAATAGGTGGCAAAGAAATTCCAACTTACTCTGCAAACATATTGGCTTCGTGCTCCAGGTGAGAATGTCTGTGAACGGACGATTGTGCTACTCCGCACAAAAGGAGACCCACGGGCTCTGCGGCTGACCCTCTCTTTTGGAAGATTTGCAACTTCTTCTGGGAAGAGATCTTCTGTGTTGGTTTCCTTATCGACCTAGAGATTAATTCATTTATTACCATTAATTTTCCTATAATAATACAAGCCATAAAATTAACTCAGTCACTGTTATGGATTGAATTGTGCCCACCCAAAAGGGTACACTGAAGTCCTAATGCCCAGTACCTGTGAGTGTGACCCTGTTTGGAAATAAGGCCTTTGAAGACATTATCCATTAACATGAGGTCAAACTGGAGTAGGGTGGGTCCTAATCTAATCTAAGTGGTATCCTTATAAAAAAAGATGGAGAGACACAGAGACACGGGAAGGACGGCCATGTAATGACAAAGGCGGAGATTGCAGTGGTGTGTGTAAAAGCCAAGAAACACCAAGGATTGGTGGCTATCACCAGAAGCTGAGAAAGGCGTGGAACAGATTCTCCTTCAGAGCCTTTGGAAGGAATCAACATGGCTGATACCCTAATTTCAGACTCCTAGCCTCCAGAACTAAATCTCTGCTCTTACAAGCTACCCAGTTTGTGGTACCTTGTCACAGCAGCCCTAGGAAACTAATACCATCACTAAATAACAGTCTCCTTGTTATTTGCACTTGGATATCTAAGAAGCGTTTCACATTTGATGTGTCCAAAACGGCGTTTCTGATATTCCACCCATACTTCCTCCTCCATAGGTACCTCCACTTTCCATTTGCTCCTTCCAAAAATCTTAAGTGTCATCCTGGTCTCCACTCTTTGTCTCATACCCCACAGCTGATCTGAAAGTAAATTCTGTTGACTCTATGTTCAAAATTAGGCAGATTTTGACCACTTCACCCATGTCATCATCACCTCCTGCCTGGACTACTGCAATAGCCTCCTCACTGGTCTTCCTGAATCCATGCAGACTTCCCCTTCCATCTGTCCTCAACACAGCCACCAGGAAGATTGTTAAAATTGAAGTCAGATCATGTTACCCCTGGGCTCAGAACCAGCTTCTCAGAGAAAATGCCAGAGTCCTTAGTGAGCCCTGTGATCTGGCCCCTTCATTCCCTCTGCCCTCAGCTCCAGAGACTCCTCCATTCATTCCCCTCTTGCCACACTGGCTTCCTCACTGTTCTCTCACCACACCAGGCCCCTCCCACGTCAGCATCTGGGCACTGGCTGTTTCCTATCCCCAAATGCACTTCTCCAGACCTGTACCAGGCTTTCTTACTTCCTTCCTTCAGGTCTCCAGTCCAAATTCACCTTCTCAGTGAGGCCTTCCAAGACCACTCTTTCTAAAAACATAAACCCTGCTTACCTACGATCTTATTCTCCATTACCTAGTTTGACTATCTAAAACATTACTACATTTTACTGATGTATCATGGCTATTGCTATTACCTGTCTCGCCCGAGGGCAGGGGTTTCCATTTGTTTTGTTCATTGTTGCATCATAAAGGCCTAGTACGTACACACAGAGAGAGTGTAGATGTGGGAAAGTATTAACAATTGGGGACTCTAGGTGAAGTGTAAGGAGCCTGGTGGCACAATGATTAAGCACTCAGCTGCTAACAGAAAGGTCGGCGGTTTGAACCCATCAGCAGCTCCTCAGTAGAAATGATCTGGCAATCCGCTCCTGTAAAGATTACAGCCTAGAAAACCCTACGGGGCAGTTCTACTCTGGCTTATAGGCTCACTATAGGGTCACTGTGAGTCAGAATCAACTTGACAGCACCCAACAACAACAACAGGTATAGGGTATATGGGTATTCACTGTATTATTCTAGCAACTTTTCCACAGGTTTGAAATTTGTAGAAATTCAAAGTTGGAGGTGGAGGGCACATCGAACTAGCCTCCCATGGCCACTCGCTCTGATTTGGGCCAATGCTTTTAAAGCTCTTAGAAAGTAGAACTAGAGCAATTAGCGGCAGACTGGCCCCCCAAAATTACCCATGATCTGATACACTTTAATGCAGCCTGGAAAGCTGCCAAGGGTGTGCCTTTTATTTACCTCAGCATTTGTGTTTCAGGGTGAGGGCAGGGGGCATGATTGTAAAATGTTTTGAGGAGTTGAACAGTTTGGGAATTAAAGTTTCAATAGAGCACTGACACAGTGTCTTCAAGCTCACTGGGTTCCTTAGACGTTTGTCACTGCAAACACGAAAGAGCTCTTCATTGAGATATGGTGATGACCACAACTAAGATGAGATGAACAGAGGGGAAAAGGACACTTCACTGTTCTTAATGTCACAAAGGGAAAAAAAAGTAACTACATGCGTCCACAACCTTTGGGACCCATGAAACGTTCAAACCTTATTTGTTCCTCAAGATGTGAATGGATCATCATAAAATGGCACATGAAGAAGTAAAAATTTACCTTTTTTAGTCTTTCCTTTTAATTTAAAGTTGATCATTATTTCTATAGTAACTGCTGTGCCAGCTGTAAGCACTTTACAAATATTAGGCCATTTACTTTTTTCCTCCAAGCTCGATAAAATACCATCTTAACTACCACCCCCTAATCCAACAGCACTGTCCATTTCATACCAATACTTATTCATAGCAATGTCACTGGGTATGTCTGTAGGCAAGCCACATGGTCCTACTCCTGTGTGTGTGTGTATCAGCTTCCATTTCCTTTTAGTTCATCTTATTAGCCAATTCCCTAATGTTTCATGATGGAGGCTTTGAGGACACACCACCACTTTCCCACCAGGGTTCTGCCAAGTGTTGTATCACAAAACGTCAGGAGTCTAAGTAAACTCCCTTGATGTTTTCTACTTACCTTACGTGGTGGGGGCTGAAGTTGCTTGGGGCTGTAAGGATCTGCCTGGCCAGCAAATGTGTGTCCGTGGATGGATTCGACACCAATGCAACAGGGCTCTGGGTATAGGGGGCTGGTCTGGGTGCAGTTGCTGCACCCACTATCAACTGAATCAGCTTGCCAACTCCTAAAAGGTAGGACATTGCAAAAAAAAAAAACTCATAAAACGTTCATGACAAGGACTTCATTTCACTGTTGCTTTCAGACAGCAGCAGAGGTGCACACAAAACTACCTTGCTTCTAATGATTACAGACACTGCTTTTCTCATAAAGCCAAAGGTTTTTCATGTTTTCTAGGGAAGACAACTCTACTAGGTCTTTCACTAAGAGGGTCTGTCTGTCCCTCATCCAAGCCCTCCCAGCTTCTGGTCATCCCCACCCTTGAACCCTCCACCTCTACCATGCCCTTTTTCTCCCCAAGACAAACTCCTCTATAATATAAATTCAGGGAAAGACACTAGGAAAAAGCAGGAAGCTTTGGAAATATGGCACTCTATGTGGAAAAATGTGGAAGTAGCAATATGAAAGTGCCCACAGAGATGATTAGACAGAAACCAGTTCACTAGAGGTGCTTTTCCATCTGAATCCTTCATCTATTTCACACAGGTCTGCTTCTGGTAAAACTTAAAGGGACAGTGTATGATTCCATTCACATGAAGTGGCTAGAACAGACAAATCCATAAAGACACAAAGTAGATTAGTGATTGTCTAGGGCTGGGGGGAAAACAGGGAGTGCCTGCTAATGGGCACAGGGTTTCTTTTTGGGGTGATGAAAATGTTCTAAAATTGACCGTGGAGACGGTTGTTTAACTTTGAATACACTAAAAATCACTGAACTATTTACTTTAAATGGGTGAATTGTACAGTATGTGAATTGTATCTCAATAAAGCTGTTTAAAGAAAAACCATAAAAGGACTTATTTTACTCAACCTTGGCAGGGTGGAGTCCCTCAACAGCCCATCTTTATGAGAGATTCCGGAATAAAAGGAAAAGGTGAAGAGTGGAGAGGGCGTAGATTCTGAGGTATTATCCTTGTCCAGGGCAGTATAACATTACCTGAGAGGGTAATGGTACTGAAGAATCGCCCGGCCCATTCTCCAGAGGCCTGGACGAGAGACGCAACTTGCCCCCAGAGACAGAGCTCTTGGGGTGGAGCCACGTCTGACTAATACGCAGGCCGCCTTGTTCCCAAGGAAGCAGGGTAAACTGGCCCGAGGAGTGTTTTCACAGGCACATTTTTAGAGAGCTTTCTGATGAAATAGTGTGCACACTCCTTTGTCTGGAGGAGGACCAAGGCAGACAGCGAGGAGACGCCACCCGCATCTACCTGTCAGGCATAGCCTCCGAAGAGATACCACCCACATCTACCTGTCAGGCACGCCTCTGAGGAGAGGCCACCCGCATCTACCTGTGGGGCACGGCCTCCGAGGAGACACCACCCGCATCTACCTATCAGGCATGCTTCTGAGGAGAGGCCACCCACATCTACCTGTCAGGCACGCCTCTGAGGAGACACCACCCACATCTACCTGTAGGGCACAGCCTCTGAGGAGATACCACCCGCATCTACCTGCAGGGCACAGCCTCTGAGGAGACACCACCCGCATCTACCTGTCAGGCACACCTCTGAGGAGAGGCCACCCGCATCTACCTGCAGGACACGGCCTCTGAGGAGACACCACCCGCATCTACCTGTCAGGCACGGCCTCTGCCTGGCCTTCCTGCCGCTCGGCCTGGAGGATCTCCTCCTCGGTGCACTCGAGCTTCACCCTCTCCTCAGCCAGCTCCCTCTCCACGGCCTGCAGCTGCGCTGTGGTTCTCGCCAGCAGCGCTGTGACTGCATCCTGCAGAGAAAGTGGATGCAGGAGAACCAATGTTAGCAGCCTGTTGTGGCAGAGCTGGGCAGCCACCATCATACAGTAACTGGACCATCCCACTGCATTTATCACCATCTTCAATTGCTCTTCAGGGGTCGAACTCACCCCCACCGTCAAGAGCACATCAGCTTGGCCTTTTCTTAGAGGGCTCAAATTTAAAAATAACCAACTGTAAGTCACTTGTGCTCATGAACACACTGGCATTAAAAACATAACCATGATGAAGAATGGCCTCAATGCCAATGAATTGTACAAACAGAAATTGTTAAACTGTTGTATGTTCTGCTATGTATAGTTTCAACGACAACAAAAGAAATAAAATAAATTATTAAAAAACACATTATCATGAAATTGCCATATGCTGATAGTTGAGTCTCATTATTCACAGTACGTTCTAGAAAGTCTCCGCAACACTGAATTAGTGAATACTGAATCCTTGTTCCTAGAGGAGATAAAGGGTTAGGTTCCTGCGAGCTTTTGGTTGCAACATCTTCGTCAACCAATCAATACCTAACCTTGTTTTATATATGCTTCTGTTTAAAGACACCTTACTAGTATATATGGTTGGTTCATTACCATTGAACTCACAGCCAACAGCACTGTAACTCACGCCTGAATGAAGTTTATCTAACACAGGGATTTCTCTATAAAGCAATCACAGCCTTCTTGCTCTTAGGAATGCCAGAAAGCACTTCAGCACTGCACTTGGGGGCCATTTTAAACAGGGAACTCACCAAGAAAAATGCAAAAAACATGGCACTAAACAGACTGTGAAAAGGACACTTGTTGACAGCATGAGAGCTGAAACAAGAAGGCAGAGTGTTGCCTTCTCAACTTCAACTGGGAATGCACACATTGGGCAACTCAACTTTTTCCCTACTCTGCACACTGTTCCCAACTGACTGCAAAAGTGCTGCCAGTATTGATTTTGATGAGTAGGCAAATTCACAAACATGTTCTATTTTTATTATTTTCCTAGAAACCCTACTTCGTTATCTCTATTACATCCTAAGACTTTAAGTCTAAATAGGTGCTTCTTAGAAACTATTTCCCCTAGTGACTGTCTGTCTCAAAGCCAGGGAAGCAGTAGTGACAGGCTCCTGAAAGCAGAGAAACGTACTGTCTTCCCGAGGATAGAGTGTGCAGGCTCCTGTGCAAGGCGTTCTTCCATACGCTCATTCTCCCTGGTCCTCTGCGGCTCGGAGCTGGTGAAGACCTGGACGGGATACCAGCGCAGCTGCATTTCACTGGAACTTTCATAGTCGGCCAAGTTAATCTGTGCAATGCCCTGAAAGGATGTTAAAGGAAGACAGAACAGGCATTGAATGAGTTCCCCTCAACACTGAAGTCTTTTAAATAACAAGTTCATCTTTCAATCTTAACCAAAATCTAAAATACAAAATTCCTATAAAAGGGGAGGGGGCAATAAAATGAAAGTGACTGAGGAGGACACTAACGAGGGTGGCTCTGGGTTGCTTTGTTCTTGGTCAGCTCGATCAGGAACAGTTCTGTGCTGGAGCGGGAACAGGGGCAGACAATGGGGGACCTGGGGTGCTGGGCTGAGGTTAGGGCTCTACCCCTTGGTGAGCCACTGGCTCTCTGGAATGTTTGAAATAAAATAGGACTAGGTGAACTCTGCTCTGAACTCCCTAATTCTGCTGCTGAGGTGGCATGACCAAGGGAACAATATCTGGGGCTTTCGGAAGAAACCACCTCGGCTTCTGAATCCTGGTGTGGGCATGGAATGGTTGTGTGGGCCTGGGGACAACCTGCTGAATCCCTCGGTGTCCGAGTTCTAGGGTTGCCGGAGAAAACACAGGGCATCCAGTTAAATCTGAGTTTCAAATACACAATGAATTTTTTTTCATTTTTGTATAAGTATGTCCCAAATATTGCATGGCATATACTTATACTAAAAAAATTATCTATTTTTTATTTGAAATTCAAATTTAACTGGGTGCTCAATATTTCTATTTGCTAAATCTGTCAACCCTACTTAGTTCCCTCAACTGAAAATGAATCCATTTTAACTAAAACCGACGCCATCTCATGGGGGAGGGCTGCACTGTGAACTGAGATCATCTATCTAAAGTATGAAACACCAGACTAGATAAAGGGTATTATCTTCCATTTCTATATTCCCAGTTAGAGAGACCACTTAACATCATTATAATTTCTAAGCAACCCACCAAAGGAAAAAGGGAGGAAGAGAAGAAAAAGGAAGGGCGAGAGGGAGGAAGAAAGCAAGGGAAAAAAGAGGAAAGGAGGGAGGGAGAAAGAGGAAGGGAGGAGAATGGGAAGAAAAGGAGGGAAAAAGAGAAATGAAGAAAGAATGAAAGAGAAAGAAACACAGAAAGACAAAGGTAGAAAGGCAGAAAGAGAGAAAAAAAAAAAAAGAAAGCTAGAAAGACAAGACCAACCCAAAGACAAAGAAGGGAAGGAGAGCTGTACCAGCAGTTCTTCCTGCAGCTGATGATTCACAGAACACACATATAATTGAAGGGACTTCAATGTCAACATGCTTGAATGCACAGGAATTCTGAAAACTTCATTAAATACCAGCGGGGCCTGGAATTCCAGAGCCTTAGAGCAATAGGTGTTGGGCGTGCCCGAGTCGAGTGGTGGCAAGTAGACGCGGACGTGTCTGCAATGAGAGGGAGGCAACAGCAGGTAACACTTCTTGCTAGACCTGACTGACAAAATGCATGGGCCACACACATACGTGCACCTATATCTTTCCCTCTTTGGATGCCTGTGAATCAAATTTCAAAGTCTTTTGGAAAAGGCCCTTTTCTCAGCTAAGAGAAGGTCCAAAGAGATGGAAGTGACTCTGGAAATCAGAGAAAAAAAATCAGTTGCAAAAAAGAAAGATGACTTAAAAGTCAGTAATTAAGAATTTTGATAGATTCAGGGGTTCTGCTTTTCATCGTCTTTGTGGGAAACTGTCTGTTCCGATCTTTCTGTGGCCCCCTTGGCTCTCTTCAGGCTCCGCACTCTCGTGTGTGTGTGTGTGTGTGTGTTGTGAGTTGAGTCCGCCTGACGCCCCCCCCCCCCGGTCTGTTCACCTGATGGAGGCACCAACTGTGCCGTGCATCCTGCCGTTTGGGGCCCCAGCACGGCCCTCTGCCCACGGGCGGAGCTCTATCAGTATAGGACAGCATTAAAAAAAAAAATTTTTTTTTTTTTTTTTTTTTTAGAGTGAGCAAAATTCCAGGGTGAATCCTCAGCCGCTTAAAACCAAGCTGCATCCAAGGTCTTTAGAACTCAAGTTTATAAAGAAGACTCTTGGGAGGGGAGGTCCACACTTAAACTTCAACTGACCATTACAGGTGTGATCACACACCTGGGTGAGCGGACCTTCCATCAGGCCCCCATCCAGAGTCATGGAGCTCAGAATTAGGGCTCCCATAACAAGGCCAAAGTCACCCAGTACCTCCCGACTGGTCACATGCGTATCTTTTTCTCCTCCCCTCAGACTAAAAAAAAAAAAAAACCCATTGCCGTTGAGTCAAGGACGCCCTAATTCCAGCCAGAGGCCTCTGTGCGTGTGTGTGTGGTAACGTATATGTACCATAAAATCTGCCGTTTTAACCATTTTTTAGCATATGATTCAGTGGCATTGATTACATTCATCATATTGGGCAGCCATCACCATTACCTGTTTCCAGAAGTTTTCATCATCCCAAACAGAAACTCACTCCCCTCATTTCCTCCTCCCCCAGCCCCTGTAACTTTCTGTCTCTACGCATTTGCCTATTCCAAGTATGTCATGAGTCAGAATTGACTCAACAGCAAAGAGTTTAGTTCAGTTTTTAAATACCATGTAAGAGGAAACATACAATATGTGACCCTTAAGTCTGACTTATTTCACTTAGTATGTTTTTGAGATTCATCTATGTCGTAGCATTTATTAAAATTTCATTTCTCTTTATGGATGAATAATAATCCATTGTGTGGATAGCCACATTTTGTTTATCTATTCCTCTGTTGATGGGCACTTGGGTTGTTTCCACTTTTTCGCTACTGTGAATAATGCTTCGATGAGCACTGGTGTACAAGTACCTGAGTTCTTCCTCAGATATATATGGGTATATACCCAGAAGTGTAACTGCTTGAGTAATATGGAAATTCTATGTTTAACCTTTTGAAGAACTGCCATAGTATGTTCCAGGGACTGCATCATTTTACATTCCCACCAAGCAACAGATTAGAGGAAGACTCATTAACAACCTGCGTTATGTATATCTGACACAACCTTGCTTGCTGAAAGGGAAGAGGACTTGAAGCACTTACTGATGAAGATCAAAGACTACAGCCTTCAGTATGGATTATACCTCAACATGAAGAAAACAAAAATCCTCACAACTGGACAGATGAGCAACATCGTGTTAAACGGAGAAAAGATTGAAGTTGTCAAGGATTTCATTTTACTTGGATCCACAATCAACAGCCATGGAAGCAGCAGTCAAGAAATCAAAAGATGCGTTGCACTGGGCAAATCTGCTGCAAAGGACCTCTCTTAAGTATTGAAAAGCAGGGAAGTCACCTCGAAGACTAAGGTGCACCTGACCCAACCATGGTATTTTCAATCGCATCATATGCATGTGAAAGCTGGACAATGAATAAGACGGAAGGAGAACTGACACCTTTGAATTGTGGTGTTGGTGAAGAATGCCGAATATACCATGGAGTGCCAAAAGAACGAACAAATCTGTCTTGGAAGAAGTACAACCAAAATGCTCCTTGGAAGCAAGGATGGAGAGACTGCGTGTCACATACTTTGGTCACGTTAGCAGGAGGGATCAGTCCGTGAGGAAGGGTATCATGCTTAGTAAAGTACGGGGTCAGCAGAAAAGTGGAAGACCCCCAACAAGAAGGATTAACACAGTGGCTGCAACAATGGGCTCAAGCGTAACCAGCCTGTGAGCGTGGCGCACGACCAGGCAGTGTTTCGTTCTGTGGTACACAGGGTCGCTATGAGTCAGGAGTGACTCGACAGCACCTAACAACAACAGCCACCACCCCCACCAGTGGATGAGGGTTCCAATCTCTCCACATCCTCACCAACATTTGTTATTTTCTGTTTCTCTGATCATAGCAATCTTAGTGGGTGAGAAGTGGTATCTCATTGTGGTTTTGATTTGCATTTTCCTAAAAAAAAAATTTTTTTTTTTTTAATGACTAAAGATACTGAACAACTTTTCGTGTGCTTCTTGGCCATTTGTATATCTTCTTTGGCAAAATGTCTATTCAAGTCCTTTGCCCATTTTTCAATTGGGTTGTTTGACTTTTTGCTGTGGAGTCAGCCAGAGGCCTTTTAACACACATCATAGGAACTCAGAGACAGAGTGTGGCTCCATCAGCACCAACCCAGCTCTGGGCCCAGGAAGGGTATCTTAAGCCCAAATGCTGCCGATGGAGCAGTCCTTGCTGTCTTGCAGCACAGAACTAGCCTGGGTCTGTCCAAAATTATACACTAGACTTTTTAAAATTTACAATCCTTTAGGCTGCAAATGGACCATCCTTGGTGTTTTACCGCAAATTCAGGTGCAAAATTGTCTTTTTACTTGCAAAATTGACAAGTAGAACAGGCCAGTGGGCTGTATTGTCTAACAAGAGCCTGAGAGAGGCCACCATCAGCTGTGCACACCCCCATTCTCTGGGGAACACGGTCCAGCCCTGAGCTTACATTTTGCAGTCTTCTTTCACACCCAGCCCAGCAAAGTTCTTCAGCTGGAGCACGTTTACGAGAAGACATTCGTTGCTGTTATCGCGCCTAGAAAAGGAAACACTAGTTCACCAATGGCAAATCCCCCATGGTGGAGAAATCCTCTGGATCGAACTAAGCAGTGGCCCTCCAAAGGGGGTGATTATGCCTTCCAGGGGACACTGGAGAAGCCTGGAGATATTTTGGTTGCCAAAGCTGGGGAGGAGGGGTGCTGCTGGCATCTAGCGGGTAGAGGCCAGAGGTGCTGCTCAGCGCCCTACGGCACACACGACAGCCTACATCACAGAATGATCTGGCCCCAAATGTCAGCAGTGTTGAGGGAGAGAAACCCTGAACTGGACAACAAGAGTGAACAAAAGAAAACTGTCGGCATAGAACTGTGCCTTGCTAATGTGGCTATCACTGGTCATGGCCTTTCCTGAGACTGTAATTAGAAAGTCAAATGTGTCCTGTTGCAAATTACCTGGTGACCTGCTCTGGGGATGTGGGGAAGGGCCTCATTATCTGTGTTGTCGTGAATAGAATCCACTCCTAGCAGAAATGTGTGATCATTTCCCCCAAAGAGTCCAACTTCTCTGGAGGCTTTTGGTACCCGTGGCACTACAGCCACCTAACCCCCTGCAGCATGAGGTAACAGTTCTAGCTTTGGATCTCAGTGCTGAAAGATGGCACGGGGGTGGCTGGTCCACCACTGTTCCTTACCACCACCTCTGCCCTCTCACCGAAGACCAGCTGCAGCAGTCCTGGGAGTATCAAGGATGGGGGCAGCACTCAGGGCTGCCCCTCCACGGAGGTGTGAATTGCTGGGCATATAAAGATGGACCCCAGCAAGGAGGACTTCAATCTACAGATTACCTTTGAGACCAACAGGGAAGGAGTCTTCTGTACTCACAAAAATCCCACGTGGATCTGGGGCTCTCCATTACTGCAAGCCTCGCTGTATACAGCCTCCTCAGCATCTTCATTCCTACGCGCGAGCGGAAATTCACCCAGGTTTATGCCAAGCGGCAGCGACTAATGCAGATTTTGGTGAAGTGCTCTCATGTTAAGAGTGTTCTTGTCTTACTTAGAAGGGCCTTATTAAACTGCCATAAAAGTAAACTCACTACATGTCTGAAAGAGTACAACAGGTGCCTGGATCCGTGACCCATGACATAGCTTATTGGGTAACCTGCTGGCAAACTGTTTTCTTTCTCTTTTTTTTTTAGAAAATAACTTTGCATTCCTTTCAAAATCACATGTGATATTCGGGGTGCAGTTCCAAACAACTTTTAAAAAGTTTGCAGTAAGTGAAATGTCTTACAGATACCTGAGATTTACCAATGTCCAAAGAAACAAATGACGTCAAAAATATCTAATCAAAATAAAGCACAAAATCCCAAAAGCTGTTTTGTCATTGCAAAATAATTCCTAGAGCTCTGGAAGAGAGGGAGGGAGGAGATTCATTTCTAATTAACGTCCTTTCTAGAAAAGCAGGTCTCTTGTACACTGATTCCCCTTTTCCAGCTCTACTGGGTCTTGTACCTACCAAGGGCAGAGAGAAAGGAAATTTTCCTAAAACTACAAACCTGAGCTAGTCTCCAAACACTGCACAGAATCCAACAGAGCTCTCTTTTCAAGTTTCTAAAGTCCAATCTGCCATGGTTGAAACAAGCTTATTAAACATTCTGCTCCCAGACAGATTAACAAAGTCTCAATATGTACAAGACTTAGTATGTGTCCTTTTGGTTCAATACTTAACAGTAACAGTGTAGAAAGCCTGGCCAGGGTGAGGGAACTAATAAGATCGGCTTCTGACCTTTTGGTTAAAGGTTCAAACACCCCGCTGTCGCTGGCTAGCGAATAATCCGAGAGGCACGCAGAGACACGGCGCGCTCTCCTCTCCAACCTCTTGGTGCTGTCTTCTCGAAGAGTCACTGCTATAAATAAAAGACACATAAGAAGTTACCAAGTGTTCCAGAGACTCACCATTTTAGGTATGGGCATATTTCTAAATACACTGCACCCAATCTTTTTTAATATTGAAAAACTGAAGAAATGCACTTTAGCCTACTTCTTTAAAAGCTCTTTAAATTCTTTGCAAAGACACTTGGTGTGGTGGTTAAGATTACAAATTAACTTGGGTAGGCCACGATTCTCAGTGGTTTGGCAGCTATGTAATTATGTAGTTTGGCAGTAATGATGCCATTTGCCAATTACATAATGATATAGTTATCCTCCATTTTGTGATATAATGTAATCACCTCTATGATGTGATCTGACGTGATCAGCCAATCAGTTGTAAAGGGTTTCTTCAGTGGTGTGGCTTGCATCCAATATATGTGGACGTTCTGGCAAAGCTCACTGGCTCTTGCTCGCTCTGGATCCTGCACCCAGCTTGTCATCATCTGACCTCTGGTTCTCGGGACTTGAGCCTGTGGCCTGCAGTTCTGCCTGCTGATCTTGGGATGCGTTAGCCTCTGCAGCCTGTGAGCTAGCAGTCTGCCACCTTACCTGCCGATCTTGGATTTTTCAGCCTCCACAGTCCATGAGCCAGCAGCCTGCCATCTGACCTGCCAATCTTAGGTTCATCGGCTCCTGCAGCTACATGAGTCAGGAGAGGCCTCCAGCCTGGTGCTTGACCCATGGACTTGGGGCTTGCTAGCCTCTACAACCATATAAGCCACGTCCTTGAGATAAACCTCTCTCTCTCTATATATATATATATATACACATATATGCTTCACTGGTTTTGTTTCTCTAGAACCCAGCCTAAGACACTTGGAATCATAAGTATCTTTTCACTTCCTTAATGTTGGTGGGAAGCCCCTTCACAACACACTTCAAGATAGACTGGCAGAACCAAAAGGCCGAGAGAGATGTCCTCAAATGGTTAAGGGCAGTTGCTCCCTCTGGTGAGTGGAACGTGGCTATTTTGCATTTTCTTTTTTATGCTGTTTGGTATTGCCCATATTTTATATAATAAACATACACTGCTTTTATAATCAGAAAAAAAATTTTTAATGATCCAAATAAGTCCTAACAAAATTCAGTGGCCCTCAAGTCACAGGATACAGTCAAGCACAGATCATCCACTTCTAGAGAGAAGGCCTTTGAAAACACTTTCGAGACCTGTGGCCACAGGGAAAAGGTTGGGGGGCTTCAGATTGCAGTATCACCCCTAGCAGCCCTGGGGCCAGACTCTCCTCCAGAACTGCTTCCTGGGGTGACAACACTACCATTACTAGGCAGCTTACATGGACGTTTCATATCTACTTTAATCAAGAGCCAATGATAAGCGCCGACATTTTTCCTTTTAGCATTTCATCAACTTTTTCTACCCTTTCACTCCTATGATCCAGATCCTTCTAGTAAAAACATGGGTATTATCTTCCTATGCTAAACATGAATGTGTATGGAGGAGTCTCAGCCATTTTATAGAGAGGAGTGCTTGCTTAGAAAATAGAATCAAATATTCAGCTTAGAAATGTGATCATGATGCCCTTTGGCCATAATACACATCCCCCTGGTACCTCCGTACTTTCCTTAGGCTATTTAAGCCCTCTAAATGGAAAACCTTGACATCTGTGCGTGATCCCTAAATTGAGGGGAATGGCCAAGCCTACAACCAGCCCTCTTTTCAACCAAATTATTATTCACACCAATTAAATACAAGCATCACATTAAACACTGCACAAAACAAACAATAGGATGGGGTTGTGCCATTTGGTCTCACAGTTTCACTTAGAGATAAAATGTTAACCTTCTGCTATGCAACGCCGGGAGGAAAGCCCAGCAGTGACCACCTCCTCCCCTGGTCAGCCAGGAATGAGAAGCTGGCACCCTTTTGGGCTGCCCAGATGCCCTGGGGCTCCAACTGTAGGTCAGACCTCCTAAGTCCAGCTCTTTTCTTCAACCCAGCCACGTGCAAAGGACACAAACCACTGGTCGTGAATTGCAAACAGAATGTACCAGTTGGCTGCACTGATGCCCAGCAAACAAAACTGATCAGTGTTTCCATTCCCAGCCCTGAAACTGGTCACAGTTCCTAGACAGAGCTTTACATTCCTCTAAGAGAATAATGTTAAGAGCTTGGTTGCTAACCAAAAAGTGGGTAGTTCAAAGCCACCAGCCGCTCCTTGGAAACCCTATGGGGCAGTTCTACTCTGTCCTATTGGGTCATTATGAGTTGAAACTTACTTGGCGGCGCCTAACAACAACAAGAGAATAATGAAGTCCCTGGATGGTACAAACAGTTAACGTGCTTGCCTGCTAACCGAAAGGTTGGTGGTTCAAGTCCACGCAGAGGCACCTTGGAAGAAAAGCCTGGTTTATTTACCCTATGGAGCACTCTGCATACATGGGGCCACAATGACTCGGAGTTGACTTGCTGGCAGCTGGTTTTGTTTCGTTTTGTTTTTGGAAATAACAATGGGGCAAAGCCTAAGCAGCTTCAGTTCACCAGATGGTGGAACTCGGAGGCCATTTCTCTCTCATCATCACAATGGCAAGTTGATGAAGAAATAGAGGAAAGTAAGGACTTAATCTTCAATGAGCCCAGGCTCAGTCACCGAGCTCACAGAGCACCTTGGAGCAGGAGGTGACTCAAGGATACTTCCAACCGTTGCCTGGGATGAGCAAAAGGTACTCATGGAAACCACACTACACACCCAGACTCCAATCTTAGGTTTCAGTGCAGCCAGGCTGGCCCTGGGGAGCAATGCGAAGGAAGCAAGGAATAGATACTCCTCCCAACACACGTTTTCAAGATCTCTGACCCTATTCATCATTAAAGATAGACAGACATACAGACAGACCAACACTAAGACCTGAGGACATCAACAGTGCTTGAAAAAAAGGAAGAAAATACAACGGAAATCACATTGTGAGCAAAGTTATCAGATGGTTTGTTAAAATAATGAAAGCCATGAAATTCTGGGAAAAAAATACATAAAGGAAACAGTTAAAGCTTTTAGAAAAGTTCTCATACAACTTTAGTAGCCAGCATGAATATTAATGTAGAAAGAACAATAACAATAACAACAATCGATAAGCTACAGCACAGTAGAGCTATAAGATATGCTCCCCTTGGCCACATCTTGGCCATAAGAAAGAAGTTTATCCACTACACAAAGATGCATTCACAGCCTAACCAACAAAGGTGAACGGCAATTCCAAGGTCACTTACGGTGAACGTTTCTGTCGTGCCGCATGAGAAACAAGATTAAAAAAAAAAAAGCACAAAGTGAAAAAACTGCAGAATTGAAGCTAATAATTTTAAACAGAGAATATAATAAAAATGTCAACAAACAGACAAGAAAAGTCAAGGTTTTTACAGATTTAGATTAGCAAATACTAATGGGTAGATGAAAATAGAGAAGTATTTCAAAATCATGACACATCTGACTTTTAAAATCCAGGGAAGACAAAAGTGTACAAAAAAAAAAAAAGACTATGGTCAATTTTCCCGCTTGGCCTTCCTTCCTTCCCCCCACACTGATTGACCACACAATGGAAGAAATCATTCAACGTTCTTGCCTTATAAGTTTGGTCAAGGTTTGAATTTTCTCTTACTGAAGGTGATATGCTCTCTGGTGTGATGCAAATGGTTAACGTGCCTTGCTGCTAACCAAAAAGGTCGGAGGCTTGAGTCCCCCCAGAGGTGCCTCAGAAGAAAGGCCTGGTGATCTACGTCCAAAAAACCTGCCACTTGAAAACCCTATGGAGCACAGTTCTGCTCTGACACACATGGGGCTGCCATCAGTCAGAGTCAACTCGACGGCAATTGGTTTGGTTAAAATGTGGCAGAAACTTGCTTGGGGTCACATGGCAACAGTGTCATCCCTGGCAAGACTGAAAAGTTGGAGGGAACTATTTGACCTTGGGCAACAATAAAGCTGAAGGGGTGGTGTGATGAGTACTAAGACCCTCTTAGACTTTACAAAGCTTCAATAATTCTGGGCTCCGGTGTTCCTGCAAGCACCAAGGGAGGCAAGAAGTCACCCTGTATCCACGCCTGAAGCTTGTTACCCAACCCAGCCCTCTGGGAGTGCCCAACAGGACCCGTTACCTGAGTCAATCATTTCAAGTTTATAAAAAGGACACAACTGACAATGGCATGAGGAGTCTACCACCAGGTGGCAGTATCAAAACGTAGCATAAGCAAATACCTCCGGGCCTAAGCCATTTGGCCCATTATGGAGTCTGCCACAGAATGGGAAGGGGAAGATCAAGAAATTCATGATCAGAAATTAAGTCAGTTCTTCTCCCTCACACCCTGTCTTTCCTCTGGCCCAAAGCATCCCTTTTTCCTTGTCTTGATTTTCTGATGGCCATACTAAATTGATACTCTCGTAGCTCAACCTTTACAGAAAAGCTGGCATAAAACCAAAACCAAACCCGTTGCCGTCGAGTCAATTCCGACTCACAGCAACCCTAAAGGACAGGGTAGCACTACCCCATAGGGTTTCCAAGGGGTGCCTGGTGGATTCGAAACGCTGACCTCTTGGTTAACAGCCGTAGCTCTTAACCACTACGCCACCAGGTTTTCCAAAGTTGGCGTAAGAGGGGAAAAAAAAGGGTAAGAGGAAAATAAACTTAAGTGATGATGGATGTACAACCCAGTCCTTGGCGTGCATTTCCTGTTTTAAATGAAAGATGAAAACATGGAGCAAAGAACCTGCGCCTATGAAGCAGAACTCAGTGAACGAAGCATCCCAGGATATGTGAATTACAGAACCAGTGTATCTGGGGACATGAAAGATGTGTTTGCAAACACAGAGAGGAAGATGGCAAGTAACAGAGCTAGAAAAGCCTGGTGTTGCCTCAGAACACGTCAGGTCTCTCATTAAACATCCAGGTGTTAACAGGGACTCCTAGCATATATGTAATTCGCAGGTAAAAGGATGGTGATCAACACAAGAGACCTTGTTCAAAGATGGGGAAGCCAAGACTTGGATGAGTGAAGGAATACCTCAAGCTCAAGGTCACAGAGCTAGCTAGTCAACAGGGCAGGGAACAGAACCCAGGTCTCCAAACTGCTAGTCCAAAGTGGTTTCCACTACACCAAACTGGTTTTCCATCCAAGTTTTATTTTGACCCTTTGTGTTAAACTACTCCACAGTAGGTTACCAGGTTTTTTCAGCGTTGGCACTACTGACATTGGATTGGCTCACTCTTCGCTGTGAGGGGCTGTCCCGTGCATTGTAGGATATTTAGCAGGATCTCTGGCCAGTAGCATCCTCCCTGCACCCAGATGTGATAACCAAAAATGTCTCCAGACATTGCCTAATGTCCTCGAGGTTGGGAGGGGTGGTGGTAATATTGCTCCCAGTTGAAAAGGATGTAGAGATTTCTGCTCAGCTACAACCAGACCCCAGCCCGCATGCTGGTCTTCAATGGGCACACACAGAATGTTCCATCTTGGCACACACCCTGCAGAGCTCATTAAGGGCCTATTACATCTTTATCATCCCCTGAATGTGGAATATTATGTGGTTCTTAGCGCATTTCCAACAATTAAGTACTTTCTGACAACAAGCCAAATATGCGGAAAAGATTACTTTGCCAATTGACATTATCTTTCCACATGCTGAAAGCCCCACAATGAAACTACGCGGACTAGGACTAGTGCAGGTTTGTACTCTTTCTAATCCTATCTATTTTCCTAAATTTAATGCTCACGATGTAACAGAAACGCCAGCCAGCGTCAATGCAATTGCACACATTTTCTTCCCTGAATTTTAAATCTTTCTTCCCAGGACTGTGAAAACCCACATGACTTATTGATACTTACTTCCACCTGCAGGAGCGCAGGCCAGTTGGGGTCCTCGATCACGTGATCCTTCCCCATCGCCGGGGAATCCGTGTGGCTGAAGGGACACTGTTCCCTGCAGCTCTTCATCTCCCAGAGCAGATGCTTGGGCTCGCAGTCTGTCTAGTGCACCCAAGCCTGACACCTCAAAGCCATCCGCCATCTGGGCCAAAGGAGAGTCCCTCGAGGCTGAGAGGAAGGGTGTATCCAGAGGTGAGCTTGGGGGAGACAGGGAAGACAGAGAGGAGCGAGAGGAGAGGGAAGCCAGGGACTGGGGTGTGTCCAGGGACCGCCTTGGCTTGTTGAAACCAGAGGGGCCTGGGGAATCGGAGAAAGGGGCATCTCGTCCCAGGGAGTCAAAGGGAATTAGGTCGAAGCGCAAAAGCTGGCTGCTGTCGGCATCGGGTTTCTCATACTGTGGCAGGCCGTAGATGTCAGTGAAGCTGATGGAGCTCAAAGAGCCCCGGCTGGAGGCCAGCGAGCCCCGGCTAGAGGCCAGCGAGCCACGGCTGCTCCCTGAAGACACTGTCAGGGTGCTGGCGGACAGGCTGAAACGAGATAGGTAGGCCATGCTCTGAGCAAACCAGCCCAGAGGCCCGTGTCAAGAGCTTCTAGTCTATTCCATGAGGGAAGAAAATCCAGCCTCAGGCTCCCATTAGCTGGAGGATTTTTAAAACCCCTATGCGTATGTTAATGTACCCTCATTAATATTTCCCTTGTTTCTTTTCAATGTCAGTATAGAAAAAAAAAAACTCATTGCCATCGAGTCGATTCCGACTCATAGCGACCCTATAGGACAGAGTAGAACTGCCCCATAGGGTTTCCCAGGAAGGGCTGGTGGATTCAAACTGCTGACCTTTTGGTTAGCAGCCAAACACTGCATCACGAGGGCTCCTGTCAGTATAGAGCAGGGGTTAAAATCAAGGACTCCGAAGCATGAGTGTCGAGTTCAAGTCCAGGCTATACAAGCTGAGTACGCTAGGTCAAGTCAGTTAACCTCTCTGAGCCTCCCATTTTGTCACCAGGACTGGGGTAATAACCGTTCCTACCTGATGATACTGTTAGGCAGAATAACTGAGAAACTAAGACAAACAAATCCCTTAATGTCATACTTCTCAACAGAGTAAGTGCATAAAGACATGAGCTGTTATTGAGCATCCCAACCTCATTTATTTTTAAAATATTCATATCCTTTTTTAAAAAAATCTCAAAATAAAAATGTACACGTACATATTATGTGAATAGATACAGACACTTCCGAAGCTGTGAGTTAGATTATAAAAATGCTGAGATAAATGTGACTTCAGACTAGTTATTCTGAATTCAATTCTCCTCATAGTCAGTGAATCATGTATTAGTGGGTCATCGGAGAAAATACCACTCAGCCATCCACTTTTCCATTCTGCATTTATACCACCTCAGGTTCCAAGTTTCAAGGGGAGAAAATCTAAGCGAAAGGGAATTACGAAGTTCATGGAAACACCATTTTA
Source organism: Loxodonta africana (assembly GCF_030014295.1). Lineage (NCBI taxonomy): Eukaryota > Metazoa > Chordata > Mammalia > Proboscidea > Elephantidae > Loxodonta > Loxodonta africana. Next base: position 11,144,383 of record NC_087369.1, on the reverse strand, counting down.
ACACAATAATAAAGTATCACCTTTTCTTTTAAAGTAACCAACCTCTTTAGCTGGGACTGAAGATAGGACTTTAGGCGGGTAGCTTCTTCAAGCTGCATAAGTAGACAATTTCTTTTCTCCTGAAGTAGAATCCTACAGGTAAGAAAACAGCAAGCTGGTGGATTTCAAAGAGAGCACGTATATTTTTATAACAAGAAATTCAGCTGTCAATTCCCCACTGTCAGTACCGCACCTTTCCAACCACAGGCGCTCTCTTAATTCGCAGAGAATTCCAGGGCTGGGGTGACCTCAGCAGAGCACATCCTACAGCAAACAGCAGCCAGTCTCTAAAAGTGACCTGTTGCCTGGAATTTACGTACGCCCAGAAGAAACCTGTCAATGTTCTTCTTAACACTTTTGCATAAAGTCCAACCCAATCCGAATTCTACAATCTCAAATACAAAATTAACAGAATTGAAACCGAGTTCTTACCGAAAATTGGCTCCACTCTTGAGTAAACATGGCAAGATCTCCAGCCCACTACCAAATCCAGCCATTCCTTCTGTCTCTTTCCATTTACATGTATTACACGTGCGCGTGTCCGCACCCGCACGCACACACATATGCTCACTTATACATGTGGCACACTGATTTTAGATTATCTTTGATTAATCAATCATGACTTATTTTCAGATTGTTTTATCCTTATTGAAAATTTTTTGAGAACAAACTACCGACGTCTATTCAAGACGTCACACCTGTCATTCTACTGAGCCGGTGCATTTCAAAAACAGAGGGAGTGAGCCACATCTAATTTCTTGCTGGTTATTCTGAAAGTTGTCAATGCCTAAAAAGGTGGATTCCTTACCAAATAGGGGTGGGGACATTCACATAAAGCCGTATCATCAATTACTGAAAGGCCCCAAACCTATCTGCGATTCAAGCTGCTGTGATTTCTAGTTGATTGGTTCTATAAAAACAGGAATCTTAAATATTTGCCTAACTTCTGTACACGTTTTTCCAACTAAAAAGAAAAAGGGATTGTAACAGATTGAATTGTGGCCCCCCAAAAAGATACATTGAAGTCCTAACCCCTGACCTGTGAATGTGACTGTGTTTGGAAACAGAGTCTCTGAAGATGTTTGGTTAACATGAAGTCATACTGGAGTAGGGTGGGTCCTAATCTGAGTGGTGCCCTTGTAAAACACAGAGAATGAGAGTCGGTAGCCATGGGAAGATGCATCCACAAGCCAGGAACACCAAGGATTGTCAGCCATCACTAGGAACTAGGAGAGAGCCATGGAACAGATTCTCCTTCAGAGCCCTCGGAAGGAACCAACATGGCCAACACCCTAATTTAGGACTTCTGGCCTTCAGAACTGTGAAAGAACACATTTCTGTTCCTATAAGCCACCCAAGTTGGTGGTACTTTGTTATGGCAGCCGAGGAAACTAATACAGGGATACAGACCATTTCCTGGCAAAACACTGGCCAGGGCCCAAACCAAAAGTAGACAGCCTTGTGTTCTTACTTCAAAGGAATAAACTCCAAAGAATATTAAGAACCACTGCTATGAAGAGGAGTATAAAAATAAGCTAACAGATGATGAAAAGATAAAGTCTAATATATTGGGTGGATGTGTATGAATTGTGACTGAAAGCAAAATATGGACTCATCATTTAACAAAAATAAAATTCACTCTGCCTGTTACTATGAACTGGGCTCTGAAACACCACTGCTTCCCTCCGACACTGACATTAATCACTAATGCTGTGACACAGACCCGTCTACCATAAACACTGACAAGGAAGATCCAAGGATAAATAACCATCAATGAATAAGGAAGAACATCATACAATTTGATTAAATAATAGTTATAAGGGCATCTATAAGGATAAACTAATTAAAAAAAAAAACCAAACCCATTGCCATCGAGTCAATTCTGACTCGTAGTGACCCTACAGGACAGAGCAGAACTGTCCTATAGGGTTTCCAAGGAGCGCCTGTTGGATTCGAACTGCTGAACTTTTGGTCAGCAGCCGTGGCACTTAACCACGACACTCCCAGGGTTTCCTCAAGAAGCCTATACCCCCCATATCTTCCCTTCTCTGTGGTGTAATACAGTGCTTCTCAAACAAGTGTGCCTGTGGCAGGGCACTCCAGCAAGACCTCGAGGGGTGATGCTGATGTTGCTGGCCAGCAGCCACACTTTAAGCAGCAAGAGTAGTAGAAATAGAGGTTAGAAAGTCAGGTGGGAAGGCTGGGTTTCAATCTCAGGGCTGATGCTGGTTAGCACTGGCAGGGTCACACAGGTGACTACTAAATTCTACATAGATAACACTCGTATAGATACAGTTTGCTGCTGTTAGCTGCCACTGAGTCGTCCCGGCTCATGGTGACCTCATGCACAATGGAATGGAACACTGCCTGGTCCTTTGCCATCCCCAGATCATTGTGATCCACAGAGTTTTCACAGGCTGATTTTTGGAAGTCAATCGCCAGGCCTTTCTTCCTAGTTCATCTTAGTCTGGAAGCTCTGCTGAAACCTGTTCAGCATCATAGCAACAACCAAGCTTCCACTGACAGACAGGTGGTATCTGTACATGAGGTGCACTGGCTGGGAATGGAACCCGAGTGTCCCACATGGAAGGCAAGAATTGCCCCCATAGACACAGCTTATAATCACGATAATAAGCTGAATTTGAAGAAGCCAGTATATTAACTGATAAAGGGGGAAGGAACTCTACAAAGCTCAGCAGATGGCTACAGATAAGCTTCTGACAATGCCTCAATATGGAAAGCAGACCCCGCTTCTACCAAGTTAGTGATCACGCCCAGCAAATGGGAGCCAGGAGCCATGGCACTAGATGAAAGACCCAACAATTCAGCGTCAAGAGGACAAAAGACGCTGGGTCGGTTCCATGTTTCCCACGCTGTGCAAGAGTCCAAAGATCAAGCAAGGGGAGGCGCGTTCGGAAACCGGCCCGACATAGGCTGCAAGCTTCCTACTGCCAAAGAAAGAACATGCTTTCCCAGCCAGAAAAGCAAGGCGGAGATCAAAGTAACAGGGCAGATTTTCGTAACACTGGCGATGTCAGGAATGAAGAATCTTCCTTCCCATTAGCAACAGAGCCACTCTGTTCTAGAGCTGTACCGCCAGCTGTCTCCACTGGCGATGTCAAGGGATACTACAATGACACCAAGCCTTTAGAGGGCGCTGTCCGGCAAAAACTGGGCAAAAGCTCAGAGTATCTACACCAGGAAGGGGCGTGGGTTAAGTGGTGGGTGATCCTGTATGTCCTCGCTCCTTCTCAGTCAGCTCCCACTTCTCAGCAGGAGGTTCAGATGCACACATTCCTCGCCACCTTCTGCCTTCCCACCACTTAGTAAGGAAACGCCGCAGGTAGTAGCTGCTCTGATGACAATCAAAAAAGTTCTAAAGCCATATGGAAGCTCTCTAAGCTCATTTTTAAGCGGGTTCCCCCCTGGCAGGCATGTCCCTGCCTGCCCTGGAGCTGTCCAGAATGACCCACCTTTCTGTGGCGCCCTGCACAGATGTGGCGCGGGCTCGCTGGATCTCCTCCTCCAGGCGTCTCTTCTCCTCCTCCAGCCGTGCCACGTCTTCCTCTGACCTCCTCTGCTGAGGAATAAGCTGAAGCTCCTGAAGCAAGGCTTCCTTCTCTTTGACAAGCTGGAGCCGGTCCCTGTCAGCCTCAGCCATTCCGGGCCAGGACTCGTTATCAAGCTGGGCCAGCTGCTGCTGGATATTGGAGACTCTGGAAGAGAGAGAATGGGACAAATCAGTCAACTCACTAGACCACCGACCAGAGCCCACTCTCGGCTTCTTCACTCTGGCTCTGTAAACCTACTTGGTAAATAAATGTTGAAATAACCACCCTGAGTAAACGCTACATGATAAAAACAAAGGGTTTGGAGACAATGGGTCATAAAAATGGGGCTTGAGTCCTTTGCATAAATTCCCCTGGTTGATGAGCAGCTGGGACAATAATCATACTTCAACCCGTGTGCTTCAAAGATGTGAACCCAAGGTGGCAGTCCTCCACACACCCAGTACTCTGTGCTGGCTCTGATAGATGCCCTCCTCCATGATACGGCTGCGAGCAGGACGGAGGTGCTCTCTCCTCCCACCCCACCCTCATCAGGAGCTAATCACTGTGCTGGGCCCACCAGAGAGGCTTCTGGCTTTCTGTCCTCACTGCTGTGCCTCACTGGTAACACTCGCCTTGAGATAACAGCAGGAGGGAAATGCACCCTTCACCTGTGCTTCTGACTGCATGAGCTCGGAAGCCAGGGGCTGCGCACCTCCTGGCTCTGGGTGCAGCTCCCTGCACCACAGACCTCAACCACATATGAAATCCCAAGCACTCTGCCCAGGGGACTTGGATGTCCACTCAAGTCTGAGACCCGCTGCTCTAGGCAAGGAGCTGACTCCCCTACGGCCCGGCCTGGCTTGGAGGTGCCCATTGGCCTCAGAGCTCTGGGGATGTGCATCAGGCACTGACATGATGGTCTCCACTTACGAGGGAACGGCAAATGCAGGGTGAGTGGGCTCAGGATGCATGTTGCTAATCAAGGCTGCCAGCCTGCCCACTGGGTCCAGACTTCAGACTCCTTGTCAACACCGTGCTCCACGCAGACACTGCTAACCGACTGAAGCTGGCCCATCTATGACAACCTTGGGCCAGCCCTGCCTAAGTCAGGCTCTGCCTGAACTAGCCGTGAGCACAGGGAATCACCAGCCTGGCTGGAGGACTGGGCCTGACTCCCTCTGCGAGTACTGAGGCAATCAGGAAAAGCCACAGTTATGAAAAGAAAAGGGTATACATGTTATAAGTGAAAAATAAGTACGAATTTTACTCAAGTTTGATGCCCTGAGAAGGTAAAGAAACTGGTTTCACACCAGTAGCCATATTAGACAAGTTCTTGTCTAACTTAAAACTAATTTCCCGAAAACGTGTTGGAAAATGGTGTCACTGAACTCACTAACGGCAGAGGCAGCTGAACAGGGCTACGGATCCAACTGGGCTGAGGCATCCACCTGTGTCTAATTAGTGTAATTAAATTTTATGGCAGCCATATAACTGAGGCCCAAGGAAAATACACCCAAAAGTGACCCATAAATAAATTAGTGCTAAGTCAGACGTTATACACAATGAAATTTCTGGGGCCTTCTACTACAGATCGGGACAAGTCAAAGGTAAGGAATAAATATGAAAGACGTGAACACCAAGGAGCAAAATCATTGTGTCCTCTTACTTTTTTAAATCAATGTATCTGATTCACAGAAAGTCATATGTTACCAACAGACCCACTTGAAAAAGCGCTCCTTTTGAGTTTTCTGAGGTCCTTTTAAATTGATGGTATGTAAAGGAAGGTTGACGTGTGAGGAGATTAAGACTCCCTTTGAGTCAGCGAGCTCTAGGTTAGTTAGCTGCCATTCTGCAAGGATTCAAGCTGCTATGCATGGCGGTGATCCAATCCTAGATAATCACACCCTTTCCAGGAAAATCTCAAGCACTATCCACTATCAGAAAAAAGAATGAGGGAGGGAAATGAATTCCAGGAGGAAGGAGAGGTAAAGGGCAAATTTCAAAAGGCCTACCCACTGCTGGCATAGAAAAAATAGTACAACAGCCAAAAGTGAAGAGTGGACTGTAACTTTCCACAGGTCGAAGGACAAATATGAAAGGACGTATGGTGAGGGATGACCTCTCCAGCAAAAACAAAACTGGGATGACGTTGACTTCATGCAACCCATCTGGAAAGTTGTTTTGGCTGTGCTGAACACCAGGCAAGCATTGCTAGGCTTAAGAACAGTGCTTTTTTTTGTAATAAAATTTCTCAATAACGCAAATGTTTGCATGCTCATTTTCCAGCTATATGTGAATCTAGAAGAATACTGGTATATATCAGAAACTACAAAAAAAGAAAGTACAATGTCTTCCTCTGCGTCCTCACCCTTACAGGGCCGATCAAAGGGCTTCCGATGTGGACATTTGGGGCCTGCCCTCAGCCAGGTCAAAAGAAGCACATGTGTCTGTCTGTACTGGAAATCAAAAGAACTAGAACAAGTCCTTCAAGGATTTCTCATACATTTCCCATGGGATTGGAATACCTGGGTGGTGTGCTAATGTGCTTGGCTGCTAAACGAAAGGTTGTCAGTTCAAGTCCACCCAGAGGTGCCTTGGAAGAAAGGCCTGCTGATCTACTTCTGAAAAATCAGCTGCTGAAAACCCTGTGGAGCACAGTTCTACCCTGACACACACGGGTCGCCATGAGTTGGAGCTGACTTGACAGCAATCGTGGGTTATCTTTTGTTTTTGCCATGGGATAGACGAGGCAGCTTTGCTGTTACAACAGTATTCCTGGTCTAACTCACTGCTGGCCTGGAAAAGGGCCATCTCCGTGTGCCTGGTATACTTAAAGAAAACAGATTTTCCACCTATAGCTAAGCACAGATGTGCAGAGCTATGATGCACCCACGTGTACATCCACACCAAACAGCTCATCTGCACGATGGAGCCTCACTTCTGCCAGAGGCTTCCTCCCCATTTCTGGGCATGAAAGGAAAAATACTTTCCAGAAAAACGTTTCCCTGAAATTCCATTTCAGTGAAATTAAAAACACGGAAGTAAAGCAAGGTCATGATTAAAGTTTGCCCTCTGCCCCCTCCAAAAAATTCTCCAAGTTCATTTTTAAAGAGAAGAGAGAGCAGTTTAAAACTGCCAAGTTTTCTTTTTCCCACAAGTCAACTATATTCTTTATTGATTCTTATATTTGATAGGCAATACATTTTATGGCCTATAAGCTTTCACAAATGCCTTTAAAAGCTTTCAAATATACACCCCTGGGTCCTGGAGAGTGAAGAAAGAAAGTGGACCCTCAATCAAGCATTCAGGTTTCATATTTATTATATGATTTCCAAATTCTATTCCCTGAACAGGTCTAACGTGGAAGAAGTAAAGTGTGAATATTTTTTCCCCTACTGTTTTTGCCTAAACACCGTTTCTGTTACAACCCAGGCCCTAGTAAACCATGAATGGAAACCTGCGTTTATGCCGCAGAAACCACTTGAACACCTCACCTGGCAATCTGAAATGTGAGTGGCATTTTCCTAAAATAAAATATACCTTTAATATTACAAACAGTATTATTTTACATATCAAGAGTTTCTGTTGTTAGTGTCAGTCCAGTCAGCTCACACTCATGGTAACCTTATGTGTGAGAGTAAGCTCCAGTTATTTGAATTTGTACCTAAAATACGAAGTTCATTATGTAATTTCTCATGTTTCTAAAATGCTGCTGCCTTCTGAAAGGGCGAGCAGAACTCCAGGCAGCCCACAGTCCACCTGATGACGATGAGGTGCAAGGAGCCCCAGGCCAGGTTCCAGAACTTGGCCCTGGCTCAGTGCCTTGTGCCTTCAGATTTCAGCGACAGCTACAGATTTGATACTTCTTCTGCTTGTTCTCCTTAGTCTTCTTTCTTTCTTTCCTTTTAATATCCATTTAAATGAAAAGCAAAGTCTAACTATGAACTTTAGTTAACTGTAATGTATCAACAAATCAGTTGATCAACTATAATGAATGTACCACAGGAATGCAAAGTGTTAATAACGGGAGACGCTCTGTGCAGGGGAGGGGTAAATGGGAACTCTCTGTACTTTCTGTGCAACTTTTCTGTCAACCTAAAGCTGCTCTAAAAAATTAAAAAACAGTTTTTTTTTGAAAAGCAAAGGCTCAAGAAAAGCTCAGCTGTGGCCAAAGTTAGTTAGATGGAGCGATGAACTCCCAAACCAGCGCCCCTTCCTCACAGCTCTTGACTCCATGGTAGAATTACAGAAATCTGCATTTAGAGTTTGCAGCATTAGAAGGATCTAGTAATACACCAATCTCACACCCCGTCCTCAGCTGCGCCCGTCTCACATCTTCTCCCCTCTGAACATGCAGGCCTTTATTATTTTTTTTTCAATAAAAAACAAAGTCTACAGGCATCTTGATCTTAACCGGAATGGGTCAGATGGGTCTGCGATGGCATTATGGATTGAATTGTGTCTGAATTGTCTCTCTCAGAAAGATATGCTTAAATCCTAATCCCATAACTGTGAACAGTGACCTTGTTTGGAAATAGGGTCTTTGAAGATGTTATCAGTTAGATCAACATGAAGTCATACTGGAGTAGGATGGGTCCTAATTCAATATGAGTGGTGTCCTTATAAAAGAGGCAAAGAGACACAAAGGGAAGATGGCCAAGTGAAGGTGGGGGCAGAGATTGGATCATCAGCCGTCACCAGAATGCAGGAAGAGGCAAGGGACAGATTCTCCCTCAGGGCTCCAGAAGTCAACACAGCTAACACCCCGATCATTTGATCTGGACGTGTAGCCTCCAGAATTGTGAGACCATAAACTTCTGTTCTTACCAGCTGCCCAGTGTGTGGTACTTTGTTACGACAGCTCTAGGAATCAGTTACAGAGAGGACACTTTCTGGTATCTGAGCCCCTGTCTTAGTTTCCTAGGGCTTCTATGACAAAATACCACAAAGTGGGTGGCTTATAAGAACAGAAATTCATTGCCTCACGATTCTGGAGTCTAGAAGTAGAATTCAGTGCATTGGCAGGGTCCTGTGTTCTCTGAAAGTTCTAGAGGAAGATCTTTCCTTCTTATCTCTCTCGGCTCTGGTAGCCCCAGGCATCTCTTGACATTCCTTGGCTTGTAGATTCATCTTCACAAGACTCTCTTCCCCCTGTGACTCTGTTTCCATGCCTGGTCTTCCCTTTCACAAACCACCACTCAGAAGGGATTAGGATTAGGAACCACTCTATTCCGATATGACCTCTTTAAAATAACCTATAACACCTGCAAAGAAAGACCCTATTTCAAGCAGGATCACATTCATAGGCACAGGGGTTAGGCCTTCAATATATTATGGGGGGAGCACACTTCAGTTCATAACAGCCCCCCCCCCCCGCAAGAAAACCTGATACACAAAGAAATGAATAGAATGTCCAGGTGACTGATCAAATCTGACTGGAAGCATATACTACGCTGGTTGCTGGCAACAGATGAGCAGCAGGACCGATCCTGGCAATAAACACTAAGGCAGAGAAACTGGACCAACCGAATGTTTTGTTCCTATCTGGACTGGGAGCGTCTCTATGGAAACAGCCGCAGTCTGCACAGTTCTGGGACATGTGCTCTCAGGTAAGAAAGGAGCCATCTGCATTATCTGGAGCGGCTCAAGAAGATTTGTTCTTCCAACTTGGCTTTTCAAAAAACATCCAAAACTTTTAAACCGATCATTTGAAATCTCCCTATCCTGAGGCCTGCTTTTGAAATCTAAACAGATGTTCCTGGAAGGAAAGGGAGAAGCAGCCATTTTTTTTAAAAACATATATTCTATTGTGTTTTAGGTGAAAGTGTACACAGCAAATCAGGCTCCCATTTAACAATTTTTATACAAATTGTTCCGCGACACTGGTTACAATTTTCACAATGTGTCAGCATTCTCATGATTTCCATTCTGTTTGTTGTTTCCATTGATCTAGCGTCCCTGCCCCTCCTTGCCTTCTCAAGCTTTTTAGGCAAATGTTGACCGCTTGGTCTGATACAGCTGCTTGTTTAAGGGAGCACATGATATTCTTTATTTTATAAGCAAATCTACTATTTCCCTGAAAGGTGACCTCTGGGAGTGGCTTTAATTCCAAGTTCAAGGGTATCTTAGAGTGATAGTCTCTGGGAGTTCTCTAGTCTCTACTGGTCCTATAAGTCTGGCCTTTTTTAGGAATTTGAATTTTGTTCCAGTTCAATGGAATTCGTGTTTTGTCTCCAGGTAGAGCATTCCTCCCTTTGGAACTAAGACCTCTAGACCCACAGAACATAGGGTTATGGGGAGAGGAAGCAAAAATCTTGCAAACTGGTCACTAGGGGTAATTGGGAATGGCACCACTCCCATCTCCATCCCGATTCCTGGAACTGTGAATCCTGGTTATGGGAGAAACAGCAAGATATGTTGGACACTGGTTTAGAGGATATACAGTCTCCTGGAGAACACTGCCCCAACCCTGCAAAGTGCTGCCACCGTAATTGTGTCCTTAGAAGGCCATCCCATCGTTCTATCAAGCCAGCTGCTTCAGGATGATGGGGAACATGATAAGACCAGTGAATTCCATGAGCATGGGTCCACTGCCGCACTTCATTTGCTGTGAAGGGAGTCCCTTGATCCGAGGCGATGCTGTGTGGGATACTGTGACTGGATAAGGCATTCTGAGTCCACGGATGGTAGTTTTGGCAGAGGCATTGTGTGCTGGGAAAGTAAATCCGTATCCAAAGTAAATGTCTATCCCAGTAGGGATGAAATGCTGCCCTTTCCATGATGGAAGCAGTTCAATGTGATCAACCTGCCACCAAACTGCTGGCTGATCACCTCAAGGAATGGTACCATACTGGGGACTCAGTGTTGGTCTTTGCTGCTGGCAGATTGGGCATTCAGCAGCGGCTGTAGCCAAGCAGGCCTTGGTGAGTGGAAGTCCATGTTGCTGAACCCATGTACAACCTCCATCCCTGCCACCATGGCCACACTGTTCATGAGTCCATTGAGCAATGACAGGAGTGGCAGGGAAAGAGAATGACTGGTTTCCACAGAATGTGTCATCCTAACCACCTGACTGTTAAAATCCTCCTCTGCCGAGGTCACCCTTGGGGTGAGCATTCACATGAGACACAAATATGTTCACTTCTTTGGCCCATTCAGAGAGGTCTATCCACATACTTCTTCCCCATACCTCCTTGTCTGCAATTTTCCAATCATGTTCATTCCAAGTCCCTGACCATCCAGCCAAATCATTGAATACAGCCCACGAATCAGTATATAATCACACATCTGGCCATTTCTCCTAAGCAAAGTAAACAAACATGTGCACTGCTCCAAGTTCTGCCCATTGGGAGAGTTTCCCTTCACCACTGTCCTTCAAGGAGGTCCACAAGGGGGCTACAGTGCTGCCACTGTCCACTTTCTAGTGGTGCCTGTATATCACGCAGAACTATCTGTAAGTCAGGCACGAATTTTCTCTTCCTCAGTCAATTGATCATAAGGACCAACCCATGAGGACACAGGTGCAGACTGGGAAAGTGCAGGTAATATGACAGGAGTGGAGACCATGGGCATTTGGGCTACTTCCTCATGCAACTTACTTGTGCCTACAGGTCCTGCTAGGGCCCGATCTCGTATATACCACTTCCATTCAATGATGGAGTGCTACTGTGCACGTCCAACTTTATGGCTCTGTGGGTCAGACAACACCCAGTTCGTGATGGGCAGCTCAGGCTGCATGGTGACTTGGTGTTCCACGGTCAAGTGTTCAGTCCCCGCTAAGGCCCAGTAATAAGCCAAGAGCTGTTTCTCAAAAGGAGAGTAGTTACTCTGAAGAGGATGGAAGGGCTTTGCTCCAAAATCCTAAGGGTCCGTGCTGTGATTCACCAATAGAGGCCTGCCAAAGACTCCAAACAGCGTCTCTATCTGCCACTGACACTTTTAAGAACCATTGGATCAGTCGGATCATATGGCCAAAGTGGCAGAGCAGCTTCCATGGCAGCCTGAACCTGTTGCAGAGCCTTTTCTTAAACTAGCAACTTTTCAAGTCACTTGATAAATAGGCCAGAGTAGCACACTCGAATGAAGGATATGTTGCCTCCAAAATCCAAAGAGACCTACCAGGTGTTGTACCTTCTTTTCAGTTGTAGGAGGGGCCAGATGTAACAACTTATCCTTCACTTTAGAAGGAATACCCCAATATGTCCCACACCACTAACTAAAAAAATTTTTTTTTTTTTTACCACTAGGCACCTAGAAATTTCACTGAGGTGGAAGGCACCTGAATTTTTGTGGGGTTTATTTCCCACCTTCTAGCATACAAAAATGGGGCCCTGGTGGCACAGTGGTTAAACATTTGGCTGCTAACCCAAAAGTCTGCAGTTCAAATCCACCAGCTGCTCCTTGGAAACCCTATGGGGCAGTTCTACTCTGTCCTATAGGGTCACTGTTAAGTTGGAATCGACCCAACAGCAACAAGTTTTTTGCATACAAATGTTTTACCAATAAGTCCAAAGTCGTTGACATTTCTTCCTTAATAGGTCCAATCAGCATAATGTCATCAATGTTATGGACCAGTGTGATGTCTTATGGAAGGGAAAGAAGATCAAGGGCTGGAAAGTTGATGTATTTCTGAGGTAGAACAGTGAAGGTGTATTGCTGGCCTTGCCAGTTGGAGACAAACTACTTTTAGTGTTCCTTCAAAACTGGAAACGAGAAAAAGGCATTGACCAGATCAACAGCTGCATACCAGGTAACAAGAAATGTATTAATTTGTTCAAGCAGTGAAACCACACCTGGAACATCAGTTGCAACTGGAGTCACCACCTGGTTAAGTTTGTGACAATCGACTGTTGTTCTCCCAGATCCATCTATTTTTTTTTGCACAGGCCAAATAGGCGAGTTGAATGGGAACGTGGAGGGAATTACCACCCCTGGATCCTTCAAGTCCTTGATGGTGGCAGTAAACTCTGCAATCCCTCTAGAAATGCTGTATTGCTTTTGGTTTACTATTTTCCTAGGTAGGGACAGTTCTTAATGGCTTCCAACTTGACTTTTCCTACCATAATAGCCCTTACTCCACTTGTCAGGGATCCAGTGTTGGAGCGCTGCCAGTTCCTGAGTATATCTATTTCAATTATGCATTCTGGAACTGGTAAAATCACTGCAGGATGGGTTCAGAGACCCACTGGACCCATTGTGAGATGAACCTGAGCTAAGACTCCATTAATAACCTGTCCTACATATGCCTCCGCTCTGACTGGTGGGCCACAGTGATGTTTTGAGTCCCCTGGAATTAGTGTCAGCTCAGAGCCAGTATCCAGTAATCCCTGAAAGTCTGATTATTTCCTTTTCCTCAGTGAACAGTCATTCTCGTAAAAGGCCATAGATCCCTTTGGGGTGGGCTGGGAGAAAAATTTAACAGTTTAAATTTTTGGCAGTGTAGTGGGGTCCTTCCTCAAGAGGATCCGGCCTACCCTTCATTCAAGGGGTTGTAGGTCTGTAAACTGGCTCAAGTCTAGGAATTGAGGGGCTGTGACTATTCTGGTGATTTGAGTTAGACTACCATTTACTTGACCTAGAATTCTTCCACTTGTACAGATCAAATAATTATTTAGTAAATTTCCCAACTCTTTCCCTACTAGGGACACCATGACTAGGTAGCTAATGCTGTAAGTCCATATAAGTCAGACTACTCTGATTATGGCTTTGACTCTGCTGTCCATTATGGTAACCATGCCCACCTTGTCTTTGTCAAATTGAGTGCTGCCACTTGGCCACTACCACCATGGGGTCCAATCAGGACCATTGTAGTTAGGTGTCTTAATTCAGTTAGGTCAGTTCCCACTGTCAAATTTGACTAACATAAAATGGCAATCACAGTAGTCTTCAAGGATGCTGGGCTCCCTTGACAAATTTGTTCCTCACCATTGTAGCAAAAGGTGTGTCCTCTGGGCACCCCATGTGTAGGTCTGTGGGTCTAACCTGATAAATGCACTTTAACATGCCAATTTCCCTAAGCCTTTGAATACCTTCTACAGTATACCAAGGCAGGTCTGGTACTTCAACTTGATTTTGTGTGGGTCACTGTGTAATTCATGCTCCAGCAAACCAACCAAATAAACTATTAGACCCTCTCCTAACCTCTCAAGCTGAAATACTTAATGAACAATCTGTGCTTAATGGGCCCATATCAATAAACTCAGACTGATCCAATTTTATGTTCCTTGCACCATTATCCCACACACTTAATAGCCATTCCAAATCGTTCTTTTGGAGTGTATCATACCTCCTCCTGGGTCATACTTTGTACTTCATCTTTTGGGTCTCACTGGGACTTAAGTCTAGTTATAGTTCTAGAAGAAAAAATGGGTGGTAGGGGTGGGTCCTGAGAATATTCAGCAACGTCTTGTAAGGCATGACCCTAGGTGATGCCCCAGGGAATGACTCAGATGCTACCCCAGGCAATAGTTCAGACAAAAACTCTTCAGACACAGCTGGGTTAATCTCATCAGATGGGGGTGGAGGGAATAATGGTTTTACTGGAGAAGATAGCTTAGCAGACAAAGATGGAGTAATATGTTCAGATGAGAATGAGAGGGCTGGTTCCTGTTGGCAGTAGTGATTCAACGGACTTTAGGGGCTCAAGGTCCCCAGCTTCCTGATTACCTGCCCATATGCCTCCATCCCAAGTTTCGAGATCCCATTTCTTCCCAATCAATGCCCTCACTTTAACTTCAGTCACCATTCTATGTTGGGAATTCAGTTGGCATTGTAATTCAGCCAGTCTTATACGACTCTGGGTTTGGTTTTTGGCAATATCAGCTCTGTTACTACAAGAAATAAGGCTTTCTTTCAGGGTACAAGTGGCAACTCTGAGGTCTCTTATGCAGTGCATGAGCTGTGACTCTGATGCCCTGAGCTCATCTCTTTCTTTCACCACTTTGTCTAGCGAAAGTAGGATCAATCAACCAGCTTCCCCATATTTCTCATTCTGACAAAACTGCAGAACAGTTTCAAACATGTGATCACCCAGAGCCTTTTTTCTCACCAATACTCGATCTACTGGTGCATGATATTTTGTGTATTATATTGCCACCTTACACCATGGATTAGCAGCACCCTCTTTACTACTGAAGGCAGAGTTATCAGCACCTTTAAGACTAGTCAGACTTGAGAACCAATTTAGAAAACTCATCCTTATGACTGGCAGCACTCCAACACTGGATCCCTGACAAGTGGAGTAAGGGCTGGGTTCTCCAGACAATCAGAACCAGTGACGCATACACACACACACACACACACACAGATTTATCTCAAGGAAATGGCTCACGTGGTTGTAGAGGCTGGTAAGTCTCAAGTCCATGGGTCAGGCCTCAGACTGGAGACTTCTCCTAACTCATGTAGCTGCAGCGGCTGATGAACCCAAGATCAGCAGTAAGACACATGCTGCTGGCTAACAGACTGCAGAGGGTGATGAATCCAAGGTCGGCAGGTAAGAGAGCAGGTTGCTGGTTCACAGGCTGCGGACGCTGACGAATTCCAAGATCAGCAGGCAATATGGCAGTCAGCCGGCTCAAGTCCCAAGAACCAGAGGTCAGATGACGACCAGCCAGATCAGAATCCACAGTACGCAAATGAGCTTTGCCAGAATGTCCATACATTTGTTGGATGCAGGCCACACCCCCAAGGAAATAGCCCTTACAACTGATTGGCTGATCACATCAAATCACATCATGGATGAAAAACTACATTATTACACAACCGCCAATCCACTAAGAATCATGGCCCACCCAAGTTGACACACAACCATAACCATCACGTAAGGTTAAGGTAAGTTGGGGTAATGATTTGTGGACTACTGCTCTCAGAGCTTCCAGCAAGTCTGAAATCTGTAAGAAATTTAATTTTGTTCTTACACCAGGTGCCACCTAGCTCTTCTGGTCTCAGGCTAGAAGAAGCCATGGTTCATGTAGGCTATTAGTTCTGTGGACAAGTTTCTTCTTTGAGTCTCTGGTTTCCTTCATTCTCTTCTGCTCCAGATGAACAGAGATCAATAGTTGTATCTTAGATAGCCACTCGCAAGCTTTTAAGACCCCATATGCTATTCATCAAACTGTAGAACATTATCTTTATGAACTACGTTATGCAATTGACTGAGTTGTCCCACAAGACTATGATCCTAAGCCTTTTAAACCAGTAAACCAATCCCACGAGGTGTATGGATATGTCTAGGAAGTCTCTGTAACGGTGCTCCCCTGTTTTATTACATAAATGAATATATATGCAGCATATTAAAAAATGTATATACATATGCCTACAGACACTCCTATACCTGCACATGCATGTACTCACATATGCCTTCCTATACACATATATGCATACATATATACCTATGTAACCAAACTCATATCTTTTGGTTGTTACTACTGTTGTTGCAAAATTGTATGTGTAATAGCATTTATTAAAACTGTCCCTTATTCTTGCGTACTTCTTAGTGTCTTCATTTGCCTTGGTCAAGTTGTACAGACTTGACCCATACTGGGTATCGCCTTTCCCATCAACAAAAATAACAAGTGTTTACTATCTAGAAAGCAATTTCTCCTCTCTTCCCCTCCCATCCCTGGTAACCATCAAAGAATGTTGTTTTCTGTGTGTTTATCTATTCTTGGCTTTTTATTAAAGTGAGACCATACAATATTCATCCTTTTTTGATTGACTTATTTTACTCAGCATAACATCTTCCAGATTCATCCACATTATGTTTTGCAAACTCGTTACCCTTTAATAATTGCATAGCATTCCATTGTATGTATGTACCATAATTTGTTTATCCACCCATCCATTGATGGGCACTTAGGTTGTTTCCATCTTTTTGCTATTGTGAATAATGCTGCTATGAACACAGAGGTGCATATGCCTATTGGTGTCACTGCTCTTATATCTCCAGGATATATACCTAGGTGTGGGTTTGCTGGATGATAAGGTATTTCTATTTCTAGCTTTTTGAGGAAGCACCATACCATTTTTCACAGTGGTTGTACCATTTTACAATCCTACTAGCAGTGTGTAAGGGTTCCAATCTCACCATGTCGCCAGCATTTGCTGTTTTCTGTTTTTTTGATCAGTGTCATTTTTGCAGGGATGAGATGGTATCTCTTTGTAGTTTTGATATGCATCTACCTATGGCTAATGATCACAAGCATCTTTTCATGGGTTTCTTAGCTGCCTGAATGTCCTCTACGGTGAAACGTCTGTTCATGTCCTTGGCCCATTTTTTGGATTGGATTGTTTGTCTTTTTGTTTTTGAGTTGTTGAAGTTTTCTATATATTTTAGAGATTAGATTCTTATCAGATATGTCACTGCTAAAGATTTTTTTCCCAGTCTGTAGGTTTTATTCATTTGGTAAAGTCTTTTGATGAGCTGAAGTATTTAATTCTTAGGAGATCTCAGTTATCTAATTTATCTCTTGTGTTGTGTTTCTACATTTTCAGTTGTGTTTGATAAACTATTTATGCCCAAAATTAGGTCCCCTAGTTTTGTCCCTATGTTATCTTCCAGGAAAGAAGTAGTCATTTTTGGCACATTTCACACAAGCCGTAGTTGAAAACACAAAACTGGTTACTATGATAATGCTAGTTTGGTCATGGAATTCTCTAGAAATCAAAGCACCACTTGAAATTATGAGGTCTACTTCCACAAACCTCCTTTTAGTTCAAATACATAGGATCCCCCTCATTGTCCAGAACTCTGTGCTTTGACAATTTCCTACCTCTTAAAAACAACCTCCAATCTAGATATGGCATTAAAGACTTCTCTAGAATGCATCAATGCATCAACTGTTCCCTAGTTTAAAAGTGGCAACGCACAGGCAGCTCTGTAGAGGGTAGGGAAGCTAACTTTGCAGGATGGAACGCTCTCAGACATAACAGCCAGGAGACTGACATCCAAGCATGAGGAGGTAGAATAAAAACCCCAAGAATACTGAATAATGGCAGTAAAAGAACAAAGATCTAGCAGGGCAAAAGGCAAGGCCACATGGCATTCACGATCCTCAGAATAAAAGACCCAGAAAGGATACATTATTCTTTGCCAACACGGCTATTTAAAGCGATGGCATTCTTTTTAATGCTTTGGCAAGTGAATGGGTACATGATGCTTTCCTGTCCAAGGGACACCTTCTCCCATGCTGCTCACGGGAGATCATGGAGGTGTCCCAGCTCCATCAGGGAGGTTGACCGGAGAGTCGATGTACAGAGCCTCGAAGTCACTGTGCTTTGACTGTGCTCCTCATTATTCAGGTCCTGAGTGTTTATGTCTGCTCTAGATTTAGCTCTTGCCAAAGAACTGGTTGCCACTGCTTGCATCCCAAGTTGATATCGCTCTACTTGTGTGCCTCATTTAGAGGCAGTCCGAAACAACACCCAGTGCTGGCCAAGTCTCTGCTCATAAGGCCTGATGATATTAATCCTCCCTAACTTTCAACATGTCTGTTTGCCCCAAAAAACCCACTGCCATCGAGTCAATTCTGACTCACAGTGACCCTATAGAATGGAGTAGTACTGCCCCATAGAGTTTCCAAGGAGCCCCTGGTGGATTTGAACTGCTGACTTCTTGGTTAGCAGCTATAGCACTTAACCACTATGCCACCAGGGTTTCCTTCTGTTCACCCAGGGGGTGGAAATGTAAGTGCTTCCTGACAATGTTACAGGTGTAGACGGTCTAGCTCCATGCCAGGTGTAGCTGGAGATTATAGGACCTCCAGGCACGAGCCAGTGGCTTATAAGGCAGGCACTTACAAGTCAGGCCTTGAGTATAAGAAACAATGTGGAGTGATTAAAGGCAGAATATAATTACTCCAAGGACTGTCTGGATGGTGCACACGGTTAATGCACTCAGCTGCTAACCAAAAGACTGGAGGTTTGGTCTGCCCAGAGGCACCTCGGAAGAAGGGACTGGTGATCTACTTCTAAAAAATCAGTCACTGAAAACCCCATGGGGCACAGTTCTACTCTGACATACATGGGGCACCATGAGTCAGGGTTGATGACAGCAGCTGGTTTGGTTAGGGGAGTGGAGACACTCCCAGCCACCACATTAGGGGAGCAGAGCCCAGAGGGACAAATTGAGTAATCCAAAGGGGCTGCAGTCAGTGACTTCAAGAATGGAGGTCAACTGGTTAAGAACTTTGCCCACAGGAATGCTGCAGGGACATTTTATACGAGCTTAGAGTCCACTGAAAGCACCAACTTAATTGTCAAAAATCGATAAGCATCTCCTAAATGATCCTCAACTGTAATGCAACCCTAGGGGAATGTCTCCTCCTTTAATTCCGGGGAGAGCGTCATCTGTGTTACACTTCCCTTGGGTCAATTTAACAAGGAGGGGGAGGCTGGGCTTGAGCTGCCAACTTTTTATACTGCCAAGTAAAGACTTCAAAAAAACAACAAACATCAACTATCACCATTATTTCATAGGAGAGACACATTTTAACAGAAAAAAAAATTATCAGAATAAGACCAGAAAAAAATAGTTGCTATAGAATTAATTCCGATTCATGTGTAGGTTTAAGGAGCAAATCGGGCAACCCCAAGCTCCCTGGTATTTCTCACTCACTCTTAGCCAGGGTTTCCCAAACTCAGTGCTATCGACATTTGGGGCCAGATCATTCTTTGCTGTGGGGCTTTCCCATGTATTGCAGGATGTTTAACAGCACCCCCGGTCTCTGTCCGATAGATGCCAGTAGCACACACCCCCAGTTCTGACAATTAAAAATGTCTCCAGACATGGGAAAGTTCCCCCTGGGGGGTAAAATCTCTCTCTTCCCACGTTCTGAACCACTGTACTGGTGGGAAAAGGACAGGTACTTGTGTAAACTGACCCAGGATGGCTTTAAAACGCATCTCTGCTTTTTAAATGGTACCGCTGCAGCCCTGGAAGGTGTTTCTGAGAAACCCTTGCTGTCCCAAAGGTTGAAATGCTGGGATATGACCCTCCTCTGTGCCAGCTGTAGCATGTTTCCTAAGAAGGTTCCACCGGTCTAGAAATAATACTTTTTCAAAGATTCTAATGAAGGGCAGTGGTCGCCCCTGAATACTTTTCTTAAATACTTTACCCTTTTCACAAATATATCCTCTGAACACCACCTCTAGGAAACAAAGAACTCACTTGCTATGTTTGGTAAATGTCACAGCAAAATATGCAACCATTATGTTCCAGTGGAGCAATGATCCATTTTCTGCGTTTTAATACAGCACAGCAAATTCCAGCACCCACACGGCACAGTTTCAGTAGAAAGACGCAAGAATGAGCAGAGGACTGCTCAGAGGAGACAATAGCCACTCACAAACGCCAGCAAGCTAGAGTGGAGGAATGCGTGATAAGTGAAGAATGTGACCACAGAGATAGCCAGCCCGGCTGAAGGAACTCTGCAGCATTCCATGGGGACATTTAACGCCCAGGACATCATAATAAGCAAGGAGGAATGGCTATAAAACCCCCCTGCACACAGAAGGCCCCTTCGTAGTTAGTTTGCCCTGCAGCAGGGAGTCATATGATCTGCTTTTGTTGCTATTCTTACATTTTCTAAAAAGCCAGCAAAGTAGATTTCCAGACACTCATGAAAGATCCACTATACTGAGCAGGCCCAACCATTTTAGCTTTCCAGAGAAGATTTCCTTCCCTCAGTTTGCCTGGCCTTCTGCTCTCCCTTCATCCCAAGATAGTATTTCATTTGGGACTAAAGAAGCGTTAAACAAAAAATATGCTTCCTAGTTTTCAGAAGGTCATATTTTAAAATAATTTGGTTTTAAGACGCTTTCCAGAGGGTACAAAAGAGAGAAAGTCTCTAAAAAGAGGACATGAAAGCCAGGGAAGACTCATGATGTTGAAAATGGGGCCTTAGGCCCAGGAGGATGGACCCTGGCTGGTGCAAACAGTTAAGTGCTCAACTACTAGTCGAAAGGTCGGTGGTTTGGACCTTCCCAGAGGTGCCTCGGAAGACAAGCCTGGCAATCTACTTCCAAAAGGTTATAGCCTTGAACATCCTAGGGAGCACAGTTCTACTGTGTACATATGGGGTTGCCATAAGTTGGAATCGACTCAACAGCAACTAACAACAACAACAAAAAGGCCCAGGAGAAGAAACATGACCCGCTAAAAATCTTGGCCATGTAAGGAACACACCACCTCCCAGTTCTGCTCATGACCTATGGGTCAGACAGGAGGAAGAGAAGGAAGGAAGGAGAAATAAGAATTCATAAACGTAGCCAAGTCTTGATTTTCAGAAGGCAAATTATGTCGAATATAAATGACTGCATTTAAACGCTTTCTACCAAAATGAAATAGAATAGATTCTGCTATCACCTGTTGACCCAGTACTTGTGAAAATGTCTTTTAAACCAAGATATACGGGTTTTTCCATTAACCTATAGAGTTAGGAGTCACATACATAAAAGAAAACATGGTTTTGCTAAAGCTGGTCTGAGGGACTGATGCTGTCTACTAGAAAGATGGAAGGAGGGAAAGGAGGAGGGAGGGAGGGAGGAAGAGAAGGCGTTCTGAACTAGCTGGGAGGATAAGGAAAGCCAAAAACATCTATTCTTAGTAAGTCTTTATAACCATTTTGCAATATTGAAAATGTCACATTTTAAATGCACTTGAAATTCTATCATACGTATCAAGAAGCCAAATATAAATGAAGATCCATTATTTTGTATTATATCAGACATTGCTCTCTGATAAAATTGTGGACAATCACACGTTGGAACTCTGCTAAACCTCCTTCCATGGGGAAAAGGACGTTAAGCAGAAGGCAAGATTTAAAAAAAAGCTTCTTACCTCTTTCTGGCTTCTTCATACTGCCAGTTAAGTCGGACTCGGTCTACAAGTCTTGTTTTATCATCAAAGACAAACTTTCAGGAACAGAAGCAAAAAAAAAAAAGAAGGAAAACATATTAAAAACATATTTTTAATACAACATGATGAATCTTGAAAACATGATGCTGAGTGAGATAGGTCAGACATAAAGGGACAAATATTGTATGACCTCATTTATATGAAATTTTTAAAATAGGCAAGTGTCTAGAGACCAAAGTTTACGAGTAGTTACCAGGGGCGGGTGGAACGGAGGAGGAATGGGAGGAATGGCAAATTATTGCTTCAGGGCTACTGAGTTTCTGTTTGGGATTATGGAAAACTTTTAGAAATGGACAATGGTGATGGTTTAACAACATGGTGAATGGAATTACTGTTACTGAGCTATACACTTAAAAAAAAATACACTTAAGAAGTGTTTAAATGGCAAATGTTTTGATATATGTATCCACAGTAAATTATAAAAAAACATATTTTCAAAATAGAAAATTCATTTCAACAATCAGCAACAATGGAGAACCTTCTTTTCTTTCAAATTGGAAAAGGTCTAGAAAGAAACTCACTAAATAATACTCTGCAGAGACCTCTAGCTGGTGGGGTTGGAATACTTTTGCTTTCTCCAAAGTCGTGAATTTTTTTTTTTTTATAGTGGAAGTATATTCCTCCATTGTGTAATTCCAAGCAACAACAAAAGAAGATTTAAAAGAGATAGGGATACAGTGTGGGTGAATGTCAAAAACATTATGCTGAGCGCAAGAAGCCACAAAGTTTATTACTCCATTTGTATGAAACAGGAGCCCTGGTAGTGCAGTGGTTAAGAGCTACGGCTGCAAACTAAAAGGTCGGCAGTTCAAATCCACCAGCCACTCCTTGGAAACCCTATGGGGCAGTTCTACTCTGTCCTATATAGGGTTGCTATTAGTCAGAATCGATCGACTCGATGGCAATGGGTTTGGTTTCGGTTTAGGGCTAGGGGTTGTAGGGAATGGGGAGTGATTGCTTAATGGGTCTGTGGTATCCCTTGAGGGTGATAAGAATGTTCTGGAACTAGATGAAGGTAGTGGTTTCAAAACACTGTACTAAAATGCCACTGAATTGTACACTTTAACCTGGTTAATGGTTACGTTTATGTTATGTGGATTTCACCTCAATAAAAACAAAAAAGAAAATAGAGAATCACTTAGTAAAAGTTGATACAAAGGCAAAAAGCTTAATCCCATTGCCTCCAGGTCCTCAATACATCTAACACAATGATGTTCCACTCAGAAGGCACAAGATCTGAAGAAGACAGACTAGCTGTGTGAGGTGTGGGCTACAGGACTCCTTCCAAGGTCACACGGTGTATTACACAATGAAAGGTAAAAGGGAAGGGACCATGGTATGGAAATGCCTGGCGTTGGGGAGAATCATCCAGGACTTGAAATCACAACACAACCAGTAGCTGTACTTAAATATTTTTCATACCAATAACATGGAAGTGAACCAAATCCCATACAAAACCAAAAGGACTTGTTTGCAGGATAAATGTAGCTCATCTTGGTTACTTCTTCCTTCATTCCTGGGAATAGCCTACAATTGTATTTTCAATCAACTGGCTCCATTGGTGGATCTGACCTTCCTAGACCATATACCAGAACCACTAAGTCTTTTTTTTTAATTTTTTATTGTGGTAAATGTATACAGAACAAAACACTTGCCATTTCAACACTCTTCACATGTACAATTCAGTGACATTAATTATGTTCATCATGTTGTGCAACCACCATCGCTATCCATTTCCAAATTTTTCCATCACCGTTACCTGAAGTTCAGTGTCTTCTAAACAATGAGCCCTCCTCCCCCACTCCCTCCATCTAGCCCATGGTAACCACCAATAAACTTCGGTTCTTATACACTTGCCTATTCTAGATATTTCATGTAAGTGGGATCATACATTTGTCCTTTTGTGTCTGACTGACTTCACTCAGCATCACGTTTTCAAGGTTCATCCATGTTATGGCATATATCAGAGCGTCATCACTCTATATGGCTGAGTAATATAGGCCACATTTGGTTCATCCATCTGCTGATTGGCATTTAGGCTGTTTTAGTAACCTCATACCAGCAAGTATTTGAAAATATCCTACTTGAATGATCAGTGATGAATTTATTGACAGGAGCTTTGCTACATGCTGATGAGGAATTTCTTTATACCTTTACTGCCTTGAATGACAAGATCAACAAGTGCCTTTCGAGGGACTAAACATACCCCCTGAGATAAGCCACAGTTCTATACATTTGCACAGTTTCAGCTGACGTCCCCCTCCACAATCTCCTCAGCAGAAACATATTTAGGCCGCAGCATCACCTTCTGGAAACTACCTGCGGTGGGGATGAGCTACTTGTCACCTCATCACCATCTTTACTAGAGACCCCTCAGTCAACTTCATCAAGCCCAATACACTTCTAAGCATAGACCTCTAAGCTTCGTTTTAGCACTCTTCTTTGAGAATAAAATGGATGTCTTAGTCAAAAAAGAAGAAGCCTACAGCCAAAACCATTCAATAGGCTCCTGCCTCACACGCCAACATCATGTACCCCAACTGCTAAATTCCAAGGTTTGCCTATATTGCCTACAAATCTGTGGTTGCAAATCCCTGGTCTCAAAAAGCGTGTATGATATACACAAATACCTACCCACTGACTTGAGGCATTAACCAAGTGTGACAGGCAGACCAGACCTGGTATTGTACAATCCCTTCCACTTGAGAGTGGGCTGGGCCTAGTGACTTGACTTTAACCAAGGGAATACAGCAAAGGTGATAGAAAGTCATTGCCGTGAGTAGGTTACAAAAGACTGGGCCTCCCATCTTGCTAACAGCCTTCTCAGTTTGCAAGCTTTGATGCAGCAAGCTGCCCCGTTGGAGAGGTCCACATGGCAAGGAACTGAGGTCCTCAGCCCAACAACCTGTGAGGAACTGAATCCTGAACACAGTCATGTGAGCTTGGGAGTGGATCCTTCCTCAGTCAAGCCTTTGGGTGAGAGCTTAGCCCTGGCACCTTGACTGCAGCCTTGTGAGAGACCCTGAAGCAGGGGAGCCAGCTCAGACTCCTGACCCATAAAAATGTGAGATAATAAAAGTGTACTGTATTAAGCTACTAGGTAGGTTTTAAGATAATTTGTTATGCAGTAATAGCTAACTAATACACTAAGTTGTAGCCTTTGCTACATTTTTCTACAGTAACAAAATGGAGTAGAAAGTACAGGGGTTTAGGGGTCAGCGAAGTAGATTCAAACCCAGATCTGCTTTTCCCTAGCTATCTGATATTAGGTAACCTTACACCTTGGTCTCTTCACCTCTAAAACGGGTGGGAAAAATGTTTAATTTTGTTGGCAGCCAGAAAGCTGTCAGCCCAATGCCAGCCCCCGTACACTACATAGGCTTATAAGCAATGACAGTGTACTACTAGCATTATTACAACAGCATAACCAGCCACTGCCCAGTGAACATTTTTAGAACATCCTACCTAAATCATTAGGAAGCCTTCAAGCTTACCTGTTTCTCACAAACTAGTTAAGAGTATCTCAATTCTAATTCTAATCTTATGATAAACTCCCCAAAAAACTCCAGTTGCCGTCAAGCCAATTCCGACTCATGGTGACCCCATGTGTTACAGGGTAGAACTGCTCCATGGGGTTTTCTTGGTTGTAATCTTTATGGAAGGTGATCACCAGGCCTTTATTCTGTGGCACCACTGGGTGGGTTCAAACTGCCAACCTTTAGGTTAGTAGTTGAGCACAAATTGTTTGCGCTACCCAGGGACCTTAACCATATGATAAGAAGCAATGAATTACTTAAGGAATTCAATGACTCTTGTACTTCTTTCCTTCCCTCGCTCTGAAATCTTTAGGCAAAAGGCTGGGCATTTCTGACTTAGAGATTCTTCTTTCTCTGGGTTAAAGATGGTGACCATATTCTTTAAACCAAAGGAGACACATGGTCACAAGTATACTTTTGAGAACAATAAGGAGAAAATTGAAATTGGGACTGTTTCAGAAAATCCAAGACATAAAGAGTCATTATTTATTATATTATGCACCTCGAAGAGGCACTACTGACAAAACTTTAAATTGGCTAATTATTTAAAACCCTGAGTGTTCCATATTTTTTCTGTTGTCTTTTTTTTTTGTCTTCTGCATTCCATTGATACCTCATCTTAATAAGCCCTAAAAAAAAAAAAAAAGAAACAGTCCAAACTGCTTTTCCATGTGGTAGCAAATGAATGTGAAAGTCCCCTCACTGACATTACGACAGCAGTGTCTGTAAATATTCACCACCCTGCTTCAAATAGTGATTGCCAACCTTGTTTTTCTGTCTAACTTAAGGCTTTGCAAATTAACAAAAGCGGCATTATAGAATCCTTCCAAGTCTCACACAAAATTAATTTTAATTCAATTTCCTGACATTCTGTTAGAGGAATAAGAAACAGCATTTGAATATAATTCTAGGGTGGCTCAGCTACAAAAAGCCTTTAGGAATCACTGGTTGAAGCCAGCCAACTCCGCACGGGCTGATCACTTGTTTTTGTAAATAAAGTTTTATTGGCACACAGCCACAGACATTCATTTACATATCATCTGTGGCTACTTTTGCAGTACTGCGGCAGAGTTAAGTAGTTTCGACAGAGACCACATGGCCCACAAAGCCAAAAATATTTACTATCTGGTCCTCTACAGAAATAGTTTGCCAACCTGTACTCAAAAAAGTCGTATGTCTGTCAAGAAAACATTTAAACTCAAGTTTCAAAAGGATTCTGCCATTTGTAAGCATCCAAATCACAAGGTTAGAGGCACTAAGCAGTTCAACTGCCTCCCATGCCATTGAGCCTTCTCAGCTGGATGTGAGACACAGTTATTTTCTCTTCAAACTGAACTGCACCAAAGCCAAAATAATTCTGACGTGAAAATGGAAAATTAAACAAAACGAGTGATGGGAACACAAAAGCCACCCTCTTCTCTTTCAGCACCCTCGTTCTTTTCCCCGGGAAAGTATACCTCTCCAATGATATCAGTCTGAGACCCAGCATCACAGAACTGTTGAGGTAAACAGGAATCGACAAGCACGCCCGGATTGGGAGGAAAATCTTGTAGAGAGTCGGTAAGAGAGAAGCTATTCTTGAAGCCATCGGTAAGCTTAGCCAGGCTCTGGAATAGAATGAGACAAGAGATTTGAATAGAGATGTCAGTGCTGATCCTCCCCTTAGGAGGAGCCTTTCTGCTTTGCTTCTAGGTCTGCTACTTGATTACGAGAGATTTTTCCCACTCTGGCCCCCATCATTACATTCAAAAGAAATGTTTTTCACCACATGCTCCTTTAAGAAGATTCTTCGTCATTTAAATGAGATAGAGACTGAGTCATCCTGGCAACGTGGGACTCTATATACAGAGAACAATTGTGGGACCATTTTCACTATTTTTTAAACCTTCATATTTCCTAAAGAAAAACATGAGCAATTCAATACGAAACTCTCTATGAGTGAATGAGTCTGAGAAAGATTAATACCCGCTCGAGATCTTAATAGATAAACCGCACAGAGGACGAAAACATCTCTCAGATGATGCTTGCCTATTTCCATAACCTGGTTTTTAAGTCATAATTCTACATGGTCAAAGGTAATCTCTTACGAGTGCTCAATCAGTTGCTGTGGAGTCAATTCCAACTCATGGCGACCCCATGTGTGTCAGGGTAGATCTGTGCTCCAATGGGGTTTTCAATGGCTAATCAGCAGGCCCTTCTTCCAAGGTGCTTCTGGGTGGACTTGAACCGCCAACCGTCTGGTTAGCAGCCAAGTGCATCAACCATCTGTACTACCCAGGGACTCCCATATGATGTTAATTTGTGAAAAGTTAGAGTATGTATTCTGGCACTGGAACAATTCGGTGTGGAAATCAGATTTTCTACCATTTCTTCAGACTTTTGAAGAAATGGCAGAAAGAGACATTACTACAAACACAAGAATCAGAGCAGCCAGGTGCAGAATGACTCATGTAGCTGGCCCTAGACTACCTGGCTGTATGTAGTCGTCTTGCCATGGGTTAACAGTGTTGAGTTAGGATAAGAAAGACAAAAGGAATTATTTAATTTTAATGGAAGAGAACTTTGCCTGTGCCTCTCC
The DNA here is from genome assembly GCF_030014295.1 of Loxodonta africana. Taxonomy (NCBI): domain Eukaryota; kingdom Metazoa; phylum Chordata; class Mammalia; order Proboscidea; family Elephantidae; genus Loxodonta; species Loxodonta africana. The sequence goes on along the minus strand of NC_087369.1, from coordinate 11,116,765 downwards.
CTGGAGCTTCTCGAACACAGAGACTTCCAAGAAGATGCTGGGGCCTGAAGCGTCTTCCAGAAATTCTATCTCCTGCCTCCATGGCAGGGAACCCAAGCAAGGCAACAGGTTGGCTTATCCCAGCCCTGTACATTGTGGCCTTAGAGAGGCCAGGGCAGGGCGCCCTGCTTGATTGTCCAGGGGGACACCTCTGTGTCCCCACCAGGAGAGACCCTGGGCCACATCAGGGCTTGGGCTTGCCTTATATAGAGAATGGATGTTCGACTGCAGCCCACACGGAGGCCTCAGAAACAGCAGCTGTTCCTGTTGTCACTATTGCTTCAAGAAACTCTAATAAGTCATCATTCACTTATCATGACCCGGAGAGGTTATTTGTACATATGGATTTTGGGGTTCTGTCTTCCAAGGCTCTATCTAATTCAGTAGGCCTGGGGCGGAGCCTTGTAATCTGCATTTTTAACATGCACCAAGTGACTTGAAGCAATCAGCCCACTGCCTTGGCTTCAGGAAACACCACCAAACCCAGTCATTATTTGTGCGCCTGTCTCATTTGGCCTTTGAGTCTGAGCTGGCACGTCGTACATTCCACAGAATCTAGACACAGGCCTTCCAGGCACTAGGGATTCATTTAGTGTGGTGACGGAAAAAGAAGCACCTGAATGCATTTCAACGTCAAGCAGAAAGACCAGCATGCGCTCACTTGCAAAACTGCAAAAGCTCAATACTCCCGGCTATGTAATTTAAAAACATCCACATGGTGGAACACCAGGCGGCCACATCAAAGGAATGAAGCAGCTCCTTGTGTACACATATGGGAAAAGGAAGGGGACAGTGTGGTCACATGAGTGAGTGTAGGGCAGTGTGCAAAGTCCCAAGCTGTGTGGGAGGGCAGCTGAACACGCATTCCTATTTCTGTGTGTCTGTGCAAAAATGGGACGGGTGCTCAATCAATCAATCAAAGTAGTCAGAACAGGGTGGACAGGAAGACTTCTTATCACACACCTTTTCCATTATTTTGATTGTTGAAGAATGTGAATGTATTATCTACTGCTGTCAGTTGAACTGTGCCCCCCAAAAAGATATGCTCAGGTTCTAACCTCCGGTACCTGTAAATGTGACCTTATTTAGAAATAGGGCCTGTGCAAAAGTAATTAAGGTATGGCCATACTGGATTAGGTGGGCCCTCAATCCAGTGACTGGTGCCCTTCTAAGAAGAATGAATTGAGACACAGGGAGAAAGCCACGTGGCAACGGAGGCAGAGATAGCGGTGATATGTCTATAAGCCGAGGAATGCCAGGATTGCCAGCAACCACCAGAAGCTAGAAAAGGCAAGGGAAGATTCTTCCCTAGAGCCTTTAGAGAGAGCATGGCCCTGCTGACACCTTGACTTTGGACTTCTGGCCTCCAGAATTGTGAGAGAATATATTCTCATTGTTCTAAACCATCTGGCTTGTGATTCTTTGTTATGGCAGCCCTAGGCAGCTAACATACCTATTTTAAAACATATTTTACATATACATATATATGTTGAGTTGCTGTTTGTTGCTGTTGTTGTGTGCATCGAGTGGATTCTGACTCATAGCGACCCCATGTGACAGAGGAGAACTGCCCCATAGGGTTTTCTTGGCTGGAGTTTTTATGGGAGCACATTGCCAGGTCTTTCTCCTGCAGAGCCGCTGGGTGGGTTCAAACCACTGAACTTTCAGTTAGCAGTTGAGCTCCTAACCGTCTGCGCCATCAGGGCTCTTTTACAATATATAGATATATGAAAATATTATATTTTTTTTAGACAAGCCAGATGACTAGACAGTGGCTCTGAGGAGCAGCTGCATCCCTGCCTCTCACCTGCATCAGATCCCGCCTCTCCTTCTCGCCTGTACAAATGGCTTTCTTGATGGTCCGGAGCTCATTCATGATGGCCTGTGCCTCGTCCAGCTTATAGTTGGTGTGAGCACTTGACATCTTACGGTCAATCCTGGTTAAGAAAGAAAAATAAGAGTCATTCCACATGAGATCCTAAGATTTCATTAAACAAGCCAAAAAAGCTTCACAGAAAGGTAAGACCATTAAAAACAACGTTTTGGCAAAGAGAAAGACAGATGGCCATAAAACCTTCCTTCCTTGTGGTAAATGCAAAGAAATGCAACTCTGCTGGGTGGACGACTTCCTTTGCTCCATGAGAATCCTACGCAGGTGAGAATACTCCAGTGAGAATGCCCATGTTCTCTACTAACGATAAAGCAATGAGATAATTGGCTTTAGTAATTTCCCAAGATTGTAAACTCCCTGAGAGTAGGACTGTGTCTTATTTGTTCATCCTCAGCATCTAGGTTAGTGGTCAAAAATGCATAATAGACATACAAATGAGATCTATGTGCAAGGAAAATACATGGGAAACAGCAGAAAGTAAAGAACTTTCAATAATGGTGCCTTTAGCAAAAGTTGGAAAATTCTGTCTTCTCTATTTATCTCTCTTATTTAACTTTGGTTCTCATTTATTACTCTCTCCTACCCGCCTTCTCAATTCTTTCCTTCCATTCAAATATCTATCTATCCATGCATCCATCCATCCTTCCATATATCCATGCATCCATCCATCCTTCCATATATCCATCCATCCTTCCATATATCCATCCTTCCATATATCCATCCATCCATCCATCCATCCATCCATCCATCCATCCATCCATCCATCCATCCATCCATCCATCCATCCATCCTTCCATGTTTCCTTCCTTCCTTCCATGCTTCCATCCATCCTTCCGTATAGCCATCCATCCTTCCATATATCCATCCATCCATCCATCCTTCCATGCTTCCTTCCTTCCTTCCATCCTTCCGTGCTTCCTTCCTTCCTTCCATCCATCCATCCGTCATCCTTCTTTCCTTCCTTATTTCCATTCATCCATGCGTCCATCAGTGCATCCCTCGGTCCAAATATCCTCCCATCCATCCATCCATGCATGAATGTATTTATCCTTCTAAATATCCTTCCTTCCTTCCTCCCTCCCTCCCTCCCTCCCATCCATCCATCCATCCTTCATTCATCCTTCTTTCCTTCCTTATTTCCATTCATCCATGCATCCATCAGTGCATCCCTCCAAACATCCATCCATCCAAATATCCTCCCATCCATCCATCCACATATGAATGTATTTATCCTTCTAAATATCCTTCCTTCCTCCCTCCCTCCATCCATCCATCCAAATACCCATCCTTCCATTCAAATGTCTGTCTGTCTGTCTGTCTGTCTGTCTACTCAAACATCCATGTATCCATTCAACACTTGCGCATGCCAGGCCTGGTTCTGTGTGGTAGGGGCAGAACACTGTACAAAACAAGACTTGGCTCTGGTTTCAAAGAGCAGACAGTCTTTCTGTAGCCTATCCTTTTTCAAATCACGTCTAAGTCTTGAGCCTTGGTAGCCCTCAGGGCTAAAGAAGTTGTAAAACTTTGCTCTAGAAATGGAACAAACTCCTCTTCTGGAAAGTACTTAGCTTATGTTCTAGGTTCCAAATCTACCGTAACATGGGTTCTGGTTCTAAATGTTTTCCCCGTGTTATCCTGAAAAGCTGGATCCTTGACTACCAACCCAAAGTTCTCTACTTTTCACTCACAAAAACATCCCAGCGTGCCAGCGAATATGTGCCACATTCCAGCACTACCATTCAGTAGCGATGGGACCTTGGGCAGGCTACTCCACCTCTTTACACCTGTTTCCTTATGTGTAAATGGAGGTGCTAAAAATATTTCTCTTCTAGGGTAGGTGAGAAACTTAATGAGGAAAAGCAAGGGAAGGGCTCATTGGGCAGGATGCCAGGTGTATAATGTTTGCGGTGATTGTCATTATCAGGGTAACGTTGAATCTACTCATTTATGGTAGGAAAAGTCAATGATTTACCAACTCCAGTCCTTCTCTATCATTAACAAATTCCCTGCAGCATATATCACAACTCACAACAAAACTTGGCACGAGAGGTATTTGAATAATCGGCACCCTTGAAATAGGAGCAGGGCAAATAAAACAAGCAGCAGGAACCCATTCGCTCCTTGGGAATAAGGGCACTAGAGTTAGACAGCATGGCTGTTGCCCATCAGGTACAAATAAAATGTTTATGGAAAGAGTCCTGAGCACTTTCATGCAGACAGTGGATACGAGCATACCACTGGACCCCAAACATCAAGTGGCAACACCCCTAAATCCAAATACCACCTGCTCTTCTGAGCATGCCCAGAATGCTTCAAGTGTACAGACTCTTAAGTTTCTAAGACACATATTTCCTTGATTGTTCCTACAAAGCAGAATTCTTGACTTACACAACTTTATCAAACAGTACGTGTATTAATTCGGAAAAGGAGGGTAAGCATAGTTGCACAACTTGAAGGATGTAATCAATGTCACTGAACTATACATGTAGAAATTGTCGGATTGGTGTATATTCTCAACAATAACAAAAAATAAATAACTTTTTTAAAAGTACATGTATTCTTAAGCATAAGAGTGTTTGGTGCAGCAAGATAAACTAAGAGAGAAAGAAGAAAAGTCTGGGATGTGGACACTTTTTTTTCCTTTCTCTCTGCTCTCATGAAAGCCCAGAGTTGGCACCTTCACAAAAGAGTTCATCTGAAAGATCAAGGTGGTAAGCTTTAATACTTCACAGCACCCTGAGGGGCATCGTGAGATTTAGCCATCGAATATAAAATGCTCTTAGCATAGTGATGGCACTTAGCATAGTGATGGCTGTTAAAAAGTGGTAGCCATAGCAAGGACAGGGACAGTGGCACAGCAGGAATATTAATCCTTTATACATTTTGAAAATTCTTTTATATTGTCCCTCAAAACCGGCCCCACTTCCACCACAATGACTGGCTTTATCACTCACTGCTGTTGCCTTACACAGGCCTACAGGTCAACTGCGATACCCACGAGAGGCCTTTTACTTTCTGACCCACAATGTTATGCAGGGCATGCTATACGGCCAACAGGTATAATGGAAAGGGAACAGACCCAGAAGTCAGGGCTTAGCTCTGATGCAAATTAACTGTCACCTGAAGAAGTCTCAACACCCAGGAGTCTTGGTGACTTTGTGAAGGTACCAGGCTTAGGATGGGGTTCCCAAACCTAGCTGACCACCAAAACCATCTGTGAAGTTAAAAAAAAAAAAATACAGTGTCCTGGGTCCCCCTACAGATGGAACTAGAAGATTTCTTAATTCATCAACCAGGTCCTAGAACCACTAGGCTGGAGCCTGTTTTCATACTAATTATTAGCGGATGGACGCTATATAACTGTCATAATGAAACGGACAGGGCAGTGGTGGCTCAGTGGTAAAATTCCTGCCTTCCTTTTGGGAGACTCAGGTTCTATTCTGGGCCAATGCACCTCATGTGAGGACACCACCCACATGTCAGTGGAGGCTTGCCTGTCGCCATGATGCTGAACAGGTTTCAACAGAGCTTCCAGACTAAGATGGACTAGGAAGAAAGGCCTGGTGACCTGCTTCTGAAAATCAGCCAATGAAAACCCTATGGATCACAATGGTCCGATCGCATTGCACATGGGGTCACCACGAGTCAGGGGCCGACTCAATGGCAGCTAACAACAACAACTAAATTAAACTCACACGTCCTCTACACATTTCTAAATATCCTCTGAATCGACAGTAGAAAGACTTGTGACAGAGAACCATTTCTGCACTAAATTGTTCACAGACAAAGCAACACCAGAAACAGAGATGAAACTTTTGCATTCCATCTCCAGTTGGGGAGTGCGGGCTGGGGGGAGGCCCCTGTAGAGTGCGGTTTGTCTTACAGGGATACCAGAAACGCCAAGACATATGACGGCAGAACACACAAAGCACAGGGAAAGCCCATGTGTTTTTCCATTTTAGACACTCTATGGAGAGAACGGAAAGCGAAGAGTCTCTGACGCAAGGCAGAAATACAAGGCCGTACATCTCACAGCACTAAATCTGCCAACAAAGTGGCCCAACTTTTCTCTCACGGAAAATCTAGACTCATTTACGTAATAATGGCTCCTTGTATTCATCTTCTGATAAAGGGGCCTTCCGATATATGCATTTTTAATTGGAAATTAAATGAACCACATGTGGTTCACGAACCACAACACATCGAATCTAATGAAGTCTGTCGAAGAGGGTTATTACCCCATTTCCAGACAGCAAGTCCGAAGTCAGAAAAATCGGGTTGTTCTCTAGCACCTCTGCTAACCGGTTCTACCTGCTTCTCCTACATCAGAACTACAGCAAATAAATCCCCACACTGCACTAATACCCACAGAGAGCGATGAAGCTCTACCACATTAAATAAATTTTTTTCAAGTGCCTGGAAATAAATGCTAATCGAATATCCATATAGGTTACGGACACATACCCATTGTTAAGGCTGCAATATGAGACTCTAACCATGTCAGCTCGGTTTTATACTTAAACATGATTTACTTACAGCTTTTAGGAGCTATAAATCCTGACAGTGTGGCCATCAGGAAATCTTGGAAGGGACCCAGCAGCCTCTCAAGGCACTGAATTATAGGATGGGAATGGCTGCCACACAAAGGAAAACAAGGCCCAATTTCCGACAGGAGCAGGATCAGCAGTCCCTGGAATTGAGTCCATCAGTAGACACGGCAGAGCAGTCGTGAGAACAGAAACTGACCACGAGGGAAGGGGCCTGGGTACTGATGGTGGCTCACTGCATGTGGCTCTGAGACCTTGAAGAAGAGCTAAGTCTTATCTGAAAAAATAAGAAGACTGGACTCCAACAGTTGTTTTTCCCCTGTTGTGAGGGTGTCCTGGAGTGGGGAGACAGGAGTAGCTAAGGGGGCTCAGAAACCCTCACCCCTGCTTCAACGAGTAGCTCCTCTTTGCTCAGTCTTATATATTCCAGTTCCATATAAGCTGTTGTTTATAGGGAGCAACAGTGAAAAAGATTCCACTGTTAAAAAAAGGAGCAAATGGATGTTTATAGCAGCATTATTTATAATAGCCAAAAGGCAGAACCAACTCAAATGTCCATCAAGTGATGAACAGATAAACACAATGTGGTTCATCCATACAGTGGAATGCTGTTCAGCCATAAAAAAGAATGAAAAACCGATTCATGTTACAGCCCGCTTGACCCTTGTTACAGCATGCTTGAACCTCGAAAACATCACGCTGAGTGAAAGCAGCCAATAACAAAGGGCCACATATTGTATAATTCTATTCAAAAGAAATGTCCAGAATATGAAAATCTATAGAGACACGAAGTAGATTAGTGGTTGCCTAGGAGCCCTGGTGGCCCAGTGGTTAAGAACTATGGCTGCTAATCAAAAGGCTGGCAGTTCGAATGCACCAGCCGCTCCTTGCAACCCTATGGGGCAGTTCTACTCTGTCCTATAGGGTCGCTAGGAGTCAGAATCAACTCAAGGGCAATGGGTTTGGTTTTGGTTTAGGGCATTGGGGGATGAGGAAATGGGAGGAGTGATAGTTAAAGTTGTGAGGCTCCTTTTTTAAGTGATGGAAATGTTCTAAAATTGACTGTGGTGATGGTCGCATGTATCTGTGACGACTGAATTGTACACTTGATACGGGTGAATTGTGTGGTAAGTGAATTACATCTCAAAAAATCTTTCCTTTTTTTAAGTGTAAAAGCCATGATATAACACAGTCTCAAAGCTCTAGATAGCTCTGACATACCATCAAGAACTAGTATATAAAAATAGCTAGATCTATCACCTGGTAAGGTGACTGAGTCTTATTACGTGTTTTATATTTGTTCTCTCTTTTAATCCTCTCGACCACCTTAGAGATAAATATAATCATCTTAGCCTTTATAATGAATACATTGAGGCTCGGAGAGACTAACTAAGGAGCCCAAGATCCAACTGCACATCTCCCAACTCGAAAACTTGCATCTGATCAGTGTGCGCAATGCTTCTTCCTACTATGTATGCACACTGCTGAGAGTGTCACCAATCACACCCCTGTAGAAGCTAGGCAAACTTGGCTCATAGGTTTTCATATGTGCAAAGTACGTTTCATACAACTCAAACCATGGCCATTTTTCAATTGTAATAAATCTTCATCTAAAAAAAACTTCAAAGGAAAGGTAACCTCTCTTCCTTCACATCTGTAAAACTCACTTATTTGAGAGTTCTCTCTTCTTTAAAAGTCCTATACAACTGAAGTTTAGTCAAATTCAGACGGCATGCTTAATTTCTCAGGATTTTCTAAAATATCATTGTACTCAAATTCATGTAGAAAATCACAACATGTGTGGCTACCAAAGAATTGTCTTATTTTAATTTTAATTAAGGGCCCAAGACAGTGCTCACATCTCAAATAAAATTAGAGAATAAAAGCCAGTACTAATAAAGACATAAGATATTAAAAAAAAACATAAAAACAGACAAAAATTGGTGTGCAGACATAGCTCGTGTTTCCTTTTCAACCCTCTATATTTTGCTACTAAGCTTTAGGGAGGTTAAGTGACTTGCTCAAGGTCACACAACCAGTAAGAAGTACAGTGACATTCACAGCTGAGGCTTCCTCACGCCAGCACTCATCCACTTCATGGGTGGGTGAGCAATTCCCTTAAAGTAAAGGCCTCCAAATCCACATTTGTGTCAAAGCAAAAGACTATCCACATAACCAAATTTTGTCCCAAAGTTGGCTTTTGAAAGAAATGGGCTGAAAAAAAAAAAGAAAGTGAAGCTTCATCTTCAAATGATGAACATAGTATAATAGCTGAAAGGCATTTCAGAGACATTTACCACCAACCTTTCCCTCCCCTAAAGTTTCCATAGGTGGTGTTCAACTTAAGATGTTGAGAGAACTGTACTGGAAAAGTAAGAGTAAAACAGAACAACTTCTTAACCCCACATCTTGCTGAAAAAGCCTCCCAGGCCTCGAAATAGAGTGCACATTAATACCACAGATTAGAACCCAAATGAATGTGAAGTTTTGTCACAGCTTCTGCCTTCTACATCACCAGCTCTGGCGGGGGACCTTGACTGAGCCTCTGAGAACTTCTGGCAGGCCTTCGATCAACAGCAGGTCCCACAGCAGGTACACTGCTCTTGCTGTTTCCACCCCCATTTTTGTAGGCTTTACTGTTATCTGAGTCTTGCCAGCATTTTCGCATGGACTGTACCTTATGTGCTATGTAATGGGACACTGTTCAATCGAAGCCTGCTCTAACTGTGAACAATCGCATTCTCTTCTGAAATGACTAAATCCCCTCAGACAGAAAACACTTCCGATATTTAATAACGCCTCATTCTAGGATCAAATGCTCAGCAGTGTATAGCCGCTGTTATTTAAGGAAACGAATGGTTACTTTAACTTCATTCACACCACCCCCATAGGGAAGTTAATCAAGCAATTAAAAGGTTCGAAGCAAAGTGGCTTGCCCTATGGTTAAAACAGCACCTCATGGAAGCTGGTTATTGGAACATGTGGTGAGCGCTCTTTCTGTGATTTGAACAGCAGTGATAATAGGACTTATAAAAACATAAGGTCACAATACAAAATATAAGACAGATTTTAGAAGAGAAGGAAACGCTAGAGGGCAGTTAAGAAGACAATTGTTAGTTGCCACCGAGTCAGCCCTCGACGCATGACAACCCCACGCACAATGGAACAAAACACTGTTTGCTCCTGCACCATTCTCGTGATCATCTGCAGATCATACTGTCATATCCATAAGGTTTTCTTTGGCTGGTTTTCGGAAGGAGATCACCAGGCCTTTCTTCCTAGTCCATCTTAGTCTGGAAGCTCTGCTGAAACCTGTTCAGCATCCTAGCAACACACAAACCTCCACTGACAGACGGGTGGGGGCTGGGCATGAGGCACACTGGCTGCTAAGAAGGCTATGAGGCTGATCTACAGAGACCTCCTGAGAGCCTCACAGGGCGGGAAACAAAAAGGGGAGAAGGAGGGGTGAGCAGGGGGAGCCCGGGACATTTTTAGGGCAGTGAAACTCTTCTGCATGATACTGTAATGGCGAACACGTGACCTTAGGCATTTGTCAAAACCCACAGGACTCTACAGCACAAAGAGTGAAGCTTAATGTCAACTATGGACTCTAAACCAAAACCAAACCCACTGCCGTCAAGTCGATTCCGACTCATAGCGACCCTATAGGACAGAGTAGAACTGCCCCATAGAGTTTCCAAGGAGCACCTGGCGGATCTGAACTGCTGACCTCTTGGTTAGCAGCCATAGAACTTAACCACTACGCCACCAGGGTTTCCACTATGGACTCTAGTTAATAATAATGTATCGATATTGGTTCATCAATTTTAACAAATGTACCTCAGGAATGCAAGGTGTTAATACCAGAAGAAACAGTGCAGTGAGGATAGGGATATACAGGAAACCTGTTCTTTCTGTACAATATTTCTATAAACCTAAAACTGTTCTAAAAAAACAATAATAATCTATTAGGTCCGATGGGATAGATGTTTTAAGGAAAATGGAGTAGGGGGCAGAGTACGATAAAGAGGGCTTCTTTAGATAGGGTGGTTAAGCAAGAATCTTGGCAAGATGTCATCTGACCAGAGACCTACGGGAAGGGAGGGAACAGGCGTGCAGGAATTTGGGGGAAAGAACATTGCGGGCACAGGAAACTACAAGTACCCATGCGAAAGGCAGGAAGGTGCCGGGTGCGATGGGCAGCCAGCAGGGAGGCCAATGGGGTTGGCGTGGGTGAGTGAGGGGGAAACCAGTGGGAGATGAGGTTGGGACTGGGAGCCCAGTCAGCCTGAGTCTGGATTTTTTTCTGTGTGAGAGAGAGAGCCATAGGCGCACAGCAGAGGATATATTTTCAAAGCAACCCTGTGGCTACCACGTGAGAACAGCAGTCGCGGTGGAAGCTGCGCGAAGGGATCAGGTTGCAGGTGCAGAGACATCACACCCTGGACGACGTATGAGGGAAAAAGGGGGGCAGGGCGGTGTTTGCCTAGAAGGTCTTCCACCGCTGCAACTGCGGGTGCTCACGGACGTCGTAGGCACGTGGCGAAGAAGGGCTTCAGCGTCAGGTGAGCCTGGGGAACTCAGGGTTCGCCAATGTCAAAGGAACTTCCTGACTGCAGGACAACTCAGAATCTAAAGCCAGGTACATTCTAGATCAAGAGGTGAGAACTAGAGAGGAAAGTCTCCTCGCACCCAATTGGTGCGCCTCATGGATCACCCATTTGCGTACATCATTGTTCTGATTCTTCCTCCTTTGCCTCTGGCTACAAGTAACAAGTTACATTAAAATAATTTTACAAAACAAGCTTCCAAAACTTTGGGTCAGGAGAGTCCAGTAGATATTCCACTGGCAAAGAATAGTCCAATTTTTCTGAAGACTTTCATTATTCATTGTGTCGCTCCTTGTTGTGTTTTCAAAAACAGTTTCATCAAGTATTCATAAAGCATATATACACACACACACACACACACACACACATCCTGAGAACTTTTATAAAGGGCAGCAAGAGAAACGCAAATCAAAACTACCCTGAGATACTACTTCTCCTCTACAGACTGTCCAAAACTCAACAGCTTGACAACACACTCTGTTGGCAAAGCTGGGGAAATGGAAACACTCTTCTTTCGGTGGTAGGAATGAAAAATGTCAACCCTTGTGATGGTGAACTTTATCTGTCAGCTTGGCTGGGTTGTGGTGACCAGCTGCTTGGTCAAAGACTAGTCTAGATGTTACTGTGAAGGTATTTTGTAGCTGTGGTTAACATCTACAATCAGTTGACTTTAAGTTAAGTAGACTACCCCTGATAATGTAGATGGGCCTCCTCCAATCATTTGAAGGCCTTAAGAGCAAAAGCTGAGGCTTCCCAAAGGAGAAGCATTCTGGCTCAAGACGATAACAGAGAAATCTTACCTGAGTTTCCAGCCTGTTGCCTGTCGTATAAATTTTAGACTTGCCAGCCCCCACAACCACAGGAGTCAGTTCCTTAAAATCAATATCTATTTATCTGAAGACCTGGTGGTGCAGCGGTTAAACGTTAAGGCTGCTAACCAAAAGGTCAGCAGTTCAAGTCCACCAGCCGCTCCTTGGAAACCCTATGTGGCAGTGCTACTCTGTCCTATAGGGTCACTATGAGTCAGAATCAACTTGACAGCAGCAGGTTTGGTTTTTTGGTCTATCTCTTTCTCTCCCATTTTTCTGGAGAACTTTGATAATACCCCCACAGGGGGAAATCTGATACTATCTAACAATACCACAAATGCATTTGCCCTTTTAATCTGGCAATCCCACTTTCAGAAGCTTATCCTGAAAGATACGCATGCAAAACCTTAGGTGAACCACTAATGGGAAAAGTTATAAATAGATGCATCAGGCTGACAGTGCTGGAAGTCCCTGAGAAGATTCTCATCACAAAAGAAATAACCGAACAGTAACGTCCTCCTGATGGAAGTAACACACTCCCACCTGTAAAATATTCTTGCCAAGGGGAAAAAAAAACCAAGCTTGAATCAGATCAAGCCTCTGGAACTAATCACTCCAGTTTGCATAAATAACAGGAGACAGGGGAACATGTTAAATGGTACCAGGCAGATTCAAGCAGCAAAATCCACCATGAGGGAAATCCTACCAAACCCCAAAACCAACCCCGTTGCCGTTGAGTGGATTCCAAGTCACAGTGACCCTGTAGGACAGAGCTGAACTTCCCCATAGGGTTTCTAAGGCTACAATCTTTATGGAAGCAGACTGTCACATCTTTCTCCCATGGAGCAGCTTTTGTGTTCCAACTGCCAACCTTTTGATTAGCAGCCAAGCACTGAACCACTGCGCTGCCAGGGCTCCTGGAAAATTCTACAGAAAAAGCAAATTAGTTTCCTCAACAAATTGAGTTAAAAACAAAAAAGGATGGAAAAGTGCATATGGAAAGACATATCAACCAACTGCAATGTATACATTTGCATTTGAATCTTGATTCAAACAAACCTAGAAAATGTGAAAATTCCCCGGGGAGATGAGGATATTAAGGACTTACTGTGGAGTATGCTGGAGTCCCTGGGGGGTGCAACCAGTAACACGCCTGGTTGCTCACCAAAAGGCTGGGGTTTCCAGCTCATCCAGAGGCGCCTCAAAACAAAGGTCTGGTGATCTACTTATGAAAAAGCAGCCACTGGAGACCCCACGGAGCACAGTTCTGACACGCATGGGGCTGCCGTGAGTCGGAAGGGACCGGCCGGCTGGCTGGCAAGCATGGGAAGGGTATTACCGTTACGGCTTTGAAAAGAGTCCATAATTTTAGGAGATATGTTTCTGAATTAACAATCACTCTGGGATTTGCTTCAAAATAAGGCAGTGGGAACATGGGTGTTGGGAGGGTTGAGAGACAAAACTAGACAGGCCACATGTTGTTCATCGTTGAAGTGAAGTGAAGGGTACACGAGGCTTTCATTATACTATTCTCTCTGCCTTCATATAAGTTTGACACTTCCCATAATTAAAAGTTTAGCTAGAGAGTGAAATCACTCAGACACGAAAGGGCAAATGTGGTATGATCCCACTTATATGAAGGATCTAGAACAGGCAAATGCAAAGAGACCAAAGTAGGTTGGTGGTCACCAGGGCCTGGGGGCCAGGGAAACGGGGAGGTTTCTGTTTGGATGATGGAAAACTTTTGGAAATGGATAGCGGTGATGGTTGTACAACATGATGAATGTAATGAATGTCACTGAACTGTATACATTTAAAAATGGTTAAAATGGAAAAATATTAACAAAAACATTTACAAAGGTTTAGATGGCAATTTTTCATTACATATATATTTTACAGTGAAATTTGAAGTTTAGCTACAGACATGCATGCGTGTGCATATTCTATCATAATCCAGAATATGTGTCCATGACCAGCTCTCCTCTATAAAAATTCATAACATATACAGATTTAAAAAAAAAATACAAAAGGTTCTTTTTTCCTCACTTGGACCCAAGCAGAATGAGGGATCCCTTGCTAGCCAGGAAAGCTCACCAAGATAAACAAGTTGAGCTTAAAACGTTATAAGCAGCCAAACTCCTGGTGAGGTGCTCTGGGAAAAAATACACTGGATATTCTGGGAAGCAAGAACAGCAGAAAAATTTCTAGAGGAAAATCTGGGCCTTTGCCTTAAATTGATGTTCATAATAAAATCAGAGAAGTCCGCTGATGTCCAAGAGCTCATCTATTATGTGCTTCTAGTCAGGATTTTATGGTAGGACTGCGGGGCAGGGTGGGGGGGGGGATCACATTTTCAATGCCTAAAACCTATTTTTAAAAATTCTCAATAATCTAAATTTGCATCATTAGGTCCAAATGTAAAAGTCCTATCTTCGACACCAGAAAAATAATTTTAGTCTCATTGCCTGTGTAACTCAAAGGAAGGTTAACAGATTATTTTTCACTTTTAAAGAATTTTAAGAGCAGCGTGTCAGTGTGTGTTCTCTCCTTCCTGTGAGGTTGCATAACAGAATAAAGCAACCACGCACAGGGAAAATGCAATGTTTGATGGAGAGAAAATACAACTTTCAATGGAACCAAGGCAATGTGTAGATTAAGCAACGGTCTGGCGTCTGCTCAGTCTGGAAAACCTCCATGCCCCATAGGGTTCGTACTGCTGGGTGTGGGTCCCTCAGGACCAAGGCCAGGTCCAGAACCTTACCCCGTGCCCTTCTCAGGGGAGGCTGCTCCATGAGCTCCAGCAGGCAGGAGGATACTCCCCTTGGAAAGGGCCAAATTCACAGTCACTGCTCCCAAACGTGGGATCTTGCTAATGAAAGTAGCAAAAGAAGACCAAGAGCACTAGCCCCTTGCTTTGCCAGGAGCACAACCCACACTCCGCTCTGGCTGCCAGTGTAAACTTCACACTCGCCCAGCACTAGCTTCTGCTTCCCACTTCATTACCCTGGAGCAGGGCGGCTGCCCTTCCCATCCTTGACACTATTGCAACTAAAAGAGACGAATGCCTTCCTGGCCATTCCATGGGGAAAGAGGCTTTCTGAGTCATCTGAGCACTCTGCAGTTTCTTTTCTACATCAGTCTGAAACTGACTTGGGAATACCACCTTTGTCTTCAAATGAGGACAATGGAGAGAGAATGATGGCCCCTAAGCAAAGGAGCAGCCACTAACCCCACAAGCCCATGACAAGACCCATCTCTAGAAGCGAAAGGCACCAGGCTTGGCTCCCCTCTGTGGCATGGGGTCCTGTGCAGCCTTAGACTGCTCCTAAACCACCCTAAACCCTGATCCACTTCCTGAGCACTTCTGTGAGCAAGGATTAAATTAGCTGCAACCTCTAGCACATGGGATGCCTGGCACTAAAATTATGTACGATCTACAGGTGAGACAGCAGCGATTCAGTGGTAGAATTCTCACCTTTCATGCAAGAGACTCGGGTTCAATTTCTGACCAGTGCGCCTCATGCACAGCCCCCACTGATCTGTCAGTGGGGGCTTGCCTGTTGCCATGATGCTGAACAGGTGTCAGTGAAGCTTCCAGACCAAGACGGATTGGGAAGAAAGGCTTGGCAATCTACTTCTGAAAATCAGCCAATGAAAACCCTATGGATCACAGCAGTCTGATCTGCAACTCATCATGGGGACAGTGCAGGACTGAGGAGCATTTCATTGCAGGGAGTTGCCGTGAGTTGGGGCTGACTCGATAGCAGCCAACAACGACAACAAACAAAACCTGTAGACACTGTGGAATCCTGACTCTCCCTGTGAACAAGAGAACACTACGGTGGGGCCCAATGAAATCAGTAAATAAACCTCGAACTCAGCTAGTCAGTACTAGTCACTTCTGAGGACCGTCAAACTGATTTGTTTCTGCTTATTTCTTATCCACCCAGTTAGCATAGGGGACCCAGGATGGCACTGCCACACCTTACATGGAAACATCCTGACGGGCATCCCTCAGTGTCTGGAGGCTGCTCTCATGTAAGGAATAAAGTTACAGAACCCAGACAATGCTAGTCAAACACTCATATGCACTCATTCCCTCCCTAGAAGGCACAATACTGCTGTCACATTTGACACACTGTGACTTGAGTCTGTCCACGGAATGCAGAGCAGCAGAATTCCATCCCGTTTATGGATAACAGTAACAATACTGACTCCCACCACTTACTGTGTGCCAGGCACTGGTGCCGCCCTCCAGACAATTTAGTACAATTATCACCACCAACAGGAGCCCTGGTGGTGCAGTGGTTAAGTGCTCAGCTGCTAACCGAAAGGCTGGAGGTGCAGTTTGAACCTACCAGCGGCTCTGCTGGAGAAAAGATGTGGCAGTCTGCTTCTGTAAAGATGACAGCCTTGGAAACATTATGGGGCAGTTCTACTCTGTCCTGTAGGGTCACTACGAGTTGGAACTGACTTGACGGCAACAGGTTTGGTTTGGGGTTTTTTTTTTTTTTTTAATCACCATTTACAGAAGAGAAAAGCAGGCACAAGAAGTGTGAAGCATTGTCCAAGTTCAGGAAGTGAAGCGAGGCTCTGAATTGAGACAGAATGACTCTCAATCAACAGGCATGCTACACCCTTTCTTAAGAAAATGAATTCCTTCAGATCAACAATACCACCATTTGCAAAATACTTACTTTTGTTCATTACATTTGCTGAGGTATACAGCTCATGAATTGCAAGAAATTCGCCCCCAACTCTTAGTAGGGATAAAGTCCTAATTATAAATAGGTAAACTGGAGGTAGAGCTATATAGCCCAGCACTGTCCAACAGAACCTTCCATGACAACGGAAATGTTCTATGATCTGTGCCATCCACTGCAGGAGCCACTAGCCCAGGGATTCTAAACCAGAGATGACTGTGCCCTCTGGGGACATTTGGCCCTTTCTGCAAACATTTTAGGCTGTCACAAGTCGGAGGGTGAAGGGCGACTGTTACTGGCATCTAGTGGATAATATCCTACAACACACAGGACGGCCCCCTACAGCAAGAGTTATTCAGCCCAAAATGTCAATAGTGCCAAGGTTGAGAAACGCCGCAGTCACCACATGTGGCTACTGACTTGAGTACTTGAGGTACAGCTACTGAGACTTGGGAACTAAATTTTAAATTTTAATTGAATTTAAATTTTAATTAAGACATCAAAATTTTAGAGAACAAAACCGAAAAAAAAAAAGAAATTTAAACAGCCACGTTTGTGTTGACAGTGCAGCTATAAAGAATGTGCAAACATATGTAAGGGTTTCATTTCCCAAGTATCTTGATTTAAAAGAACTGAGTATCTTCAAGTAAAATAGAGATTCTAAGCTGGACCTCTTGCATGGTCGAACACACCCAGTTTTATCCGGTAAAGCAAATGATTACAGGTCTTGGGACCGAAACGATCTCAACCTATTCTCAAACTTTATATGGGTAAGA
This sequence comes from Loxodonta africana, assembly GCF_030014295.1. Lineage (NCBI taxonomy): Eukaryota > Metazoa > Chordata > Mammalia > Proboscidea > Elephantidae > Loxodonta > Loxodonta africana. The sequence goes on along the minus strand of NC_087369.1, from coordinate 11,099,390 downwards.
AGCCCAGCTCGCTGGTGTGGAGCCGGGCATGGAATGCAAGTGCCTAGCAGGCCACTTTTGGTAAGCAGAACTGGCACTGTGGGATGACCCAAACGCTGGGTTAAGGGGTCCGATGCCAATGCTCACCACCAGCCCGTCTCGTCCACTGCACTGGGGAAATAGAGCATGAGCATACGTGTTAGGACCCGAAAGATGGTGAACTATGCCTGGGCAGGGCAAAGCCAGAGGAAACTCTGGTGGAGGTCCGTGGCGGTCCTGACATGCAAATTGGTCGTCCGACCTGGGTATAGGGATGAAAGACTAATCAAACCATCTAGTAGCTGGTTCCTCCGAAGTTACCCTCAAGATAGCTGGAAATGATGAGCATATATATCAAAGCATAAAAGCAAAATGCCCATGAAGCTTTAGGACACATGTCCAGGCAACAAATAGGTCAGCACAAAATGAAATCACAGGAAAATTCTCCCTTCTGTGGATGCAGGCAACTCACTCTTGCAGGGTCTCCACTCCCTTTTCTTTGTATTGCAGTTCTTGCTTCATCTGGGTCAGCTCTCGTTTTAATCTGGAAAGCTAAAGAAAAAATTACATTTTGTTTTCCAAAAACAAGCTGTGAAAAATTATTTCTAGTTACTAACATTCACATTTAAGTTCCTGACTCACTTGCAATTTCATGGATCATGTATTTTCTCCACAAACTTCCATTCACGTGCACATAAAACAGCCAATCTAGAAGAAATGCCTTGCTTATATACAAAAATCCGGGATCACTGACAGGTTCCTACCCAAATGGAGAACTAACAACTATTTTCTTTTTCAAGGTATTGATTTGCACATTACATTTAGCAAACTTGTAATACTTTTTTCATCTTTACTTCAACTACTACTCATAGAGAGCACATATTAAACACTGTTTCTAGAAGTGTGATCTCTGACCACCTGTAACTCAATTGCCTAGAGTGTTTATTTAAACCGATTCTGGGACCCACTCAGGCCTATTTTAATTCATAGGCGTAGGCCTGAGAGCCTACACTTTTGACAAGCTCCCCAGGTGTTAAATTTAAGAACCCGTGCATTAAAAGACAGACCCCAGTTTAGGGTCTCCTGTGCAAACTGTCCCCTGTCCAAGACACTTTGGGATTGACCAAGGTGACATACAAGGAATTCAAACCCTTCTAGTCAAAGCCTTTGCAGGAACAATCCCTCAAAGAATACATCAGCCACGGGAGGAATGGCAGATGCTAAGGCTGCCAAAGATCAAGGTTGGCATTCTGGTAATACAAGAATGCAGCCCTCTCTTAGGGTGGTGGTCTTGTGGGACAATCCAGTCAGCTAGCATAATATTTTTCTTGAAATCTATGTTCTACCTCCCAGTATGGGAAGTAGTGTCTGGGGTCTTAAAAGCTTACAAGAGGCCACGTAAGATATAATTCTTGGTCTTTATTCATCTGGCACAAAAGTGAAAGAAGGAAACCCAAGAATCAGAGTAGGAACTGGACTATAAGACTAACTGTCTACATGAACCACTGCTTTCTCCACCCTGAAACCAGAAGATGGTGTCTGGCTGCCACTACCGCATGTCCTGATCAGGGACACAATAGAGGAATACTAATAAAAATGGTAAAAAAATGTGGGCCAGAAACTTCAAATTCTTAAAGAATCTAAACTTACTAGACCTACTGAGGCTGGAGGAGTCCCTGAGAGTATGGCCCTGAGTTGCTCTTCAAACCTTAAACTGAAACTATCCCCTGAAGTCACCTTTAAACTAAGTAACAGTTTAGCCCAAAGAATAGAGATTGCCACCCTTGAGTATTGCATTCAAAAAATGTATAAGACCAAGGGGTCAACAGCTATTTTAAAGCATAAATGAGAAGGCCGGGGGGCAGGGAGATTAGGTAAATGGAAGCAAAACAACTAGAACAGAAATAATGAGATGTTGACACAATGTGAAGAATGTAACCAATGTCACTGATCATTATGTCTAAAAACTGTAGAATGGGAGCCGGTTTTGCTGTGTGTATTTTCACACGCACACACAAAAAAAGAATGCAGCCTTCTGAGATCAGGCCTTGATATCACCAAATCTCCCCGAACAGGAGTGAGTCTAGCCCCTCTAAACACTCTGAGGAACCAAGCTTATTTTTTGTTATATGAACTAAGGTTTTAAAATGAAACTTTTTCCCTCCTATTGGAAAAAAAGTAGAGACTAAAACAAAATGTAATAATAATCTATTTAATCTAAAACACACTAAGTGAACACTAAACTAAAAAAAAAAAAAACTAGCCACCACTAAATGAACCATGAGAGATGATGCTACATAAAATACGCATGGTACTTCTTGTTGTGAAAACACTTGTTTTACTCACCCTATCCCGACGACTTGCGATTTCTGCTTTAATTTGGTGTGGGTCATACTTTGTATTTGCTGAATATCCAGAGAAGGCTAAACAGAAGGGAAATATTTGATTTTATAAGGGATCCTTTAAAATAAAGAAATGCATACAGACAGGAACTTCAGAGTCACCATATTAAAATATTAATTCTAAGTCTCAGGCTTACAAGCTAGCACTGGTTCCTAAAGAATTAACATTTCACAACCTGAAATTTTTCTGATGGCTGATTTTTGCATAATAAAATATATGGCTATAGGTAAATCAAAACTCTGTTTATTTCTGTTGTACAACAGTTGTTGTGTGCCACTGAGTCAACTCTGATTCATAGTAACCCTACATGACAGAGCAGACCTGCCCCATGAGGTTTCCAAGGCTTCAATCTTTACGGAAGCAGATCACCAGGTCTTTCTCCCACAGAACCGGTAGGTGGGTTTGAACTGCTGACCTTTCGGTTAGCAGCCGAGTGCTTACTCATTGTGCCACCAGGGCTCCTTACTACATAACTACTAGGTTTAAAAATCACATATACACAAGAACTTCGGACATGTTATCAGGAAGAACCAGTCCCTGGAGCAGGACATCATGCTTGGTAAAGTATGCGAAAAAGAGGAAGACCCTCAATGAGACAGACTGACACAGTGGCTATAACAACAGACTCAAACATAAAAACGATTGTGAGATGGTGCAGGGCCCAGCAGTGTTTTGTTCTGTTGTACACAGAGTTGCTATGAGTCGGAATCGACTCGACAGCATTGTCATGGATTGGATTGTGTCCCCCAAAATATGTGTCAACTTGGTTAGGCCATGATTCCCAGTGTTGTGTGGTTGTCCTCCATTTTGTGATTATATTTTTATGTTAAAGAGGATTAGGGTGGGATTGTAACACCCTTACTAAGGTCACATCCCTGATCCAATCTAAAGGGGGTTTCCCTGGAGTGTGGCCTGCACCACCTGTTATCTTACAAGAGATAAAAGGAAAGGGAAGCAAGCAGAGAGGGGGCACCTCATACTACCAAGAAAGCAGTGCCTGGAGCAGAGCATGTCCTTTGGACCCAGGGTTCCTACTCGGAAAAGCTCCTAATCCAGGAGGAAGATTGATGACAAGGATCTTCCTTCAGAGCCCACAGAGAGAAAGAAAGCCTTCGCCTGGAGCTGATGCCCGGAATTTGGACTTCTAGCCTACTAAAAAAAAAACTACTAGACTGTGAGAAAATAAATTTCTCTTTGTTAAAGCCATTCACTTGTGGAATTTCTGTTACAGCAGCTCTAGGTGACTAAGACAGGCACCTAACAACAACAACAAAGTCTCCACATGAACCATTTTTGGAATAAGAAAATAAATTAAAATTTTATAAAATAAAAAAAGACAACTTGACAGTAACGTGTCCATATCTGGCAGGCTTGAGAACAAGCTATTCCCCTCAAGTTGTTTTCTCCACGCAAATTGAACTGTAGCATGCAAAATCTGGTTCTAATGGCTTGTTTTTGATGGATGTCTAGCTAAAGCACATCACAGTGTAGCGACCAGGACTGAAACCCTTTTGACAGACACAGCATTTTTTAAGGGTGCAACAAACACACAGAGCTGTTCACACGCTTCTGTCCGTCCAGAAGAGCTGCGATCCTTTTCCGATGTTACAGCAGCTGGGCCAGCTAGTGGCTGTTCCTAGTTTCTATCACCTCATTCGTCTCTCTGCCTTGTTTTTTTCCTTGATATTGCTGTCTCCTTCCACTTCTGCAACCATCAGCTTTTGTAGGGCAGCAGCTTGGCTTGCTTTGTCTGTCTTGGCTGGTGGAGGGCTCCTTCTTCACTGGGGAATCACAGCATACTGGAGTGATCTGCCTCCTGGATGCTTTCATCATTACAACCCACCTGCTCAAAAGGCCCATCTGCAGCACCAGCCTCCTTTCTTTTACTTCTTTGATCTGCATACCAAAGGCTGACTTTCATTCCGATAACTTAGGTGCCAACAACCAGAAATCAATTCGAAATCACTCCCTGACTTTATACTGGAAAGGAGTCTCATACACAGAGCCATCAAGTCACTTACATAGCAGCATTATTTAACAGCCTCAGTTAGAACCGAATCCAAAGTTAATTTGACTGGTTTGGATGCCTCCTATTTTAAAAACTCTTCTATGAAACATTTCGTTATTTAAGCCCCCATTATTCAGAATTGCAAGCAACAGAATCTATTAGAAAGAACTATCTGGAGGAACTAAATATTTGCCAACTTTATCTCAAAGTTTCTTATATTTAGAACTGTGATCTCTCAAAGGCATGGGGTAAAATTTTTTAAAATAGAATTTTTTCTTAGACCAGAATGTCTACTTTCAAATCCTACGACTTCCACCTTGCCAGACTCTTTGCTTCCATTTATCAAGATCAGTAACAAAAGCAACACCTCACACAACGCCCTTTAAAAAAGGAAATCATTTAAACAAACCTCCACATTAAACTCCTGCATGTTGCTTGCATATGTGTAAACCTGTCAACTTGCAGCTGAAGAAGAAAACGGCTCTTTCCCATTAAGGATAGAAAGTAACCCCAAATTTCAACAAGGTTAATGGCAATGTTAAACATTAATAACAATTATCTGAAATTCTTACAACAAAACTCTTTCTGTCTGTGCAATTTCACAGGGAATGTTAACAGAGACTTAAAATGCACTCGAGAGGTGTAGTAGATACTGTGGTCATCTACACAGCAAACTTTCCCCCATTTCTCCTTCCTAAGAGAATCCTGATATTGCCCAGTGTCCACCTCTCCCCCAGGAGACCCAGAGTATACCCCAGTCTAGAAGAGGAGTCTGATAAGCCACTGGTATCACTAAGCCACTGAATCCACTAATAGGAAAACCCACCCTCCCTCCAGAGGCTTTTGTTATGTGACAGTGGATTCCTTATTATCTGGGTCAGTAGGGCTCAATCTCTTCTGCTACAGCTGAAACCATCCTAAACGACAGAATGGGTTTTACTTGTACTGATACCATTCAAGTTATCTTTGGTACAGTTCCCAAAACTATAAAATTCCAGGACTTGTGGGTGGGGAGGGAATTCAAATACCTAAGACAGTGAATATATTTAACCTTCAAATGCTAAGGATATTTGTGAACAATGGCATAGCTTTCAACATTATAATTCCATTTAAAAATACAAACTCTCAATTCTTTCTATCTGCCAGTAAGACTAACGTAACATTTTATGGAGTCTAAGGAATAGCTCAGGGACTCTGGATCCCATTTTTAACAGCATACACTCCACAATATTTATAAAAAGAAATCACTTTCTCTGTTAAGGCATGTCTTCAGTCTCTGGTTTACGATAGAGACCAGACTTTTGCCTCTGAAGCTTTCTTCTCTCTTTAAGAGTTCAGTGAGTGGAGCTATCAAATAGCCTAAGGAATCTGCTCAGGCGTATATTGTTTTGGAAGATATAATAACAAAGTTACAGCTTAGCTGGATGATAACATTGTAAAATACTATACCTTGCTATTACAGGATGTCTTTCACACTTATCTATTCTCATAAAATAGAAAAAGTCTTGGTGAAAGAGGAGCAAAGATTGTATTTTCCCATTTTATGAATTAAAAGACTGAGTTTTGTAGTGACTTGAAGTCACTACACCATCAGTCACAGAGGGACTATGCCCAGAACTCAGGCTCCTGGGGGTCAGCCCCCTCAATATCCTTTCATCGGACTAGGCTTTCCAACACGAGGAGGAATGTCCGTCCAGCTCCCCAATGCCCATCTCCGAGTAGGTGTACTTGGCCTATTTATTCAGCATTCAAAATGCTGGAAACCCCAGCACTTATCTTGGGTTTCTATTTTACCAGTCACTGAAAGGGAAAAATGCGTGCATACATCTCTCTCTTCCCCTCTCTCCCTCTCCCTCTGACACACACGCCTCCTCTGTGCTGCGGGTACCCGAGGGCATCCCAGGAGATGACCTGCTTTAAAAAACCAGCAGTCCTCCAAGAATGGCCTCTCCGGCGGCTGGGCCCGCAGGACCAGGTGTGTGCCTCAGGGACCAGCACTATAGGGGTTGCTCAAGGGAGGAGAGAGGATTCTGGGAGAAAGTACAGCAAGCCCTGACAGGTTCCCCGCTAACAGGTACTAATTATCAAAGCAGGGACAAAGGTACAAATGTAAGGAGTCTGAGGCTAACAAAGGAGGGGGTGACACTTCTTTTTTAAAGGCATAGGCTTTGAGCAAAGGCTCAAAAGAACCAAATAAGCCCACTCGCAGGTGTTCTACAGAAGTAATGCAAGATGCCACCAAACCCTAACCAAGAACTCTCTCTCTAGAACAGACTAGGGGATTATCTCTTGGTAAACATGTGCAACAGTAAGGGTTGCCAGCTATTACGCATGAAAAATGCAGCATGATCTATTTTTCTCCTACTTGCTCCAACATGCTGGGTCAATGCAAACAAAAGCTGAATATCCAAACTGTGGCCGTTAACCTAACCCAGAGAGCAGATGAGAAACCCTTTAACAAAGAACCAGTGGAAGATAGTCTTGGTGGGATGGGCTTGTAGCTTCAGAAAGAACACTGGCAACACTGAAGACTGATAAGGCAGAACTTCATCACCACCTAAGATGAGAATTCAGGGCAGGTCAGCACTTTCTCACCAGGGATAAGGCAGACTCCCAGCCACCCAAGGAGACTTTTAGTGTAGACTTGTGGTACAGGCTCTTGGTAGCTCCTAGGAACCACGGTAACAAACAAAGTCATATTTCTGCTGCTAGAAGGAACATTAACAGTCAACCTAGACTGGTGGATCTCAACCCTGAGAAGCACCTGGAAAGCTTTAAAAAAAAAAAAAAAAAGTACCATGCTTAGACCCAACCAAGATCAATTAAGTCGAAATCTCTTGGGATGGGGCCTGGGCAGCTGTATTTTTTAAAGCCTTTAGGAAATTCTAACTGCAGCAAAGGTTGACAACTGCGGGTCAAGATGCCGGTGTAGGCCAGGGGTAAGCAAACTTTTTCAGTAAAGGGCCAGAGAGTAAATATTTTAGCCTTTGTGGGCCATAAGGTCTCTGACTCAACTCCTGAACTCTGTCATTATAGCTGCCATGTTGTTGTTAGGTACTGTCTAGTCAGTTCCGACTCACAGCAACCCTATGTACAACAGAACAAAACACTGCCTGGTCCTGTGCCATCCTCACAATTGTTGCTACGCTGGAGCCCATCATTGCAGCCACTGTGTCAATCCATCTCATTGAAGGCCTTCCTCTCTTTCACTGACCCTCTACTTTACCAAGCATGATGTCCTTCTCCAGAGACTGGTTCCTCCTGATAACATGTCCAAAGTACATGAGGCAAAATCTCACCATCTTCACTTCCAAGGAGCGTTCTGGCTGTACTTCTTACAAGACAGATTTGTTTGTTCTTCTGGTGGTCCATGTTATATTCAATATTCTTCACCAACACCATAATTCAAAGGCATCAATTCTTCTTTGGTTTTCCTTACTCGTTGTTCAGCTTTGACAGGCACATGAGGCTACGGAAAATACTATGGCTTGGGTCAGGTACACCTTAGTCCTCAAAATGACATCTTTGCTTTTTAACACTTTAAGGAGGTCTTTTGCAGCAAATCTGCCCAATGTACTACATCATTTGATTTACTGACTGCTACCTCCGTGGGGTAGCTACCACAGACAACAGGTCAATGAATGAGCGTGGCTGTGTTCCAAAAAAGCTTTATTTACAAACAATAGTGGTAGACAAGATTTGGCCCATAGTTTGCTGACATAGCTGGGGGCGGAGGGGGGGAATCTGTGAAGGATGTTGGTAAAACGCAGTTGCCTTCCTCCCTCCTTCCTCACACCCTTCTGCTCCAACATTAGAAATGGCTGTTCCACAGAACTTCAAATTCTTCAAGAATCCAGACTTACTGGACATATTGAGGCTGGAGGAGTCCCGAGACTATTACTCTGAGTTACTCTTCAAGCCATAACTTGAAATTATTCCCTGAAGTCAGTCACCTTTAAACTAAGTAACAGTTTAGCTCAAAAAGTAAAGATTGTCACCCTTGAGTATTACGTTCTTTAAAAAAAAAAATTATGTAAGATCAAAGGGACAACAGCTATTTTAAAACATAGATGGGGCGGGGGGGTGGAGGCAGGAAGTTTAAGTCAATGGAAGTGAAACTACTAGAACAGAAATAATAAGAATGTTGACACAATGTGAAGAATGTAACCTATGTCACTGGTCATTGTATCTAGAAACTGTTGAATGGGTGTGGGTTTTGCTGTATATATATTTACCAAAAATAAAATAAAATACTAAAAAAAGAAAAAGAAAATGAAATGTGTGTTCTAGTTAATTCCTCTGTTCACCAGCATTACCTCATTTTTCCCTACCATTGGGGATAAATCGTGTCCCCAGTATTTAGTATATACCAATACCCAACCCATTGCATCAAGTCGATTCTGATTCATAGCAACCCTACAGGACAGAGCAGAACTACCCCACAGGGTTTCCAAGGCTGTAAATCTTTACAGAAACAGACTGCCACATCTTTCTCCCACGGAGGGCCTGATGGGTTCGAACCGCCAACCTCCTGGTTAACAGTCGAGAGCTTTAATCATTGTTACCACCAGGGCTCCTTAGGCCGATACCAGGCACAAAACAAATATTGGTCAAAAATAAATGGTAATTAATCCTGTCCTGGGCCACAAGAAACCTCAAGAAGTAGTAAGTGTTCTGCCGTCCACTTGGCACTATTCATATTACAAAATATGGCAGACTACTTGCCAATTTATAACTGGTCTTTACTTCCAGGTAATTTGAAAATCAGGTGACAAAGTGTTCCAAAAACACAATCAGCTTTTCTAAGCAGCCTCCTCCACTGAAGGCTAAAACCACAACTAGATCTAGATTCAAATCCAAGTTCTGCCATTTACTGGGTATGTAACCTTGAAGAGGAGTTCCTGGGTGGTGCAAACAGTTAAGCGCTCAGCTATTAACCAAAGAATTGGCGGTTCAAATCCATCCAGAGGCACCTCAGAGGAAAGGCTTGGTGATCTACTTCTGAAAACTCGGTCACTGAAAGCCCTATGGAACACAGTTCTATTCTGAAATACATGGGGTCAGAATCAACACAATGGCAACCATTTTTGTTTTTTTAACCTTGAAGAAGTCATTTGGCCTCTCTGATATTCAATTTCTCATGTGTACAGTGAAGGTAACAGCACGTACTTCATAATGTTGCAATCCTAACAACGCATATAAAATACCTAGCTCGTTGAATATGGGCTCCTTTCACTTGGAGTCATTATCAATGAAGAAGAGTAATATGAAATAAGTCCAAATTGTATTCTGTTCCCAGCATCTGGAAAGGGACGCCTCCCTGCCTGAGATGACTAACAGCGAGAGAGCTCTGGGCTGCATGAGACCTGTGTGGCTGGCTGGATGACAGGTGTGCTATGGATACTGCTACCACTGCTCCTACGAGGGCCCAGCACCTATGCCCTGGCTGATGAGACATCTGTTAGATGACAATGATTCAAGCCAACAGGATCCCCGTCTTTAATTTTATCTCATGGCAAGAAATAATTCATTTGAGTCGTGTAGTAGGCTTTTTTTTTTTTTTAATTCGTAGTTCAGGTTAAATGGTGAATTGAAAGAGTTCAGTTGAAACCCCAGGGATAGGAACAGCTTGATAAACCACTTGGATTAACTCTGGGATTCCATTCATAGTCTTTTCCCTGATCAGCTGATAGGCCCCCAGCAAGATTCACTGGCCTCTCCAGCCCTTTCATGAAAACAAGCAGGCCCAAACTGGCCTCCAAGGCTACCTTCACAAGAGGAAACAGTGATGGTATCTACAGAGTCTTCTAGCAGATTGAGCAATGAAACCTGATGGGCATGTTAGGATTGCCAAGTCAACAGGTGAGTTCCTTCATGTCTCAAACAGACTTGGGTTTTTATTCAACAGAACTTAGTATACCAACTTCATACATTCTCCACAAGCTGACTAGTCTCCAGGACAGTTATGGCCATGCACCCTGTGACGGGCTGTTAGGTGCGCCAACTCTGCCAGCATGGACTGGCTCAAGTAGGGACCAACTGTGTCAGTAACCAAATAAACTGCCTCCCAGCCCTAAGCAGCTGCTGAGAACTAATGAAATGGGAGCCCACCCTGTGCAGCCTCCTAAATGAAAGAAGGGTTCCTTTTGAGGACATCAGTGTGTGTCCATCTTACTTCTGGGCAGAAAAAGATCCTCCCAATTCTCTGAGTTACCCCGAGCTCCTCCTCCTAACGCGTGATAAAGGACTCTAGGAAGAGACAGGTGCTTGACACACTAGAAGGCTCCTCAATCTTTCTATCCAGGATTAAAGAGACCATTGCATGGATTTTCCAAGGAATCACCCCAGACAGGCAGGATGAGCTGCAGCCATCTCCCAGCAACAGGCTCCTCAACACTGACACTCATGAGACCCCAGGCTGTTGCACATCACCACCTCGAACTTGTTTATTTTCTGTCTCCCCATCTGAATATAAGCTCCAGGAGGCCAGGGGCCTTTCCTTTCTTGGTCACCACATCTCAGCACCTGGGCACCAAAAAAACCAAAACCTGTTGCGGTCCAGTTGATACCAACTCACAGTGACCCTAGAGGACAGAGCAGAACTGCCCCATAAGGTTTCCAAGGCTGTAATCTTTATAGAAGCAGACTGCCACATCTTTCTCCCGTTTGAACTACCAACCTTTTGGTTAGCAGCCGAGTACTTGCCAAATGTTTGCTAACTGAATGGCTACCAGATGACCATCTGATTCCAGGGCACAGTAGTGATTACCTAAAAGCATGCAATTAGACTCAATATGAAACCGTCTTGCCCAAGTGAACTTTGGAGTTTACAGGTAACCTAGCAGAGAGATGGCTCATAAGGTCATGAGTGTTAATTGCAGGGGACAGGTCAACTCACAGCTGGCGTACGAGCGGCAGTCATCCTCACACATCTTGTGCAGCTGCTGGTACTCCTCCTGGGCCAGCTCAAACCGTTGCTGCTTAATCTGGTATATTTCTTTCTTGGCATTGAGAGCCTCCTGGGCTACAATTAAATATTCCTTCAACATCCGTTCTTGCTCTCGTCTCCACTGTTCTCGGGGATCCTCAATCTGAGTGAGCTCTGAAATCCAAAGGGTAAGAACACAAGTGGCTTACAAGAAAAATCTTTAGGCTGACAAACAGCCATGTAGTTATGCTACTAGTCAATATGAAATTTAACTACCAGGATGTGCATTCTGCAAGATTCTACATAATGAACCTTTGTAAAGTGTGGAACACCTTCTATCTATATATCCACAGTTGAGTCAAGAAGAAAACTCAACAAGGCAGATACGAAATAGTCCATTGGAGTGGGGAAGACAATACAAGACAATTTCCCACAGATAATGACCACAGTATAAATAAACGTTGGAGTAGATGAGCCCAAATGAGCTCGTAACTGTCAAACTAATAGATATTTACAACCTTCTTCTTATGGACTTCCTTCATGCAGGAAGCTATAAACTCTACTGCCACTTGACTTGGCTTGCTCTCCTGTTCTTTCATCTCCATGAGAGACCAAGCAGCATTTTCTCACTCTTCGCTGACTTCCTTGTCTCCTCCTACCCATAAATTCCCTTCTTCCGCTCTTCTTTCTTACTCCAGTGGCTCTCTTAAGGGCTCATGCCTATCTTTTGCTCCAACCTCTCTCCTGAATTCCAATTTTTATTTCCGACTGCTTCCTAGACACAGTTCCATCTGGATGGACCCAAAGTAATTCTGAGTTATTAGTGCAAAGCAGAGCTCATTCTTATCCTTTGCCCTTCCACTACCAAAAACAAAACAAAGTCAACCAACCACAACAATAACAAACATCTACTTCTCCTTCAGCATCACCTGGATCTACCCACCTTCCCAACCTGGGAACCAACTGGGACTCATCCTCCAATAACTCCTGCTCCTTTCCTTCACCCGGAATATTCTATGGGTCATCAAGAATTGGTGATTCCTGTCCCTTGGTATGATAATGATGAACTACCTACCCTTCTCTCCATCTCTCCTTAGTTTAATCAGGACCTGATGCTCTCCTTTCAGGAATAAACAGGCTTTCTGCCTCTTCCACCACAGTCCACCCTCAGGGAACTCACTAAACTTCCCTTCCTAAGTCTGCTTGAAATTCTTAAAGCACAAAGTCCAATCGCCTTAGCATGACACAGAATCCCCAAACTGACTTGCCAGCTTCATCTCGATTTTCTGTCCTTTTCCCCACTGTCATCCTCTAAACAGACTGAACATTTCCTAAGTCCCTGAACATGCCTGGTTGATTCATCTACGCTGCTCTGTCCCCTTCTGCCCACCAGGAAATCTTTGCATCTTTCAAGACTCATTGTGAAGGCATCTCTTTTTTTTTTTTTTTAATTTATTGAGCTAAAATATATACAGTGAAACCTGTGAAAGCAGGAACTCGATGGGATTGCCTTGTTTTTCCAGGTCTTGCCAGTTTTTCGCCTTTGACAGGGTACAGCTTACCGATTTTCTGTCACTCTCTATTAGTAGAAAATATTTGGGTTTTCCTTCTCTGACAGCTTTCTGCCTTACACAGGTTCTGGCTTTCACAGGTTTTACTGTGTAACATAAAATTTGCCATTGTACCCACTTTTAACTGTACAATACAGGGACATTAACTGCATTCACCACGTTGTACAACCATTACCACTATCTATTTCCAAACCTTGTTCATCACCCCAAGCAGAAAATCTTACCCCTTAAGCACAACTCCCCTATTCCTTCTCCCTCCAGCCCCTGGTAACCACTAATTTACTTTCTGGGATGAGGTGGTACGACTGCAGACTTCCACCCTCAAGGCTGGGTCCTTCCATTACACTCACAGTGGCAGAAGCCAGTCCCTGGTGATGATTCAACATTAGGATTCCTGGCCCCATCTAGAGTGGCATCTCCATGAGGGCGGAGGCTGGGTTTCAGTCCCTGTATCCTCAGGGCCTAAACTGAGTGGCAGGCAATGAGAGGCGTTCCACCCATGCTTGCTGTGACTCAGGGGGTGAGCAGGGAGTGAGCAAGGGAAACCGGGAGAAGAGGGATATTGAAGAATGAGCACATCGGGTTTGGGTCAGGAGAGCCTGCACGGTCCTGGGCCTCGACAGTGGCAGGCAAGCTTGTCTAGAAGGATTGCGTAAAGCAAATGCCTACGCTGCTGGGAGACATGGCACCAGGTCGGGAAGGGTGGAGCCTGCTGATGAAGCCACACTGCAGTGTACCAAGGCTGATCTGTAGCAGCCCCACGGGGCAGCCCCACGGGTGAAGCAGCTAGCGGAGTGCCAAGCCCAGACAGCCTGACTCACACTCACACACATGGCGGCAGCCACGTCAGCTGGGGGGCCACGGGAGGGCTGGCCCTCAGCTGGAGTCTCTCAACTTCTTTTCTGTCAAGCACCTCGCCCTGTTCAGGGAGTAGTAAAACCATCTAGAAACCCTCTTGCCACCTGGGAGAGCTACAGGCTGGGACACCACTTATCCCCATCTCCAGTCACCACTGCATAGTCTTTAAATGACAACTGTAATTGAGCGCAAGCTGAATGTCATGTATCAGTCACTCCCCTGCCCTGAGAACAGGGACAGGAAAAGGACTCCCAATTCAGGTTTCCACACACTGAACTCGGGAGGTTGGCAGCCACGCAGGAATCGGCCCTGAAGACACCAACCTGGGGTGGATCACACTAAGGGGAAAAGAGAGGCCGCGAGCCCAGAGTAAGGAGAGCTCTTCTTCCTAAGTCACTCACATGGAGGGCACGATCTATCTTCAGGGCCCTCCAGCCTCCCCGCACTCAATAAACTGAAGAAAAGAACTCAGCCAAGGGGAAGCCAAGCTTCATGTCTTTATCTCACAGGCAGCAGTCCCGGTAATAAAAATGACAATGACAGAAACACTGAGGGGGACTAGAATACAAACAGGAGAGTGTGACAAAGTGTGAATCTGAGAGAGAAATGGATCCCCAGCTTGTACCCGGGACCAAGGAAGGCAGAAGGCCACGTGTGAGGAGTGGAGAACTGATCTAGAATGAAATGGAGACTCTGGGAGCAGGCTCTCACCCTTGACACTATTGGCATTTGATGCAAGGTCATTCTTTGCTGTGGGGGCTGTCCTGGGCATTGTAGGGTGTTTAGCAGCATCCCTGGCCTCTGCCCACTAGATGCCAGTAGTGTCCCACACCCCTAGACAACCGAAAATGCCTCCACACATTGTCAAATGACCTCCTGGGGGGAGCAAAATCACCCCCAGTTGAGAACCACTGTTCTAGACAGTTCCACAAAGAGACTGGCATGGTCAAAGACCCATTATTTTAGCTGTGGTATTTAAACCATTTATTCCTTTCACAAAGATCAAAAAGGTATCAGGCATTAAAGTTAAAATTAAATGTATAAGACAAAACGAAGTTAAGGAAGTCATTGGGCATTTATTGTTTCAAGAACTTTTAAGTTCCATTTTGCAATAAACAAGCTTCTCATGATGACGTGTACTTCTGTTCCCAGGCTGCTTGGGAAATTTATTCCTTATATTAGATATTAAAACCCTCTATAAAACATATTACATGCAGACCTCAGCAAAACACAAGCAAGGTGCATCTACATAACTGCTTCACTTTCTAAAGAACTCAGCTCATGAAAACTTCAGATTACATTTCTAAAGGCCAGTCTAATACTTCATCAGGCAGTAACAATTGTTTAGCACTGCAAAAACTTTTTAGAATCTTTGAGATCTAACATGAAAATCTGTTCACATATAATAACGAAAATACGGCACTCTACTCTCTATTTTTTTTTTACTCACTATTTATGTGGTCCATGTAATAAATTCCAATTTGTTTGTCATATACGGTTTCCCATCCTAAAGGAAGTTCGTCCCCAACACAATCGGCAAAGGTCAATGGCTTTGTTATCCTGCAAATGAAAACAAATTTGAAGGTCAGGTCGATGTCACATAAATTTGCCAAATGGACTTCAGAATTCGGTTTTAATACAAAATTATATATTAGAGTATCCAATTGACTGCTTTTGCTCCATTTAGTTGGAAAATTACTTCACAGGCTTTGCTCAAACAATAATCAATAAGCATATTAGTACCTTCACATGGAAAAGCATTAATATCCCAAAGTGCAACTTTAAATATCAGTGAAAATGGGTACTGACAGTTACTAACAAAACAGGTAAAACAAGCGTCTTCTTCCAAATAGTCTGTTTAATGACTGTGGGGCAATGGAATGTAGCTCGTCCAGAACAATAGGAGAGGAGCTGCGTTTTGTTCTCTTACCTGAGACACAGACGCCCTCCCCCTAGCTTTCAATTTCCACACATTACACATGAACACCAGCTTCAATCTATATAAAAGGCATTTGCAAGATTTACATCTGCTACTGATCATAATTTAATGAATTAAACATTAACCACTGGCCAAATACAAAAGTGAAGCAAGGTAACAACACAATACGATGCCTACTAAATACTTTCTGTATTCTTTATACAGTCCAGATCAAAACTTTCAAATGGTCCTTTCTTTCGGTGTTCTAGGGAAAAGCAAGCAACGAAAGCATGTTGTCTCCACACCTCTCTCAAATCTGATTCTGGAAGTCTTAGATTGAGGCAAGGGATGGAGTCAGGGATTTTCAAATGGATTTTTTTAAGTAGAGACTCCTGCTCCGCCCCCCTCCCCCGGGGTCATGTTGATTGACAAGACAGTTTTAGGCACACAGCTGTTGTAGAAAGCCGGACACACCTAGAATTGTCTGCAAGTAGGCAGCTATCTATTTGCCGGCCTCTATAATAACACACTGACTGGTATGCATGGGAATCCTATAACCTAAATTTCACTAACCCAACTCTCCCACATCCAATTAGGACTCCTGTCCTGTTCAAGTTCCCGACCCCAAGAAAGTGAGACACCAGGATCGCAGCCAAAACCCATGAGACCCATATGAATTTTGAATATGTGAATTCCCCAAACTGGGTCTATAATAGGGCTCTCTTCAAAGGACATTTAGAAGTTGATAAAACACCATCAGAAAGACACTGATATTAATGTGCCTTTATTTTAAACATTTTTCCCAAGTTAAGAGTCAATATAAAAACAAAGATATGGAAGGTGAATTCAAACACACCACAGACATTCTCCCAAACACGATGCACTCAAAAAACCATGGTATCACAAGATTTGCCTACAACACGCATGCTACCTGTCCCAATCTGCACGATCACATGCAGGAATGATGTGACAGTGACAGGGTTCCAACTCAAGCAAATAATGGCAGGGTGTTTGCATGAGCAAGGTCCTGAATGGGCACCAAACCACAGCAAAAACAATCCTACTTTAACCTACACTGAGTCTTGACTACATTTCTGCTTCTAGGTTCATGCATATAAGCCTAGCGAAAAATGCACCAAGCATGGTAACCATTTACACCACTCAGGGACTCCGAAGGCTCAATACAGTACTTGGAGTAAAATTAAAGGAGATTAACGTCTCTAGACTCAATCAAGAGCCCTGTGGTGTCGTGGTTAAGTGTTTGGCCACTAACCAAAAGGTCAGCAGTTCGAATCTACCAGCTGCTCCTTGGAAACCCTATGGGGCAGTTCTACTCTGTCCTATAGGGTTGCTATGAATCGGAATCGACTCGACGGCAATGGGTTTGGGTTTTTTTTTATTTAGCCTCAATCAATCCGTCCATCAGCAAGTGAAGAGTAAGTTGCCATCTCCACATCCAACTCTAAGGAGTAGAGAAGACAATTCAAAAAGACTCCTCCAAGTCCTTGTCTATTTGGTGAAAAAAGGCACAAGCCAGGGTACCCGAGAAACTGGCACAGAAGGTGCCATCTGAAATAAAAGCAATAACATGAATTCCAAGGCCATCTTATTGTGCAATTTCTCAAACGTAAAATTTGCATTGACTCTTTTCTGGAAAGCAACTTTTCCAAAATTGTCAGTTAAAGAAAAGCCCAATTCACACATAAAATGTGAGATGGTGAATTGGCACAGCTACCACTACAACGAGATGGACTGACACAGTGGCTACAACGACGGCCTCAAACCCAGCAACGATTCTAAGGATGGCACAGGATTGGGCAGCGTTTCTGTCATACACTGGGTCCCTGAGTTGGAACCGACTCAATGGCACCTAACAACAATAATAATAACCACTTGAAGGTAAATCTTAATTCTTCTTGCACAGATTTCTACCAGGCTTATAATAACCGAGTTCTCCATGATAGGCATATTCGGTAATGTCCTACCCTCACTTCTACCTCCCTTTCAGATGGTCAACTTGTAAGGGAATTTTAAGTTGTTTTTGTTGTTAGTTGCTGTTAAGGTGATTCCGACTCATGGTGACCCCGTGTGTGCAGAGTAGAACTGCTCCACAGGGTTCTCAAGGCTGACTTTTCAGAAGCAGATCACCAGGCCTGTCTTCCAAGACACCTCTGGGGAGGTTAGAACCACCAACCTTTTGCCTAGTAGTCAAGTGCTTAACCAGCTAGTAGTCTAACACGTAACCGTTTGCGCCACCCAGGGACTCCTTTTTAAGCACATGGCAGTCCCTGGGTTACGAACGTCTGATTTATGGACAATTCGTGCTTAAGAACAGACTGCCATAAAGCCTATACGTTTAAAATTTGAGTTAGATACAACGGTTCGTAATAACGAACACATGTACTACTTTGCAATACTCATGAAAACACTGTGCGATTTGGAAGTATTTCTTAAGCGTTTCATAGGCATAGAAAGGTAAAATATATACTATATACTAAGACAAACATTTAACTAACTGAGGCTAAATAAGAACCGTATGTACCTGTTCTGGAAACCCTGGTGGCGTAGTGGTTAAGTGCTACGGCTGCTAACCATAAGGGTCGGCAGTTGGAATCCGCCAGGCGCTCCTTGGAAACTCTATGGGGCAGTTCTACTCTGTCCTATAGGGTCGCTATGAGTCAGAACCGACTCGACGGCACTGGGTTTGGTTTTGGTACCTGTTCTGATTTACCTACAAATTCAACTTAAAGACAGATTTAGGAACGGATCTCATTCATAACCCAGGGACTGCCCGTAGTAGTATATATTTCAAGGAGCCCTGGTGGTACAGTGGTTAAGCACTCGGCTGCCTACCAAAAGGTTGGTGGTTCAAAACCACCAGCCACTCCACAGGAGAAAGATGTGGTAGTCTGCTTCGAAAAGATTACAGCCTCGGAAATCCTACGGGCAGTTCTACTCTGTCCTATAGGGTTGCTATGAGTAGGAATTGACTCAACAACAATGGTGTATATTTCAAGGAATATTTCTTCATGGGTGAAAGTATAACGCTATGAATTCAGGTATGTCTATGGTGAAATGAGTTCCTTTAAGTGGCCCTTTCCCTTGGTTCTTTGGAAAAGCAGCTTGAGATCTTTTTCCCCCTAACCTCGGGTTTAATACCTTTGTCCAGGTTGATTGATATTTCCTGGGTAAGGTGTAAACAACTTGGTTTGATATTTTTTATCTGGTCCTGCGCTGCAACCTACCCTGTAATTCGTATGTACCTTTCAGGGATTGGTCAATAGACGATGCAAATGAGGTGAGTTGTAGTCCAGCTGAGCCTACTATCCAAATGAAGTGTCTGTGGCCTACCAAGAGGGGATTGGTCAGTTTGTGCCCCCCCCCCACTGGGAGGGGCCATGCCTTGAAATTGACAAGGAGTCATATACATATGCAAGCAACCCCCCACAGAGGTTCTGTCAGAGAGAAAGCAGCAGGAAAAGCAGCAGACGGAAGAAAGAAGCAGGGAGTGAGAGGAGGCAAGGAACCTCTTCAATAAGCTAAAACACTAGTCAAGGGCTGTAACACTGAAGACAGCTAAAACTAAGACAGGCCTGGAAGGGGCCCAGCAGCAGAGCCAGTAGCGATAGGCAGCAGGGCCAAAGCCTGTCTTCAGGGGGCTGAGAGGAAGCACGCATGACTAAGAGGAGCTGAGAGAACTGTCCTGCACTGAAGAAGGGAGACTTTGCTTGCCTACATGCTCCCTGATCCTGAGTCATAGCTTGTTGATCCTGAGTTGTAATATTACTTTCTTAATAAACCACTTAACTGTAAGTATGGTCTGTGAGTTCTGTGTGGCCATTGCAACGGATTATGGAACCCAGCAGAGAAAGAGAGAGTGCCGTGGGGGGGACAGCTGGTGTCAGAATTGGTAAAAGGTTGGAGAGTGGAGGTATGTCTGACCTCCACTTCAGAGGAATCAGCCTCGGGCTGATCTTGATTAGCATTATCCCCCGTGAAGTTAGACAGGTTCGGTGACACTACTGATACTGCTGTTACTCCTAGTCCCACCTCACAATGCCCAAAGCTGTTTCGGCACTGATTAAAAATACGGGACCTCACCCAAACCTGGGATTAAAATTTAACTAGGAAGAACATTTTCTATTTTTGTAAATTTAATTGATTTTTGTTATATTTTCTTTTACTAGTTCAAATGCTGAACGCCAACTAAAATAGTTTCAATGAAAGTCAAGCTAAAAACAATAATAATGCATTTTGTTCGAAGGTCCTATTTCTTTGACCAGGGTGCTTACCCCCTTCTTTAGTTAGTTCCAACACTGATCAGATTGCCCAGCCGCATTGCCATTTGTCCTTGGTACAGCGGTAAAGCCATGCAAGTTTTCTGCCACTCCCTTCCACCTCCCCCAAAAGAAAGGCTGGCCTGAGATCCAGCCAGTAAGTTTAACATCTATGCACCGCTTGTTTAAAAAATTAAAACATGGATAAATGGACTTGCACAGTGAGGCTCTCAGTTCCAAAGGAAAGCATTCTGGACTAGGTATGGCCACACCCTCCTTCCCAGCCAAGGCTAAACGGGCTGAAATGTAGAAACCACCTAACCAAATTGCAGAAAAATACAGAGGTGGGTTGCAGAAAGTGGGAGTAGAGAGAAAAGTATAAACCCAATTCTTAAGACAATTTCTTTATCAAATGGAGGCGACTGTCATTCTTTGGAGTTTGGACTACACTTTCCAGTCTCCTGGAACAAGTTCATCTTTATATTTCCAATTCATGCTTGTTTGTAATAGGCTATTCAGAGAGGATACTATTAATCTCAACACAGTTCCAAACCAGTCCTCAAGAAATTATAATGACTTCCTTCACCTTTTCTACCATAACCTGGCTCACAGTGTGAAGTTCAAAGCCCACAGGATCTTGGGCACTCAGCCCGTTTGTGGTTACTAAGCTGGTGAATTATACCCTGTGTGCTGTGCTAGTTTCTCCAGGCATTCAGTGGCTTAGCATTTACACCCCAGGGCAGGAGGTTCTCACTTAGCAGTGAGTGGGTCCCCATATTCCCTGAAACCGTACAAAAAAATTCATGAGCACAGTCCAAAACTTTCATCAGATTCCCAGAGATGTCCGTCACACCCCTTCCCCCCAAAACAAAGTTGACAAGCTCTTTTAGACAGATCCCTCATTTCTCTGTCAAAGTTTAGAATACTAGTAAATGTACCACAAAACTGCCACATTAGTCTCGAAAAGTCACTCTGAATAATCACTGAAAATGTACACTGCAACAAAGAAGTACAGCCAGACATGTTGCTGTTGTTGTTGTTGTTAGGTACTGTCGGGTTGGTTCCAACTCACAGTGACCCTATGTACAAGAGAATGAAAACACTGCCTGGTCCTGCACCATCCTCACAATCGTTTTTATGCTTGAGCCCATTGTTGCAGTCACTGTGTCAATCCATCTCATCGAGGGTCTTCCTCTTTTTCACTGACCCTCTACTTTATACCAAACATGATGTCCTTCTGCAGGGACTGGTCCCTCTTGATAACATATCCAAAGCACATGAGATGAAGTCTTGCCATCCTTGCTTCTAATGACCATTCTGGCTGTACTTCATCAATCTTCTGGCAGTCCATGGTATATTCAATATTCCTCGCCAACACCATAATTCAAAGGCATCAATTCTTCTGTTTTCCTTACTCATTGTCCGGCTTTCACATGCATACGAGGCAACTGAAAACACCATGGCTTGGGTCAGGCACACCTTAGCCCTCAAAGTGACATCTTTGCTTTTTAACACTTTAAAGAGATCTTTTGCAGTAGATTTGCCCAAAGCAATATGTCATTTGATTTCTTGACTGCTGCTTCCACGGGCATTAATTGTGAATCCAAGTAAAATGAAATTCTTTACAACAGCCAGGGATAAGAGGAGTAAATGGAGTATGTGGCTAATTGCCTCCATAAACAAATGCCTCCTTTGCCATGAGACCAGAAGAACGGGATGGTGCCTGGCTACCATGACTGAATGTTTTCCTCAAAGATTCTATAGTAGAACCCTGATCAAAAGGGGGAAAATACAGAACAGAATTTCAAATTCTCATGGACTCCAGACATTTTGAATCCATTCAGGCTGCATGAACCCCCGAAACTATTGCCCTGAGATAATCTTTAAACCTTAAACCAAAAATATCCCCTGAAGTCTTCTTAAAACCAAACAACAGTTTCGCTTAACTACTAAAAATGTCTGCCTTGAGCATTGTGCTCTTTTAAGAACTACCTATATGGGATCAAACTGACAACAGCAACTCAACAGATTAGATAGAAACTTTAGGGGGCAGTGAATTTATGTTAATAGAGGAACAACAACTCAGAAAAGGAGGTGAGAATAGATGCATAAATCAAAGAATATAATCAATGTCAATAAATGGTACATGTAGAAACTGTTTAACAGGTGTATGTTTTGCTGTGTATATTCTCAACAACAGCAAAATAATTAAAATTTAAAAATAAATAAAAAGAAAATGTACACAGCGTCCTTGGATATTTAGAATACACATACAAATTGAGGTGGCATTTGCATCAAGTCCCAATTCTGGAGTTCTGGGTCAAGAATAATCAATCACACCTAGAACTGGGGCTAATAACCATCGTAACTGGCATTTCCATGTATTAACATCACGTGTGTGGCTCGATCATTAGGGATCAAGCCTTAGAATCAATCATTCTTAAATAACATTTGGGATTTCTGCATTAAAATGCTGTCTTCTTCAGAATAAAAAAGAAAAAAATTATACATTATCAGTCTTTTCATTGTCTCCAACACAAAGCTAACCGTCGCAGTTCACGGACAAATTCCCAGACTAATCTGAAGCGGAAACGGCTCTTCAAACACACTGCAAAGAAAGAAAGAGGTTTTCTTAACAGCAGTAAGTCCACAAGACAAACAACCAGAGAGAATCAGACGCGGATGAACTCCTTTCCCCAAGTAGCACAAAACTGCATTTGCAGGAACCTTGGCAATAGAGGTTCACTCCAGTCTCAAAGTCTTCAGTCTGAAAAAACCAGAGGCACACCACTTGGTCAGTCTTGCTGCTTCAGTATCAACAAGTTTTACCTCTCTCCTGTTTTCCTCAATCAGGTCCATATCTTACTGAGACTTTTCGAACTTACTGTGTCCCTCCCAGGAACAGGAACGATGTTATGTGTCCACCAAACCCCTGCTTCATTTGCCTCTTGGACACATGAAAAGATCACACTTCTCAGCCTCCCTGCAGTTGGGTGGGGCATCGTGACTGGGTTCTAGCCAGTGGAAAGTGGGCAGAAGGAACATACACCACTTCCAGGCCTGTCTCGTAAACTTCTTGCAGGCTCCTCCAGGCCTTCTCTCTTCCCTTGCCTGTTGGCCTAAAGCAGAGGATTCAGTGGAGGACTACAAAGTCCTAGAAGTTGGGCAAATCACACCTTAGAAGGAGCCTGAGTCCTTGAATGACTATGTGGATTGAGCGTCTTAGAAGCCCCTCCCCCACCCCCATGACCCATATTGAACTGACATGAATGAGAAACCTCTATTCTGTCAAGCTACTCAGATTTTGGAGCTGTTACAGCAGTTAGCTAGCTAGCACACTTGGAGATCCGGACAAAGTGGGAAATGACTGGAAGCCATGAAAAGTCTGATTATTTCCATCCCATTTAATGATTTGAGTGTCTTTACTGAGTCATATCAAGTTAGCCAAACGCATACAACAGCCAAGACAACGCAAAGTCCAGTGGGCTCTGTGATGAACAATGAGAAGGATCAGATACCATCTGAGCCATATCGCATACTGTAAAAATGAATCTCCGTGTAGAGAATGGATTAGCATGGGTCAATCTGATTGGAAGGGCGTGGTCAGTTGCCACACTATTTTTACTTAGATTGCATGTTTAATTGGAAAGGGCTGGATGGTTTGAGTTCCCCACCATGGAGTGTTAGAAGAAAGGGGTTAGAAGGACCATTGCCCATATTTCTATTTTGGACAGCCCTTATCGCTTTGTAGCATAATTATTATTTTACATGGCTACCTCCCCTATTAGCCTGAGTGCCTTGAAAGAAAGAATGCTGTTGCCTCTAACTCATCTTTTTAAGCCAGGACTCTAGAGCACAACAGGCCTCCACTGAAGTGTTTGATAAATTTATCAGGCCAATTTCAGAAACTGATATCATATAAAAACCAGAATGGAACCAATTAAGTCAAGAAAACATTGGAAAAGGACAGAATGGAGAAGGAAAAGGGCCTTTCAAATTCAACTGAGATCAACAAGGTCTAGATTTTAAGAAAAATAGGATTGGGGAGGCCAGGGCGCTACAGGACGCTCCGTTTTTTGAACCACATATCCTTAGAAGGAGAAAGGCGATTCGTCAGACAAGCTTGATGAAACAGCTGTGAAGACCTCCCCTATCCTTTCGTTCCGATTCTCTACTGGCCACACCAACTTCTGATCCGAAACGTGACTTCCTGACTTGGGCCCGTCCACCAGGAAGGGAGTGTCCACCGCAGACAAAGAAGCAAGCAAGATCTTGGCAAGATATTCTATTCTCCGTAAAGAAGAAACTATCCTAAGACAAACCAGTTCCAGGAGGCATTTAAGAAGACCGGCAACCTTCCCAGGGCTTGACTTCCCTCATAATTCTAGCGGTTCTCAAACTTGTTCAGGCACTGGTGCAACAGTAGTCAGAGTACCCAAAACACACCACAAACAAGTGATTTCATAATTAATACATCTATAGTCCCTCAGTATCCATTTTTGTTGAATCATACTGACAACAGGCATAGATAGCAATAACTTTTACAACTCCTACGGGAAAAACACAAAATTGGGGAACTACACTTTAAGTACTTATTAGTGAAGATGCATGAGGCATTCGTGTGTCAGTGGGAGAATTCCCACCTCCCATGCAGGAGACCTGGGTTCGATTCCCAGCCAATGCACCTCATGTGCAGCCACCACCCGTCTTGTCAGTGGAGGCCTGCACATTGCTAGGATGCTGAACAGGTTTCAGTGGAGTTTCCAGACTAAGAAGGACTAGGAAGAGAAGCCTGGTGATCTATTTCTGAAAATCAGCCAATGAAAACCCCATTGATCACAAGGGTCTGATCTGCAGCCCATCATGGCAGTGTTTCGTTCTGTTGTACATGAGGCCACCATGAGTTGGGGACTGACTTGACAGCAGCTAACCACAACAAGCAGTGAGGGTGCGCTTGGGCTACTGACTCAGCCTTGCTGTGCCTCAGTTTTCTCATCTTTACTATGGAGATGATGAGGAGTAACGCTGTGACCAATTAAAGGCTTCTGGAACTTACTACATATCCCATAAATGCGTGTTTTCCTTCCACGTTATTTTTTTCTTCCTAAACACAGGGAGAATATCATTATTTTTCAAATTTAGCAGCATAATACTGTACAAGAGAAACAGTTTAAAAGCCAGCGATTCAGGTGCTAGAACACAAAGTTAAGAAAGCAAACCTCAGGCCCAGTGCAAGTCTATCACCCAAAGGAAACCACAACTAGTGGGGTGCCCAGGGGCCTTTACCCATCTGAAACACCACCACCCAGCAAGGGTCCCCTGATCTGAAAGCCACCCAGAAAAGGAATTTCTCATCAAGTCCATCCAGTGCAGAGTCTTGAGAGGACACGAAAATACTTTCTTCACCTCCATATATATGCTCTAGCGATAAAATTTAGAGTAACACACAGACTTTAGCCTAGCTGGTCCAAAGAATTCCCTAGGGCAGCGCTGGTCAACAGAAATACCATGAGCGCCCATACATCATTCTAAATCCTCTAGTCACCACACTTAAAAAAGTAAAAAAAACAAGTAGGTGATATTAATTTGAATAATATATTTTATTTAACCCCATATCTCCAAAACATTATCATTTCAACTGTAATAAACATAACAAATTAGAAACAAGATATTTTACATTCTTTTGTTTGGTAGGAAGTCTTTGAAAGCCGAGGTTTGTTTTATTTACACTTCTGGCTCCATCGTCCATCATCCCATGTGGCTGTGGCTACTGCAGGGCATGGCATAGCACTGGGGTCTCATCTGGGTCTGTCATCATTTGATTCTATGAGTGATCACTGCCAGAGCCACCCGGCAGAGGCTGAGGCCACTTTAGAAACATCTGGCCTGAGGAGCCGTCCTCCACAAGCCCTCGGTGGGATTTTGAAAGAAGCAGGTTTCTAAGACCACAATACCTCATGTGGGAACCGTTAGCACCCCCACCCCAGCTGCGGGAACTGCCATTCCCAAATTTGGATTCTTCTTCCTTCTGCCACGCTTCCCACCCATCCCCTTCCTGCTCAGACCCTGACCTTCTTTCCAAAATGTTATCCAGATTCCTCCTGTCCAGCCCCAACTATCTCAGCAGGAAGCAAGAAGCTTTCTTTTCTGTAGCCAGCCTCAACACCTTCTCCTGCAACATTTACTAAAACTACAAGTGGAACGCGGTTATTTGTCCGTGTGGCATCTGCCCTGGTGTTTGTTCCTTCAGGGAAAGAACACCACCTCATCCAACTCTGCCCTGACCCCACGGAGCTACATGCCCCACAAGGTGCTCCGCTGCGCAGCCGGGGCACACCCACCTCCCTTGGCCAATGAGGGATGGCACCTGCCACCCAGACACAGGTCTCGTGGCTAGCGAGCCTTTGGTACACAGGGCTGATCCCGACTGAGGAGGCCGGTGGGCAGGTGTGCGGGTTTGCGCTTGAGTGCCTGGATGGGCGAGTGACAGGCACAGGCTGCCTGCGAGGTGCCGGATGCAGCACTTTCTCCTCAGGGGCCAGGGGAACAGGTGCTCAGGATCGGTTACCAATGCCATCGGAAACAGGGGCTTGTCGCCTAGGAATGACATCCTGGCTGCGCAGCACTAAGGGATGGGAGCCCGGGCAGGCTAGGGGCCCCAGCTGGAGACCCCGAGTCAGCTCTGGGCCTCCCTTGTGCAGCTGCCTTGCAAACCCCTACCCCACCCCACATACATGCAGATCAGCCCCCAGGACCCAGCCCCTCCCAATGGATCCTCCTCACTGGCTCCAGGCCTAGCTGAGGGGCCAGCAGGAGGAACTCCAGCCACTGCAGTTCATTCATCCCGGGGGGAGGGGGGGACATGACAACACCAGGGAGAGTCTGATTTCTGAAACATGCCTTTTCCCAGAAGAACCAAAAATGCGGGCATTTCGAAATACTCACAGAGACAGAAGGCAGGCCAGTGGTCATCAGGGGTTGGAGTGGGACAGGGAACGGTGGGGAGCAATGGAAATGCTCTAAAAGTGAACTGTGGTGAAGGCTGCACAACTGTAGACATTTACTAAAATTCATCAACCTGTACATTTTATCGGAAACCCTGGTGGCATGGTGGTTACGTGCTACGGCTGCTAACCTAAGGGTCAGCAGTTCAAATCCGCCAGGCACTCCTTGGAAACTCTATGGGGCAGTTCTACTCTGTCCTATAGGGTTGCTATGAGTCGGAATCGACTCGACGGCATGGGCTTTGGGTGTTTTTTTTTTTTTTTTGGTACATTTTATCAATGTGTGCAGAACTTTATGGTATATAAATTATACCTCAATAAAGCTGTTTAAAAATATATACGTGCATACTGAGACTCTACTAAGTACTTCATTCACAGTGGGAAGAAACAGTTTCAGGACTCAAATCATATAAGATACCTCAGAGAAGAAAAAAAATTAGAGGACGCAGGTGCTATCGCTACCTTCCCTGCTCTCTAGCTCATATAAAGCTGTTAGATGCATTCCACCAACCATCTGTCAGGTCATCCTACTGCGGTGACTTGTGTGTTGCTATGATGCTGGAAGCTATGCCATCAGTATTTCAAATACCAGCAGGGTCATTCATGGTGGTTTCAGCAGAACTTGCAGAGTAAGACTAGAAAAAAAGGCCTGGTGATCTAGTTCCAAAAATTAGCCAATGAAAATCCTACGGATCATAACAGAACACTGTCTGGTATAGTGCTGGGAGATGAGTCCCCGAGGCTGAAGGCACTCGGAATATACAGGGGCCGCCACAATGGACTTGAGCACATCAACGATCATGAAGATAGCACAGAATCAGGCAATATCTCATTCTGTTGTACATGGGGTCGCCAGGAGTTGGAGTGGGCTCAACAGCAACTCACAACGACAACATACTATAGTCACAATCCATTAGTGAGGAGTGAAATCGACTGAGTTGGTCCCTCATTTTTTTTTAATAGAAAATATTAGAGCAGATTGCACCTTGTAAGGCTAGTGTGGTAACTGCTATACCATGAAGCTCTTGTTTGGGTTGTGCGTGTGATGTAAAATAACTTCCTTACTTTGGTAACAACCAGCAGTACTCGGAAGGTAATGCCCCAGGACACAGCTACACATGGATGCATCCCATCACATAGGCACAAAAGAGCTTAATGCTCAGGGCTGACGAGTGAGATCAACTAAGTGTATGGCTGACTCACCAGACCCACAGTAAAGCCAGGCATTTCACTCAGTCAAACAGGGAGCATCTCATTTAATTATCACACAGCTTTACATAGGAGGAAACCGTGTTCAGGGACACACATGTAAGAAGTAGCAAAATCAGGACGCAGGTGCCAGGATTCAAGACTGTGACACCTCCACTCATAACCATAGCTCCCTCCACTTCCCCACTGCACTCGACAAAGGGATTCAAAGCAAAAACAAAAGGGTCCAAGATCTCAATCTCTGAGGACCCGCGACCCCTGAGAAAAACACTAGAAATAAAGATACTCTGTTACCGCTGGAAGGATGAGCGTAATAAACACCCTGCTCCACTTACGAACTCTTGTTTACCTCCCATACCTTCCTAGCAAATCTGTTGATGACTACTCTGCTGAGAATACAGCTAGGAAAGTTATCATCCAGCTTTTTACTTTTAACATTGCCAAAGTGCTACGTGAAGGTCTTAACGCAGTCTGTTAAAAATCAAAATCAAATTCCATGTTATAACATTTCAGTTCCTAATTTACCACTAAATATAACAGGCACAAAGGAACATTTCCAAATTAAAAAAGGAGGTTTTAAGGAAGGATTTGGAAAAGAAAAAGAAATAGTAACAATTGACGGAAAAAGCCTCGACTAGAATGGGAGAGGGAAAGCGCACCGGCCTAGGAGAGAAGAGGCAGGACGATAACATTCTTTAGAAATGGCAGCACAGAGGGAGATGCAGCCTGCGCCCACAGGGCCTCGGGACCACTCTCCACTGTCCATTCAGACCTCGAGAGGCACACAGCGGTCCTCTGGGTCCCACCCTCTCGATTTCAGCTTTGCAAACACTGCCAAGTTCAAGTTCTCCCCTTTCTATTGTGGTTCAGTTTAGAGAATCCTCCACAGTCTTCTAAGAGAAAATGCAAACAGATTTTATCACGCATCCAAAATTTTTTGCATTAATTACCAGTTGCCACCGAGTAGACCCATGTGTTTAAGAGTAAAACTGCGCTCCGAAGGGTTCCCCCGCAAAGGGTTTTTAATGGCTGATTTGGGGGAAGTAGGTCACCAGGCCTTTCTTCCGAGGTGCCTCTAGGTGGATATCAACCTCCAACCTTTCAGTCAGCATCTTTGAATATATCACCAGCTGAACCCAGGAACAAATGCACAAGGGAGAAATGTCAAAACATCTGAAACATTCAGTCACCAAAAAAACATAAACTAAATATGGCCAGGAAAGCAAAGGGTGCAGGGAAGAGTAAATTCTCAAGGATAGCAGTTCTTTGCAGGTCTTGAAACTCCTTGACAATCTGAAACAAGCTATCCATCTCCTCCTTAGAAAATGCTGCCCTCAGACAGATGTCAAATGCTGCCAGTTCAGGAGCTTCACTTTCAGGAACCTGGTTCCCAAAGCTCAGCACCCGGGGAAAGAAAGTCCAGGCGGATGCCCACAGCTCGGGGCAGCAAGCGCTGGTCTCAACAGCAGTGGACCCAGGACCCCCGAGGAGCACCGCGGACAGAGGCTTCTAGCCTGGCTGGGGAGGAAAGGGCAGGAGCGGAGGGCACCTGGGCAGAGACGGGCCAGTCCCAGATGGCCTGGAGACCTGCCCTCGCCCGGTCATGGACGGGAGAATGGGCGTGACCGAAGGGGAAGGGGAAGGGCCATATGATCAAGAACCAAGGTGTACCAGTGGTGTGCAGGTGGCACGCAGCCACCAAGGAATGCAAAGCTGGCATGCCGCCATCAGATTTGCTTTTTTGAAAGATCCCTCTGGCTGCAGAGAAAGTGAACAGCAGGGAGAGTGAGCAGAGGGGATGGCGGGAGGGTGGCCACTGACCAAGGGCGGGTGGGATGCAGTGAGGTCTGAACTAGTGCTGGGCGAGGGAGCAGGACCAGGACCAATTCCTTGACATCCTTAGGAATACATTCCCCAAGACACTGCCGAGAGGGAGGTGACACACAGCATCTCAGGTGCATACTTATCAAAACAGTACCAGGAATATGAGTGACCACTTTGAATCATCTCAGCTCATTTCTAGTCCCCTGAGAGTTCCCCTTCTAAGTGATATTAGAAGGCGCTGACTGTGGGTTCTTCCGGGTGCACCCATTCCTATCCTGCTGGGTGCCCACACTACTCTCTAAGGAAGCAGGAGACAGGTCACCTGGTGCCTTGACCACAGCCTCCCTGGCAGGGGCCGGCACACTGGTGTGGGAACAGGTAGCAGGCAGAACCCAGGACTGCCTGTAATGGAGGAAGTCACCCCCAAATAATGGCCACTGATACAGGGACTCTGTCGTTGTGCCTAATATCAAGTCACAGAATCATTAAAAAGTCTTCAGAGCAGGAGGGTGGGCAAGGACATTTGATTCAAAACAGCTGGAAGACAGAGCGGTCCGTAGCCCAAGAGCCAGCTCAGCAGCAAGCCTCCTGCCGCCCATGCTGCCAGCCCCGCATGGGCCCAGGAGCTCCTTGCTAACAGTTGAGGGGCTGGAACTGAAGGGATCTTGTTATTGTTGTTGTCAGTTGCCATCAAGATGATTCTGACTCACAGCAACCCCATATATGCAGAGAACTGCTCCACAGGGTTTTAAGGCTGTGTGTGACCTTTCAAAAACAGATCGCCAGGCCTGTCTTCCAAGGCGCCCCTGGGTGAGTCTGAACCACCAACCTTTCAGCTAGTAGTCGAGTGCTTTACTGTTTGCATCACCCAGGGACTCCAAAGGTATCTCAGAAAGACTCTATTCATCTCATTTTAACAAAAAGAAAATTGAGGTCAAAGAGGGTAAGTGATTTGCCCAAGAGCACCCAGCTATTGGGCTCACTGAACCCAGGGTTTGCCTTTCCAATTCATGCTTTTACAAAAAACACTTCCCCTTCTCTTCAAAGTAAATTATACACCCAGAAATATGCCCAACTGATTTTTGGCAAAGGTGCAAAAGCAACTCAGTGGAGGAAAGGATTGTTTTGCAACAAATGGTGCTGGAGCAATTGGACATCCATTGCCCCCAAAATGAACCCTGACCTAAGTCTCACACCTCATCCAAAAATAACCCAAAATGGATCATGGACTTCAATGTAAAACACAAACCTAGCAAACCTTTAAAAAAGAACACAGGAGAAAATCTGCAGGATTGACGGCTAAGCAAATTATCCTTAAACTTGACACCAAAAGCAGGATGATAAATTGGGCGCGATCAGCATTTAGGTTTTTTGCTCTGTAAAAGACCCTGGTAAGAGGATGAAACACTAAGGACTAGGAGAATATATGTGCAAACCACGTCCAACAGAGGACTAGTATGGAGGATATATAAAGAATTCTCAAAACTCAACAATAAACAAAAAAAGAACAATCCAATTGGAAAATTGGCAAAAGACAGGAAGAGGCATTTTACGGAAGAGGATATACAGGTCGCAAATAAGCACATTTGAAGATGTTCAATACCATCAGCTATTGTTATTGTTGTCAGGTGCCATCAAGTTGACTTCTAACTCATAGAGACCCCAGGTGACAGAGTAGGACGGTCCCCTAGAGTTTTCTAAGCTATAATCTCTGTGGATAGGAGCCCTGGTAGCCCAGAGGTTAAAGCAATTGACTGCAAATCGAAAGGTCAATGATTCAAAACCACCAGCGGCTCCGTGGGAGAAAGATGTGGCAGTCTGCTCCCATAAAGATCTACTGCCTTGGAAATCCTATGGGGTCGCTATGAGTCAGAATCGACTCATCAGCAGTGGGGGTGGGAATCTTTACAGAAGCAGATTGCCAGGTCTTTCTCCCGTGGAACTGCTGGGTAGGTTTGAACTGGCAACCTTTTTGGTAAGCAGCTGAGCATACTTAACTGTTGGGCCACCGGAGCTCCTTTCACTAGCTATTCAAAAAAAAAAAAAAACCCATTGCCATAGTCTCTATAGAACAAAGTAGAACGGCCCATAGGGTTTCCAAGGAGCACCTGGTGGATTCAAACTCCCACTACGCCACACCAGGGTTTCCTTCATTAGCTATGAGGGAGATGTAAATTAAAACCACAATGAGACATCACTATACAGCAGAATGGCTAAAATAAAAAAAAATAATGACAACACCAAATTCTGGCAAGGATGAGGGAAACCGGATCACTCATCCATTGCTGGTGGAATATAAGGTGGTATGCCCGTTCTGGAAAAGTGGCAGTTTCTCGTAAAACTGAACATGCAACTACCACACATGATCCAGCAATTGCAGTCTTGGGCATTTATCCCAAAGATATGAAGACTTACGTTCATACAAAAGCCAGTACTTGATTGTTCTTAGTGGCTTTATCTGTAACAGACAAAAAGCAGAAAAACACAAATGCCCTTCAACAGGTGAATGGTTAGACAAACTGTGGTACATCCATACCGTGGACTACTACTCAACAATAAGAAGGAACAATCTACTGACATTGACAAGAATTTGGATAGCTCTCTGGGAATTATGCTCAGTGGAAAAGCCTTTTCAAAAGGTTCATACTGTATGTGTCCATTTATATAACACTCTTGAAATGACAAATTATACAAATGTAGAACAGACGAGTAGTTGTGATATTGTTGCTATACCCGTCCAAGATGATTCCACTGGGGGAAACTGGGTGAAGGGTACCTGGGACCTCTCTGTAGTATTTCTTACAACTGCATGTGAATCCACAATCACTCAAAAAAAAAAGTTTAATTTAAAAAACAACCACACTTGATGGCTGTACAACCATGATTAATGTAATCAGTCTCACTGAACTGTACATATAAAAAATGTTGATTTGGCGAATGCTGTGTTATATATATTTCTACCATGATAAAAAAAATACTCAAACACAACCAAACAAGTGATTACAAACCAGAACAAAAAACACGCTTTAATTTTTTTTTTTTTAATTCTGTGTCCACCTGAGAATAAAATGTGTTGGCCCAGGGTCCCTATGAGTTGGAACTGACTTGACGGCAACGGGTTTGGTTTCATTTGGTATAATTACTATAATCCCCGGGTGGTGTAAATGGTTAACGGGCTCAGCTGCTAATCAAAAGGCTAGAGGTTCAAGTCCACTGAGAGATACCTCAGAAGAAAGGCCTGGAGACCTACTTGTGAAAAATCTGCCAATGAAAACCCTATGGAACACAGTTCTACTCTGTACACATGGGGTCGCCATGAGCTGAAGTCAACTCGATGGCAACTGGTATAACTTACTGAGTACCTACTATGTGCCAGCACTGTGGCTAAGGATCTACCTGGGCAAGTTCTAGCAGAGATAAAAGCTAATCAGATTAAAATGCTCCTTTAAATTCTCCTTTAGAACTGGAAACAAGTTAAAGTTTCCTACCTGAAGGAGCATAATAAATTTCTGCAACATTAACAATTCTTTGACATTCTATACTTCGTGGAAGCAAGCCAGTGCACATCGCCCTAAGCACACGACCTCCAGTATTCCCTCCTCTCATGCCCCCGCCACTTGGACTGCACTTTCTGGACCCTGAAGGCATCTGGAAGGCTATAATTGTCTAGAGCAACTCTCTCAAGAACTCGGACTGAGACGTACGTGCAGGCCCCAGGGAGCTCAGCAAATTCTTAATCTGGCCAACATCTGGAGCCAAATGCACCCAAGGTCAGTTGTTCATGGTAGATTATCATTAGTTCTTCGGAGGACACACTCGGGCCCCTCTCCAAAGGTTCCTCCAATCTTGAAAACCACCATTCGGAAACAAGCACATGAAAAGATGCTCAACATCATTAGTCACCAGGGAGATGCAAATCAAAACCACAATGAGATGCCACTTCACACCCACTAAAAAAAAGGCTATAATCAAAAACATGGAAGATAATAAGTGTTGATGAGGAAGTGGAGAAATTGGATCCCTCGTGCATTGCTAGTGGGAACGTAAACTGGTGCAGCTGCTGTGGAAAACAGTTTGGCAGTTCCTCAAAAGGCTAAACATAGAATTACCATAGGACCCAGCAACTCTACTCCTGGGTATATATCCAAAAGAACTGAAAGCTGGGACTAAGACAGATATTTGTGCACCAATGTTCACTGCACTACTATTCGCGATAGTCAAAAGGCGGGATAAACCCTGGTGTCCATCAGCAGATGAATGGATAAACTTAAAATGTGGTATATCCATGCAAAACCAGTTGCCACCAAATCAATTCTGACCCGGGGCAACCCTATCTATGTGTGTCAGAGTAGAACTGTGCTCCACAGGGTTTTCAGTGGCTAATTTTTCGGATGTAGATCTACAGGCTTTTCTTCTGAGGTACCTCTGGGTGGACTCAATTCTCCAGCCTTTTGGTTAGCAGCGAAGCAAGTTAACCTCAACCGTTTGCATCAGCCAGGGACTCCGCAGACATACAGTGGACTATTACTCAGCCATGAAGAGAAATGAAGTCTTGATACATGCTACAACATGGATGGACCTTGAAAACATTATGCTGAGTGAAATAACTCAGACACGAAAAGACAAATATTTTAAGACCCCACTAATACGAAATATCTGGAACAGGAAAGCGCATAGAGACGAAAATATATTAGTGGTCACCACGGGGTAGCGGGAGGAGGGAATGGAGAGTTATTGCTGAAGGAGTATTGAGTTTCTGTTTGTGGGGATGAAATAGTTTTAGAAATAAATACTGGAGATGGTTGTACAACACGGTGATTATAATTTTAATCACTGAACTGTACACCTAAAAATGGTTACAACTGTAAATTTTATGATTGAGATATATATATATTTTTTAACCATAATTAAAAAAAAAAAACCACCACCATTAGGAAGCCCCTGGCATCATCTGTTGAACCTTGCAAACAGGGAAGGGAGCACCCATGGCTGAGCCCTGCGTCCCTTCTTTCTGCTGATGCTCCTGCCACTGCACAAACCTAAGTCCTCCCAAGCCCTGGGGTGGGGAAGCGGGGAGGAGGGCAGGCAAGCTGAGGACTGGCCAGATAGGACTGCTCACTGGTTAGAACAAAAATCAATTCTGACTCATAGCAACCCTATAGGACAGAGCAGAGCTGCTCCAGAGGGTTTAAAAGGAGTGGCTGGTGAGTTCGAACTGCTGACCTTTTCGTCAGCAGCCATAGTTCTTAACCGCTGCATCATCAGGGCTCCAGGACACTACCAACCACCCTTAAAATAGATGAAAAGAAAGTGATCATTTTTCTCTACTTTACGTGGGTCCATCTGAAGGAAATGCAGACTTTGGATTCTTTCAAATATTTACTGAGCTGGCCCTAACTTTAGCGCTGTGACATTCACAATGAGTCATGAGAAACAAGTGTTTTATCAGTTATATGTTTACATAAAACTTTATAGCGATCCATATTTTAAAAGTGGCTAGGTGGTAAATGCCATAACAAAAACAATTCTCTCTACTAATAACTTTAAAAGCATAATAAGTACTTGTGTTCTTGTTTAAAAATTGAAAGTAATTATGTCTAAAGCCCCAAGGCAGAGCTGAGTGCTGGGAGCTGTTCAAACAGGAATCCTTGGTTCTGGGCAAGATGGTGGCACATAAAATGCAAATGTTACTCTCTCCTCCCATAACTACTTCTAAAGGCAAGATGATATTCTTGTTAATCCTTGACATTTTTCTCAATATGCCATTTATGGGGACATTCTGGAGGTTTATGATATGGGGGGAGTGGTTTCTGGTGTCTTGGCTTTTGATACTGACATTAACAAGATGACAATCTTGGGCCAGCCTAGGCTAGATAAATCACAGAATGATTTAGTGGGAATGCTTTCAGAATCACTATCTCTAAGGCAAACACAATGGTACCAGAGTGCTTCTGAAGAAGACTCATAACGTTCTCCTGGAAGGAAAATGCACAAGCTCTATAGAGCTGGCCACCGTGGGCTTGAGCCCTATCATTTTAGATCCCAAACTACTAACCCATGAGGAAACAATTACTCGCCACTCTCTATAAAAAAAAGTAATAATAAGATATCAGTTTCTAAACACAAGAATCTATAGCATTACATGGGCATTCAAAAAGCATCTATCAATCTTTAAGGATGATGGGAAAATCTGGAAATGGATAATGGTGATGGTTGCATAACATAGTGCATGTAATTAACATCACCAGATTGTACATGTAAAAAATGTTGAAATGCAACAGGCACATAGACCAATGGAACAGAATTGAGAACCCAGATATAAATCCATCCACATATGAGCAGCTGGTATTTGACAAATGCCCAGTGTCAGTTAACTGGGGAAAAGACAGTCTTTTTAACAAATGGTGCTGGCATAACTGGATATCCATTTGCAAAAAAATGAAACAGGACCCATACCTCACACCATGCACAAAAACTAACTCCAGATGGATCAATGACCTAAACATAAAGACTAAAACGATAAAGATCATGGAAGAAAAAATAGGGACAACCTTAGGAGCCCTAAAACATGGCATAAACAGTATAGAAAACATGATAACGAACGCAGAAGAAAAACTAGATAACTTGGAGCTCCTAAAAATCAAACACCTAGGCTCATCTAAAGACTTCACCAAAAGAGTAAAAAAACCACCTACAGACTGGGAAAAAATTTTCAGCTATGACATCTCCGACCAGCACCTGATCTCTAAAATCTATATGATTCTGTTAAAACTCAACCACAAAAAGACAAATAACCCAATTAAAAATTGGACAAAGGATATGAACATGCACTTCACTAAAGAAGATATTCAGGTGGCTAACAGATACATGAGAAAATGCTCTCGATCATTAGCCATTACAGAAATGCAAATTAAAACTAAGATGAGATTCCATCTCACTCCAACAAGGCTGGCATTAATCCAAAAAACACAAAATAATAAATGTTGGAGAGGCTGTGGAGAGATTCAAACTCTTATACACTGCTGGTAGGAACATAAAATGGTACAACCACTTTGGAAATCGATCTGGCATCTCCTTAAAAAGTTATAAATAGAACTACCATACAACCCAGAAATCTCACTCTTCGGAATACATCCTAGAGAAATAAGAGCCTTTACACGAACAGATATATGCACACCCATGTTTATTGCAGCACTGTTTGCAATAGCAAAAAGGTGGAAGCAACCAAGGTGTCCATCAACAGATGAATGGATAAATAAATTATGGTATATTCACACAATGGAATACTATGCATCGATAAAGAACAATGATGAACCTGTGAAACATTTCACAACACGGAGGAACCTGGAAGGCATTATGCTGAGTGAAATCAGTCAGAGGCAAAAGGACAAATGTTGTATAAGACCACTATTATAAGATCTTGAGAAATAGTTTAAACTGAGAAGAACACATTCTTTTGCGGTTACGAGAGAGGGGAAGGAAGGAGGGTGGGAGAGGGTTATTTACTGATTAGATAATAGATAAGAACTACTTTAGGTGAAGGGAAGGACAATACTCAATACAGGGAAGGTCAGCTCAACTGGACTGGACCAAAAGCAAAGAAGTTTCCCAGATAAACTGAATGCTTCAAAGGTCAGCGAAGCAAGGGCGGGGGTTTGGGGACCATGGCTTCAGGGGACATCTAAGTCAATTGGCAAAGTAAATTCTATTAAGAAAACATTCTGCATCCCACTTTGAAGTGTGGCATCTGGGGTCTTAAATGCTAACAAGCGGCCATCTAAGATGCATCAATTGGTCTCAACCCACCTGGATCAAAGAAGAATGAAGAACACCAAGGTCACAAGGTAATTATGAGCCCAAGAGACAGAAAGGGCCCCATGAACTAGAGACTTACATCATCCTGAGACCAGAAGAACTAGATGGTGCCCGGCCACAACCGATGACTGCCCTGACAGGGAGCACAATAGAGAACCCCTGAGGGAGCAGGAGATCAGTGGGATGCAGACCCCAAATTCTCATAAAAAGACCAGACTTAATGGTCTGACTGAGACTAGAGGAATCCCGGCGGTCATGGTCCCCAAACCTTCTGTTGGCCCAGGAAAGGAACCATTCCCGAAGCGAACTCATCGGACATGGAAGGGACTGGACAATGGGTTTGAGAGAGATGCTGATGAAGAGTGAGCTACTTGTATCAGGTGGACACTTGAGACTGTGTTGGCATCTCCTGTCTAGAGGGGAGATGGGAGGGTAGAGGGGGTTAGAAACTGGCAAAATGGTCATGAAAGGAGAGACTGGAAGGAGGGAGCAAGCTGACTCATCAGGGGGAAAGTAAATGGGAGTACGGAGTAAGATGTATATAAGTTTGTATGTGAGAGACTGACTTGATTTGTAAACTTTCACTTCAAGCGCAATAAAAATTATTTTAAAAAATAATGAATAAAAATGTTTTAATAAAAAAAATGTTGAAATGGCGAATGTTTTGCTATATTTGTTGTTGTTGTTATTGTTAGCTGCCATCAAGTCAGCCCTCAACTGATGTCAACCCCTGAACAACAGCACGGACTACGGCCGGGTCCTACACCATCCCTGCGATCAGCTGCAGATCGGGCTGTTGTGATCCACGGGGTTGTCACTTGTTGGTTTTTGGGAGCAGATTGCCAGAGCTTTCTTCCTACTCTTAGTCTAGAAGCTCTGCTGAAACCTGTTCAGCATCATGGCCACACGCAAGCCTCCACTGACAGACAGGTAGTGGCTGCGCACGAGGTGCACTGGCCGGGAATCGAACCTGGGTCTCACACATGGAAGTCAAGAATTCCACCACTGAACCAATGCACCCTACATTTACCACAATTTTTAAAAAAGGCATGAATCAATGTTCTCTAAAGCTGTGGTCTTTAAGTATGCCGCCCAAGTGCTTAAACAGCAAGAATGAAACATCCACGGCACTGCATTTCCTGTTCCATGGAATCAGCAAAGCTGTGAAACAGAACACGAGGGACCTCAGCTCATCTGTGCTGATTCAAACACTGCACTGATGACAGCCATTTTGGCAGAACTGTTTAGGCCTTGTCTTCGTTATCTGGTGCTGCTATAACAGAAATACCACAAGTATATGGCTTTAACAAACAAAAATTTATTTTCTCACAGTTTAGGAGTCTAGAAGTCCGAATTCAGGGTACCGGCTCTTGGGGAAGGCTTTCTTTCTCTGTCAGTTCTGAGGGAAGGTCCTTTCCTCTTCAGCTTATTTCTTGGCTCCTCGGCAATCTTCACGTGGCATGGCATCTGTCTTCCCCCATCTCTGCTTGCTTGTTTAATCCCTTGTATATCTCAAAAGAGATTGATTTACGACATACCCTATATGAATACTATCTCATTAACATAACAAAAAACCCATTCCCAAATGAGATTATAACTGCAGGTATAGCAGGTATAGGGATCAGGATTTACATCACATATTTTGGGGGGACACAATTGAATCCGTAACAGCCCCAATCCTGCAAGGACTCTGGGGACAGGACTCAAGAGCAGGGAAGAATCCAACCAGAAACTAAAAGACTAACCAGATATTAGTTCAACTTTACTACAACAAACAGCAATACTAGTGAGTCATCCTAAGAGGTATATTACTCCAAATGAAAAATTAGTTGCCTTAGTGAAAATCAACTATATTTTGAATCTAGTAATGATTACCAGGTTGTTACCCGGTAGTAATCTCCCCTTTCAATTGGCCAAGCTCTTGGGCAATGCAACATGTGGCTTCTTGGCAAGTTTTCCTGGCAATTGTATGGACTTTTCGAGAAGCCCAAAGGCCTTCTGCGGGGTTAGAGGCTGCCAAGGCTAATCTAAACAGCCTGTTCTCTTCAACTATAAAGTCAAGGTAACTGTTGAATTTAAAAGCAGCTTTATGTTTTTTTTTTCTTAATTTAACAACTTTATTTGAGGTAGAATCTATACACACTAAAGGTCACCAATTGTGGGTAAGTGTATGATTCAATGATTTTTAGTAAATTTACCGAGCTCAGCAGCCATTACCACAATCCAGTTTTACAACATTTCCAGCACCTCAATAAGTTCCCTTATCCCATTAACAGTCACTCCTCGTTCCCACCTTTAGCCCCAGGTAATCACTAATATCAACTGTCTCTAAAAATGTACCTGTTCTGAGCATTTTGTATAAACTGAATTATAAAACTGGTGGTCTTTTATGTCTGCTTTTCTCTATTAGCACTGTGTTTCTGAGGTTCATATACAGTTTCACTTTTTTATATAATTTTTTGTTGTTGTTAAAAATATACAGAGCAGAACACACACCAATTCAAGATTTTCTACATGTACAATTCAGTTACACTGATTATATTCAAGTTGTGCAACCATTCTCGCCCTCCTTTTCCGAATTGTTCCTCCCCCATTAACATAAATTCACTGCCCCCTAAGGTTCGTATCAGACCTTTCAAATTGCTTTTGTCAATTTGATGCCATATAGAAAGCTCTTTAAAAGAGCACAATGCTCAAGGCAGACATTACTAATTAATCTAAACTATTGTTTGCTTTAAAAAAAACTTCAGGGGATATTTTTAGTTTAAGGTTTAAAGATTATCTCAGGTCAGTCATTTCAGGGTTCATTCAGTCTCACTGGCTCCTGAAAGTCTGGATTTCATGCAAATTTGAAATTCTGTTCCACATATTCCCCATTTTGGTGAGGATTCTTCTATAGAATCTTCAATCAAAATGTTCAGTAATGGCAGCTGGCATAGCTTTACTTTTCATGTGAGATCTACCCAGTACATGAGATTGTATCACGTGACTGCACATCACAGTTTAATGCTGGGTTGGCTATGAGGCTGGAGAAGAGTTAGAGGAAGCATGGAAGGTTCTCCATGAATCACTGTTCAGTGGATGCTACACGCTGTACCTAGGGTAGTTACAGCAAACGTATAAGCATGCACCCATTATTCATTCGTTTGCCCATACTTACAGCATGTGTGGCATGCATCTCTGGAGTGTCTGCCCATTTCAAACCAAGTCCCCGTTATTCTAGGAGGCGTAAATAAGCTCCAAGAGGTCTATAAACCTCTGGAAAGCAAATGCAAGCTTCCATGAGCTTGTGCATTTTCCTGAACACAGAATTCCTACCTCGTATCAGATTTTCTTAGGATTCATGATTCCAAAATGTGTTTGAATCACAGCACTGTATTACACATGAGGCCTCAGACAAAGTCTTAGAAGTTTGTCAAATGTAAGAATAAA
This sequence comes from Loxodonta africana, assembly GCF_030014295.1. Classification (NCBI taxonomy): domain Eukaryota; kingdom Metazoa; phylum Chordata; class Mammalia; order Proboscidea; family Elephantidae; genus Loxodonta; species Loxodonta africana. The sequence continues at coordinate 11,058,125 of NC_087369.1, read as the reverse complement.
TAAATACCCCCAAAATAAAGATGTAGGAAAAACGTATGAATATTAAGTTGAAGCATACAAGTATCAGCAATTTATGTAATAGTTCTAAAACCACTGGATAAGAAAAAGGACATTAGTGGGAAAAAAAAACATGAAATCTAAAGAAAGTCTGGAGTTCAATGAAACGCAATGTATCAAAGCAGGTCTCTTAGTTTTGACAAACATACTGAGATGACATAAGATGGTGAGAACAGGGGAAACTGTTCTATCTTTGCAACTTTTCTGTAACTCCAAAACTATTCCAAAGTAAAAGTTTTTTAAAACAAACAAATGCTCGCCCTTGGGTTGCATTCATCCCCTGCCTAGAAATATCTCCTAAGGCAAAGGTGAAAAAACTGCTATAGAGAAGATAATTACACGTAAACAGTATTATAATTATAGTATTTATGATCATAAACACCCGGAGGCAACCTAAATGGTCCAAAATAAGGAACTATTTCAGAAACAACGGTAGAGCCACTCAGTGGAAGTTTTCATCTCTAATAGGAATGCCAATTATGAAAACTACCGGGCAACATGGGATAAAAGAAATGAGTGAGGATGGCGTTGCTGGCTGCAAGTAGCAAATCAACTGACTTTTAAGGGACAAACCAGTGGGCATCGAGTCAACTCCCAACTCCTGGTGACCCCATGTGTGTCCAAGTACAACTGTGTCTCATAGGGTCTTCAATGACTGATTTTTTGGAAGTAGATTTCCAAGCCTTTCTTCCAAGGCACCTCTGGACAGACTCAAACCTCCAGCCTCTAGTTAGCAGCCAGGTGTGTTCACCATTTGCACCACCACCCAGGGACTCTTTTAAAGGACAAGGAGGTGTTACTGTTTCACAGAAGAAAAAGTGCTGAGGGCAGCCAGCTCCAGAGCCTAAATTCATCCGTCCACCCACTGGGTCGGACACAGGGTCTTTCTTTCCTCTCTGCCACAGTCAGCTTCTCAGCCAGCTCCCTTGTGGTTTTTGCAACAGCAGCATGGCTGCCCAGCTCCAGGTTTACAAGGAGACAGGACATCAACTAGAGAAAGGGGGAGTTCCTTCCAGGGAGGTCTTTCAGCGCAAGGAGCCATGCCTGTCTCAGGTCTCCCCTCACAGCTCATGGACATGCCTGGGCAACGTGCTCCAACCTCAGCCAATTGCAGGCTCGATACTCTATGACTGGCTGAGACACAGTGGCTCAACCTTAGCACTACTGGGAATGGGCCATTCTCTGTGGTAGGGGTTGGCCAGTGCATTGTAGGATGTTTGGCAGCAGCCCGGGCCTCCAAGCCCCATTTCTACTGACTTTTGAGTTGACAACAAAAATGTCTCCAGAAAACCAATTTTGATAACCCAAAATGTCTCCAGACATCACCAAATGTCCCTTAGGGGGCAAATCACACCAACACCCCCACCCACCCATAGCTGAGAGCCAATATCTTGGGTACTGCATGCTGATATATAGTTCACTAGTGAGTTATAGGGAAGAAGGTTAATTTCATTTTAACTGTAAATAACTTTATACTCTTCCTTCCTTTTTTATTAAACTTTTAATTTTGAAATTATAAAATTATAGATTTACAGGAAGTTACAAAGACACGTACAGGGGGGTCCAGGCACCCTTCACCTGCCTCCACCAACGGTTCCATCTTGCATAACTAACTACTGGGGCCTCACTAACCTGGTGGCACAGAAGAATGGGAGAGTCTCAATTACTCAATTTTCCCAAGAGTTAAACATTTTTGTACCTCAAATCTTCAGCCTTCAAACTGTGTATTTCTTAATGAAAACCCTTCTAAAAGTGGACATTTCCCTGCCTTCTTACATAAAGCAGACTTGTTTGGTTGTTAGGTGCCGTCAACTCAGTTCCGACTCATAGCGACAGACACTATGTACAACAAAACGAAACGCTGCCTGGTCCTGCGTTATCCTCACAGTCACTGTCATGCTTGAGCCCACTGTTACAGCCACTGTGTCTTCCTCTTTTTCACTGAGCCTCTATTAAGCATGGTGTCCTTCTCCAGGGACTAGTCCCTCCTGATAACATGTGCAAAGTACGCAAGACGAAGTCACCACTCTCGCTTCTAAGGAGCTTTCTGACTGTACTTCTTCCAAGACAGATTTGTTTGTTCTTCTGCCAGTTCATGGTATTCTGGCAGTTCAATATTCTTCGCCAACACCATTAATTCAAAGGCATCAATTTTTTTTATCGGGCTTTAGGTGAAAGTTTATAGCTCAATTTCTCACACAAAAATTTATACACATATTGTTTCATGCCATTAGTTGCAATCCCCACAATGTAACAGCACACTCCCCCCCCCACTTTCCACCTCAAGTTCCCTGTGTCCATTCAACCAGCTCCTGTTCCTTCCTGCCTCTGGACAGGAGCTGCCCATTTGGTTTCGTGAATCTGATTGAACTAAGAAGCACACTCCTCACGTGTATTATTTTTTGTTTTATAGTCCCGTCTAATCTTTGAAGAGCGGGCTTCGGGAATGGCTTCAGTTCTGGGATAACAGAGCGTCTGGGCGCCATAGTTTCAACGGTTCCTCCAGTCTCTGTCAGACCATTAAGTCTGGCCTTTTTATGTGAATTTGAGCTCTGCTCCACACTCTTCTTCCGCTCTGTCCAGGACTCTTTGTTGTGCTCCCTGTCAGTGCAGTCACTGGTGGTAGCTGGGCACCATCTAGTTCTTCTGGTCTCCGGCTGGTGCAGTTTCTGGTTTATGTGGTCCTTTAGTCTCTTGGGCTAATATTTTTCTTGTGTCTTTGCTTTCCTTCATTCTCCTTTGCTCCAAGTGAGATGGGACCAACTGATGCATCTTAGGTGGTCACTCACAAGCTTTTAAGACCCCAGACACCACTCACCAAAGTGGGACAAAGGCATCAATATTTCTTCAGTCTTCCTTATTCACTGTCCAGCTTTCGCATGCATACGAGGCAAATGAAAATACCACGGCTTGCGTCAGGCATACCTTAGTTCTCAAAGTGACATCTTTGCTTTTTAACACTTTAAAGAGGTCTTTTGCACCAGATTTGCCCAATGCAATACACCGTTTCATTTCCTGACTTCTGCTTCCACGGCTGTTGATTGTGGATCTAAGTAAAATGAAATCCTTGACAATTTCAATCTTTTCTCTATTTATCATGTTGCTCACTGGTCCAATCGTGAGAATTTTGGTTTTCTTTATGTTGAGGTGCAATCCATTCTGAAGGATGTGGTCTTTGATCTTCATCAGTAAGTGCTTCAAGTCCTCGTCACTTTCAGCAAGCAAGGTTGTGTCATCGGCATAACGCAGGTTGTTAATGAGTCTTCCTCCAATCCCGATGCCCCGCTCTTCTTCATATAGTCCAGCTTCTCAGCTTATTTGCTCAGCATACAGATTGAATGAGTATGGTGAAAGGATAGAACCCTGACGCACATGTTTCCTGACTTTAAACCATACAGTATCCCCTTGTTCTGTCTGAACAACTGCCTCTTGGTCTATGTACAGGTTCCTCACGAGCACAATTAAGTGTCTCGGAATTCCCATTCTTCCCAATGTTATCCATAATTTGTTACAATCCACACAGTCAAATGCCTTTGCATAGTCAATAAAACACATTTTTTTAAGATATCTTTTTGGATGTTTTGTGGAATGCAAAGAGACAACTCAATCAGCAAGCTCTTGGATCACAGGACATCAAAGAATTAATTTTTGGGGGGTGAAAATATACACAGTCATAACACCATTTCAATAATTTCTACATGTACAACTCAGTGACATGGGTTACATTCTTCAAGTTGAGCAAACATTCTCATCATCCTTCTCCAAATTGCTTCACTATCATTGGCTGAAACTCACTGCCCCTAAGCTTCTTATCTAACCTTTCAAGTTGCTTTTGTCAATGTGATCTCACATAGAAAATTGTTTAAAAGAACAATGCTTGAGGCAGACAGACCTTACTTATTAAGTTAAACTGTTTTTTCATTCAAGAAGACTTCGGGGGATAGTTTTGGTTTAAAGATTATGTCAGGGCAATAGTTTCAGTGATTCATCGAGTCTCAACGGCTCCAGAAAGTCTGGATTCCATTGAGAGTATGAAATTCTGTTCTGCATTCTTCCTACCTTTGACCAGGATTCTTCTATAGAATCTCTGATCAAAATATCAGCAATGGTACCCGGACACTATCTAGTACTTCTGAACAATCACTTTTTAATAAGTCCTTCCTGTTTTGGCCACATCAGTTGGTTGGTCCATCACATGAAGTGCATGGTTAGGCCCCATCAATGAGGATTACTGGCATCAGAGGGACCCAACATCAGCACAGCATCACCTCCTCTTTAAGCACGTTCATTTGCTCTTAGAAACAAGTCAGTTTGCATGAGAGGCAAGGAAAAGTAAGTATTTCAGGACAGAAGCAGAGAGAACGTGATAAAGGAGGCTGGGGTATAACCAAAGGCATCCATGTATTAGTCTCTGAATGCCAGGCAATGTCCCCAGAGGGACATGACCCTGGCCTCTTCCCTGACCTTCAGGGCACAGTGTGCCAGTCATCCTGGGCCAAACAGCTCTAAACTTCCCCACGTCAAACCCTCATGGGGTTCACACAAGCCAGCTAAGAATAACCATCTGTTCCTACATAACTGATGCTTCTCAAAAATTAACAGAGGCCCAGGAAAAAAGGATAAGAGATAATTTTCAAAAAAGACAGGATGAGCAATTTGTAGGCAGTCAAAAAAATTTTTTTTTATTTTTATACAATAAAATAAGGAGCCTTGGTGGTGCAGTGGTTAAGCACTGGGCTGCTAACCGAAAGTTTGGCAGTTCGAACCCACCAGCCGCTCCGTGGGAGAAAGATGAGGTAGTCTGCTTCGGTAAAGGTTTACAACCTCAGACACCCTATGGGGCAGTTCTACTCTGTCTGAAAGGGTCGCTATGAGTTGGAATGGACTGGATGGCAACAGGTTTGGGTTCTTTTTTTTTTTTTTTTTGAGAATAAAACAGCTATTTAGGACAATGTTGAAATTCCAAAAGTTACAGAGAGCCGAAAATATCCACCTAATATCAACATTGTTACAGTTTATTGAGTTGGATCATTGTGATCAACAGGAGTGTAACCGAGACCTTAATGTGCTGGGTTCAAGTTAGGCAAACATAAATTTGCCATATAAATCTACACACAGGGAATGATGGCGGAGGGGAAATGAGAAGGGAGGAGTGGGAGAAGGTGGAAGACGAGGAAGGGGTTCTTAAATTCATATCTATAATCCTATCCTCTGATTCTATGCTTAATTTTTTCCATTTAATTCTGTGATAAGTCAATATATACACCTGGTTCAAAAAACCAAAGGAAGGGGTATTGTGGCTTTGTTTAGGGTGATGTAAAACTTTTGGAAACAGATGGTGGTGATGGCAGCACAACATGGTGAATGTAATTAATGTCACTGAATTGCGTATTTGAAAATGGTTAAAATGGCAAATTTTTATCTATATATTTAACCACCATAATTTTTTTAAAGCAAAAGGGATAAGATGATATGAAGTGAAAAGTCTCTCCCACGCCTGTGACCCCATCTTCATAGTTCCTACCCCCACCACCCCAAGACAAGTAGCCATTGTTACTAGTTTCATATGTATGTTTAAGGAACTTCACTGTTGTTGGATGCCATCGAGTAGATTCCGACTCATAGCGACCCTAAGTAACAGAGTAGAAATGCCCCGTAGGGTTTTCTAGGCTGTAATCTTTACAGAAACAGATCACCAGGTCTTTCTCCTGCGGAACTACTGGGTGAGTTCAAACTGCCAACTTTTCAGTTAGCACCCAAGTGCTTAACCATTGCACTACCAGGGCTCCAGGAATTTTATGCATCTAGACAAACTGCAACATACTTCTCCTCTCCTGGCTTGTTACACAAAAGGTTATGCCTGTACTCCATAGGCAAGCATGCCCGTCCTGTTCTACACTTGCACATGAGTGTGGACGGCCAGCCCACTGAGCTTCTGCTTCTCTCTTCCTGACCAGCAGCTTTCCAACCACACTCCACTGCGATGCTTACAATAGTAAAGAATTATAAGCTTCATTTTGCCTGGTGCTGGTGACACGCCGAACACAGACCCCGCACTGTGCCTCCTTTACTTCACTGAACCATCACTGCAGCCCCTTACTGTTCCCTGTTTACATGCAAGGAAACTGACGCTCAGAGAGGTTAGGAAACTTGCCCAAGGATGCACAGCTAGCTACATGGCAGCCAGGTTCCTACCACAGGTCTATCCAGCTGGTCCACAGGACAAGAGCAGGGTCTACTTCTTAGAAAAGACAAACGGTGGTCATTGCTCAATGTGCAGAGAGAAATGAATGCACAGACATCATCTATCAATGTTAAAATTTCCGGCTCCAATGTGGTAAAACACCAGCACCTCCTGTGCCACTTTTCTGCTAGCCTCTGCACAAAATGGGTCTCACCTGTGGCTGTACACCGACATCTTCAGAGGAGTGGAGAAAACACAGCTGCCTGAGTCCCACAAAGTGCAAAGGGAAAAACACAGTCACCTAGCCAAGGTAGTGAACAGGGGCTCCAGCACTGGAGTCAGACAGATTCTGCCCCTCATTGGCTGGGTGAACTGAGGCAACTAAGTCAATTTCCCTTAGCATCAGTTTCATCACCCTTCCGCCTACACTCTGTATAACTTTTGTGGGCTTTTGATGAAAGTATCACACAAATACCTAAATAACAACTCCTGCTATAATCACAGGAGTCCATGGGTGGTGCAACTGATTACGCGCTCAACTACTAGCCAAAAGGCCAGTGGTTCAAACCTACCCAGAGGCACCTCAGGAGACAGGACTGGCAATCTGCTTCCGGAAGGTCACAGCCTTGAAAACCCTATGGAGCAGTTCTACTCTGCACACATGGGGTCACCATGACTTGACTCGACAGCAACTAACAACAAGAATCATAGAACCAAGGGGACCCTAGGAGGGAGAAACCGGTGGACAGGGGCGGCATGGCAAGGCCTCAGGGAAGAAGGCCTCTGAGAGCACAGGTGTCAGCCCCATGGAGCCAGGGGCCTGTTTGGTTTTGCTCATCACTGGAGCGCCAAGCCCTGGAAGAGTGCTTAAGTCCTCCCAGTTGCACAACAAATAACCAGTTGTTGAATGAACGAAAAGATGTAGGATGTTTAAAAATGGGTGGGGATTGGGCAGTTGGGTGATGTGCCAGAAAGAGCACTGGATTGGGGTTCAGAAGGACCCAGCTCATGTGCCTGCCCTTCCACCTACTGGGGGTACTCCAGCTCAAGTCCCTTGGCTGTGGCCCTCAAGTGCCAAATGAGGAGTTTGAACAAGACAACGCTAGCTCCTCTAACTCCAAAGCTTGCAGAGGTCTTTAAGTTATGCATGGTCTGGCCCAAGTCTTACGCCCTTTACGTGACAACTCTGGGTCAGTTACATTGACCAATTCCTGATTTGTTCCGAACCCACCCAGCACGTCCTCATGTCCAGCATTTTTCTCACCTTCTTCTTCTCCACCTCCAGGCACTTGTCCCCTTTAGTCACCAGCACTGGAAAAGCACAAGAAACCCTCAACCTGGGAGAAAGGTGGACAAAGATAAAGAGCACCCCAGCCTCAAGTGAGCCCCTCACCCTTTTCTCAGACGCAAACACCACCTGAGGAACTGAATGAATCGTGGGATACCTTGAGACTATCACTGTCTTCTTTTTATATATACTGTGTCCCATCTCCCAGGCAAATGGTTTTACATAGTTCGTGGTCTCCATACACTGTCCCAACACACAGGAGGCCAAGAGTCTCCGTAAATATTTCTTTGCTTTATTTGATTTAAATGTAGATAACTGAACTCAGCAGAATTTAACTTCACTTTTATTCTATCTGATTAATTTTACTGAATTTACTGGAAAGGCAGTCGACATTGGAAAAAAGACCTAAGCTAGAGGTCAAGAAGCCCATGCCAGGCTCACCAGGTGACCTTGAACATGTCACTTGACCCAAGGGTTCCTGAAGTCGAAGCTACCAGAGGAGGTAATACACATTATTTCCCCTTCCAAAACCAGAGTGAAAGGGGAGAAAAAGGAACTTAGAAGTTTCCAAACATCCGGGAACTATTTTTGGAACTAAATGACTTTTCCATTCACTTTTCTTTAAAAAAAAAAAAAAAGATATTAGACAAGAAGTGGTTGTTGACAATCTAAATGGAAGCAAGAGATGATTCTTCCAGGAGCTGGCCACATAGGGCCTTAAAAGCAAGATGCTTCCCCATGCTCATACAAACACTATCTACAAACTGAAAGGCTAAAAAATGGAGAGGCTGTTATTTGCTTATCAGAAAGCCCAGCCAGGGCAGTTTATATAATCCAGAAATAGTCTGTGGGATAAATATAGAAATCCTCCTATAAATTAATAATAAAGGCTCCAAAAAGGTAGGGATGATGCCATCTGATTCTGTACGTGGGGCTCTAACCTGGCAAATTCCAGAACCATGGATTGTTTTCTCCTTAAAGTGAAAGCCTGTTCAAAGGACTTAATATACCACAGACTCCTCCAGGTAGCACAGGTCAAATCCTGTCTTGTATACAAATATGTCTCTTAAAAACATATACTATGATATAATCTTGGTCTTCTACCATCAGCATGATTATCTACACACTGCTTTGATCTCAAATGTGATATCAGCCAACATTAAGTTTCAACCACTAGGTCAATCTACAGAATAATACCAAAACCACTCTGCAGGAAGTGTACATATAAATACCAAATTGTTCCCTCAGGGTTGATTCTGACTCATAGGGGCCCTACAGGACAGAGCAGAACTGCCCCATAGGGTTTACAAGGCTGCCCTGGTGGTGCAGCAGTTAAGCACTTGGCTGCTAACCAAAAGGTTAGCAGTTCGAATTCACCAGCCACTCCTTGGAAATCCTATTGGGGCAGTTCTCCCTGTCCTATAGTGTCGCTATGAGTCCGAATCCACTTGATGGCAGCTGGATTGGTTGGTCTGGTTTAATCATTATGGAAGCAGACTGCCACATCTTTCTACCAGGAGGTGGCTGGTGGGTTCAAATCACCTATCTTTCTGGTTAGCAGCCGAGTGCTTTAACCACTGCACCACTAGGGCTCCTTAAATTCTTCCAAAGAGGGAAAAATGCTTTTCCCAAATTTTCTGCCCAAATGGTAAATAATTTTGGGTAAAATTCTGTAAGGTGGTGATTGTCCTCTGAGTTACCATAGAAATGATAAATTCACTTTATATTTTTTAGCAAAGTTTTCGGGTATGATTCCCAGCAAATGAACTATGAAATTTATATGCACAGTACTGGTTTAGAGAAACACTGAATTTAAACCTAAGGTGGGCTTGTAATCAAAATTTAAAATTCTGTTTCCAAAATACTGAGATTTTAGCCACAGCTGTAAAGATGTATCCTTAGGCTTGCGTGCTATTTGCTATAACTTTAAAAAGAAACTAGTCGCAATAAATCACCAGCCCTCCCTGAGCTGGCAATATTGAATGTTGTTAAACACAACACTGAATGGAATTACTATAAAACTTCCAAGAGATTTTGTTTACAATCCTTGGCCCTCACTTACTCTGCTCACAGAGCATATTTTAATGCTCTTACAGAGTTTTTGTTAAGTCACCTACCAAAAAAAAAAAAAAACCTGCTGCCATCGAGTCAATACCAACTCATAGAGACACTATAGGACAGAGTAGAACTGCCCCATAGGGTTTTCAAGGAGTGCCTGGTGGATTCGAATTGGTTAGCAGCTGCAGCACTTAACCACTACACCACCAGGGTCTCCTTAACTCACATAGGAAATGATATATCTAATCCACAACAATTTCCACCTAACTTACTGCATTTACTTATTCCTCCACAATTTCATTTATAGTACTTAAGAAAAGCTATTATTTACTGGCCTTCTTTCCCATCTTTTCATTTCTTTTTTTTCACTTATTTTGTTGTTGCTGAGAACATACACAGCAGGACATACACCAATTCAACAGTTTCTACATATACGACTCAGTGACGCTGAGTACATTCTTCAGGTTGTACAACCATTCTTACCCTCCTTTCCTGAGTTGTTCCTCCCCCATTAACATAAACTCACCACCTCTTAAGTCTCCTATCTAATCTTTCAAGTTGCTTTTGTCAATTTGATCCCACATAGACCTTAAAAGAGCATAATGCTCAAGGCAAACATTTTTTTACTAGTTAAGCTAAACTACTGCTTGGTTTAAAGAAGGCTTTGCGGGATATTTTTGGTTTAAGGTTTAAAGATTATCTCAGGGCAATAGTTTCAGGGGTCCACTGGCTCATTTCTTGAACACCAGTTCCTGGTTGTGAGAACTGAACATGAGTCAAAAAAGGTTTTAAGAGTATCAGATGCACACGGGAGAAAACATTGTGCTTGGAAGCACAGCTCTGCCCACGTAATAAAAACTAATAACAACCTTAAAGAATAACTGGTCACCCATAAAAATCGGCAATGTTCTGTTGTGATGGAGCTGCAGAGACGACTATTACAGCCTTCAGCCAACTCCACTGAAATGTTTGTGGCTTGCTGAACATTCCATACATATTTCGGGCAAGGTATTCTGGGAGCTGAAGTTCAAGCTGTCCCCCGCTGAATTTTCACTCACTATAAAAACATTGTCTCTGAAAGTATACACATGTTTTTACTTTACAAAAAATGTAAAACATTCACTTTTGCCCACTCCATCGACATGTTTAGCATTAGAAATGGTGCTTTTTAAAAACCTGTAAGAGATGTCTGCAGAAAGCAAAAAACGTTGAATAACACAAGCAGATTTGGGGAAAGAGGAACATAGGAACTGTGGAAGAACTACAGGGGAACGATGTTTCTACAACTTGATCTCTCTAGTATCTGTTCACCTAGGTCACTGGTTGTACCTCGAAACAGAAATTCTTACGTTTCTTTTTTTCATTTGGTATCCCCGCTCCAATATGACCACAACTGTTTTCTATTACCCTCATAAAACAAGCTTTAGCCTTTTTTAAGCAAAACAGTCTTTTTAATTGGTTCATTTTCCAGTTGTTGGGTCTGTAACATACAGACAGCACGAAGGGCCCCCGATTCTGAATAGCTCTACCAAGTCCAGAACTATCCCAGGCTTGATCAAACAGCTGTGGGGCTAACTTTTGGTTAAAATTACAATATGATCTCACCTGATTTTCAAAATAACTTGACACTAAGCATTTTTTGAACCCATAAAAGTGTATTACGATTTAGAGATGTTTCTGAGCCCAGAGCTCAGCCATGTTCAGAGAGAATGTTAGGAAATCACGATCCTTTGGTTTGGTTTGGTTTTTCCCCTAGCTGAGCCCAGAGAAATCATCAAACAATTCAGCAGTTTCCCTCCTCAAACGTTTATTTTAAAACACCCGTGCCATGTGGCGCTGCCTTTCCTGCGTGGGCAGGAGGAAGCAGGCACAATGTCACCACACTGGGCCCTTTCAGAAGTCGAAATCACTGGAAAGCCGGCAGCGTTTCCTTTTTGGCACTCAGGCCCAGGGTGAAGTTACTCTAGATAGGACAAGATATCAGATGACCAGTGGAAACACTGGGGTTCAACACAATTCCACAAAGAATGTAGACGAACCCTTGAAACCAGTGGACAACTGAGCAAAAAATGAAGAGAAAACTTCACTGAACGAACTTAAGTGAAATCTAATAGTGTTTCCGCGATTGGATTTACTTATACGAATAATCAGGCAACTTCGTGCTCTATGCATATCTGCCACAAAAAGAGACCTGAAAGACCACTTTTGTTTTTCGTTTCTTCCGAAACCATCTGGGTCTAATCATCTCCCATGCTGGCCGCCGTCCGCCGGGGTATTTCAAACGGCATGTGAACTCGCTTGATTTTTAAGGAGCTGAACAGCAACTCCGCAGAGTTTGGGAACAGGCTCTCCCAACTCCAAATGGGTGGGAATCCCTGAAGTGCCTCGTCTGGCGTCAAGCTCTGGATGGAAAAGGCTGACCCTGCCCGACAAGGAACCCACATCCCGATGCGGGGCGCGACGTCTGTGCTCCCAGGTGGCAGCTTAGCGGCTGGGGTCGCCTGCCGGGCCAGCGGGCCACAGAGGCCCGGGGCAGGGATGGGCGAGGCCCCACAGAAAGAGGAAAAGCGAGCCATCCGTCAGCCCGGCGGAGGAAATTCCAGGCGCCCAGCTCCCCGGCGCCGGACAGCGGGTGACGTGAGGGAACCGAGTCAGAGGGAGGAGGCCGCTGCTCCGCGACCCGGGGGCTCAAGGCCATGGACCCCGGGGGCGGGTCGCCTCCTGGGGTCCTCGACCCTCTCTCTGGGCCCAGGTGATGGGGCGCCCCCATCCGCGCCCCTACTCGGGCGGCCCCTGGAGAGTCCCGGCTGCGAGAGAGAAGCTCGTCGTTGCCCGGACTCGGGAGAGTCCTGGCAAGTCCCGGCCCAGGAGGGGCGTCGGACTCTCGCCCTGGCTCCCAGTGTGGTGGCCCTTACCGGTCGCGGGGATCGATCCACGACGTCTGGCGCGTGTTGTGGTCGATGTAGAAGACGCGGCCGTCGTAGTCGCGCGCCTCCTCCCAGCCGGCCGGCAACGGCAGCTCAGCGCTGTCCCGGCCCCGGGGCGGCGGCGGGGACGCGGGGGGCACAGCGGGCGCGGCAGCGGGGGACGCGGGCTGCTGCGACTCGCGCGGGGGCGGATCCCGGGTGGCCGCGCGCGGACGCGGGCCGCGCCACCGCCGCCGCTGGCCGGTCAGCCACGGCATGACCGCCCGCGCCCCGCCGCCCGACCGCCCCGCGCCCGCCGCCTCCTCCGCCAGCCTAAGGCTCTGCGCCCGGGGCGCGGGGGCGGCCGCGGGGAGCCGCCCGCCGCGCCCGGCGCATCCTCCGCCCGGCGCCGCGCACCGGCGCCGCCGCCTGCCCGCTCGCCGCTCCTCCCGGGTCGTCGCCGCTGCCGCCGCCGCCGCTGCCGCTGCCGCTGCCACTTGAGTCACAGCCCCGAAGCCGCTGCCACCGCCGCTGCCACAGCCGGCGGCCTCTCAGTGCCCGCGGCGCGCCCGGCCATCTTCCCTCCTAGCCGCGGCGGGGGCGGGGGCTGGATCGGGCCCCGCCCCGCCCCGCCCCGCCCCGCCCCCTGCCCCGCGACGGCTCCTCCTCCCTCCGCCAGCTCCTCCTCCCGCCCCCCGCCGCCCCGCCCCCTGCCCCGCGCTGCCCCTCCTCCTCCCACGCGCGCTCCTCCCTCTTCCCGCTGCTACCCTTCCTTCCCATCTTCCGAGCACTGCTTCTCCTCCCACCGCCCGCTGCTCCTCCACCCCTGCACCTTTTTCCTCCTCCCGCTCCTCCTCCGCCCGCTGCTCCTCCTCCTCCTGCCCTCCTCCCCCGCGCGCTCCGCCTTCTCTTTTCCTCCTCCCCCGCGCGCTCCTTCCTCTCCCCTCCTGCGGCACCACCTCCGCAGGCCTCTCGCTCGGGGGCCAGGATGGGCGCCGACGCGTCCGTCGCGCAGAGGAAGGAGGACTGGGAGGATGGCGCCCCACCCCGGCTGCAGCGCAGCCGGCCTGGGGCTGACTCCGGGGGCCCAAACAATGCCCGGGGTGGGGGAGCTCACTTCGGCCCTAGAAGCCTGAGGTCCGCCCCTCTGCCCACCCGGGCCGGGGCTGCGCCCTGGGACTCCCGGGTACCCCAACTGGTCCCAAGAAGAAGGGGAAATTCTCAGAGGGGTGGAGGGGCGGGGTTCGGAAGCTGAAGGAGGAACCCGCAGCCACTCCTCTCGGGTGCGCCAGGGAGGACACACCTGGCAGCGGGAAGCCGGGCCGGTGGCCACCTAGCGTCCCCGCCAGGAGAGTCCCCGAAGGGCTTAACCCACCTTGGCCCAGGCCCCCCGACCCTTCCTGAGCTCTTCCATCTCCCAATCCGTAGGATCCCGCAGTTTGAGCAGAGACTGCTGGGAGGAAGCCAGATCGACTCCTAAAATATCAAACCTTGATGGTAATTGACTTTCCGCTTGCATCTCAGCGCTGAGGAGACTGAAGCCCCCAAGGACTGAACTCTGTCTACTCCAAATTCCCCAGCTACTTGTGGCTCCAGACCCCCAGCTGCAAGACTTATGCCAGGAAATGCAGGAAGGTATCAGGGAGGCTTTTTTTTAGAAATACTTAGCACTTAACCACTGGACCACCGACACAAAAATATCCAGTAAAAACTGCAACAGTGGCTCAAAGCCATGTACATACGGGAAAGACTCGGAAAAAAAAATGTCGCAAAATGCTCACAGGAGTTTGCATTCCTCTGGTGGGATTATTTTTTCTTTTAATTTTTTACCTTCCAGTTTTTTTTGTAAAATGATAATAGTTTTATAAGGGGAAAAGTTTTAAAAAGAAAAACGTGAAGGTATAGAGACTTCGAGGTCTTTCCTCTTCCACCTCCCACCACAACACAGAAACTTCCTTGCTTTCAAAGTATGTGCCTCCACCCAGATGTTTTATGCCAGAAATTCCACCAGTGAAATCCTGTTAGTTGAACACTGACAGGAGCCCTGGTGGTACAGTGGTTAAGCGCTCAGCTGCTAACCCAAAGGTCAGCAGTTGGAACTCACCAGCTGCTCTCCCTGCTTCTGTAAAGATAACAGCCTTGCAAACCCTATGGGGCAGTTCTACTCTCTTCTATAGAGTCGCTATGAGTCAGAATCGACTCCACGGCAGTGGCTTGAGGGCTTTTTTGTTTGTTTGTTTGTTTGTTTTTTAACAGAAGATACAGGTGGAAAGAGAGAAAACACACACACACTTGGAGAAGGAGAACCCTATACCTGTTGCCATCAAGTCAGTCCAACTCATGGTGGTCCTATGTGTGTCAGAGTAGAACTGTGCTTCACGGGGTTTTCAATGGCTGATTTTTCAGAAGTAGATGGCCAGGCCTTTCTTCTAAAGCACCTCTGGGTGGACTTGAACCTACCTTTCGGTTAGCAGCTGAGCACGTTAACCGTTTGCACCACCAATGGACTCCCATAGAAGGAGAAGGCAAGATAAAGAAAAAACACACACACACACACACACAAACAGTATGGGGTAGTCAAACAGATATAGTAGATGTACACCAATGGTCATTGCAGCATTATTCACAATAGCAAAAAGGTGGAAACAACCATGTCCATCCACAGATAACGTGGTATATGCACACAATGGAACACTACTCAGCTATAAAGAGAAATGAAGTCCTAATACATGGTACGACATGGATGAACCTAGAAATACTATACTGAGTGAAAGATGTCAGACACAAAAGGACAAATATTGTATGATCTCACTTATAAGAAATATCTCAAACAGGCGAATAGCATAGAGACAGAAACTAGTGTTACCAGGGACGGGGGAGGGGGAGGGGGAAAGTTATTGCTTAAGGGGTAAGAGTTTCTGTTTGGGGTGATGAAAAGGTTTTGGAAATAACTAGTGGTAATAGTTACACAGCATTGTGAATACAATTAATGCCACTGAATTACTCACTTAAAAATGGTTAAAAATGTCAAATTTTATGATATATATTTTTTACCATACAAAAACGAACCCGTTGCCGTCGAGTCAATTCTAACTCATAGTGACCCTACAGGCAGGGTGGAGCTGCCCCATAGGGTTTCCAAGGAGCCGCTGGCGGATTTGAACTGCCGACCTTTTAGTTAGCAAGCCAGTCTCTAAGCCTGTACACCACCTGGGCTCCAAATAGCAAATTGAAGGGAAAAAAAAGTAAGGAATGAGGAAAGCTACATCAGCCAATAGAAACTAGAGATAAGCTTTGGCCTCTTACTGAGGAAGACAGAACATCTGGTCTACCTATTTAGACTGACAGCAGCATCTATGGTGAAGGACCTACTGTATGCAGTGCTGTGATGCTATAAGGAGCAGGAGAGAGTCTGTGCCCCCCATCTGGGGACAAACAAAACATAGGCAATTCTAATACAACAGTGATTTGTATATGAGTCACTCAAGTTTGGAACTCAGGAGAGCTTTCTGAGACCAAAGGGACGGACTTGGGGGAGGAAGCTGAGTTCTGAGTCTTACTACCAGCCAGGTGCTGCTGCTGTCATCAATGCTGGTAGATCGAGCTGACGTCGACAGGCCCCACCCAGATCCACTTGCCTGCTGAGCAGCTCTCCCCAAAGATTACCCTTAGGCGACAGGAGAAATCTGAGAGAAGGCACCAATCCCCATGACGGATTCTGCCCAGCCTAGTTGCTGGGGTGGAACAGACTCTGGTTTGACTTCAGCTTCAGAGCTCCCCGTGGAATCAGGTGGGGCTGGACTGCTTGCATAAAGATTACAGCCAAGAAAACCCTATGGGGCAGTTCTACTCTGTCACATGGGGTCGCTATGAGTTGGAATAGACTTGACGGCACCGCTGCCCTAGCCCACCTCCCAGACTCCTGTAAGCAGGTCCCAGTCAATCGTTTCTGTGAGAATCTCCATCTCGGGCTCTGTGTCTGGGGCACCTGACCTAAGATAGTCCCCACATGTCAGACTCTTGTTCAGAGCACTTAGCAAATACTCATTCAGTCATCCGAACAGCATTTACAGGTATTCCGAGAATTTCATTTAGTCGTTGTTGTTGTTGTTAGCTGCCATTGAGGCGGCCTCCCACTCATGGCAACCCCATGCACAATGGAATGACACGCTGCCTGGTCCTGTGCCATCCTCATGATCACTTGTGGATTAGACCATTGTGATCCATAGGGTTTTCACTGGCTGATTTTCAGAAGTAGATATCTAGGCCTTTCTTCCTAGTCTGTCTTAGACTGGAAGCCCCCCTGAAACGTGTTCAGCATCACAGCAATACACAAGCCTCCGCTGACAGACTGGTGGTGGCTGTGCATGGAGCACGTTGGCTGGGACTTGAACGGTGTCTCCTGTATGGAAGGTGAGAATTCTACCACTGGACCATAACTGCCTCCATTTGCACATTAATAGAGGAGAAATGAGTGAGGGATGGCATGCCAGTAAAGACAGATTGGAGCCCCTCACTGCAAAAGCTTTATCTTCATGCCCACCCACCTGCCTCTGGATGACTCTGACTCAGAACATAGAAGCAGCCTCGTTGCATTTGTCTGCGTAAAGTGAGCAGACCCAGAAGAGGAAGTAGGCAGAGCTGGGGTCACCGAGGCTGTTTATTCCACCATTCGTCCTTTTTTAACGTGGAACATTTGCCCCAGGCATCTGTGGGTTGTCCTGAAGGACCCTCTGATGGAGTTGGGATGAAAACAAGTTGGCAGGGCGGTGAAGGGCCTCAGACTCCCCTCTTGGCCATCCATCCGGGAAGTCATGTCTGTGTTTGTGAATTGTCAAGGAGTAGAAGGCCAGCCTTTCTTACAGTGGGGGCTTTCCGCAGTGGAATAAAAACCACGTGCACACACAAAACCCTGCAGGGTCCAGCGTTTTTAGTCTTAACTGAATGGACAATTATGCCTTCTTTATCCCCTCTGGATTCAAACCGCAGCCCTGCCAACAATAAAAGTCCCAGCATTTGCAGCGACCCATCCTCCCACCAAGATTTGGGATGGAAAAACAGCTCAGGAAAAATCCACTTCAACTCCGAGTAAAGGAGATGCTGATACTTTTGTTCTCCTCCTCTCAGCCCCCTGGGAAATCCCCTTTCCCCAAGCTTTTAAAAAGCACTGAGCTACAACTTGCAGAATATTTTCTTCAGAATGATCATTAGGGAGGAAGCGAACACACTTCTTGTATTGCACACCAGACTATCAAGCAAAGAGTTTGATGATTTGTACATTGTCTTGCTCTTTCCGCCCCCTTCCCCCAGAGCATAACTTTGAAAAAGGAAGGGACACAATTGAGTCCACACATATTCGATATTTGAGAAGCTTCTGGAAAAGTGAACACTGTGAAGGCTGCAATCATCGTGTCTAAAATGAGAAAAATAAATACTGCCTGAGAAGTCTTGCCTACCTCTTATAAACAATCGAATGTTCTAGGAAGTGACACATTGGGTAATTCTACACATTGTGCTTGGAGGAAACCGGAAATGGGCCGCACTGGGGCTGGATAAGAAATGGTTCATTGTCTGGCGGGCTTTAAATGCTGGAATCATTCTTCAATTGTGGGTGCTTCCCAGACATTTAAATAATGCAAATCCACAAGGAGTTTAGAAGATGGTGTTCTTGTTAATTCCTGTCTTGCTGGTTTAGGTACAGCCAAGGAAGGGGGATTGCAAAGGCCCCTAAGTGAAGACCTCTGGCAAGTATTGGAATGTAGAAGGTGCAGGGTGATTTATTGATGTTTTATTTCATGGCTTTGTGTATGTGGTTTTAGACACTTACTTGACTTGTAACCAGGAAAGTCGTTGTTGAGGCTTTGCGTGTGGACGGTAGCCTGGGAGGGCTTTGTGGACATGGGATTTCCATGGTTTGTGTAGATGAGTCCAGTTTGAGATGGTTTTTCTCTCCTCTTTTCCTAACCTTTCACTCCAAAGAGACGCAGGGTATTCCGGAATAGTCCACTCTGTGGATAAACCAGGCAGTCTGGGTTCGATTCCTTTCTGGTGCTTTATTCTGCTTGTTGTGGGGGAGATCATCACCAAGCAGCAGCCTTAGAGTCCCTTCATGCCAGATGTGCTTTAGGCTGACTCCATTTCAACTTGGGAGAATAGGTTATTAAAACCCAGAATTTTTTTTTTAATTTTAGACCTATTTCTCACCCAAACTTAGAACTTTCGTAGCCACCCACTTCCTTCCTCTCCGGGCTGCCCCTCCCAACCCTACATTTTGATTTCTTTTCCTTCCCAACCCATGGATTATGTTAAAAAAAAAAAAAAAAAACGCTAACAAGCCAATTTAAAATGTATTCCAGGCAAACCATAATTTGAGGAAGATGCATGTGCTGTGAGCCAGCATTCTACGAGACACTTCCTCATTGCTGAATTCTCGCCTGTTCAGGATTACGAGTCTGGTCCCTTGTGTATTTGGAAAAACAGACTCTTACATGAGCCAGGCAGAGCAGCTGGGAAGTCTCAGGCTTCCAGAACTAAGAAGGACAACTTATCAGACACAGAAGCAAGCAGTCTCCGGGTCACTGAGAACGTCCCTGAGTGGCACAAACGGTTTGCGCTCAACTACTAATGAAAAAGTTGGTGGTTCGAACCCACCCAACAGCACCGTGGAAGAAAGGCCTGGTGATAAATAGGCTTCTGTAAAGATTACAGCCAAGAAAACCCCATGGAGGCCAGTTCTACTCTGTCACGTGGAGTTGCCATGAGTCAGAGTCAACTCAATGGCAACAGGTTTGGGTTTTTTTGTTTGTTTGTTGGGTCATTAAGAGTTGCTGTTTCATTTGGTGACACTAGCATGATAAATGTCTTTTTTGTAACATCAGTGGAACAGTTTCTGAACACAGGTGGCCTTCCTCATTTGATCCTGAAGCAACTACACTGAGATGGCTGTTATATATCAGTGGTTCTCAAACAGAGCCATTGTGTCCCCCCAGGAGACATTTGCCCATGTCTGGAGACCGTTCTAGCTGTCACGGCTACAGACGGGAGACGGGCTATTAGCATCTAGTAGGTAGAGACCAGGGATGCCACTATACATCCTACAATGCACAGGACAGCCCCCCCCCCCCCGCCAAAGAATGATCTAGCCCCAAATGTCAACAGAACCAAGGCTCAGAAAACCTGTAATGTACATGTAACTTATGATAACATTCACACTACGTAGGCTTTATGAAGTATCTCTGGTGGCAAAATGGTTAAGTGTTCAACTGCTAACTGAAAGGTTGGTGGTTTGAACCCACCAGCCACTACACAGGAGAAAAGACCTGGCGATCTGCTCCTGCAAAGACTATGGCCTAGGAAACCCTAGGAGACAGTTCTACTCTGTCACTCTGTCACGTGGGGTCACTATGAGTCGGAGTGGCCTCGTCATCACACAACAACAGCATACTTTACAGTGGGGAAACAAGGCTCAGATCATTTACGTTATTGCCCTGTGTGATCCTGCCAGTGCTAACCAGCATCAGCCCTGAGATTGAAACCCAGCCAACCCACCTGACTTTCTAACTTGTCTATTTCTACCACTCTTGCTGCTTAAAGTGTGGCCGGGTTACCAGTAACATCAGCAACATCCCTCGAGATCTTACTGGAATGCCCTGGCACAGACACATTTGTTTGAGAAGCACTGTATTACACTACGGAGAAAGGAAGATATGGGGGGGTGTGTGTGTAGGCTTTTAAGGAAATCCTAGTGGCATAGTGATTAAGAGGTACAGCTGCTAACCAAAAGGTCAACAGTTTGAATCCACCAAGCGTTCTTTGGAAACCCTATGAGGCAGGTCTACTCTGTCCTATAGGGTCATTATGAGTCAGACTCAACTTGACAGCAAAGGGTTTTTTTGTTTTTCGGCTTCTTAAAAAAAAAAAAAAAACCTACAATATTGATTCAAAGAGCTGTCTGGGTAGTGTTTTCCTTACCTAACCTCCCAATCAAGGGAGGTTTGTTCATCATTTAAGAGTTGCAAACTCCTACACTCTACCATGTGTCTGTCAGTTTGTCATACTGCAGTGGCTTACGTGTTGCTGTGATATTGGAAGCTTTGCCACCTGTATCTCAAACACCAGCAGGGTCACCCTTGGTGGACACGTTTCAGCGGAGCTTCCAGGCTAAGACAGACTAGGAAGAAGGACCTGGCAGTCTACTTCTGAAAAAAATTAGCCAGTGAAAACCTTATGAAGATGAGCTCCCCAGGTTGGAAGGCACTCAAAAGATGACTAGAGAAGAGCTGCCTCCTCGAAGTAGCATCGACCTTAATGACATGGATGGAGTAAAGCTTTCGGGACCTTCATTTGCTGATGTGGCATGACTCAAAATGAGAAGAAACAGCTGCAAACACCCATTAATAATTGGAACCTGGAATGTACGAAGTATGAATCTAGGAAAATTGGAAATTGTCAAATATGAAATGGAACGCATAAACATCCATATCCTAGGCATTAGTGAGCTGAAATGGACTGATATTGGCCATTTTGAATCGGACAATCATATAGTCTACTGTGCTGGGAGTGACAACTCGAAGAGGAATGGTGTTGCATTCATCATCAAAAAGAACGTTTCAAGATCTATCCTGCAGTACAATGCTGTCAGTGATAGGATAATATCCATACGCCTACAAGGAAGACCAGTTAATACAACTATAATTCAAATTTACGCACCAACCACTAGGGCCAAAGATGAAGAAATAGAAGCTTTTACCAGCTGCTGCAGTCTGAAATCGATCAAACATGAAATGAAGGCTCATTGATAATTACTGGCGATTGGAATGCGAAAGTTGGAAACAAAGAAGAAGTGTCAGTAGTTGAAAAATGTCGCCTTGGTGGTAGAAATGACCCCAGAGGTCACATGACAGAATTTTGCAAGACCAATGACTTCTGCATTGCAAATACCTTTTCTCAACAACATAAATGGTGACTATACACCTCATATACATGCAAAAGCTGGACAATGAATCAGGAAGATTGAAGAATTGATGCCTTTGAATTATGGTGTTGACGAAGAATATTGAATATAACATGGACCACCAGAAGAATAAACAAATCTGTCTTGAAAGAAGTACAGCCAGAATGGTCCTTAGAAGCAAGGATGGCGAGACTTTGTCTCACGTACTTTGAACATGTTATCAGGAGGGACCAGTCCCCGGAAAATGACATTATGCTTGGTGAAGCAGAGGGTCAACGAAAAAGAGGAAAACTCTAAGCAAGATGGGTAGACACAGTGGCTGCAACAATGAGCTCAATCATAGCAATGATGGTGAGGGTGGTGGAGGACCAGGCAGTGTTTCCTTCTGGTGTACATGGGATTGCTATGACTTGGAATAGACTAAACGGCACCTAACCACAACAACACCCTATAAACCAAAAAACCAAATGCGTTGTCGTCGAGTCAATTCTATAGCCACCCTATAGAACAGAGTAAGAACTGCCCCACATGGTTTTCAAGTAGTGCCTGGCAGATTTGAACTGCCGACCTTTTTGGTTAGCAGCCATAACTCTTAACCACTACACCACCAGAGTTTCCAGCAACCGTAGAGAAGAACAGAAATCCAGGTCTTTTCTCCTTCAGTGCATCTGGTGGGTTGGAAACGCCCATTTAACCATTGCACCACCAGGGCTTCATGAGCAGAAAATAGCAGCGTTCGTCTCCATTCGTGAAGCATTCTCCTTTTTCTCTAAAGGATGGCATCATAATCTCAGACAAAATGAGGCTACATTTGCTATTATGCCGGAAACCCTGGTGTCGTAGTGGTTAAGTGCTACGGCTAACCAAGAGGTCGGCGGTTCGAATCCACCAGGCGCTTCTTGGAAACTCTACGGTGCAGTTCCACTCTGTCCTGTAGGGTCGCTATGGGTTGGAACAGACTCGACGGCAGTGGAGTTTTTTGCTATTATACGTGCTTATGCTGCCCTCTGGTGAGGAAATGGGAGAATGGCTCATGAATGGAGAGGAGTAATTTATTTAAAAACGTGTATTTTACCTATTGATAATTAAAATGGTGGCACAATGGGTAAGCGACAGGCTGCTAAAAGAAAGGTCGGCAGTTCGAATCTACCTAGCAGCTCCATGGGGGAAAGACCTGGAGTTCTGCTTCCCTAAAGGTTAAACCAAAAAACTTAAACCCATTGCCCTGGAGTGGATTCCAACTCACAGCAACCCAGTAAGGACAGAGTAGAACTGACCCTTAGGGTTTCCAAGGCTGTAAATCCTTAGAAAAGCGGAATGTCACATCTTTCTCCCGAGAAACAGCTGGTGGGCTTGAACAGGCTCGGTTAGCAGCTGAGCACTTAACCACGGCACCATCAGGGCTCCTTCTGTAAAGATTATAGTCTAGGAAACCCTATGGAGCAGTTCTGCTATGTCACACGGCATCACTCTGAGTTGAAATTGACTCGATGGCACAGAACGACAACAACAGAGACAATTTATCAACGTAATTGAATTGGAAATTGTCAACTTTTTATTGAAAACAAATAAATGCTGCCATGATCCCTGTTGAACATTAAACTCAAGCAACAGCACATCAGAGCCACCGCCATTGCTGTGACCTGCACTCTTGTCCGCACCAATGTGTCTTCTGTTTTTTTCACAAAACTTTACCGCACTACATAAAAACTTATGATTTGTCTTACTACATGCATGGGCTAATAAAGAAGGAATATTTTGTTTTCCCTGCTCAAGAAAAGTGATTGCACTAAAATGAACTCCAGCTGAAGTAAATAATCAAGCATAAAATTATGGTAGAAAAACCACTAGACCAATGCTTCTTAAATTGCATGTGCATAGGACTCACCCGGGGAGCTTGTTAAAAAGCAGATTTGGATTCTGTAGGTCGGGGGTAAGCCCGGAGATTCCCATGTTGAATGCTGATGCTGTTGGTAACTGCTCCGTGGGGCCCAGAAAATGCGTGCCTCCTACTAACATTGGTCCCAGGGCAACCACCGTGGAATTCAAACAATCAGAACTCAGTACTTCTTGCCCACATACTGAACCTACCATTAATGCTCCCTACCTAAATTGGCATAGCCTTAAGATTGTCTTTTATAAGGAATCTAAATCAGTTGGTTAACTCTGCTGTCAATTCCAACTCATAGAGACCCCATGTGATACAGAATAAAACTCTGCTTCACAAAGTTTTCTTGGCCGTAATCTTTATGGAAGTAGATTGACAGGCCTTTCTCATGGTGTGTTGTTGGGTGAGTTGGAACTGCCAACATTTAGGTTAGTAGTCAAGTGCAAAGATGGCAACCAATCACACACGTGTGTGGGTAAACTGGTGCGCACACAAATCCGTAAATGGGAGAGAAGGTGACAAGGGCAGAAATTTTGATTCAGTTATGCAAGAACAGGAACAAGTCTTTTGAGGAACGCAATTTGAATCCTATCAGAACTTATCAGCTCTCAGCAGGCTCTGGAAGACTGAGCAGGGTTCCTGAGTTTTGGTGGAATTCATCTGGTAAACATTACTGGTATTCGATCATATTATTGACATAGGGTTGTATCTCAAATACCAGCAGGGTTACCCATGGTGGACAGGTTTCAGCAGAGCTTCCAGGCTAAGACAGACTAGGAAGAAGGGCATGGCAACCTACTTCTAAAAAAATTGGTCAGTGAAAAGCTTATGAATAGCAAGGAATGTTGTATGTTATACTGCTGGAAAATAAGCCCCTCAGGTTGGAAGGGACTCAAAACATGATTAAGGAAAAGCTGCCTCCTCAAAGTAGAGTTGAACTTAATGACACGGATGGAGTCGAGCTTTCGAGACCTTCATTTGCTGATGTGGCAAAACTCACAATCGGAATGTGGAATGTACAAAGTATGAACCTAGGAAAATTAGAAGTTGACAAAAATGAAATGGAATACATAAAGATCAATATCCTAGGCATTAGTGAGATGAAATGGACTGGTATTTGCTATTTTGAATCAGATAATCATATGGTCTGCTATGCCAGGCATGACAAATAGAAGAGGAATGGCATTGCACTCATCATCAAAAAGAACACTTCAAGATCTATCCTGAAGTACGACACTGTCAATGATAAGATAATACCCATACTCCTACAGGGAAGACCAGTTAATACGACTATTATTCAGATTTACCCATCAACCACTAATGCCAAAGAAGAGGAAATTGAAAATTTTTACCAACTTCTGCAGTCAGAAAATGATCAAGCATGCAATCAAGATGCATTGATAATTACTGGTGATTGGAATGCAAAAGTTGGAAACAAAGAAGGATCAGTAGTTGGAAAATGTGGCCTTAGTGATAGAAACGACACCAGAGATCACATGATAGAATTTCGTAAGAGCAACAACTTCTTCATTGCAAATACACTTTTTCAACAATATAAACGGCAACTATACGCATGGACCTTGTCAGATGGAATACACAGGAATCAAATTGACTACATGTGTAGAAAGAGACATTGGAGAAGCTCAGTACCATCAGTCAGAACAAGGCCAGGGGCCGACTGTGGAACAGACCATCAATTGCTCATACACAAGTTCAAATTGAAGCTGAAGAAAATCAAAACAAGTCCACGAGAGCCAAATTATGACCTTGAGTATATTCCACCTGAATTTAGAGACCATCTCAAGAATAGATTTGATGCATTGACCACTAACGATCAAAGACCAGATGAGTTGTTTGATGACATCAAGGACATCATACCTGAAGAAAACAAAAGGTCTTTAAAAAGACAGGAAAGAGAAAAAAGACCAAAACGGTCTTTTCTGAAATTTGCTCTTGAACATAGAGTAGCTAAAGCAAATGGAAGAAATGATGAAATAAAAGAGCTGAAAAGAAGCTATCAAAGGGTGACTCGAGAAGACGAAGTATTATAATGAAATGTGCAAAGACCCAGAGATAGAAAAACCAAAAGAGAAGAACACGCTCCACATTTCTCAGGTGAGAGAACTGAAGAAAAAGTTCAAGCCTCAAGTTGCAATATTAAAGAATTCTATGAGCAAAATATGAGTCGGAATCAACTCAATGGCAACAGCTTTTTTTGTTGTTGTTTATGGGCAAAATATTGAACGACGCAGGAAACTTCAAAAGAAGATGGAAGGAATGCACAGATTCACAGTATCAAAAGGAATTGGTAGGTGTTCAACCATTTTAGGAGGCAGCATATTATGAAGAACCGATGGTACTGAAGGAAGAAGTCTAAGATGCACTGAAGGCATTGGCAAAAAACAAGGCTCTGGGAATTTATAGAATACTAATTGAGATGTTTCAACACATGGATGCAATACTTGGTAACTCTGCCTCGTCTATGCCAAGAAATTTGGAAGACTGCTACCTGGACAACTGACTAGAAGAGATCCATATTTGTGCCCATTCTAAAAAAAGGTGACACAACAGAATGTGGAAATCATTGAACAATATCATTAATATCACACGCAAGTAAAATTTTGCTGAAGCTCATTCAAAAGCGGTTGCAGCAGTACATCGACAGGGAACTGCCAGAAAACAGGCTGGATTCAGAAGAGGATGAGAAACCAGGGGTATCATAGCTGACGTCAGATGGATCTTGGCTGAAAGTAGAGAATACCAGAAAGATGTTTACCTGCATTTTATTGACTATGAAAAAGTATTCAACTGTGTGAATCATAACAAATTATGGATAACATTGCAAAGTAAGGGAATTCCAGAACATTTAATTGTGCTCATGAGAAGCCTGTACATAGACTGAGAGGCAATTATTCAAACAGAACAAGGGGATACTGCGTGGTTTGAAATCATGAAAGGTGTTTGTTAGGGGTTGTATCTTTTCACCATACTTATTCAGTCGATATGCTGAGCAAATAATTTGAGAAGCTGGACTACATGAAGAAGAACATGGCATCAGGATTGGTGGAAGATTCATTAACAACCTGGGTTATGCAGATGACACAACCTTGCTTGCTGAAAGTGAAGAGGACTTGAAGCACTTACTAATGAAGATCAAAGGCCACAGCCTTCAGTATGGATTGCACCACAACATGAAGAAAACAAAAATCCTCACAACTGGACCAATGAGCAACATCATGATAAACGGAGAAAATATTGAAGTTGTCAAGGGTTTCATTTTACTTGGAGCCACAATTAACGCTCATGGAAGCAGTGGTCAAGAAATCAAACGATGTATTGCACTGGGCAGAACTGCTGCAAAAGACCTCTTTAAAGTGTTAAAAAGCAAAGATGTCACATTAAGGACTAAGGTGCTCCTAACCCAAGCCATGGTGTTTTCAATCGCCTCATATACATGTGAAAGCTGGACAATGAATAAGGAAGACTGAAGAAGAACTGACACATTTGAATTATGGTGTTGGCTAAGAATATTGAATATATCATGGACTGCCAGAAGAACGAACAAATCTGTCTTGGAAGTACAGCCAGAATGTTCCTTAGAAGCAAGGATGGCAAGACTTCATCTCACATACGTTGAACATGTTGTCAGGAGGGACCAGTCCCTATAGAAGGACATCATGCTTGGTAAAGTCAGGGAAAAAGTGGAAGACCCTCAATGAGATGGATTGACACAGTGGCTGCAACAATGGGCTCAAACATAGCAAGGATTGTGAGGATGGCACAGGACCAAGCAGTGTTTTGTTCTGTTGTACATAGTGTCCCTAAGAGTCAGAACTGACTAGACGACACTTAACAACAACAACAACATTGACGTAGGGTTGTACAGATAGATTTGTGATGTGTGTGTGTCTGTGTGTCTGTGTGTGTGTGTGTGTGTGTAAGCATGCTTATTTGGACATTATACAGTCCTTCAAACTGTTGATTATTTTTTTTTAAGGGCTGGGTAAGGAGCCCTGGTTATGAAGTGGTTAAAGATTTCAGCTGCTATCTGAAAGGTCAGCGGTTCAAAACCACCAGCTACTCCACAGGAGAAAGATGTGGCAGTCAGCTTCCATAAAGATCATAGCTTTGGAAACCCTATGGGGCAGTTCCACTCTGTCTTATGGGGTTGCTATGAGTCAGAATCGACTAGAAGGCAGTGAGTTTGGTGGAAAGTACTTGCTCCCATTTGCAAATCTTATTAATGAAACCCCATCGTACACTCTAAAGACCATTAAATCTCTTGGCGTACTGTACTAAGTTCCTGTTTGAATCACTTCAGTGGTCTGACTTAACAAGCACCTTCCCAGGTACGTAAATAACTCTTCCAGGTCTAATAAATGAAACTCACCAATATAGTAAAACTTAAGTTCTCTCGAAATGTTCTAATACTGTACATAAAATAAATTTTCCACAAAAATCATAAACTTACTAAATAAATCATAAAATTACTGTTACACATTTTACATTTTACACATTTTACAGTGATTTTCAAAGCTATTATTCTTAGTAGTCAAATTCTTTTCAACTTTGCTTATGTACAAAATATCAAACATGCATACATTCCTTCTTCACCCAAAATATGAATACTTCCATTTTGGTTCTCTGTAAGGCTTTTGTGCTTTGGCTAAATCCTCCTGGAGTTGAAAGTTGCATCCCTATCACAAATGATGGTTACCTTCTCGGCAACCAAGCTGTCTTCTCCACCCAAGATTTGGGGGGAACCTGATTTGGTTCTTGTCAGTGACCCTGGTGGCACACTTGAACTCTACTAACAATTGCTGTCCCAGGACTCCATAACTCATGGGAGAAGGTCTTGAGGCCCCTGATGCTGAGCTTTAAGTTGTACACATTATTGATTCTTGGATGCACAGTGAACATTTGTGGGACTGAAGTGGATGAAAACATTGACCACTTGACTGCATTTCTCATTTCTTTTACTCTCTTGAGAGTACTTTCATCTCCAGCTCTAAGGGCCTTTGCACTTGCAGGACTCCTAAGTTATGTAAATGACCCTTCTATCTGCTGACAAAGACCTCTAGACTCCAAGGAATCTCTCTAGGGGTTCTGACCCAATTTCCAGTGGGATTAGAGGTGGTGGGAGCCCTGGTGGCACAGTGGTTAAGCATTCGGCTGCTAATCAAAACGTTGGCAGTATGAATCACCAGTCACATTAGGTTACATTTATAAAGTATGATATCTTACAGCCTTTAAAACAAACCATAGCTATAGCAACATGGGTAAATCCCAAAATGATAACATTAAGTGAATAAAGGATATGCACTTGTGGTTACATTTATGTCTAGAATTTAAAACCACAGAACAATACTGTGCTGTTTATGAATACATCTTTTTGTAGTTAAAGTGTGAGATCAAGGATAGGAAGAATAACACCAAGTTCAGATTTAAGCTTGCCTTTGGGATAGAAGGATAGCAATTAATTGTAGATAAAAAAAAATTGTAGATAGGTACTTCAAATTTCCATGTAAACTTTTATTTCACAAACAGAACTGAAGCAAAGATGATAAAAAATTAACATGTATCAAAGTTGAGTAGTAATTAATTGGGAGTCTGATTTATTTTTTGTCTGTAGAGTTTTTATATGCGAAATCATTATGATTTAAAGACAGGTAAAACAGTGTAAATGACCAATTCATACCTGCTAAACAAGTTATAATGTGTCCACAGGATGGAACACCATGTAGCCTTCAAAACTCATAATATCAAAGAATGTGTAGGGATACGGGGAAAATGCTCAAGATAATTTTGTTACCGCAGTTTCATGAGTTACAGTCACCTGCTGCAAACAGCCAATTCTTGAGACAGGGGTGAGGTGGGTAGCAAGAGCTTTATTATATATCGATATATATGAAACAGAGGGGAATAATCTCTTCCTAAACCTGCCTCCCCAAACTGGAGGCCAGCTGGAGGTTTTATAGGAAAGGGGACATGGGTTTTAGGGACCTGTGGAATGTCTGTTCTCCTTCTATGTGGTCACGGTGGTCACGTCTCAGACATGTTGACTTTTTCTGTCATTATCTCATCAGCCCAGGGGGTGACTGGCACCATCCTGGCTCCTGTTCACAAGATGGGTGCATTGCCTGGTCTGATGGAATTAGATCGATACCACTTGTTTTTCCATGGTCCTAAGGGGAACACTGATTAATTTTTAACTTTTAGAGACAGACTAGGGAAGGGAAAAATGGTGCAGGTTCTATTCAAGATATGGCTGAGCAGCCTGTTCCAATTTGATGTGAAAGGGAGATGAGAAAACAATTTATAGTGGGGACATATTTTCTTTTAAAATATGGAGATTCCTCCTCTTTCCCATACCTATCATCTAGAAAAGTGAACATAAACACCAACTTGGTAACCTCATCTGCCTCTGAGTGGTGTGACCATAGGCGACTTGCGTTTTCTCCTCTATACCAATTTTTATAATGAATATATAGTCATTTTTATCGGAGAAGTAAATCATGTAATGAATAATTCATTTGTGCAAGTAACTCAAAATAAAGTGAGCAATCAATTGTTGGCTGCTGTTGTGTGCCAATGAGTCAATTTCAACTCATAATGACCCAACGTGACAAAGAAGAACTGCTCCAGAGGGCTGTAATCTTTGAGGGAGCAGATCACCAGGTCCTCCCTCCTGAGGAGCAGCTGGTGAGTTGGAACCACCCACTTAACCACTGCACCACCAGGCACCTTGAACAGAAAATCACAGAGTTCATCTCCACTCATGAAGCATTCTCCTATTTCTCCACAAGATGGCAGCACAACTTCAAACACAATACTTTCCAGTGATTTTTGCTAATACATGGGCTTATGCTGCCTTCTTGCGGACA
The DNA here is from genome assembly GCF_030014295.1 of Loxodonta africana. Classification (NCBI taxonomy): domain Eukaryota; kingdom Metazoa; phylum Chordata; class Mammalia; order Proboscidea; family Elephantidae; genus Loxodonta; species Loxodonta africana. The sequence continues at coordinate 11,027,907 of NC_087369.1, read as the reverse complement.
AAAAGGAGAACGTGTCATGATTGGAGAAGAGCCATTTCTAAAATCCAGATTGCTTTTTACATATTGATAATTAAAGATAATGGAGCAATGTTTAAGCACTTGGCTGATAACCTAATGTTGAAGGTTCAAACATAACTAGCAGCTCTGCTGGAGAAAGACCTGGCTATCTGCTTCCATAAAGATTACACCAAAATATTACCAGGTGGAAACTTCAGGTTCTTTACTCAGCATGACTGGTATTGGCCAATAAACCAGAGACCGAGGTGGAAGAAAAGGCAGCTTTATTTCATTGTACAAGGAAATGGAGTCAGTCAGCACTTACTGTAGTTAATTTCTGTTTCACATGATTTTGAATCAGCCACAGCCAGCTTCTGCATAAGAGTTGTGGAAATCTTGATTGCCTCTAGTCACAGTCCTTTTCATAAGTCCAATATAGTCCACCTTTTTTGTTGAGATATTCTGGTCAAATGTTTTCAGAAAATCAGCAAAGTAAAAACTTATCTGCAGATGAGAAAACTTAATACAGCCATGATTAATTTATGAAAATAATACTTTTAATAGTGAAAGACCTGATAGAAATTAATTACAAGCATAACATAAAGGCCAAATAAAATCAGCTAAAAAACAAACAAAAACTTTAGATAAAAATATCTCTAAGTATAACCACTAACTATTTTTAAAGAGCTTCAGATATAATACATAATAATCTTGAGACATAATACCAGGATATACCAAGTCAGGGTATACCAAGAATATACCAAGACTAGCAAATCTTTTTTTTTTATATCAAATCTTTAAATATGTGAATAGTAATAAAAGAAAATTTTAAAAAGCCCAAAGTCAGTTAAAAGGGGAAAAAACTGTCTCTAACAAATGGTTAAACTGGCATAACTGGATATCCATCTGCAAAAAAATGAAACAAGACCCATACCTCACACCATGCACAAAAACGAACTCAAAATGGATCAAAGACCTAAATATAAAATCTGAAACAATAGAGATCATGGAAGAAAAAATAAAGAACAACGTTAAGAGTCCTAATACATGGCATAAACAGTATGCAAAACATTACTAATAATGCAGAAGAAAAACCAGATAACTGGGAGCTCCTAAAAATCAAATACCTATGTTCATCCAAAGACTTCACCAAAAGAGTAAAAACATTACCTACAGATTGGGAAAAAGTTTCTAGCTATGACATTTCCGATCAGCGCCTGATCTCTAAAATCTATATGATACTGCAAAAACTCAACTGCAAAAAGACAAATAACCCAATTAAAAAACGTGCAAAGGATAAGAACAGGCACTTCACTAAAGAAGACATTCAGGTGGCGAACAGATACATGAAGAAATGTTCACGACCATTAGCCATTTGAGAAATGCAAATCAAAACTACAAGGAGATTCCATCTCACTCCAACAAGGCTGACATTAATCCAAAAAACACAAAATAATAAATGTTGGAGAGGTTGTGGAGAGACTGGAACACTTATACACTGCTGGTGGGAATGTAAAATGGTACAACCACTTTGGAAATCGATTTGGCGCTTCCTTAAAAAGCTAGAAATAGAACTACCATACGATCCAGCAATCCTACTCCTTGGAATATATCCTAGAGAAATAAGAGCCTTTACACAAATAGATCTATGCACACTCATGTTCCTTGAAGCAGTGTTTACAATAGTAAAAGATGGAAGCAACCAAGATGCCCGTCAACGGATGAATGGATAAATTATGGTATATTCACACAATGGAATACTACACATCGGTAAAGAACAATGATGAATCTGTGAAACATTTCATAACATGGAGGAATCTGGAAGGCATTAAAACCAAAAACCAAACCCACTGCTGTCGAGTCGATTCCGACTCATAGTGACCCTATAGGACAGAGTAGAACTGCCCCATAGAGTTTCCAAGGAGAGCCTGGTAGATTTGAACTTCTGACCTGTTGGTTAGCAGCCGTAGCACTTAACCACTTCGCCACCGTGGTTTCCCTGGAAGGCATTATGCTGAGTGAAATTAGTCAGTTGCAAAAGGACAAATATTGCATGAGACCACTAGTATGAGAACTCAAGAAATAGTTTAAACAGAGAAGAAAATATTCTTTGATGGTTACAAGAGTGAGGAGGGAGGGAGGGAGGGAGAGGGATATTCACTAATTAGATCGTAGACACGGACTATTTTAGGTGAAGGGAAACACAACACAATACAGGAGAGGTCAGCACAACTGGACTAAACCACAAGCAAAGAAGTTTCCTGAATAAACTGAACCCTTCAAAGGCCGGGGCAGGGGGGGAGCTGGGGACCATGGTTTCAGGGGACATCTAGGGCAATTGGCATAATACAATCTATTGAAAAAACATTCTGCATCCCACTTTGGAGAGTGGCGTCTGGGCTCTTAAATGCTAGCAAGCAGCCACCTAAGATGCATCAATTGGTCTCAACCCACATAGACCAAAGGAGAATGAAGAACACCAGGGACACAAGGTAATTATGAGCCCAAGAGACAGAAAGGGCCACAAAAATCAGAGACTACATCAGCCAGACACCAGAAGAACTAGATGGTGCCTGGCAACAACCGATGACTGTCCTGAAAGGGTACACAACAGAGAACCCCTGAAGGAGCAGGAGAGCAGTGGGATGCAGACTTCAAATTCTTGTAAAAAGACCAGATTTAATGGTCTGACTGAGACTAGAAGGACCCCAGAGGTCAGGGTCCCCAGACTTTCTGTTAACCCAAGACTGGAACCATTGCCAAAGCCAACTCTTCAGACAGGGATTGTACTGGACTATAAGATAGAAAATGATACTGGTGAGGAGTGGGCGTCTCAGATCAAGTAGACACATGAGACTATGTGGGCAGCTCCTGTCTGGAGGGGAGATGAGAAACCAGAAGAGGGACAGAAGCTGGATAAATGGACACTGAAATAGAGGGTGGAGAGAAGGAGAGTGCTGTCTCACTAAGGGGAGAGAAACTAGGAGTATATAGCAAGGTGTACATAAATTTTTATATGAGAGACTGACTTGATTTGTAAACTTTCACTTAAAACACAATAAAAATTTAAAAAAAGAAAAATTTAAAGGTAAATGATGTGAATTCTCAATCAAACCATTGGCTTTGATAAAGTTGCAACCAAGTTAGCAATCAAGAAATAATAATAAAATTATGACATAATATTATCTGTTTGCTGTCTAATATCAGGCAAAAACACAAGAGGAAATACTAACATATAAATCTTAACCCAAAGAGAATCAGGCATTTTTCTTGATTTTGACAACACCTTCCATGTCATTTATTATATAGAACTTTTTAGCGCTTTTCCTTTATAAAAAAATTGTGTGTGTGTAGCTTTCCGTGAAGTTTCAGAGTTCGCAGGATTTTATTATAGGTCACTCTGAGACAAAAGTTAAACTTTTAACTTTTGCTTCAGAGTGACCTATAACGGTAAAGTAAAAAAAACTTGGCTTTTTTTCTAAAACCCATTTGGCTTGGTTTTTGGCTCAGGAATCTTATTCTAATGAGAGGCCGAACTTCTGCCTTCGAGGCAGTTTACACAAAGATTAACCCTTCAACTCAGAAATCAAAGAAAATTTTGTTATTTTAACAGCGAGAAACCCAATTCTCTGTTTTATATTTTATTTAATGTTAAAGCTTTAAAAAATCTCATAAATTAAGCCATGAAACTTTAGTCAGACAGATATAACTTTTGACCATATCAAAGAAATTTCTTTTTAATAAACCTCTTCAGCATTGTGTTTGTTGCATACATCTTATGTTGCATCCCTTTAAATGGCAAAAATGAACATACTCATTAGCAGACCCAAATATACACAGATATATCTCCTTTCTCTTGTGGCATAAAAAGCAAAAATACTTAAGCTTAAATTACGACAAATATCTACTAACTCAATTTAACATCAATAAGTTGCCTAAAAGGTCTTAGAAATTATTTTAAGCCTATATACCATAAAACATACAACTGTTGTTGAAAGTCTGTTAAACATTCTAAGTCTTCACTCAACTTTTACTATTTCTCGTATTTTCCCAATCTAATTTTAACCCTTAAAGATTTTGTCAACTGGCTTTAGAAATCACAAAGTTCCTGCTCAACTGACCAGTCCCTTGGTATGGATATAGAAGACAAGATTAGGCCATTCTGATTCATTTACATATGTTTAAATTAATCAAGGTATCTTGAAAGGCTGTCAACCCAGTCTGCCACATGTCTGTCAGTTCAGACAGACATGCTGTGTTGCTGTGATGCTGGAAGCTATGCCACTGGTGTTCGGATACCAGCAGGGTCACCCATGGTGGACAGGTTTCAGCTGAGCTTCCAGACTAAGACAGATTAGGAAGAAGGACCCGGCAGTCTACTTCTGAAAAGCATCAGCCAGTGAAAACCTTATGAATAGCAGCAGAACATTGTCTAATATGGTGCAGGAAGGTGAGCCCCCAGGTTGGAAGACACTCAAAAGGCATTCAACGGTGTGGATCATAACAAATTATGGATAACAATGCAAATAATGGGAATTCCAGAACACTTAATTGTGCTCATGAGGAACCTTTACATAGATCAAGAGGCAGCTGTTCGGACAGAACAAGGGGATACTGATTGGTTTAAAGTCAGGAAAGGTGTCCACCAGGGTTGTATTCTTTCACCACACTGCAACAGGTATTCAATCTGTATGCTGAGGAAATAATCCGAGAAGCTGGCCCATATGAAGAAGAATGGGGCATCAGGATTGGAGGAAGGCTCAACAACCTGCATTATGCAGATGGCACAACCTTGCTTGCTGAAAGTGAAGAGGACTTGAAGCACTTACTAATGAAGATCAAAAACAAGAGCCTTCAGTACGGATTGCACCTCAACATGAAGAAAACAAAAATCCTCACAACTGGACAGATGAGCAACATCATGATAAATGGAGAAAAGATTGAAGTTGTCAAGGGTTTCATTTTACTTGGATCCACAATCAACACCCATGGAAGCAGCAGTCAAGAAATCAAAAGACGCATTGCATTGGGTACATTTGCTGCAAAGGACCTCTTTAAAGTGTTGAAGAGCAAAGATATCACCTTGAAGACTAAGGTGCACCTGACCCAAGCCATGGTATTTTCAATCGCATAATATGCATGCGAAAGCTGGACAATGAATAAGGAAGACCGAAGAAGAGTTGATGCCTTTGAATTGTGGCACTGGCGAAGAATATTGAATACACCATGGACTGCCAAAAGAACGAACACATCTGTCTTAGAAGAAGTACAGCCAGAATGCTCCTTAGAGGCAAGGATGGCGAGACTGTGTCTTACATACTTTGGACATGTTGTCAGGAGGGATCAGTCCCTGGAGAAGGACATCATGCTTGGCAGAGTACAGGGTCAGCGGAAAAGAGGAAGACCAAGGAGGTGGATTGACACCGTGGCTGCAACAATGAGCTCAAGCATAACAACGATTGTAAGGAAGGCGCAGGACTGGGCAGTGTTTCGTTCCTTTGTGCATAGGGTCGCTAGGAGTTGGAACGGACTCGAGGGCATAATGACAACAACATCAACCCAGTAAATACCAGAGCTCTTTAGCAATTTTGTGTAAGAATCCATCAATTCTTGGCTAGGGGTGGGGGGGGGGGTTCATCCCAATTTATTTACATATGTTTAAATGGATCTAGGGATTTTGAAAGGCAAAAGATAACTAATTTCTTTCTCTTTTATTATTCCCTTGGAAAGCAGTTTTGCTTTCTCTTTATCACAACCTTTTATCTACCCAGTAAATAACAAAGCCCTTTAACAATTTTTTTTCATACTCTCGAAGTGTTAGTTTTTAAGACAAAATTATCCTTTTTCTTTAAATAAAACACATTTCATATAATGTCTAGCTTAAGCCTTGCAAAAAAAAAAAAAAAACAGCAATTTTCAGCCGTAGCCTCCGACCTGACACAAGACAGAAACTTAGAAACAACGCTCTAGACCAGAAGCAACCTCTCAGAACAAAAGGAAACAGAATGATCACATAAACTCACTGAACAATACCACACAAAACAAGGATATGTATACAGCAATTTTTGGTAAGATTGACTCAATTCAACAGGAAAAAAAAAAAAGTTTCTAGATAAAACTTATTAACTTGCCAAAGCCTCAGATGGAGGAATATTAGACTTTTTGACAAATATCTGGCAAAGTTCCCCAAAGCAGAGACAACACAAATGGAAGTTCATTTTCCCAAAGTAGTCACTGAAATTCCAAATTACTTCCTGTGCACTCAGTTATAGTGTTTTTAAATATGAACCCCAAACCAGTGCCTCTGTTGCCGGGTGGCAACTCCAGGTTCTTACTCGGCATGACTCATATTGGCCAATAAACAAAAGACCGAAGCGGGAGAACAAAATGGCACCTTTATTTCATTGTACAAGGAAATGGAGTCAGTCAGTGCTCACTGCCGCCAAGGTTGCTGGCCAAGCTCAGGCAGGCAGGTTACTTTCAAAGGGGTTTACAAGTAGAGAGTTCATATAAGTTACGTCAGCAACATTTTTTTTAATTGCCCTAAGGTACTTTTTTTTTTTTATTGTGCTTTAAGTGAAAGTTTACAGCTCAAGGTAGTTTCTCATGCAAAAATGTGTACACACATTGTTATGTGACCCTGGTTGCTTTCTCTATAAAGTGACAGCACACTCCTCCTTTCCACCCCAGATTTCTTTCAACCAGCTCCTGTCCCTTTCTGCTTTCCTATCTCACCTTCGGAGAGGAGCAGCCCATTTAGTCTCATGTATCTACTTGAACCAAGAAGCAAACTCTTCATTTTATGTCTTGTAGTCCAGTCTAATCTTTGTCTGAAGACTTGGCTTCGGGAATGGTTTTACTTCTGGGTTAAGAGAGATTCCGGGGGCCATGTCTTCCAGGGTCCCTCCAGTCTCAGTCAGACCATTCAGTCTGGTCTTTTTATGAGAATTTGAGCTCTGGATCCCACTGTTCTCCTGCTGCATCAGGGATTCACTGTTGTGTTTTCAGGGCAGTCATTGGTGGTAGCCAGGCACCATCTAGTTCTTCTGCTCTCAGTCTGATATATTTTCTGGTTTATGTGGCCCTTTCTGTCTCTTGAGGTCATATTTACCTTTTATCTTTGGCGTTCTTCATTCTCCTTTGCTCCGGGTGAGTTGAGACCAATTGATGCAGCTTAGATGGCCCCTTGCTGGCGTTTAAGACCCCAGGCGCCACTCACCAAAGTGGCAGGCAGAATGTTTTCATGATACATTTTCTTATGTCAATTGACCTAGATGTCTCCTGAAACTATGGTCCCCAGACTCCTGTCCCAGCTACTCTGGCCTTCAAAGCATTCGGTTGTATTCAGGAAACTTCTTTGCTTTTGATTTAGTCCAGTTGCCATTGTGTCAGCAACATTCTTAATCATACTAGGCAGGTGCAATGGGGTTTACATATAACCTCCAAGCAAAAGCAGATTCAAATGCAAAGCTGGGGCTGGGGGAGGCTGGCAGCAAAGGAAATGATTTTGCAATACAACACTGGAGGGGAGGAAGCCAGGTAAAGAATACAGCACTATGGGGGTTCTGTCTCACCAGAAAACCAGAGCAGGACTACTCTGTCACATGAGTTTACTATGAGTTGAAATTGACTCGATGGCACCCAATAACAACAGAGACAATTTATCTACTTAATTGAATTGGAAATCATCAACTTCTTATTGAAAACAAATGCTACCATGCTTCCTGTTGAACGTTAAACTCGAGCAATACCACATCAGAGCCACAGTGATTGCTGTGACCTGCTCTCTTGTCTGGGCCAATATGTCTTTTTTTTCCCCCGCATAGAACTTTACTACACTACATAAAACTTGTGATTTATCTCCCCACACACACAGCAGTCATAAAGAAGGAATATTTTGTTTTCCTGTTCCAGAAAAGCGATTGCACTAAAATTAACTCCAGCTGAAGTAAATAATCAAGAATAAAATTATGGTAGAAAAAGCACTAGACCAATTAAATTGCATGTGCATAGGGCTCACCTGGGGAGCTTGTTAAAAAGCAGATTTGGATTCAGTAGGTTGGGGGTAAGCCCAGAGATTCCCCGTTTTAAACGCCAATGCTGACAGTACTGCTCCATGGGGCCCAGAGAATGTGTGCCTCCCACTAACATTGGGCACAAGGAACCACAGTGGAGTTCAACCAATCAGAGCTCAGCACTTCCTCCACACCTAGTGCCCACGGATGGGGTTGTTTAGACTCGCCATCAATGCTCCCTACCTAAATTGGCATAGACTTAAGCTTGTCTCTTATAAGGAATGTAACTCAGTTGGCGCTTTCCCGTTGAGTTGATTCCGACTCATGGGGCCCCCATGTGTTACATAGTTGAACTATGCTCCATAGTGTTTTGTTGTCTTTAATTATCAAAGAAGCAGATCACCAGGCCCTTCTTCTGTTACACCACTGGTGGGTTCCAACCACCAACCTTTTGATTTGTAGTCTAGTGCAAAGAGTAAAATCACACTCACATGCAGGTACAACGCACACGCACACAATCCTGTAAATGGGAGAGAATGTGACAAGGGCAGAAAATGTGACTCAGGTTATGCAAGAACAGAAACCCAAGTCTTCTGGAAGAACACAATTTAAATCATATTGCCTTATAGGCTCTAAACTGACTATGGATGGCTGAGCAGGGTTCCTGAGCTTGGGTGGATTTTATCTGGTGTTAAAAATAATCAAAACACTGGAATTTGAACATAAAATTTACTCTAAGCAGTTATTCTATATGCATGTACAGAGGCCATTTGAATTCCAGAAAAAGCAAATGGCTGGAAGAAGCTAGGTATAATGGAGCTTATAAAGAGAAGAGGGAGAAATATAGAAGGGCAAGCACTGGATAACCTTAATGTGATTGATTGAATCCTGCCTTCCTCTCTTTGCTGAGATCCACTGATATGAGGTTACTTCTGGCCTGGCTGCTCATAATTTGGCCCTCCACCCACCAGCAGCCAAGAGACTTTTTTTGAGGTTTAAATTGGGATGTAATGGTTTGTTCACTATTCTTTTCTAGCAGGATAAGACAAATTTACATTGCTATAGAGCAGTTTCTGGCAGGCTTTGCATTTTGGGTTAGATTTTTTATGGTTAATATTTGGTTTCATGGATAAGCCTTAAAATCAAAGTAAGATGTCTGTTGTTAATTTTTCGATTCAATACTGGTAAACATTATTGGTTTCTTTTTTTTTTTTTTTCGATTGTGCTATAGATAAAAGCTTACAGCACAAATTTGTTTCACATTCAAAAATTTATACATAAATTGTTTTATGACATTGGTTGCAATCCCCATATTGTGTCAGCACTCTCCCCCTTTCCCTGTCCACCCTGGGTTCCCAGGTTCCATTCTTCTAGTTTTCCTGTCCCTTCCCACCTTCTTGTGAAACCAGACCAATGGGTCCATGTCCAGTGTGCAAGAAGCCAAACTCTCAGACACTGGTTTTGAGAGGAAGAGTTAATTTCACAGGCTAGCAAGTAGGAACTCAGAGGTATCAACCTCAGATTGTGTTCCCCAGTCTGCAAGAGCAATTTACAATTTATACTTATACTCATTTAAGGGTGGAGGAAAACAGTAGGCAGGATCAGGAAGTTTTAACTATTCATAGTTTCTACTGATTATTTATCATGAGGTGGGGCTAAAACTTGGCATGGAAGTAGCTGATGGACCCTCCACTTTTGAAATGGGCTCAACTACTGCCAGTGAGGTATTTCTGGTGACTCTGGCTCCTTGGCATGAGTCTTTTGGTTCCTTAACATAAGTTCTCTTGCATTATTGAGCTTGCGTGGCAGCCCAGGGTCTTCTGCCGGACATCTCTTTCTGTTCTGTGCATGTCTAACCATTCTAAGCTGATTAGATCTGAATTCATCTGGGGCTCTCTAGAGAGTCTGCAAAATGATTTGAGGGAAGTCAGTGACATGGTTGGGGAGGTGACTAAAGTAGCCTGATAACTGGTGGAGTGCTAATTAATTAGGTGTCTTCAGCCTCTAGGGTCCCCTAACGTTTGTTTTTGTTTTGGGGGAGGTATTGCTCATTTGATCTCCTATATTTGACTGATCTCCCTACGCGTCTGTCAGTTTGTTGTACTTTGGTGGCTTGCATGTAGCTGTGATGCTGGAAGCTGTGCCAGTGGTATTTCCAAATACCAGCAGGGTCACCCACAGTGGACAGGTTTCAGCTGAACTTCCAGACTAAGATAGACTAGAAGAAGGACCTGGTGGTCTAATTCTGAAAAAAAAAAAAAAAAAGCCAGTTAAAACCTAATGAATAGAAGCAGAGCATTTTCTGATAAAGTGCCAGAAGATGAGTTCCTCAGGTTGGAAAGCACTCAAAATACTACTGAGGAAGAGCTGCCTCCTTAAGTAGAGTCGACCTGAATGACTCGGATGGAGTCAAGCTTTCAAGATCTTTAGTTGCTGATGAGCCAGCAATCATAATGAGAAGAAACGCTGCAAAAATCCATTAATAATAGGAACATGGAATCTAAAAGGTATGAAGCTAGGAAAACTGGAAATCATTAAAAATCAAATGGAATGCATAACAATCAATATTCTAGGCATTAGTGAGCTGAAATGGAGTAGTATTGTCCATTATGAATTGGACATTTTTATGCTGGGAATGACAAATAGAAGATGAATGGCATTGCATTTATCGTCAAAAAGAACATTTCAAGATCTATCTTGAAATACAACGCTGTCAGTGATAGGATAATATTCATACACCTACAACTAAGACCAGTTAATATGACTATTATTCAAATTTATGCACCAACCACTAAGGCCAAAGATGAAGAAACTGAAGATTTTTACCAATTTCTGCAGTCTGAAATTGATCAAACATGCAATCAAGATGCATTGACAATTACTGGTGATTGGAATGCAAAAGTTGGAAACAAAGAAGGGTCGGTAGTTGGAAAACATGGCCTTGGAGATAGAAATGATCCCGGAGATCACATGATAGAATTTTGCAAGACCAGGGACTTCTTCATCGCAAATACCCTTTTTCAACAACATAAATGGCGACTGTACACGTGGATCTCAGCAAATGGAATAAACACGAATCAAATTGACTACATCTGTGGAAACAGATGATGGAAAAGCTCAATATCATCAGTCAGAACAAGACCAGGGGCTGACTGTGGAACAGACCATCAATTGCTCATATGCAAGTTGAAGTTGAAGAAAATGAGAACAAGTCCGTGAGAGTCAAAGTGCGACCTTGAGTATATCCCACCTGAATTTAGAGACCATTTCAAGAATAGATTTGATGCATTGAACACTAATGAGTGAAGACCAGACAAGTTGTGAAATGACATCAATGACATGATACGTAAAGAAAGCAAAAGGTCATTAAAAAGACAGGAAGATTCAAAATGGATGTCAGAAGAGAATCTGAAACTTGCTCTTGAATGTACAGCAACTAAAGTGAAAAGAAGAAATGATGAAGTAAAAGAACTAATCAGAAGATTTCAAAGAATGGCTTGAGAAGACAAAAGTAAAGTGTTATAATGAAATGTGCAAAGACCTGGAATAAGAAAATCAAAAGAGAAGAACATGCTCGGCATTTCTCAAGCTGAAAGAACTGAAGAAAAAATTCAAGCCTCAAGTTTCAATACTGAAGGGTTCTGTGGGCAAAATATTGAACAAAGCAAGAAGCATGAAAAGAGCACAGAAGGAATACAGAGTAACTGTACCAAAAAGAATTGGTCGACGTTCAACTATTTCAGGAGGTAGCATATGACCAAGAACCGGTGGTATTAAAGGAAGAAGTCCAAGCTGCACTGAAGACACTGGCGAAAAACAAGGCTCCAGGAATTGATGGAATACCAATTGAGATGTTTCAACAAACAGATGCAGAACTGCAGGTGCTTGCTCGTCTATGCCAAGAAATTTGGATGACAGCTCCCAGGCCAACCAGCTGAAAGAGATCCGTATTTGTACCCATTCCAAAGAATGATCCAAAAGAATGTGGAAATTATCAAACAATATCATTAATATCACACTCAAGAAAAATTCTGTTGAAGATCATTCACATTGGTTGCAGCTGTACATAGACTGGGACCTGCCAGAAATTCAAGCTGGATTTAGAAGAGGACGTGGAACCAGGAATATCATTGCTATGTCAGATGGATCCTGGCTGAAAGCAGAGACGACCAGAAAGATGTTTACCTGTATTTTATTGACTATGTAAAGGCATTTAACTGTGTGGATTATAACAAATTATGGATAACATTGCAAAGACTGGGAATTCCAGAACACTTAATTGTGGTCATGAGGAACCTGTACATAGATCAAGAGGCAGTTGTTTGAACAGAAGAAGGGAATACTGCGTGGCTTAAACTCAGGAAAGGTGTGCGTCAGGGTTGTATCCTTTCACCATACCTATTCAATCTGTATGCTGAGCAAATAATCTGAGAAGCTGGACTATATAAAGAAGAACGTGGCATCAGGATTGGAGGAAGAATCATTAATAGCCTGCATTATGCAGATGACACAACCTTGCTTGCTGAAAGTGAAGAGGACTTGAAGCACTTACTAATGAAGATCAAAGACCACAGCCTTCAGTATGGATTGTACCTCAACATAAAGAAAACAAAAATCCTCACAACTGGACCAATGAGCAACATCATGATAAGTGGAGAAAAGATTGAAGTTGTCAAGGATTTCATTTTACTTGGATCCACAATCAACGGCCAGGGAAGCAGCAGTCAACAAATCAAAAGATGCGTTGCATCGGGCAAACATGCTGCAAAAAAACCTCTTTAAAGTGTTGAAAAGCAGAGATGTCACATTAAAGACTAAGGTGCACCTGACCCAAGCCATGGTGTTTTCAATTGCATCATATGCATGTGAAAGCTGGACAAGGAATAAGGAAGACTGAAGAAGAGTTGACGCCTTTGAATTGTAGTGTTGGAGAAGAATATTGAATATACCATGGATTGCCAAGAATGAACAAATCTGTCTTGGAAGAAGTACAGCCAGAATGTTCCTTAGAAGCTTGGATGGAGAGACTTCGTCTTACATATTTTCGACATGTTATCAGGAGGGACCAGTCCCTAGAGAAGGACATCATGCTTGGTAAATTTGAGGGTCATTGAAAGAGAGTAAGACCCTCAATGAGATGGACTGACACAATGGCTGCAACAATGGGCTCAAACACAGAAAGGATTGTGAGGATGTGCAGGACCAGGCAGTGTTTCATTCTACTTTACATAGGGTCGCTATGGCTCGGAATCAACTCAATGGCACCTAACAACAGGATCATAACATCTGCAAATAGAGATAGTTCTACTTCTTCCTTACCAATGTGGGTGCCCCTTATTTCCTTTTCTTGCCTTATTGCTCTCACTAGGACTTCCAATACAATGTTGAATAAGTGGTGATAAAGGGCGTCTTTGTCTGGTTCCTGTTCTCAAGGGGAATGCTTTCAGATTATCTCTGTTGAGGGTAATATGTTGGCTGTTGGTTTTGTATGAATTCCATTTATTATGTTGAGGAATTTCTCTTCTATTCCTATTTTGCTGAGAACTTTTATCAGGAATGGCTGTTGGACTTTATTAAATGCCTTTTGTGCATCAATTGATACGATCATGTGATTTTTTTCCTTTGTTTTATTTACCTGGTGGATTACGTTGATCTTCTGTTGAACCAGCCTTGCATGCCTGGTATGAATCTCACTTGGTCATGATGTTTTTTTTTTTTTTTTTGATTTGCTGTGGAATTGTATTGCTTAGAATTTTGTTGAAGAATTTTGCATGTTTATTCCTGAGGGATATTGGTCTGTAGTTTTGTTTTTTGTTTTTTAGCAATGTCTTTGCCTGGCTTTGGTATTAGGGTTACACTTGCTTCATAGAATGAATTTGGTAGTATTTTTCCTTTTCTATGTTCTGGAATAGTTTGAGTAAAATCGGTGTCAGCTCATCTTTGAATGTTTGGTAGACTTCTTCATTGAAGCCATCCGGGCCGGGTTTTTTTGTTGTTGTTGTTGGAAATTTTTTTTACAACCCCTTCAATTTCTTCTTTTGTTATGGATCTGTTCAAACTTTCTACCTCAGTTTGTGTTAGTTTAGGTAGGTGGTGTGTTTCTAGAAATTTGTTCATTTCCTCTAGGTTTTCAAATTTGTTGGAGTACAATTTTTCATAGTGTTCTTCTGTTGTGATCCTTTTTGTTTCAATTGGTTCTGTTGTAACGTCACCCATCCTCATTTCTTATTTGGGTTATTTTCATCGTTTAGTCTTGTTGACTCTTTCTATTGTTTTTCTGTTCTCTGTTTCACTTATCTCTGCTCTAATTTTTAGTATTTCATTTCTTGTGGTGACTGGGCATCTTTTCCTGCTCTCTTTCTAACTGTTGGAGTTGTAGGGATAATGTTTTGATTTTTGTCCTTTCTTCTTTTTTTGGTGTGTGCATTTATTGTTATAAATTGACCTCTGAGCACTGCTTTTGCTGTGTCCTAAAAGTTTTGGTATGTTGTGTTTTCATTCTCATTTGATTCTAAGAAATTTTTAATTCTATCTTTGATTTCTTCTATTGCCCAGTAGTTTTTAAGCAGGGTATCATTCAGTTTCCATTTATTAGATTTTTTTCCCTTGCTCTTCCTGTTACTGATTTCTACTTTTAAAGCATTATGATGAGAGAAGATGCTTTGTATTATTTTGATTTTTTTAATTTATTGAGTCTTGCTTTGTGTTCTAAAATGTTGTCTATTCTAGAGAATGATCCATGAGCATTGGAGAAGAATGTGTACTTTGCCGCTGTTGTGAAGTGCTCTGTATATGTCTATGAGGTCAAGTTGGTTGATAGTGGTGTTTAGGCCTTCTGTATCTTTGCTATCATCCAACTGATAGTGACCTTAGGTCACTATGAGTCAGAATCGACTCAACAACCATGGATTTTTTTTGGTTTTGGTGTTCTTGTTGAGTTTCTTTCTAGTTATTCTGTTCTTCACTGACAGTAGTGTGTTAAAGTCTCCCAGTATTATTGTGGAAGTGTCTATTTCTCTTTTCAGAGCTGTAAGAGTTTGTTTTATGTATTTTGGAGCTCTGTTGTTGTGTGTGTATATATTTATTATGGTTACGTCCTCTAGGTGGATTGACTTTCTAATCATTATATAATGTCCTTACTTGTCTTTTATAGCGGATTTTGCTTTAAACTCTATTTTATCAGAGATTAATATTGCCACTCATGCTCTTTTTTTGGTTATTGTTTGCTTGATGTATCTTTTTAAGTCCTTTAAGTTTTAGTTTATTTATATCTTTGTTTCTAAAGTGTGTCTCTTGCAGACAAGATATTGATGGGTTGTGTTTTTTTTATCCATTTTGCCACTCTCTGTCTCTTTACTGGTGCATTTATGCCATTTACATTCAGTGTGATTATCAATTGGTATGAGTTTATTGCTGTCATTTTTTTTTATGACTTATCTTTTCATTTCCTTTGTTGTTTTTGGTTTTGTGTGTACTGAATCTTTATGATTTTCTTCCGTTATATTCCGATGAGTAGGTTCGTTAACTTTCTTTGTGGTTACCCTGAAATTTATCTTCCACCTTGACTTCCTCTCCATATGGAAGTTGTAAACCTATACTCTTTATTCCCCCTTTATGTTTTGAAGTGGTCATCAGTTACAGATTGACGTCTGTGGTTCCCTGTTTTCTGCCTTTTAGCTTTATTTTTGAGAGTTCTTCATCTGTGTTGAAATCTATCTGATGTTGTCATGTGTTTTAGTCTCAGGTTGTTGTCTGGTGTGTTGTTAGTTTTCTGTCTGAAGGACTTCCTGTAATATTACTTGTAAAGTTAGTCTGGTTTTTATAAATTCCTTTTATTTCTGTTTATCTGGAAATGTCCTAATTTCATCATCATATTTGAGGGATAATTTTACTGATATATAATTCTTGGTTGGCAGTTTTTTTTTCTTTCATTGTTTTATGTATGTTATCCCATTGCCTTCTTGCCTGTAGGGTTTCTGCCCAGTAATCAGAACTTAGTGTTATCAGTGCCCCTTTGTAGGTGATCTTTTGTTTTTCCCAATCTGCTTTCAGGGTTCTTTCTTTGTCTTCTTTGGTTTTGTAGTGTTTGATTATGACATGCCTCGGTGCTCTTCTTTTTGGGTCTATCCTGTATGGGGTTCATTGTGTTTCTTGTATGGTTATCTTCTCATCTTCATGGTACTAGGGAAGTTTTCTGTCAGCATATCCTCAACATTTCTCTGTAGTTTTTGTTGACTCCTCTCCTTCTGGGATTCTGATCACATGGAAGTTATTCCTCTTGATGGTGTCCCATATAACTCTTAGTCTTCATTGTTTTTTTTTTATTGTTCCTCAAACAGATTAGTATCAAGGAATTGGTCTTCTATTCCACTGAAACTGTCTTCCATTGTTTCAATTCCACTCCTATGATTTTCTATTCAATTGTCAATTTCTGAAATTTTATTGTTAAGATTCTGTATTTCTAGTTGCTACTTTTTTTTTTTTATTTCTGTATGGTTTCTAACTGTGAATTTATTTTGTCATTTTGTTCTTGTATTGTTTTCCTGAATCCTTCTAGTGTTTTGTCTGTGTTTTCCTGGATTCCTCTGGGACCCTTTTTAATTCCTTACCAGGAAGCTCCATTACCTTTTCTTCCTCAGGGAGGATCTCTGGTTCTTTATTCTGATCACTTGCTGGGGCTACTTGCTCTCCTTCTTCAGGTGGTTTGCTATTGTCTCTGGGACTTTGAGGGGTTACTGCATTTATTTTTTATTTGTGTAATTGTTTGCTGTGTCCTGTTTTTTTGTTTTGTTTTGATGACTCCTGGAAGGAGTGGCTGGAGTGGTGCTCTGGTTCTTAGACTGGCCATGCTGGAACACTCCCTACCTGTCTTTGGGCGAGTGGAGTGGTAGGTAGGTGTAAGAGCTCAGGTCTCTATTTACTGGTGTTGTGGGGTAGCTGAGGATGCGTTGGTCAGGCTTTGGCCTCTGTTTGTCTTTGGTTCTGTGGCACAGGAGTGGGGAATGGTGCTCTCCACGCAGGGAAAGCAGCCGATGTGATGGGTGTAGCGGGCAAGTGGGGGTGTGCTCTTCGCCTCTTGCTGGTTGGGGGGAAGTATGGATAGTAAAGGCAGGACAGTGGGTGGATGTTCGTGCAGTCACTCTACCTCCACCTTCTCCTGGGCAGGGGGAGGAAGGAAGGAACTGCAGGCAGATGTTCGTTCAGTATTGCCGCACCCGTCTGTCAGTGGCAGGAAGAAGGAAGAAGGTGTAGCAGGTGGATGTGTGCACACTTACTCCTCTTCTGCCCTTCTCTGGGCAAGGGGAGGGAGGGAAGGGCCTCAGGGGGAATGCATACATAGTCGTAGCTCCTTTGCCCCTTGCTGGGCAGGCTAAGGGAGAGAGTTGTGCCTGGCAGACTTGTATATAGTGGTGTCACCTCGCATCAGGTGGGAGGAGAGAGGAAGGTGCTGTAGGGGAATGTGCACACGTCACAGATTCTCTGCCCCACGCTGGGTGGGTTAAGGGAGAAGAGTCGGTGCCTGGCGGCTGTGTGCACAGTGGTGCCACCTCATGTCAGGTGGAAGGAAGGGGCTGTGAGGGCATGTGCAAGCAGTCTCAGCTCCTCTGCTCTTTACTGGGCGAGTTAAGGATGGAGTCACACCTGGAGAATGTGGTCATAGAGGTGATGCCTTACCCCGGATGGGGGAAAGGAGGAGGGAGTGGTGGGCAAGCTCTCTTGTTGTCCAGTTGCCGCTGCCCTCCAACAGGCCCTTGTGGGGGAAGTAGGTGGTGGGCAGGTACATGCACAGGGACATACCTAGTCTTGCTCATTGTGTGGGCAAAGGGAGTAGTGGGCAGAGGGTAGGGTGGGTTAGGGAGGAAGAGAATAGGCTCCTCTTGTGGTGCCCTAGTCAGACAAGGCAGTCAGGGTATGGGACGCTCTGCCACCTCTATTCAGGAGGGCGGAGTAAGGGGGAGTGTGTTCCTCCACTAGGATATGTGGGTGCCAGGGAACCTCGTATCCACTTTAGCCAGCAAATGGGATCTGTCCACTCTCGAGTGCAAGGAAGGGGGGCTGTCTGGGGACCAGTTGGGCAGGAGAGCTCCCGCCGACACTCCACGGATCCACCACCTCGTGTGCACCACTCACCCGTGAGGTCAAGTACCGCTGCTCCTGAGTATCTCAAGTTCTGGATCTTGGCATCCTCCCTGTCTCTGCTTCTTTCTGTGTGTCTATAGAGGTTCTTTGTCCCTTCTGGTAAAGTCATAAAGTTGCCTTGCTGTTTTCTACACCTGGGGTTGCTACTGGCTTTGTCCTAAGTTGAGCTGACTGAGCTCCTCCATTCTGTGTTACTCCTCTTTCTCTGCTTTCACTCTCCTTTTCCTTCCAATCGGTGTTCGGTTTCTTTCTTAGACCTTCTTTTTTGATGTTCAGGGTTCCCAGATTGTCATTTGCTTCTGTTTCACTGATGGCGTCATGGTTAAGAGCTACAGCTGCTAACCGAAAGCTCAGCAGTTCAAATCTACCAGGCGCTCCTTGCAAATTCTACAAGACATTCTACTCTGTCCCATAGGGTCACTATGAGTCGGAGTCAACTCAACAGCAACAGGTTTGATTTTTGTTTTCTGTTTCACTTGGTTTTTGGGGTCTTTGGCGCAGGGGAACGTTATGGTGCGTGTGACTAAGCCATCACCTTGGCTCACTCTGAGATTTTATCTGGATATGGGTTATGAAATATTCGAGTTAGAAGATTCAGGGTACCTCTCATGAATTTATTTGCATGGGATGTTTGTCTAGAGCTAAAGAAGAAGCAAGGAGGTGGTAGGAATCCTCTTAGCAGTGGCTGCATCAGACACTGTAAACCTGTGAGCAGAATTCATTACCTCTGTAACAGGTACTAGGGCTCATCCTCCTCAGCGCTCCTGCTTTTGGGGCTTTTTTCTCTCACGTTTCAGCACTATACTCTGTTGGCTTCAATATCCAGTCCCAAGTAGGGGCTCCTGGAGGCCCAGGATCATGGCGCTCTTTTTTGAAAACAGTTCTAGAAAAAACCCATTATTGATATTTGATCAAATTATTGAAATAAGGTTGTACATATAGATTTGTGATTTGTTCCTGTGCGTGTGTGTGTAAGCACACTTATATGGACATTATATGGTCCTTCAAAGTCTTGTTTATAACCCTTGTCAGTGGTATGTGCATGTGTGTGCATGTGTCTGCCAAAAAAGTCATTGTTTTACAATTTGAGAGTCAATTTATTTTACTTACAAGTTCAAATGCTTTAACCTTTTAAGTTCAGGCTGCTAGCCTTGTTACTCTATTTGAAGTCTAGCAAATAATAGCAACCACTTTGAAGGGGCTTGTGGGAAGTACTCGGCCCATTTGCAAATCAAGTTAATGAAACATCATTATCCATTTTAAAGTCCATTTGAATCTCTTGGTACACTACACCCAGTTCCAGTTTGAATCACTTCAGTGGTCTGAATTAACAAACAACTTCCCAGGTACGTAAATAACTCTTAAATCTAATAAATGAAAGTTACAAATATAGTGAAACTTAAGTCCTCTTAAAATATTCCAATGCTGTATATAAAACTAGGCTTCTTATCAGTGACCCCAGTAGCACACTTGAACTCTACTGACAAATGCCCTTCCCAGGATTCCATAATTCACGGAAGGGGGCTCAAGACCCCTTACACTGACCTTTAAGTTGTATGAATTCTTGATTCTTAGACACACGCTTGGACATTTGGAGTGCTGATGTTGATGGAGACATTGACCACTTGACTGCATTTCTCATTTCTTTGGCTCTCATTAGAGTACTTTCCCCTCCAGCTATAAAGACCTTTGCATCTGCTAGATTCCTAAGTTATGTAAATATCCTTTCTATCTGCTGACAAAGACCTCTAGACCCCAAAGAATCATTCTAGAGGCTCTGATCCAATTTCCCGTGAGATTAGAGGTGATGGCATGTTCTTCCACGGAGGCACATCATGTCTGGTTGTCTCTCTTTGTGTGATGTGAGCGGCACCACATTCTTCTTTGGACATCCCAAATAAGATCTCATTCCATTTTGGATATCTTGCATGGTTTTGCGTAAGCTGTGGTTACTGATGTGCAGGTCATTTTATTGACAAGAAGTTGTGATGTATGTATTGACAAGATAATCAGTCATTCAATCAGCCAATATTTATTGATTTTTTTCTCTTTGCCGGATATACAGTGGGGAACAAATCCAATGTGCTATTTTCCTCTGTTCTTTCTAGCCCAGGGTTTCTCAACCTCAGTATGATGGACATTTGTGGCCAGGTATGCCTTTGTTGTCCTGTGCTTTGTAAGAGGTTTGTTGTTGTTGTTAGGTGTCATCAAGTCAGTTCTGACTCATAGCAACCCTATGTACAACAAAATGAAACTGCCCAGTCCTGCGCAATCCTCACTATTGTTGCTATCTTGAACTCGTTGCAGCCACTGTGTCAGTCCATCTCGTTGAGAGTCTTCCTCTTTTTTGCTGAACCTCTATTTTACTGAGCATGATGTCCTTCTCCAGGGACTAGTCTCTCCTGATAACATGCCCAAAGTACATGAGACAAAGTCTCACCATCCTCGCTTCTAAGGAGCATTCTGGCTGTACTTCTTCTAAGACACATTTGCTCTTTTCCTTTCAGTCCATGGTATGTTTAATACTCTTTGCCAACACCATAATGCAAATACATCAATTCTTTTTCAGTCTTCCTTATTCATTGTCCATGCATATGAGGTGATTGAAAATACCACGGCTTGGGTCAGGTACACCTTAGTCCTCAAAGTAACATCTTTAACACTTTAGAGAGGAATATTGAAGCAGATTTTCCCAATACCATTGGTCCTTTGATTTTTTGACTGCTGCTTCCATGGGCATTGATTGTGAATCCACGTAAAATGCAATCTTTGACAACTTCAATATTTTCTCCATTTATGATATGACTTATTAGTCAAATTGTAAGGATTTTTGTGTTCTTTATATTGAGGTGTAACCCATACTGAAGGCTATAGTCTTTGATCTTCATTAGTAAGTGCTTCAAGTCTTCTCCACTTTCACAAAGCAAGGTTGTGTCGTCTGTGTACCTCGAATCCTGATGCTGTGTTCTTCATATAGTTCAGATTCTTCTATTATTTGTTGAGCATTCAGATAGAATAAGTATGATGAATGGATACAACCCTGATGGACACATTTCCTGATTTTAAACCACGCGGTATCCCCCTGTAAGAGGTTTAGCAGCCTACAATCCCTGACCTCTGAGGGTTACCACAGGCTGGCTGTGTCCCTCCACCAAAGCTCAGCTCCTTGAGTACTGTGACAGTGTCCAGGCTCTGCTCATTCCTGGCAAGTCAGGAATCTGTGAAGGGTCTGAGATTTCACCCTACGAGCCCACTAAGAAGGCAAAGCACAGACAGATGCGGTATTCATTTCCTAGGGATGCCTTAACAAATTATATCCCATGGAATACTAACCCTACTTCCCTCAGGTCAGTTCTGAGTCATGGGACCTGTCATGGATTAAATCATGTCCTCCAAAAATATCTGTCAACTTGGCTAGGTCACGATTCCCAGTATTGTATGATTGTCTGCCATTTTGTCATCTGATGTGATTTCCCTATGTGTTGTAAATGCTATCACTATGATGAAATGAAACGAATTACCCACCGCTGTCGAGTTGATTCTGACTTATAGCAACCCTATAGGACAGAGTAGAACTGCCCCATAGAGTTTCCAACTAGCGCCTGGTGGATTCAAACTGCTGACCTTTTGGTTAGCAGCAGTAGCACTTAACCACTACGCCACCAGAGACAGATTAGTGGCAGTTATGTTGATGAAATCTACAAGATTAGATAGTGTCATAGGCTGATCTCTTTTGAGATATAAAAGACAGAAGGGAACAGAGAGACAAGGGGACTTCATACCACCAAGAAAGCAGCACCAGGAGCAGAGCTTGTCCTTTGGCCCCGTGGTCCCTGAGCCTGAGAAATTCCTCAACCAGAGGAAGATTGATGAGAAGGACCTTCCTCCAGAGCCGACAGGGAAAGGCTTCCCATGGAGCTGACACCTTGAATTTGAACTTCTAGCCTACTAGACTGTGAGAAAATAAATTTCTCTTTGTTAAAGTCATCCACTTGTGGTATTTCTGTTACAGCAGCACTAGATAACTAAGATTGGACCCTATAGCCATAAACAGAAATGAAGTTCTGATCTAGGCTGAACCTAGAAAACATAATTCTGAGTGAAGTTAATCACTAAAGGACAAATACTCTATGATCTTACTTACATGAAATATCTAGCATAGGCAAATGCAGAAAAAAGTTTATTAGTGGTGACCAGGGGCAGGAGGGAGGGGGAAAGGGAGTCATTATTTAGGAAGGAGTGAGCATCTACTTATGGTCATGGAAAATTTGGCAACAGATACTGGTGATAGCTGCACAACATGATTAATGTAATGAGTGTCACTGAACTGAACATGTAATAAATGTTGAATTGGTGAATGTTTTGCTATAAATATTTTTACCACAGTTAAAAAAAATTAAATGCCAGAAACTGATTCCCATAGTTCTAGAGGTCAGCAGTCTGAAATCAAGGCACAGGCAGAGCCCCGCTCCCTCTGGAGGCTCCTAGCCTCTTCCAGGTTCTCATGGCTCCAGATGTTCTTAGCCTGTGGCTCCATCACTTCAATCTCTGCTCCATCTTCCCCTGGTCTTCTCCTCTCCTCTTCTCTGTCTATGTCTTCTCTTCTTCTGAGGACACTTGTCATTGGATTGAGGATGATAAAAATGACAATGAAATAAGTCATTCATAAATGAACAAATACCATATGAGACCACTATTATAAAAACTCTGGAAAAGGTTTACACACAGAAAGAAACAATCATTGATGGTTAGGAGGAAGGGGAGAGGTGGAGAGGGAAAAACACTAACTAGACAATAGGTAAATGGTAACTTTGGTGAAGCATAAGACATAACTCAATACTGGGAAAGTCAGCACAACCTGACCAAGGCAAGGTCATGGAAGCTTCACAGATACATCCGTACTCCTCAAGGGATGGAATTACTGGGCTGAAGGCTGGGTACCGTGGTCTCGGGGGAGATCTAGCTCAATTAACATAACATAGTTTATAAAGAAAATGTTCTACATCCTACCTTGGTGAGTAGCATCTGGGGTCTTAAAAGCTTGTGAGCGGCCACCTAAGATACACCTCTGGTCTCACCCTGTCTGGAGCAAGGGAGAATGAAGGAAAACAAAGACACAAGGGAAAGATTAGTCCAAAGAACTAATGGACCACAACTACCACAGCCTCCCCCAGACTGAGTCCAGCACAACCAGACGGTGCCCGGCTACCACCACTGACTGCTCTGACGGGGATCACAATAGAGGGTCCCAGACAGAGCTGGATAAAAACGTAGAACAAAATTCTAACTAATAAAGACCAGACTTACTGATCTGACAGAGACTAGAGAAACCCCGAGAGTATGGGCCCTTTTAGCTCAGTATGGAAGTCACTCTTGCGGTTTGCCCTTCGGCCTAAGATTAGACAGGCCATTAAAAAAAAAGAGAGAGAGACTAAATGGGCACACCAACTCAGTGGCATGGATGAGAAGGCAGGAGGGGACAGGAAAGCTGATAATGGTGAGCCCACAGTCAAGAAGGGGAGAGTGTTGACATGTCATGGGGTTGGCAACCAATGTCGCAAAACAATGTGTATTAATTGTTTAATGAGAAACTAATTTGCTCTGCAAACCTTCATCTACAGTATAATAAATAAATTTATTAGTGATGACCAGGGGTAGCGGGGGGGAGTTATTACGTAGGAAGGAGTGAATATCTGCATACGGTCATGGGAAATTTGGCAACGGATACAGGTGGTGGCTGCACATGATTAATGTCATCAATGTCACTTAACTGAACATGAAAAAATGTTGTATTGGTGAATGTTGTCTTATATGTATTTTTTTAAATAACTTTTATTAAGCTTCAAGTGTTGTATTGGTGAATGTTGTCTTATATGTATTTTTACCACGAAAAAAAAATTTTTTCAACACCAGAAATTGATTCCCACAATTCTAGAGGCCAGCAATCCGAAATCAAGGTGTACTCGACCGTGCTCCCTCTGGAGGCTCCCGGCCTCTTCCAGGTTCTCGTGCCTCCAGATGTTCCTTGGCCTGTGGCTCCATCACTTCAGTCTCTGCTCCATCTTCCCTTGGCCTTCTGCTCTCTTCTTCTCTATGTCTTCTCCTCTTCTTGTGAGGACACTTGTTACTGGATTGAGGATGATGTCATCTCGAGATCCTTAACTGAGTTACATGCGCAAAGACCCTCTTCCCAAGTAAGGCCACACTTACAGGTTCCAGCGGACATATCTTGTTTTGGGCGGGGCCACCATTCAATCCACTGATGACGCTTCCTCTCAAAGAGACTGACAGCAAGGTCGCACACAGTGGTGGGGGGGATGGAGGAAATGAGACTCTCACCCATTCCTGTCAATTGGCATCACTGGGAGTGCAGTGTGGCGGCGTCTAGTAGAACTGAAGAGGTACACGCTTTTGAATCAGCCTTTCCTCTTCTAGGTACCCAAAGTCCTCGGTTTCTTATATTCATTTCTTATCTGGACACATCCTCTAGAGAACTCATCCACACCTGCGTGATCCCAACAGCTTTGATCCTACAGTACTGTAAACAAACTAAATGCTTCTAGTGGGGATGTGCTAAAAAGTTATATTTATCCAGTAAACTATATTTATAATCTATGATATCTTAAAAAAAAATTTTTTTATGATATCTTAGAACTGTTAAAATGAACTATTCTCCATGGCAACATGGATAAACGTCAAAATTATAATATTAGTTGAATAAAGGATTAAATAATGATGATTATGTCTAGAATTTAAAACTACAAAATGATACTACATTGTTTAAGAATACATCTTTTGTAATTAAAATATCAGATCAAGGATAGGAAGAATAACAGCAACTTCAGATTCAAGGCATAGAAGGACAGCAATTAATTGTAGAGAGTAATTCAACTTTACCTATAAACTTTCATTTAACAAATAAAACTGAAGCAAAGATGCCAACATGTATCAAATCTGGGTAGTGATTAATTCGGTGTCTGATGTATTTTTCATCTGTAGAGTTTCTATATGAAATCATTTATATTTTTAAAACAAGTAAAACACCTAAAAGACAAATTTATACCTGTTAAACAAGTTATAACGTATCCACAGGATGGAACACCATGGAATATTTAAAACTCGTAACATCAAACAATATCTAGGGATACAGGGAAAATGCTCAAGTTACACATGAGGTGGAAGGGAAGATGAGAAAACAGTTTACAGTGGGGGCATATTTTCTTTTAAAATGTGTAGCTTCCTCCTCTTTCCTATATCATCTAGAAAAGTAAAGATAAATAAACACCAACTTGGTAACTTTGGCTGCCTCTGAGTAGTGTGACTATAAGTGACTTGTGTTTTCTTCTCTATACAATTTTTTAAATGAATATATAGTCGTTTTTATCAGAAAAATGAATCTAAGGAATAATATGCTTGTACAAGCAACGTCCAAATAAAATGAGCCATCAGTTGTTGGTGCGTGCCAGAGTCAACTTCAACTCACAGCGACCCAATGTGACTGAGTAAAACTGCCCCATACGGTCCTAATCTTTTCAGAGCAGAGAACCAGGTCTTTTCTCCAGAGGAGCCCCTGGTGGGTTGGAACTGCCCACTTAACCACTGCACCACCAGGGCTCCTTGAACAGAAAATACCCGCGTTCATCTCTATTCAGGAAGCATTCTCCTATTTCTCCACAAGATGGCAGCACGATTTCAGACACAATCCTGTCCAACAGTTTTTCATAATACATGTGCTTATGCTGCTCTCTTGTGGAGAAATGGCAGAATGCGTCATGATTGGAAAAGAGTCATTTTTAAAACCAAGATGTGTTTTTTACATATTGGTAATTAAATACAGTGACGCAATGGTTAAGCACTTGTGTGCTTACCTTAAGGTGAAGGTTCAAACCTACCCAGCACTTTTACTGGAGAAACACCTGGCTATTTGTTTCCTTAAATATTACAGATTTGAAAACGAGAGGTCTACTCTGCATGGGGTTGTGATGAGTTGAAACTGACTCTATCACCCCGACAAACAACAATTTACCAACTTAATTGAATTTGAAATTGTCAGCTTTTCATTAAAAACAAAGGCTACCATGATCCCCATTGAACATTAAACGCAAGGAAGAGCACATCAGAGCCACAACGATTGTTGTGACCTGCACTCTTGTCCGCACCAGTGTGTCTCTTTTTTTTTCCTACAACGTTACTACACTACATAAAACTTGTGATTAACCTCACCACATGCACGGCAATCATAAAGAAGGCATATGTCGTTTTCCTGCTCC
The DNA here is from genome assembly GCF_030014295.1 of Loxodonta africana. Taxonomy (NCBI): domain Eukaryota; kingdom Metazoa; phylum Chordata; class Mammalia; order Proboscidea; family Elephantidae; genus Loxodonta; species Loxodonta africana. Next base: position 11,001,485 of record NC_087369.1, on the reverse strand, counting down.
AGAAAAGTGACTGCACTCAAGTTAACTGCTGCTGACGTAAATAATCAAGTATAAAATTACGGTAGAAAACCCACTAGACCAATGCTTCTTAAACTGCATGGGCGAAGGACTCACCTGGGGAGCTTGTTAAAAAGCAGATTTGGGTTCGGTGGGTGGGGGGTAAGTGCAGAGACTCCCATTTTGAATGCGGTTGCTGATGGTGGTGCTCTGTGGGGCCCAGAGAATGCTTGCCCCCCACTAACGCTGGGCACTGGGCTACCACGGTGAAATTCAGCCATCAGAGCTCAGTACTTCCTGTGCACATAATACACATGGCAGGGTTGTTTGGACCCGCCATGAAAGCTCCCTACCTAAGTTGGCATAGACATAAGCTGGTCTTGTCGTTTATAAGGGACGTAAGACAGCTGGTTAACTCTTGTTGAGTTGCTTCCGATGCATTGGGAGCCCACGTGTAACAGAGTAGAGCTGTGCTCTCTAGCGTTTTGCCGGCTGTAATCTTTACAGAAGCTGCCGGGACTTTCTTCTGTGCCGCCACGGGTGGGCTCCAACCACTGACCTCTTTTTAGTGGTCAAGTGTTAATGGTGTAATCACTCTCACGTGCAGGTACAACACACACACACAAATCTGTAAATGGGAGAGAATGTGACAAGGGCAGAACATTTGCTTCAGGTTATGCAAGACCAGAAAGACACAATTTGGAGGAACACAATCAGACCTTATTGGCTCCACGCATGCTATGGAGGGCTGAGCAGGGTTCCTGAGTTTGGGTGGAATTTATCCGGAGTTCAAAATAATCAAAACTCACTGGAATTTGAACATAAGGTTTATTCTGAGCAGTTATTCCATATGCATACAGGGAGGCCATTTGGATTCTAGAAAAAGCCAAGTGCTGGAAGAGGCCGGGTACACTGGGGCTTATACAGAAAAGAGGGAGAAATAGAGAAGACCCACCACTGGTTCATCTCAACATGATTGACTGAACCCTGCCTTCCCCTCTGCTGGGATCCACTCATATCAGGTTACTTCCAGCCTGGCTGCTCAGAATTTGGCCCTGCGCCCACTGAGGACAAGAGACTTTTTATGACATTTAGATTAGGAGGTAAAGGTTTCTTGACCATTGCTTTCCAGCAGGATAAGACAAATTTGCATTGCTATAGAGAGGTTTTTTTTTTTTTTTTTTAGAGAGCGGTTTCTGGCAGCTTTTGCAGTTTGGGTCAGTTTTTTATGGCTAATATTTGGTTTCATTAATAAGAAAAACCTGAAAATCAAAATAAGATGTCTGGTATTAATTTTCCTATTCAACACAGGTAAATTATTGGTATTTGTCTCAGGCTGGGGTCTCTAGAGAAGAAAAACCAGTAATGCGTATAAATATAAAAAAAAATAGAGATGTATATTAAGGGAACAGCTCACGCAGTTACAGGGGTTGGAACGTCCCAAATCCTTGGATCAGGATAGAGTCTTTTCCTAATTCACGGAGCCACAGAAGCTGGTGAGCCCAAGATGAGCAGGATGGAGAGCAGAGCTCCCGCTCACAGGCTGTGACAGTCGAGGAATCCCCAAGGTCGGCAGGCAAGACTGCAAGGTTTCTCCTGAGTCACTTAGCTGCAGAGGCTGGTAAACTCAAGATAGGCAGGTTGGAGAGCAGGCCTCTTGCTCACAGGCTGTGATGATCTGCGAATCCCAAGATGGACAGGTAAGCTGCTAGCTCAAGTCCCAAAACCAGAGGTCAGGCAAGAGACAGCTGCTGGATCCAGAACAAGCCAACCATCTTTGCAAGGTGAGCAGGAAGGAAGTAGGCAGCAGACAGCAGAGAGGAAGGCTGAGGGGGTGGTGAGCCGCCACAGGCCCCACCCCCGCCAGTACCACTCAGCAGATTCCATCATGGGGGTGATCACAGATCAGATATCAACAGGAAAGTGATCACAACATTATACAACTGCTAAAACACTGAGAATCATGGCCCAGCCAAGTCGACACACAATCTTAACCATCACAGTATTTGATCATATTATTGACATAGGGTTATACGGATAGATTTGACATTTGTATGTGTGTGTGTGTGTGTTCCAAGGCACATTTATTTGGACATTCTACAGTCCTTCAAAGTGTTGATCATAACCCTTGAGAGTGGTGCATGTCCATGTGTGCACGTGCCTGCCAAAAAGGTTTACTGTTTTATAATTTGATAGTCTATTTAACTTACAGGTTCAAATGCATTAACCTTTTAAGTTCAGCCTACTGGCCTTATTTTTTTTTTTAATTTACTGGCCTTATTATTCTATTTGAAGTCTAGCAAATAAGAGCAACTACTTTTAAGGGGTTTGTGGTGAGTACTTGACCCCGTTTGCAAATCAAGTTAATGAAACACTGTCATTCATTTTAAACTCCATTTGAAACTTAAGTTCTCTTAAAATGTTCCAATACTATACTAAAATTAGTTTCTAACAAGCTTAACTTAATTATATATTTTACAGTGATTCTGAAGCTATTATTCTTAAAAGCTAAATTCCTTTCCACTTCACCCATGTATATCAAATATCGAATTTGTACACATTCCTTCTTCACCCAAAATATGAAGACTTCTGCTTTAGTTTTCTGTCAGACTTCTGAGCTTTTTCTAAGTCTTCCTGGAGCTGAAAGCTCCATCCCTATCACAGATGACAGTTACCCTCCCGGCAACCATGCTGCCTTGTTACTTGTCATTGTTCTCTAGCTGCCGTCCAATGTACCGGAGATGAAGGGGCGCCATCCTTGCTTCTGCGGTGAATTCTGGCTGTACTTCTTCCAAGACGCATCTGTTCATTTTCTAGCAGCACATGGTATATTTGATATTCTTCGCCAACACCATAATTCAAATGCATCAATTCTTCTTCAGGCTTCCTTATTTATCGTCCACCTTTTGCATGCATATGAGGCGATTGAAAACACCATGGCTTGGGTCAGGCATATTTTAGTCCTCAAAGTGACATCTTTGCTTTTCAACACTTTAAAGAGGTCTTTTGCTGCAGATTTGCCCAATGCAAGGCATCGTTTGATTTCTTGACTGGTGTTTCCATGGGCATTGATTGTGGATCCAAGTAAAATGGAATCCTTGACAACTTCAATCTTTTCTCCGTTTCTCATGATGTTGCTTACTGGTCCAGTTGTGAGGATTTTGGTTTTCTTTATATTGAGGTGTAATCCATACTGGAGGCTGTAGTCTTTGATCTTCATCAGTAAGTGCTTAAAGCCTTCACTTTCAGAAAGCAAGGTTGTTTCATCTGCGTATGGCAAGTTGTAAATGAGTCTTCCTCCAATCCTTATGAAGCATTCTTCATATTGTCGAGCTTCTCGGATTATTTGTGCAACATACAGACTGAATAAGTCTGGTGAAAGGCTACAGCTCTGATGCGCACTTTCATGATTTTAAACCACAGTGTCCCCTTGTAAGACGCTTAGCAGCCTACAATCCCTGACCTCCGAGGGTCGCCACAGGCTGGCTGTGTCCCTCCGCCAAAGCTCAGCTCCTTGAGGACAGTGACAGCGCCCAGGCTCTGCTCCTTCCTGGCAAGTCAGGAATCTGTGAAGGGTCGGAGATTTCACCCCACAGGCCCGCTAACAAGATGAAACACAGAGAGATAAGGTATTAGTTTCCTAGGGCTGCCTTAACTAATTATATCTAACGGAATATTAACCGCTGTCCTGAGTCGGTTCCGAGTCATGGGACCCTATAGCCATAAAGAGGAGTGAAGTTCTGATCTAGGCTGAGCCGAGAAATCATCATTCTGAGTGAAGTAAGTCACCAAAGGACAAATACTGTATGACCTCACTTATATGAAATATCTAGAAGAGGTCAATGCAGAGACAACAGTTTATCAGTGGTGACCAGGGACAGGAGGGAGGGGGAAAGGAGAGAGGCTATTTAGAAAGAAAGGTGGATCTGCTTATGGTGATGGGAAATTTGGTAACAGTTACTGCTGGTGTTTGCACAACATGGTTAGTGTTGTTGATGTCACTGAATCGAACATGTGAAAAATGTTGAATTGTTGAATGTCGTGTTGTTATATGTAGTTTTACCACAATTAAAAAAAACTTTTTTTTCAACACCAGAAATTGATTCCCACAGTTCTGGAGTCCAGAGTCTAAAATTAAGGCGCAGGCAGGGCTGCGCTCCCTCTGGAGGGTCCTGGCCTCTTCCAGATTCTCGTGCCTCCAGATGTTCCTTGGCCTGTGGCTCCATCACTTCAGTCTCTGCTCCATCTTCCCTTGGCCTTCTGCTCTCTTCTTCTCTATGTCTTCTCCTCTTCTTGTGAGGACACTTGTTACTGGATTGAGGATGATGTCATCTCGAGATCCTTAACTGAGTTACATGCGCAAAGACCCTCTTCCCAAGTAAGGCCACACTTACAGGTTCCAGCGGACATATCTTGTTTTGGGCGGGGCCACCATTCAATCCACTGATGACGCTTCCTCTCAAAGAGACTGACAGCAAGGTCGCACACAGTGGTGGGGGGGATGGAGGAAATGAGACTCTCACCCATTCCTGTCAATTGGCATCACCGGGAGTGCAGTGTGGCGGCGTCTAGTAGAACTGAAGAGGCACACGCTTTTGAATCAGCCTTTCCTCTTCTAGGTACCCAAAGTCCTCAGTTTCTTATATTCAACTCTTCCCTAGACACATCCCCTAGAGAACTCATCCACACCTGTGTGATCCCAACAGCTTTGACTCTCAATGATTGGAAACAACCTAAATGCTTCAATAGGGGGATGTGCTCTGAAATTATATTTATTCAGCAGATTATACTGATAAATTGTTATCTTAAAAAAAAATTAGAACCCTTAAAATGAACTACATCTATAGCAACATGAGTAAATCTCAAAATTAAAATATTAAATTAATAAACGATACGCACTTGTGATTATGTTTATGTCTAGATTTAAAATCACAGAACAATTCTATGTTGTTTATTAATATATCCTTTTGCAGTTAAAGTATGAGATCAAGGATAGGAAGAACAGCACCAACTTCAGATTCAAGGTTACCTTTGTGATAGAAAGACAGCAATGAATTGCAGAGAGGGTACTTTAACTTTCCCTGTAAACTTTTATTGCACGAATAAAACTGAAGCAAAGATGGCAAAAAGTTAACATGTATTCTTTGGCTGTCTGATTTGTGTTTTCTCTCTGTAGAGTTTCTATGTATGAAATCTTTTATAATTTAAAGACAGGTAAAGCAGCCTAAATGATCAATTTATATCTGATAAATGAGTTATATCCACAGGATGGCACACCATGCAAAATTTAAAACTTATCGAAGAATATCTAGGGATATGAGGAAAGTGCTCAAGATACGTTTGATCTGAAAGGGAAGATGAGAAAACAGTTTATAGTGGGGAGATACTTTCTTTTTAAAATGTGTAGATTTCTCCTCTTCCCAAGACCTATCATCTAGAAAAGTGAAGATAAACAGCAACTTGGTAACCTTGGCTGCCTCTGAGTCCTGTGACTATAGATGACTTGTGTTTTCTTCTTTATACTAATTTTTAAAATGAATATATGGTCATTTTATCAGAAAAATAAATAATCTAATGAATAATTTGTGCATGGAACGTCAAAATAAACTCAGCAATCAATTGTTGTTGTTGTGTACCATTGAGTCAATTCCAAGTCACAGCGATCCAATGTGACTGAGTGTAACTGCCCCATAGGGCTGCAATCTCTCCAGGAGCAGATCACCAGATTTTTTCTCCTGAGTAGCAGCTAGTGGATTCGAACCGCCCACTTAACTATTGCACCACCAGGGCTCTTTGAACAGAAAATAGCAGAGTTCATTTCCATTCATGAAGCATTCTCCTATTTCTCCACAAGATGGCAGTACAACTTTAGACACAATACTTTCCAAAGCGTTTTGCTTATATATGTGCTTATGCTGCCCTCCTGTGGACACATAGGAGAATGCGTCATGATTGTGAAAGTCGTTTCTAAAATCTATGTGTGTTTTTTTACATATAGATAATTAAAGACAGTTGCGCAATGCTTAAGGACTTGGCTGGTAACCTACAGGTGGAGCTTCAAACCCACCCAGCAGCTTCACTGGATAAAGACCTTGCTATCTGCTTGCATAAAGATTACAGCCCAGGAAACCAGAGCAGGTCTACTCTGTTACATGGGGTTGCTATGAGTTGAAATTGACTCGATGGCACCCAACAACAACAGAGACAATGTATCAACTTAGTTGAATTTAAAATTGTCAACTTTTTGTTGAAAACAAATAAACGCTGCCATGCTCCCTGTTGAACATTAAACTCAAGCAACAGCACACCAGAGCCACGGAGATTGCTGTGACCTGCACTCTTGTCCGCACCAGCACAGCTTTTTTCCTGAAACGTTACTACACTACATAAAACCCGTGATTTATCTCACCAGATCCACGGCAATAATAAGGTAGGAATATTTCGTCTACCTGCTCCAGAAAAGTGAAAATGAACTCCAGCTGAAGAAAATAATCAAGTATCAAATTATGGTAGAGAAACCTCTAGACCAGTGCTTCTTAAATTGCTGCTCATAGGACTCACCTGGGGAGCTTGTTAAACAGATTTGGATTCGGTAGGTCGGGGTAAGTCCAGAGAGTCCCCATTTTGAATGGCGATGCTGACAGTACTGCTCCGTGGGGCCCAGAGGATGTGTGCCTCCCACTAATGTTGGGCACAGGGCGACCACGGTGGAATTCAACCAATCAGACCTCAGTACTTCCTGTGCACATAGTATCCAAGAAAAGGGTTATTTAGACCTGCCTGCAATGTGCGCGGAAACCCTGGTACCATAGTGGTTAAGAGCTACGGCTGCTAACCAAAAGGTCAGTGGTTCGAATCCACCAGGTGCTCTTTGGAAACCGAATGGGGCAGTTCTACTCTGTCCCGTAGGGTTGCTAGGAGTCGGAATCGACTCCACAGCAACGGGTTTGGTTTTTTTTACGGGTACGATGCTCGCTACCTAAATTGGCATAGACTTAAACTTTTCTTTTATAAGGAACAGAAATCAGTTGGTTAACTCTTTGCTGTGGAATTAACTCTGACTCATAGGGGCCCCATGTGTTACAAAGTAGAACTGTGCTCCATAGGGCTTTGTTGGCTGTAATTTTTACAGAAATATTGTCAGGACATTCTTCTGTGTCACCACTGGTGGGTTCCAACCACCAACCTTTCGGTTAGTTGTTATTAGGCGGTCGAGTGTGTTCCAACTCATTGCAACCCTATGTACAACAGAATGAAACACTGCAGTCTTGCGTCATCCTCACTATCATTGCTACCTTGAACCCATGGTTGTAGCCACTTAGTCAATCCATCTCACTGAGGGTGTTCCTCTTTTTCGCTGATGCTCTACCAAGCATGATGTCCTTTTCCCGGGAATGGTCACACCTCATAACGTGTCCAAAGTATGTGAGACAAAGTTTTGCCATCCTCACTTCTAAGGAGCATTCTGGTTGTAGTTCTTCCAAGAGAGATTTGTTCATTTTCCAGCAGTGATGGTACATTCAAAATTTTTTGCCAACACCATATTTCAAATGCATCAATTCTTCTTTGGTCTTCTTATTCATTGTCCAGCTTTTGCATGCATACGAGGCGACTGAAAATACCATCGCTTGGGTCTGGCTACCTTTAGTCCTCAAAGTGACATCTTTGCTTTTTAATGCTTTAAAGAAGTCTTTTGTAGCAGATTTGCCCAATGCAATGGGTCATTTGATTTCTTGACGACTGCTTCCATGGGCGTTGATTGTGGATCCATGTAAAATGAAATCCTTGACAACCTCAATCTTTTCTCCGATTATCATGATGTTGCTTATTGGTCCAGTTGTGAGGATTTTTGTTTTCTTTATGTTAAGGTGTAATCCATACTGAAGGCTGTGGTCTTTGATCTTCATCAGTAAGTGCTTCAAGCCCTCTTCATTTTCAGCAAGCAAGGTTGTGTCATCTGCATAACGTAGGTTGTTAATGAGTCTTCTTCCAATCCTGATGCCCCATTCTTCTTCATATAGTCCAGCTTCTCAGATTATTGGCTCAGCATACAGACTGTACAGGTACGGTAAAAGGATACAACCCTGACGCACACCTTTCCTGACTTTAACCCATACAGTATTCCCTTGTTCTGTTCAAACAACTGCCTCTTAATTCATGTACAGTTTCTTCATGAGCACAATTAAGTGTTCTGGAATTCCCGTTCTCCACAATGTTATCCATAATTTGTTATGATCCACACAGTTGAAGGCCTTTGCATAGTCAAAAAAACACAGGTAAACATCTTTCTGGTGTTCTCTGCTTTTAGCCAAGACCCATCTGACATCAGCAATGAAATCCCTGGTTCCACGTCCTCTTCTAAATCTGGCTTGAATTTCTGTCAGTTCCCTGTCAATATACTGCTGCAGCCACTTTTGAATGATCTTCAGAAAAATTTTGCTTGCATGTGATATTATTCTTTAATTTCTTCATTCTGTTGGATCACCTTTCTTGGGAATAGGCATAAATATGGATCTCTTCCACTCTGTTGGCCAGGTAGCTCTCTTCCAAATTTCTTGGCATAGATGAGTGAGCACTTTGAGCGCTGCATCTGTTTGTTGAAACATCTCAATTGATACTCCGTCAATTCCTGGAGCCTTGTTTTTCACCAATGCCTTCAGTGCAGCTTGGACTTCTTCCTTCAGTACTGTAGGTTCTTGATCATATGCTACCTCCTTAAATGACTGAACATTGACTAACAATTCTTTTTGGAACAGTGACTCTGTATATTCCTTCCATCTTCTTTTGGTGCTTCCTGCATTGTTCAATATTTTGCCCACAGAATCCTTCAGTATTGCAACTCGAGGCTTGGACATTTTCTTCAGTTCTTTCAGCTTGAGAAATGCCGAGCATCTTCTTCCCTTTTGGTTTTCTGACTCCAGGTCTTTAGACATTTCATTATAATACTTTACTTTGTCTTCTCATGCCACTCTTTGAAATCTTCTGTTCGGCTCTTTTACTTCCATTTGCTTTAGCCATTCTACGTTTAAGAGCAAGTTTCATAGTCGCTTTTGACATCCATTTTTGTCTTTTTTTTTTTTTCCTGTTCTTTTAATGAGCTTTTGATTTCTTCACATATGATGTCCTTCCACAACTCGTCTGGTCTGTGGTCACTAGTGTTCAATACGTCAAATTTATTCTTGAGATGGTCTCTAAATTCAGGTGGATATACTCGAGGTCATATCTTGGCTCTCGTGGACTTGCTCTGATTTTCTTCAGTTTCAGCTTGAACTTGCCTATGAGCAATTGATAGGCAAGCCCCTGGCCTTGCTCTGACTGAGGATATTAAGCTTTTCCATCGTCTCTTTCCACAGATGTAGTCAATTTGATTCCTGTGTGTTCCATCTGGCGAGGTCCACGTGTATAGTCGCCATTTATGTTGGTGAAAGAAGCTTTTTGCAATGAAGAAGTCATTTGTCTTGCAAAATTTTATCATTCGATCTCCGGCATTGATTCTATCACCAAGGCCATATTTTCCAACTACCGAACCTTCTTTGTTTCCAACTTTCACATTCCAATCACCAGTAATTACCAATGCATCCTGATTGCATGTTCAATCAATTTCAGACTGCAGCAGCTGGTAAAAAGCTTCTATTTCTTCATCTTTGGCCCTAGTGGTTCGTGCGTAAATTTGAATAATAGTCGTATTAACTGGTCTTCCTTGTAGGCGTATGGATATTATCCTATCACTGACAGCATTGTACTGCAGGATAGATCTTGAAACGTTCTTTTTGACGATGAATGCAATACCATTCCTCTTCAAGTTGTCATTCCCAGCACAGTAGACTATACGATTGCCCAATTCAAAATGGCAAATACCAGTCCATTTCAGCTCACTAATGCCTAGGATATTGGTGTTTATGCGTTCCATTTCATTTTTGACAATTTCCAATTTTCCTAGATTCATACTTTGTACATTCCAGGTTCTAATTATTAATGGATGTTTGCAGTTGTTTCTTCTCATTTTGAGTCATGCCACATCAGCAAATGAAGGTACTGAAAGCTTTACTCCATCCACATCATTAAGATCAACTCTACTTTGAGGAGGCAGCTCTTCCCCAGTCATCTTTTGAGTGCCTTCCAACCTGGGGGGCTCATCTTCCAGCACTATATCAGACAATGTTCTGCTGCTATTCATAAGGTTTTCACTGGCTAATGCTTTTCAGAAGTAGACTGCCGGGTCCTTCTTCCTGATCTGTCTTAGTCTGGAAGCTCAGCTGAAACCCGTCCTCCATGGTGACCCCGCTGGTATCTGAATACCAGTGGCAGAGCTTCCAGCATCGCAGCAACACGCAAGCCCCCACAGTACAACAAACTGACAGACACGGTGGGGGGGATTGAATTATGACCCCCCAAAAATGTGTATATCAACTTGTTTAGGCCATGATTCCTAGTATTGTATGGTTGTCCTCCATTTGGTGATTGTAATTTTATGTTTTGAGGATTAGGGTGGGATTGTAACACCACCCTCACTCAGGTCACCTCCCTGATCCAAGGTAAAGGGAATTTTCCTGGGGTGTGGCCTGCACCATCTTTTATCTCTCAAGAGATAAAAGGAAAGGGAAGCAAGCAGAGTTTTGGGGACCTCATACCACCAAGGAAACACCACCAGGAGCAGAGAGTGTCCTTTGGACCCAGGGTCCCAGCACCTGAGAAGCTCCTTGACCAGGGGAAGATTGAGGACAAGGACCTTTCTCCATTTCTGACAAAGAGAGAAAGCCTTCCCCTGGAGCTGACACCCTGAATGTGGACTTATAACCTACTAGACTGTGAGAGAATAAATTCCTCTTTGTTAAAGCCATCCACTTGTAGTATTTCTGTTATAGCAGTACTAGATGACTAAGACACACAGCAATGAAAACAGACGAGTTGCTGATACATGCAATGACATGGGTGACTCTCACAGAGTTATATTCAGTGAAAGAAGCCAGACACCAAAGATTTCAGGCTGTGCAATGCCCTTATGGAAACCCTGCTGGCTTAGTGGTTAAGTGTTATGGCTGCTAACCAAAAGGTCGGCAGTTTGAATCCACCAGGCAATCCTTGGAAACTTTATGGGGGCAGTTTTACTCTGTCCTATAGGGTCGCTATGAGTTGAAATCAACTCGACGGCAACGGGTTTGGTTTGGTTGGTTTTAATGCCTTGTATTAAGTTCAAGGAGAGGCAGAAGTTAATACATGACAGTAAGATATATTGGTACTCTAAAGCCATCATTGTGAAAAACAGCATGGTGATACCCTTGGTGGTGTAAACACTGATTGCGCTTGGCAGCTAACCAAAAGTTTGGTGGTTTCAGTCCACCGAGAAGTGCCTGGAAGAAAGGCAGTAAAAATCCTATGGGAGATGGGGCCAAGATGGTGAACTAGCCAGATGCTTCTGGCGGTTCCTCTTACAAGAAACACCCGAAAAATCAAGTAAAACAATTTTATTTATGACAAGCTAGGAGCCCTGAACATCAAAGGCAAAGTCAGAAAATGGCCTGAGTGGCAGGGGGAGAAAGAGATGGTTCAGAAGTGGAGAGGAGTTGCCGGACCTGAATTGCTGGGATCCCTCAGGCACCACTCCCAGGTGCAGCTGCGGCGGGCTGGTAGTAGCATTCAGCTGCAGTTTCCTCAGGGAGAAGCAGCCAGCTGCACATCCTACTCATACCTCTGGAACCACAGAAGAACGGCGCTCTCGGCAAAAGCTAAGTACTTGTGTATATTTTACCATGCCCCCCGCCCCCATCAACGACAGGGGCCCAAGGAGAACTGGTACCTCCCAGTCCTTACAACCAAAAGCATTGGGTGCCCATGGTCTGTCCGCAGAACCTACCCACCTTACGCTCTAGGGAACAGAGACGCACTTTCCTCAGAGACACTCAGGACGGTTCTCAGCTCCCTGCCCTGTTCAGAGCATGAACCCCTGCTGCAAAGAGATACTGGTACCAACACCAAACACCCCTGCCCCTCTAAGACTGGAGGACAGAGACTGTACCACATACTTGATGACCAGCTGCCTGGTCATCACAAGAATCCACACAAGAAAAGGGAATGAACTCATAAGCTCATATACCTGATAACAGCTCAAGTCATCTGGTGACAGGACACCAGAGCTCCAAAGGCAAAAATAACCAAGCTAGCTCACTCAAGCAACCCATTTGGGCATATCAAAAGAAAACAAACCAAAAAACTAGAATAAAGTAAGCAAACATAAAATAAACTAATACAATATCTTATAAATGGCACAGAGACAACAGTCAATATCAAGTCACATAAAGAAACAGACCATGATTGCTTCAACAAGCTCTCAAAACAGAGAATCAAAGAATCTTCTGGATGAAGGTGCCTTCCTGTAATTACCGGAAGCAGAATTCAAAAGATTAATACACAGAGCTCTTCAAGACATCAGAAAGGAGATCAGACAATACACAGAACAAGCCAAGGAACACACAGATAAAACGCTTGAAGACATTAAAAAGGTTATTCATGAACATAATAAAAAATTTGATAAGCTGCAAGAATCCATACAGAGACAGCAATCAGAAATTCAGAAGATTAATAATAAAATTGCAGAATTAGACAACTCAATAGAAAGTCAGAGGAGCAGAATTGAGTAAGTGAAAGGCAGAATTGGTGACCTTGAAGATAAAGCACTTGGCACCAATATATTTGAAGAAAAATCAGATAAAAGAATGTAAAAAATGAAGAAACCTTAAAGATAATGTGGGACTCTATCAAGAGAAATAACCTATGAGTGAATGGAATACCAGCACGGGGGGAATAACAGAAAATACAGAGGGAATTGTTGAAGATTTGTTGGCAGAAAACTTCCCCGATATTGTGAAAGATGAGAAGATATCAATCCAAGATGCTTATTGAACTCCACATAAGATAGATTTTAAAAGAAAGTCACCAAGACATATTATAATCAAACTTGCCAAAACCAAAGATAAAAAGAGAATTTTACGAGCAGCTAGGGATAACCAAAAAGTCACCTACAAAGGACAGTCAATAAGAATAAGCTCGGACAACAGAGAACCCCTGAGGGAGCAGGAGATCAGTGGGATACAGACCCCAGATTCTCATAAAAAGACCAGACTTAATGGTCTGACTGAGACTAGAGGAATCCTGGTGGTCATGGTCCCCAAACCTTCTGTTGGCCCAGGACAGGTACCATTCCTAAAGACAACTCATCAGACATGGAAGGGACTGGACAATGGGTAGGAGAGAGAAGCGGATGAAGAGTGAGCTACTTGTATCAGGTGGACACTTGAGACTGTGTTGGCATCTCCTGTCTGGAGGGGAGATAGTAGGGTAGAGAGGGTTAGAAACTGGCAAAATTGTCACGAAAGGAGAGACTGGAAGGGCTGACTCATTAGGGGGAGAGTAAGTGGGAGTATGAAGTAAGGTGTAAATAAGCTTATATGTGACAGACTGACTTGATTTGTAAACGTTTACTTAAAGCTCAATAAAAATTATTAAAAAGAAAAAAAAAAGAATAAGCTCGGACTATTCAGCAGAAACCATGCAGGCAAGAAGGCAATGGGATGACTTATACAAAGCACTGAAGGAAAAAAATAGCCAGCCAAGAATCATATATCCAGCAAAACTGTCTCTCAAATATGAAGGTGAAATTAGGACATTCCAGATAAACAGAAGTTTAGGGAATTTGTAAAAACCAAACCAAAACTACAAGAAATACTAAAGGGAGTTCTTTGGTTAGAAAATCAATAATATCAGGTATCAATCCAAGACTAGAACACTGGACAGAACAATCAGATGTCGACCCAGATATGGAAATCACAAAAATAAATCAAAACCAAAAAAATGCTCAAAACAGGGAAACAGCATTGTCATTATATAAAAGAAGAAAACATTAAAACAATAAAGAGGGACTAAGAAATGTAGTCATAGATCTTTCATATGGAGAGGAAGACAAGGTGATATAAACAAATAAAAGCTAGCTTCAAACTTAGAAAAATAGGGGTAAATATTAAGGTAACCACAAAGGACACAAACGATCCTACTCATCATGATAAAACACAAGAAAAAAAAAGAGACTCAGCAGAAACAAAATCAACAACAATGAAGAAGAGGAAAAGACAGTATATAAAGACAAACTACTCACCACAAAAAATTAAATGGGAAATAGAATCTGCCAACAACGCACAAAAAAAGACATCAAAATAACAGCACTAAACTCACACCTGTCCATAATTACACTGAATGTTAATAGACTAAATGCATTAATAAAGAGACAGAGTGGCAGAACGGATTAAAAAAAACACGATCCATCTATATGCTGCCTACGAGACACACAACTTAGACTTAGAGACACAAGCAAACTAAAACTCAAAGGATAAAAAATATGTATATCAAGCAAACAACAATCAAAAAAGAAGAGGAGTAACAATATTAATTTCTGACAAAATAGACTTTAAATCCACCACAAAGGATAAGGAAGGACACTATATAATGATTAAAGGGACAATATAGCAGGAGGATATAACCGTATTAAATATTTATGCACTTAATGACGGAGCAGCAAGATACATTAAAAAAAAAACTCTGCAGGCGGGGCCAAGATGGCGGACTAGGTAGACACTACCTCGGATCCCTCTTGCAACAAAGACTCGGAAAAACAAGTGAATCGATCACATACATAACAATCTACAAACCCTGAACAACAAACAAAGATTTAGAGACGGAGAACGAACAAACACGGGGAGGCAGCGACTGTTTTCGGAGCCTGGAGCCAGCGTCCCAGTCAGGTAACCTTGGCGCCTGGCTTAGGTCTGGGCCCAGGGGAGCTGAGGGCGCAAACAAGGGGTGCAGCCCTACCCCCCTGAACTCACCCCGGGAGGGGGCCCAGCCTGTCCGCGCGGGTGGCGTGGCGACGCGGCCACTGGGAGAAGTCCCTGGGAGGCAGTGACTGGTTTTGGAGCCGGGAGTGCAGTGTCCCAGCCGGGGAACCTTGGCGCGGGGAGTTTGACTGGGCGCTGTTACGGAACAAGCACGGGGTGCAGCCCTACTGCCCTGAACTAATAATATCAGATACCAGCACAACACAAGGTCACAAAACACAACATCCTGATATCAACTCAAATAGGGAAATCACAAAAACAAATTAAGATTAATCAAAAAAAATGCTCATAACAGGGAATCACTGAAGTCAATATGTAAAAGATCACAATAATCAAAAAGAGGGACTAAATACAGGTGGCATAGAACTGCCATATGGAGAGTGATACAAGGCGATATAGAACAATACAAGTTAGGTTTTTACTTAGAAAAATAGGGGTAAATATTAAGGTAACCACAAACAGATATAACAACTCCATAACTCAAGAGAAAAGCCAAGAAAAACGTAATGACTCAACAAACATAAAGTCAAACACTACGAAAATGAGGATCTCACAATTTACTAAGAAAAACGTCTCACCACAAAAAAGTATGTGGAAAAATGAAATGGTCAACAACACACATAAAAAGGCATCAAAATGACAACACTAAACACTTATTTATCTATAATTACGCTGAATGTAAATGGACTAAATGCACCAATAAAGAGACAGAGAGTCTCGGACTGGATAAAGAAACACGATCCGTCTATATGCTGCCTACAAGAGACACACCTTAGACTTAGAGGCACAAACAAACTAAAACTCAAAGGATGGAAAAAAATATATCAAGCAAACAATAAGCAAAAAAGAAGAGGAGTAGCAATATTAATTTCTGACAAAATAGACTTTAAACTTAAATCCACCACAAAGGATAAAGAAGGACACTACATAATGATAAAAGGGACAATTGATCAGGAAGACATAACCATATTAAATATTTATGCACCCAATGACAGGGCTGCAAGATACATAAATCAAATTTTAACAGAACTGAAAAGTGAGATAGACACCTCCACAATTATAGTAGGAGACTTCAACACACCACTTTCGGAGAAGGACAGGACATCCAGTAAGAAGCTCAATAGAGACACGGAAGACCTAATTACAACAATCAACCAACTTGACCTCATTGACTTATACAGAACTCTCCACCCAACTGCTGCAAAGTATACTTTTTTTTCTAGCGCACATGGAACATTCTCTAGAATAGACCACATATTAGGTCATAAAACAAACCTTTGCAGAATCCAAAACATCGAAATATTACAAAGCATCTTCTCAGACCACAAGGCAATGAAGCTAGAAATCAATAACAGAAAAACTAGGGAAAAGAAATCAAATACTTGGAAAATGAACAATACCCTCCTGAAAAAAGACTGGGTTATAGAAGACATCAAGGAGGGAATAAGGAAATTCTTAGAAAGCAACGAGAATGAAAATACTTCCTATCAAAACCTCTGGGACACAGCAAAGGCAGTGCTCAGAGGTCAATTTATATCGATAAATGCACACATACAAAAAGAAGAAAGAGCCAAAATCAGAGAACTGTCCCTACAACTTGAACAAATAGAAAGGGAGCAACAAAAGAATCCATCAGGCACCCGAAGAAAACAAATAGTAAAAATTAGAGCTGAACTAAATGAATTAGAGAACAGAAAAACAATTGAAAGAATTAACAAAGCCAAAAGCTGGTTCTTTGAAAAAATTAACAAAATTGATAAACCATTGGCTAGACTGACTAAAGAAAAACAGGAAAGGAAACAAATAACCCGAATAAGAAACGAGAAGGACCACATCACAACAGAGCCAAATGAAATCAAAAGAATCAGATTACTACATAAAATTGTACTCTAACAAATTTGAAAACCTAGAAGAAATGGATAAATTCTTGGAACAATATTACTTACCTAAACTAACACATTCAGAAGTAGAACAACTAAATAGACCCATAACAAAAAAAGAGATTGAAACGGTAATCAAAAAACTCCCAACAAAAAAAAGTCCTGGCCCAGATGGCTTCACTGCAGAGTTCTACCAAACCTTCAGAGAAGACTTAACACCATTACTATTGAAGGTATTTCAAAGTATAGAAAAAGACGGAATACTACCCAACTCATTCTATGAAGCTACCATCTCCCTGATACCAAAACCAGGTAAAGACATTACAAAAAAAGAAAATTACAGACCTATATCCCTCATGAACATAGATGCAAAAATCCTCAACAAAATTCTAGCCAATAGAATCCAACAACACATCAAAAAAATAATACACCCTGATCAAGTGGGATTTATACCAGGTATGCAAGGCTGGTTTAATATCAGAAAAACCATTAATGTAATCCATCACATAAATAAAACAAAAGATAAAAACCACATGATCTTATCAATAGATGCAGAAAAGGCATTTGACAAAGTTCAACACCCATTTATGATAAAAACTCTAACCAAAATAGGAATTGAAGGAAAATTCCTCAACATAATAAAGGGCATATATGCAAAGCCAACGGCCAATATCACTCTAAATGGAGAGAACCTGAAAGCATTTCCCTTGAGAACGGGAACCAGACAAGGATGCCCTTTATCACCACTCTTATTCAACATCATACTTGAAGTCCTAGCCAGGGCAATTAGGCTAGACAAAGAAATAAAGGGCATCCAGATTGGTAAGGAGGAAGTAAAGCTATCACTATTTGCAGATGACATGATCGTATACATGGAAAACCCTAAGAAATCCTCCAGAAAACTACTGAAACTAATAGAAGAGTTTGGAAGAGTCTCAGGATATAAAATAAACATACAAAAATCACTTGGATTCCTCTACATCAACAAAAAGAACACCGAAGAGGAAATAACCAAATCAATACCATTCACAGTAGCCCCCAAGAAGATAAAATACTTACGAATAAATCTTACCAAGGATGTAAAAGACCTATACAAAGAAAACTATAAAACTCTGCTACAAGAAATTCAAAAGGACACACTTAAGTGGAAAAACATACCGTGCTCATGGATAGGAAGACTTAACATAGTAAAAATGTCTATTCTACCAAAAGCCATTTATACATATAACGCACTTCCAATCCAAATACCAATGTCATACTTTAAGGGAATAGAGAAACAAATCACTAATTTCATATGGAAAGGAAAGAACCCCCGGATAAGCAAAACATTACTGAAAAAGAAGAAGAAAGTGGGAGGCCTCACCCTACCTGATTTCAGAACCTATTATATAGCTACAGTAGTCAAAACAGCCTGGTACTGGTACAACAACAGGCACATAGTCCAATGGAACAGAATTGAGAATCCAGATATAAATCCATCCATGTATGAGCAGCTGATATTTGACAAAGGACCAGTGTCAGTCAATTGGGGAAATGATAGTCTTTTTAACAAATGGTGCTGGCATAACTGGATATCCATTTGCAAAAGAATGAAACAGGACCCATACCTCATACCATGCACAAAAACTAACTCCAAGTGGATCAAAGACCTAAACATAAAGACTAAAACGATAAAAATCATGGAAGAAAAAATAGGATCTACCCTAGGAGCCCTAATACAGGGCATAAACAGAATACAAAACATTACCAAAAATGATGAAGAGAAACCAGATAACTGGGAGCTCCTAAAAATCAAACACCTATGCTCATCTAAAGACTTCACCAAAAGAGTAAAAAGACCACCTACAGACTGGGAAAGAATTTTCAGCTATGACATCTCCGACCAGCGCCTGATCTCTAAAATCTATATGACTCTGTCAAAACTCAACCACAAAAAGACAAACAACCCAATCAAGAAGTGGGCAAAGGATATGAACACACATTTCACTAAGGAAGATAGTCAGGCAGCCAACAGATACATGAGAAAATGCTCTCGATCATTAGCCATTAGAGAAATGCAAATTAAAACTACGATGAGATTCCATCTGACACCAACTAGACTGGCATTAATTCAAAAAACACAAAATAATAAATGTTGGAGAGGCTGCGGAGAGATTGGAACTCTCATACACTGCTGGTGGGATTGTAAAATGGTACAACCACTTTGGAAATCCATCTGGCGTTATCTTAAACAGTTAGAAATAGAACTACCATACAACCCAGAAATCCCACTCCTCGGAATATACCCTAGAGACACAAGAGCCTTCACACAAACAGATATATGCACACCCATGTTTATTGCAGCTCTGTTTACAATAGCAAAAAGCTGGAAGCAACCAAGATGTCCATCAACGGACGAATGGGTAAATAAATTGTGGTATATTCACACAATGGAATACTACGCATCGATAAAGAACAGTCACAAATCGCTGAAACATTTCATAACATGGAGGAATCTGGAAGGCATTATGCTGAGTGAAATGAGTCAGTTGCAAAAGGACAAATATTGTATAAGACCACTATTATAAGATCTTGAGAAATAGAAAAAATGGAGAAGAACACATACTTATGTGGTTACAAAGGGGGGAGGGAGGGAGGGAGGGAGAGGGCTTTTTATTGATCAATCTGTAGATGGGAACTGCTTTGGGTGAAGGGAAAGACAACACTCAAAACAAGGAAGGTCAGCCTAATTGGACTGGATTAAAAGTAAAGAGGTTTCCGAGATAAAATGAAAGCTTCAAAGGTCAGCGAAGCAGGGGCTGGGGTCTGGGGAACTTGGTTTGAGGGGACTTCTAAGTCAATGGGCAAAACAATTCTGTTATGAAAACACTCTGCATCCCACTTTGAATTGTGGCGCCTGGGGTCCTAAATGCCAACAAGCGGCCATCTAAAATACATTAATTGGTCTCAACCCACCGGGAGCAAAGGCAAAGGAAGAACACCAAGGTCACACGACAACTAAGAACCCAAGAGACAGAAAGGGCCACTTGAACCAGAGACCTACATTATCCTGAGACCAGAAGAACTAGTTGGTGACCGGCCACAATCGATGTCTGCCCTGTCAGGGAACACAACAGACAACTCCTGAGGGAGCAGGAGACCAATGGGATACAGACCCCAAATTCTCATTAAAAGACGACACCTAATGGTATGATTGCGACTAGAGGAATCCCAGAGACAATGCTCCCCAGAACTTCTGATGGCACAGGACAGGAACCATCCCCGAAGACAAATCATCAGGCATGAAAAGGACTGGTCAGTGGGGGGGAGAGAGATACTGATGAAGAGTGAGCTAATTAAATCAGGTGGACACGGGAGAGTGTGTTGGCAACTCTTGACTGGAGGGGGGATGGGAAGATAGAGAGAGAGGGAAGATGGTAAAATTGGCACGAAACGAGAGACTGTAAGGGCTGACTCAATAGGGGGAGAGCAAGTGGGAGAAGGGAGTAAGATGTATGTAAACCAACATGTGACAGACTGATTGGAATGGTAAATGTTCACTTGAAGCTTAATAAAAATTAAAAAAAAAAATTAGACCTGAACTAAATGAATTAGAGAACAGAAAAACAATTGAAAGAATTAACAAAGCCAAAAGCTGGTTCTTCGAAAAAATTAACAAAATTGATAAACCATTGGCTAGACTGACTAAAGAAATACAGGAAAGGAAACAAATAACCCGAATAAGAAACGAGAAGGGCCACATCACAACAGACCCAACTGAAATTGAAAGAATCATATCAGATTATTACGAAAAATTGTACTCCAACAAATTTGCAAACCTAGAAGAAATGGATGAATTCCTGGAAAAACACTACCTATCTAAACTAACACATTCAGAAGTAGAACAACTAAATAGACCCATAACAAAAAAAGAGATTGAAACGGTAATCAAAAAACTCCCAACAAAAAAAGGCCCTGGCCTGGACGGCTTCACTGCAGAGTTCTACCAAACTTTCAGAGAAGAGTTAACAGCACTACTACTAAAGGTATTTCAAAGCATAGAAAATGACGGAATACTACCCAACTCATTCTATGAAGCCACCATCTCCCTGATACCAAAACCAGGTAAAGACATTACAAAAAAAGAAAATTACAGACCTATATCCCTCATGAACATAGATGCAAAAATTCTCAACAAAATTCTACCCAATAGTATTCAACAACATATCAAAAAAATAATTCACCACGATCAAGTGGGATTTATACCAGGTATGCAAGGCTGGTTTAATATCAGAAAAACCATTAATATAATCCACCATATAAATAAAACAAAAGACAAAAACCACATGATCTTATCAATTGATGCAGAAAAGGCATTTATTTGACAAAGTCCAACACCCATTCATGATAAAAACTCTCACCAAAATAGGAATTGAAGGAAAATTCCTCAACATAATAAAGGGCATCTATGCAAAGCCAACAGCCAACATCACTCTAAATGGAGTGAACCTGAAAGCATTTCCCTTGAGAACGGGAACCAGAGAAGGATGCCCTTTATCACCACTCTTATTCAACACTGTGCTAGAAGTCCTAGCCAGAGCAATTAGGCTAGACAAAGAAATAAAGGGCATCCGGATTGGCAAGGAGGAAGTAAAATTATCTCTATTTGCAGATGACATGATCTTATACACAGAAAACCCTAAGGAATCCTCCAGAAAACTACTGAAACTAATAGAAGAGTTTGACAGAGTCTCAGGTTATAAGATAAACATACAAAAATCACTTGGATTCCTCTACATCAACAAAAAGAACACCGAAGAGGAAATAACCAAATCAATACCATTCACAGTAGCCCCCAAGAAGATAAAATACTTAGGAATAAATCTTACCAAGGATGTAAAAGACCTATACAAAGAAAACTACAAAGCTCTACTACAAGAAATTCAAAAGGACATACTTAAGTGGAAAAACATACCTTGCTCATGGATAGGAAGACTTAACATAGTAAAAATGTCTATTCTACCAAAAGCCATCTACACATACAATGCACTTCCGATCCAAATTCCAATGTCATTTTTTAAGGTGATAGAGAAACAAATCACCAACTTCATATGGAAGGGAAAGAAGCCTCGGATAAGCAAAGCATTACTGAAAAAGAAGAAGAAAGTGGGAGGCCTCACTCTACCTGATTTCAGAAGCTATTATACAGCCACAGTAGTCAAAACAGCCTGGTACTGGTACAACAACAGGCACATAGGCCAGTGGAACAGAATTGAGAACCCAGATATAAATCTATCCACATATGAGCAGCTGATATTTGACAAAGGCCCAGTTAATTGGGGAAAAGATAGTCTTTTTAACAAATGGTGCTGGCATAACTGGATATCCATTTGCAAAAAAATGAAACAGGACCCATACCTCACACCAAGCACAAAAACTAACTCCAAGTGGATCAAAGACCTAAACATAAAGACTAAAACGATAAAGATCATGGAAGAAAAAATAGGGACAACCTTAGGAGCCCTAATACAAGGCATAAACAGAATACAAAACATTTCCAAAAATGACGAAGAGAAACCAGATAACTGGGAGCTCCTAAAAATCAAACACCTATGCTCATCTAAAGACTTCACCAAAAGAGTAAAAAGACCACCTACAGACTGGGAAAGAATTTTCAGCAATGACATCTCTGACCAGCGCCTGATCTCTAAAATCTACATGACTCTGTCAAAACTCAACCACAAAAAGACAAACAACCCAATCAAGAAGTGGGCAAAGGATATGAACACACACTTCACTAAAGAAGATATTCAGGCAACTAACAGATACATGAGAAAATGCTCTCGATCATTAGCCATTAGAGAAATGCAAATTAAAACTACGATGAGATTCCATCTCACCCCAACAAGGCTGGCATTAATCCAAAAAACACAAAATAATAAATGTTGGAGAGGCTGCGGAGAGATTGGAACTCTTATACACTGCTGGTGGGAATGTAAAATGGTACAACCACTTTGGAAATCTATCTGGCATTATCTTAAACAGTTAGAAATAGAACTACCATACAACCCAGAAATCCCACTCCTCGGAATATACCCTAGAGAAACAAGAGCCTTCACACAAACAGATATATGCACACCCATGTTTATTGCAGCTCTGTTTACAATAGCAAAAAGCTGGAAGCAACCAAGGTGTCCATCAACGGATGAATGGGTAAATAAATTGTGGTATATTCACACAATGGAATACTACGCATCGATAAAGAACAGTGACGAATCTGTGAAACATTTCATAACATGGAGCAACCTGGAAGGCATTATGCTGAGCGAAATCAGTCAGAGGCAAAAGGACAAATATTGTATAAGACCACTATCATAAGATCTTGAGAAATAGTATAAACTGAGAAGAACACATACTTTTGTGGTTACGAGGCGGGGAGGGAGGGAGGGTGGGAGAGGGTTTTTTACTGATGAATTAGTAGGTAAGAACTGCTTTAGGTGAAGGGAAGGACAACACTCAATACATGGAAGGTCAGCTCAATTGGACTGGACCAAAAGCAAAGAAGTTTCCGGGATAAAATGAATGCTTTAAAGGTCAGCGGAGCAAGGGCGGGGATTTGGGGACCATGGTTTAAGGGGACTTCTAAGTCAATTGGCAAAATAATTCTATTATGAAAACATTCTGCATCTGACTTTGAAATGTGGCGTCTGGGGTCTTAAATGCTAACAAGCGGCCATCTAAGATGCATCAATTGGTCTCAACCCAGCTGGAGCAAAGGAGAATGAAGAACACCAAGGTCACATGACAACTAAGAGCCCAAGAGGCAGAAAGGGCCACATGAACCAGAGACCTACATCATCCTGAGACCAGAAAATCTAGTTGGTGCCCGGCCACAACCGATGACTGCCCTGACAGGGAGCACAACAGAGAACCCCTGAGGGAGCAGGAGATCAGTGGGATGCAGACCCCAAATTCTCCTAAAAAGACCAGACTTAATGGTCTGACTGAGACTAGAGGAATCCCGGCGGTCATGGTCCCCAAACCTTCTGTTGGCACAGGACAGGAACCATCCCCGAAGACAACTCATCAGACATGAAAGGGACTGGACAGTGGGTAGGAGAGAGATGCTGATGAAGAGTGAGCTAATTATATCAGGCGGACACTTGAGACTGTGTTGGCATCTCCTGTCTGGAGAGGGAATGGGAGGATAGAGAGAGCTGGAAGCTGGCAAAACTGTCACGAAAGGAGAGACTGGAAGGGCTGACTCATTAGGGGGAGAGCAAGTGGGAGTACGGAGTAAGGTGTATATAAACTTATATGTGACAGTCTGACTTGATTTGTAAACGTTCACTTGAAGCTCAATAAAAGTTAATAAAAAATTAATTAATTAACCCTTTAAAAAAAAAACTCTAACAGCGTTGAAAAGTGAGATAGACAGCTCCACAATAATAGCAGGAGACTTCAACACACCGCTTTTGGTGAAGGACAGAACATCCAGAAAGAAGCTCGATAAAGACACGGAAGATCTAAATGCCACAATCAACCAACTCGACCTTATACACATATACAGAACACCCCACCCAATAGCAGCCAAGTATACTTTCTTTTCTAGTGCACATGGAACATTCTCTAGAATAAACCTCATATTAGGTCATAAAGCAAGCCTTAGCAAAATCCAAAACATCGAAATATTACAAAGCATCTTCTCTGACCATAAGGCCGTAAAAGTAGAAATCAACAACAGAAAAAGCAGGGAAAAGAAATCAAACACTTGGAAACCGAACAATACCCTGCTCAAAAAAGACTGGATTATAGAAGACATTAAGGATGGAATAAAGAAATTCATAGAATGCAACGAGAATGAAGACACTTCCTATCAGAACTTTCGGGACACAACAAAAGCAGTGCTCAGAGGTCAATTTATATCAATAAATGCATACATACAAAAAGAAGAAAGGGCCAGAATCCAAGAACTATCCCTACATCTTGAACAAATAGAAAGAGAGCAACAAAAGAAACCTTCAGGCACTAGAAGAAAGGAAATAATAAAAATTAGGGCAGAACTAAATGAAATAGAAAACTGAAAAATAATTGAAAGAGTTAACAAGACCAAAAGCTGGTTCTTTGAAAAAAATCAACAAAATTGATAAACCACTGGCCAAACTGACAAAAGAAAAACAGGAGAGGAAGCAAATAACCTGAATAAGAAATGACATGGGCGATATTACAACAGACCCAACTGAAATTAAAAGAATCATATCAGATTACTATGAAAAATTATACTCTAACAAATTTGAAAACCTAGAAGAAATGGATGAATTCGTAGAAACACGCTACCTACCTAAACTAACACAAACAGAGGTAGAACAACTAAACAGAGCCATAACAAAAGAAGAGATTGAAAAGGTAATCAAAACACTCCCCCCCCCAAAAAAGCCATGGTCCTGATGGCTTCACTGCAGAGTTCTACCAAACTTTCAGAGAAGAGTTACCACCACTACTACTAAAGGTATTTCAGAGCATAGAAAAGGATGGAATACTCCCAAACTTGTTCTATGAAGCCAGCATCTCCCTGATACCAAAACCAGGTAAAGACACTGCAAAACAAGAAAATTACAGACCTATATCCCTCATGAACTTAGATGTAAAAAAATCCTCAACAAAATTCTAGCCAACAGAATTCAACAACGTACCAAAAAAATAATTCACCATGACCAAGTGGGATTCATACCAGGTATGCAGGGATGGTTCAACATTAGAAAAACAATATAATCCATCATGTAAATAAAAGACAAGAACCACATGATTTTATCAATTGATGCAGAAAAGTCATTTGACAAAGTTCAACACCCATCCATGATAAAAACTCTCAGCAAAATAGGAACAGAAGGAAAATTCCTCAACATAATAAAGGGCATTTATACAAAGCCAACAGCCAACATCATCGTAAACGGAGAGAGCCTGAAAGCATTCCCATTGAGGTCGGGAACCAGACAAGGATGCCCTTCATCACCACTCTTATTCAACATTGTGCTGGAGGTCCTAGCCAGAGCAATTAGGCTAGATAAAGAAAGGCATTCAGAGTGGTAAGGAAGAAGTAAAAGTATCTCTATTTGCAGATGACATGATCTTATACACAGAAAACCCTAAAGAATCCCCAAGAAAACTACTGAAAGTGATACAAGAGTTCAGCAGAGTATCAGGATACAAGATAACCATACAAAAATCACTTGGATTCTTCTACACCAACAAAAAGAACATTGAAGAGGAAATCACCAAATCAATACCATTCACAGTAGCCCCCAAGAAGATAAAATACCTAGGAATAAATCTTACCTGAGATGTAAAAGACCTATACAAAAAAAACTGCAAGACACTACTGCAAGAAAACAAAAGAGACCTAAAAAAACCAAATCAAACCCAGTGCCGTCGAGTCGATTCCGACTCATAGTGACCCTATAGGACAGAGTAGAACTGCCCCATAGAGTTTCCAAGGAGCACCTGGCGCATTCAAACTGCCGACCCTTTGGTTAGCAGCCCTAGCACTTAACCACTACGCCACCAGGTTTCCAAAAGAGACCTACATAAGTGGAAAAACATACCTTGCTCATGGATAGAAAGATTTAACATTGTAAAAAAGGCTATTCTACCAAAATTGATCTATAAATGCAATGCAATTCTGATCCAAATTCCAATGACATTTTTTGATGAGATGGAGAAAGAAACCACCAACTTCAAATGAAAGGGAAAGAGGCCTGGAATAAGTAGACCATTACTGAAAAAGAAGAACAAAGTGGGAGGCCTCACTCTACCTGATTTTAGAACCTATTATACAGCCACAGTAGTCAAAACAGCCTGGTACTGCTACAACAACAGACACATAGACCAACGGAACAGAATTGAGAAACCAGACATAAATCCATCCACAAATGGGCAGCTGATATTTGACAAAGGCCCAAAGTCAGTTAAATGGGGAAAAGACAGTCTCTTTAACAAATGGTGCTGGCATAACTGGATTAAAAAAAAAAACCAAACCCACTGCCGTCGAGTTGATTCCGACTCATAGCGACCCTATAGCACAGAGGAGAACAGCCCCATAGAGTTTCCAAGGAGTGCCTGGCGGATTTGAACTGCCGACCTCTTGGATAGCAGCCGTAGCACTTAACTACTATGCCACCAGGGTTTCCCATAACTGGATAACCATCTGCAAAAAAATGAAACAAGACCCATACCTCACTCCATGCACAAAAACGAACTCAAAATGGATCAAAGACCTAAATATGAAATCTAAAACGATAAAGATCATGGAGGAAAAAATAGGGACAACGCTAGGAGCTCTAATACATGGCATAAACAGAATACAAAACATTACTAACAGTACAGAAGAGAAACTTGATAACTGGAAGCTCCTAAAAATCAAACACCTATGCTCATCCAAAGACTTCACCAAAAGAATAAAAAGATTACCTACAGATTGGGAAAAAGGTTTTAGCTATGACGTTTCCGATCAGCGCCTGATCTCTAAAATCTACATGATACTGCAAAAACTCAACTACAAAAACACAAATAATCCAATTAAAAGATGGGCAAAGGCTATGAATAGACACTTCACTAAAGAAGACATTCAGGTTGCAAACAGATACATGAGGAAATGTTCACAACCATTAGCCATTAGGGAAATGCAAATCAAAACTACAAGGAGATTCCACCTCACTCCAACAAGGCTGACATTAATCCAAAAAACACAAAATAATAAATGTTGGAGAGGTTGTGGAGAGACTAGAACGCTTATATATTGCTGGTGGGAATGTAAAATGGTACAACCACTTTGGAAATCGATTTGGTGCTTCCTTAAAAGGCTAGAAATAGAACTACCATGCGATCCAACAATCCGCTCCTTGCAATACATTCTAGAGAAATAAGAGCCTTTACAAAAACAGATATATGCACACTCATGTTCATTGCAGCACTATGTACAATAGCAAAAAGATGGAAGCAACCAAGGTGCCCATTCACAAAAGAATGGATAAATTATGGTATATTCACACAATGGAATACTACACATCAATGAAGAACAATTATGAATCTGTGAAACATTTCATAACATGGAGGAATTGAAGGCATTATGCTGAGTGAAATTAGTCAGTTGCAAAAGGAAATATATTGTATAACACCACTATTATAAGAACTCAGGAAATAGTTGAAACAGAGAAGAAAATATTCTTTGATGGTTACAAGACGGGGGAGGGGGTTTCCACTAATTAGATAGTATATAAGAACTATATTAGGTGAAGGGAAAGACAACTCACAATACAGAAGAAGTCAGCACAGCTGGAATAAACCAAAAGCAAAGAAGTTTCCTGAATAAACTGAATGCTTCAAAGGCCAGCATACCGGGGCGGGGGTTTGGGGACCATGGTTTCAGGGGACATCTAAGCCAATTGGCATAATAAAATCTAATAAGATAACATTCTGCGCCCCACTTTGGAGACTGGCGTCTGGAGTCTTAAACTCTAGCAAGCGGCCATCTAAGTTGCATCAATTGGTCTCAACCCACGTGGAACAAAGGAGAGTGAAGAACACCAAAGACACAAGGCGATTACGAGCCCAAGAGACAGAAAGGGCCACATAAACCAAAGACTACATCAGCCTGAGCCCAGAAGAACTAGATGGTGCCTGGCTACAACCGATGACTGCCCTGACAGGGAACACAACAGGGAACTCCTGGGGGAGCAGGAGGGCAGTGGGATGCAGACCCCAAGTTCTCATAAAAAGACCAGACTTAATGGTCAGACTGAGACTAGAAGAACCCCAGTGGTCATGGTCCCCAGACCTTCTGTTAGCCCAAGACAGGAACCATTCCCAAAGCCAACTCTTCAGACATGGGTTGGACTGGACGATGGGATAGAAAATGACAGTGGTGAAGAGTGAGCTTCTTGGATCAAGTAGACAAAAGAGACTATGCTGGCATCTCCTGTCTGGAGGGGAGATAGGAAGGCGGAGGGGGGCAGAAGCTGGACGAATGGACTAGAAAAGAGAGAGTGGAGGGAAGGAGTATACCGTCTCATTAGGGGGAGAGCAATTAGGAGTATATAGCAAGGTGTGTATATATTTTTGCATGAGAGACTGACTTGATTTGTAAACCTTAACTTAAAGCACAATAAAAATTATAAAATAAAAAAAGAAAGAAAGAAAACCCTATGGAACACGACTGATCACGGAGATGGCCAGGACCAGGCAGTACTTTGTTCTACTGTGCGTGGGATTGCTGTGAGCTGGGCCTGACCGGACGGCAGCTACATGGTGTTTTGTATTTTTTATTTTCATTTCCTAATGACTAATGATGGAGCCCTGGTGGCACAGCGGTTAAGTGCTCAACTGCGAACTAAAAGGTTGATGATTCGAACCCACCAGCTGCTCTGAGAAAGATGTGGTAGTCTGCTGCCGTAAAGATTACAGCCTTGGAAACCCTATTGGGGCAGTTCTATTCTGTCCTACAGGATTGATAGGAGTTGGAATCAACTCGAAGACAATGGGAAAGGCTAATGATCGCCTTTACCTTTTTTTGTTTTGTCGTGGTGAAAATACACACCATAAACATTTGCCAATTCAACAACTTCTGCATGTATATTATGTTTCCATGTGGTGCAACCATTCTCGCTTTCCTTTCCAAATGATTCCATCACCATCAACAGACACTCAATGCCCCCACTAAACAAAAACTACCCCGTCCTCCCTCCGAACTCTGGTAACCACTAACAATTTTTGCTTCCTATATACTTGCTTATTCCATGTAAGTGAGCTCATGCAATATTTGTCCTTTTGTGACTGATTGATTTCACTCAGCATGTTTTCAAGGTTTACATCTGTGTTGTAGCAGGTATCAGGACTTCACGTTCTAGCTGAGTAATATTCCACTGTGTGTATATACCACATTTCATCATTCATCTGTTGATGGACGTTGTGGTGGCTTCCACCTATTGAGAAAAGTGCTGCAATGAACACTGATGTACAGGTTTCTGTTTGTGTTCCAGCCTTCACTTCTTTTGGGTGTACACCTAGGAGAGGAATTGCTGGGTTATATGGTAGTTCACTGTTCAACGTTTTAAGGAACCACCGTGGTTGTAACATTTTACATTCCTACCGGCAACACCTCTTGTTTTCCTTTTTTTCCTTGACCATTGTCATTCTAATGGGGATGAGGTGGTATATTATTGTGGTTTTTGTCTGCATCTCTCTAATGGGATTTATTGCTGAAGGGGTACTGAGTTTCTGTTTTGGGGGGTGAAAGCCATCATAAATGCATAGTGGTGATGCTTGTACAACGTGGTTGGTGTAATATCACTGAATTGTGTGCTTAAAAACTGTTAAAACTGCAAACTTTTTGTTATATGTATTTTAACACAAAAAAATTTTTTTTCTTTAATATCCCTACCTCTGGATGATATGGGCTAGATACCATGTCTGGGGACAAGGGGGAAAGTCATTAGGAGACAGTGCCGAGTCCGTCAGAGAGACCATGACTCTCATGTCCATTAGTAAATAATGTAGTTGTTAGCCCCCCACACGTGGCAACCATGTGTGCAATGGACCTAAGTGCTGCCTGGTCCTGTGCCTAGTAAACATATCCCCTTTGCACTCCCCCCTACCCCCAAAAATAGGCCGGCAGAGACCAAAAAGATACCATGGGCAACAAACAAATGGGCATCATCCTGGACATCCAGGGCCTGGTAAAGAAGAATTTAGAAGGTGAGGCCAGTGGGGGTGGAATGTGGGGGCAGTGGAAGACTGAGGAAAGGGCCTGGGGGCTGTGAACAAGGCCCGCTGTGTGGCTGACAACGTGGCTGCCTATGTGCAGGAGCCGGAGAAGATGTACAAGAGGACCTCTGCCTGTCGGCCCAATGAGCTAGCCACCCTCCACCCCAGAGGCCCGCTCCCCAGGAGACCTCGGCTCTGGTTAGTGGGGGCTCTGTCCTTCTTGGTTTGGTTTGGGTTCCTCGGCTACACATGAGCCGTTACTCTCACTCCCAATGATTCATGGTCCTTTTACATTTTGACACCCGTTTCCTGTGTCTCTCCTGATACGGTTTCATTTAAAACCAGTTGCCATCACGTCTGACTCACAGTGACCCTCTGTGTGTCAGAGTAGAACTGTACTCCATAGAGCTTTGAATGGCTGAGTTTTTGGAAGTAGACTGCCAGACCTTTCTTCTGAGGCACCTCTGGGTGGACTCAAACCTCCAACCTTTTGGCTTGTAGTTGAGCACTTAACCATTTGCACCACCCAGGGACACTTTATAAATGCTACCCTTTGTTGTTGATCTGATTCCAACTCATAGCGACCCCATAGGACAGAGTACAACTGCCCCATGGGGTTTCCATTTACTTTCTCACAGTTTAAGAAGCTAGAAGTCCAGACTCAGGGCGCTGGCTCTAGGGGAAGGCTTTCTCTCTCTGTTGGCTTTGGTCCCAGTCTCTTCAGCTTCCACTTCCTGGTTCCTTGGAGGTCTCCAAGAGGCTTAGCATCTATCTTCTCCCATATCTGCTTGCTCCTTTTATATCTGGCAAGAGAATGACTCAAAACACACACTACACGAATCCTGCCTCATTGATATAACAATGACAAACCATTCCCAACTGGGTTATAACCACAGGCATAGAGGTTAGGATTTACAACACATTTTTTTTTCTTTATTGTACTTTGGATGAAGGTTTACAGAGCAGACTAGTTTCTCATTAAACAATTAATACACATACTGTTTTATGACATTGGTTGCCAACCCCACAACATGTCAACACTCTCCCCCTCTCAATCTTGGTTTCCCCATTACCAGCTTTGCTGTCCCATCCTGCCTTCTTGTCCCTACCCCTGACCTGGTGTGTCCATTTAGCCTTATTTTGTTTTATGAACCTGTCTAATCTTTGGCTGAAGGGTGAACCTCAGGAGTGACTTCAGTACTGAGTTAAAAGGGTGTCCATGGGGCCATACTCTCAGGGTTTCTCCAGTCTCTGTCAGACCAGTAAGTCTGGGCTTTTTTGTACAAATATTTTGGGGGATACAATTCAGTCCATAACAGATGACTAAAAGGGGCCATCCTTTATCCCAGTTAGGCGGTGTTGCTTTACCACACTGATGTAACAGAAGGTCACCCTGTCCCTCATGACCATGTGGCATGGGTTATAGAGAGGGGAAAGATTCTGTAGGAAAGCCCTGCTTTCAACAGGTCTCCAGTGCTGGGCTGGGTCTCCACCCTACAGGCGAATTCAGGTATGAGAAAGTTCTGGAAAGGCCCCCACCCAGGTACATGTTTGGTCCCTTCAACAAACTTTGCATAGCATTGTCCTAAGTGGGTGGTGAAGACACGCTGCTCTGTTCCTGCCCAGCCGGGGCCACTATGTAACTGAATTATTGTTGTTAGATGCTGTCGAGTCAGTTCCCACTCATAGCGACCCCATGTGCAACAGGACGAAACACTGCGTGGTCCACTGCCATCCTCAAAATCCTTGCTATATTTGAGCCTACTGTCGCAGTCACTGTGTTAGTGCATCTACTTGAGGGTCCTCCTCTTTTTCACTGACCCTCTACTTTACAAGCCTGATGTCCTTCACCAGGGGCTGGAGTGGTGTAGTGGTTAAAGTGCTCACCTACTGCCTTAGGCTGAGAGCTCTCTAGAGAAGCAAAAATAGTAAAGTGTATAAATATATATAAACCCCAGTGCCGTAGAGTCACACGCAGTTGTTGAGGCCAGAATGTCCCAAGCCCATGGGTGAGGCTGGAGGCTTCTGATTCAGGTAGCTGCAGGGGCTGGTGAACCCAGGATTGGCAAGTCAGACAGCAGGCCTCTGGCTCACAGGCTGCGAACACCAATGAACCCCAAGACGGCAGGTAAGCTGCTAGCTCAAGTCCCCAGAACCGAAGGTCAGACGAACAGGAGCCAGATGCAGGATCCAGAGAGAGCAACAGTCCCAAAGCCTTGCTAGAGAGGCCACCTCTATTGGATGAAGGTCACAGCCCCATGGAAACTCCCTTTCAACTGATTGGCTACTCACAGCAGATCCCATCATGGAAGTGATCACATCATCTTAACTACATCATAACTGCCAGACCACTGAGAATCATGGCCCAGCCAAGCTGACACACAACCTTAACCATCACAGTATGGAAATAAGAGTTTCTGTGTATGTTAACCTCTCACAGTTTTCTCGAGTTGTCTTCAAAACCAGCAACTGACCTTATGTCCTCTGGCACAGTAATAACTTCTCTATTTTATTATATAAAAATTTTCAAGATGCACAGAAGTAGGGTGAATAGTGTAAGGAATCCCCTATGTCCCTCCCCAGATGCAGCAACGGTCAAGATTCTGCCGTATTAGCTAGATCTCCCCGCCCCACTTCTTATCTATGTTTCTTTTTCCGAAGTATTTTAAAGCAAACCCCAGACATCATGGCCCTTCATTCCCACATACTTCAGTATTCTGGATTTAAACTATGAACATTTCCTTCCATAGCCACATTATACCAAAACATTCATAATTATTCCTCCTTGTAAGGATCCCTGGTGGTACAATGCTTAGGTACTCCACTGCGGTTTGAACCCACCCAGGAGCTCTCCAAGAGACCTGGCCATCTGCTCCTGGAAAGATTTCAGCCTAAGAAACTCTGTGAGGCACTTCTACTCTCTCACATGCGGAAACTATGAGTCAGGATCGATTCGATGGCACCTGACAACATCAACAAATATTACATGAAAATGATGCAAAATTACAACCTTAAGCCTGATCAGATGACAACCTTACTTAGAGCACAGAGGGGGAAGAATGGAATTTACTTTTGTCACCAAACACAAAACAAAACCTGGTGGCACAGTGGTCAAGAGCTCAGCCGCTAACCAAAAGGTTGGCAGTTCGCCACATAAACCAGAGACTCCATCAGCCTGAGACCAGAACTAGATAGTGCCTGGCTACCACCAGTGACCACCCTGACAGGGAACACAACAGAGTCCCTGACAGAGCAGGAGAAAAGTGTGCTGCAGAACTCAAATTCACGTAAAAAGACCAGACTTAATGGTCTGACTGAGACTGGAGGAACTCCAGAAGGCTTGGCCCCTGGACTCTCTGTTAACCCAGAACTAAAACCGTTCCAAGGCCAACTCTTTAGGCAAAGATTAGACTGGACTATAAACCATGAAATGATACTCATGAAGAGAGTGCTTCTTAGTTCAAGTAGATACATAAGACTAATGGGCAGATCCTATCCGGAGGTGAGATGAGAAGGAAGAAAGGGACAGGAGCTGGTTGAGTAAAAAAAAAAAAAAAGTAGACACGGGAAACCTGGGGTGGAAGGGAGGAACGTGCTCTCACATTATAGGGGTAGCAACTTGGGACACATAACAATGTGTGTATAAATTTTGCAGAAACTGAGCTGTAAACTTTCACCTAAAACACAATAAATAAATAAAGATCAGTAAACAAATCAAAAAAAAGGTTGGCAGTTCGAATCCACCAGCCGCTCCTTGGAAACCCTGTGAGGCAGTTCTACTCTGTCTATAGGGTCACTATGAGTCAAAATCGACTTGATGGCAATGGGTCCACAGGTTTAAGGGTCTTATCAATTTCGGACTGTTGCTTTCTAACCCTGGGTGCCTGTGCAAGGAAATTTAGGAAGGTACATTCCAGATCACCCTGACTTCTCTGGTGGTGGCTTTTGGCTCTTTTCATGGAAGACCTTTCCATCCACTGTGTACCTTCCCAAAGTTTCCCAACTTACTAAGACTCTTAGGAATTAGTGATTTTAAGCTGTTGTTAATTGAATCAATTCTGACTCATGGCGACCCCAAGTGTGCAGAGTAGAACTGTGCTCCATAGGGTTTTCATGGCTGTCACTTTTCACAATGGAGCTCCGGTAGCGCAGTGCTTAAGCGCTCGGCTGCTAACTGAAAGGTCGATGGTTCGAATCCACCAGCGGCTCAGCAGGACAAAAATGCGGCAGTCTGCTTCCATAAAGATGACAGCCTTGGAAACCCATGGGGCAATTCCACTCTATCCTATAGGGTCGTCGTGAGTTGGAATCGACTCAACGGCAATGGCTTTGGTTTGGTTTAGGGTGGTACAAACAACTTGCACTCAACTACCCACCTAAAGGTTGGTGGTTCTAATCCACCCAGTAGTACTGCTGACGAAAAGGCCTAGAGATCTGCTTCCATAAAGATGACAGCCAAGAAAATCCTATAAGGTCACTAAAAGTCAGGATTGATTTGATGGCAATGGTTTTATTTTTTTTTTTTAAATAGGATACTAAAAAAAAAAAAATTTTTTTTTTAGTTAGGATACTTCAGAAGCAGATTGCCAGGCCTTTCTTCCGAGGCACCTGGGGGTGGGGTTAAAAAAACAAAACCCATTGCTGTCAAGTCAACTCACAGTGACCCTAGAGAACAGAGTAGAACTGCCCCATAGGGTTTCCTAGGAACAGCTGGTAGATTTGAACTGCTAGCATTTTGGTTAGCAGCCATAGCTCTTAACCCTGCTCCACCAGGGCTCTGTGGGTGGGTTAGGACCTCAAAAAAGAACTTTAAATCTAGAAAGCCTTCAGTTTTCAAGTGGTATCTGACTCCTCTGGCCCCCTAGTTTGCCTCTGTCATGTGACTACCATTTTCAGAATTCTCTGACCAGCCCTGGTAGTTATGGAAACGTAAGAATGTTTCAATTTCCAACGACCTCTCAAGCTGGCAGTTAGGGCTGTTAGCACTTCTGAGAAGTCCTCGTCTCCTTTTTTCTTTGTCAGGGTGAAGCACTGTGGTTTAGTTATATTTTTGCCCTGGCTGAGGTCACTGAGGCTTTTTGGTGGCCGCCTTTAATCTCTTAGTCTTCTCTGTGAAAGATCAGATGTCCCGTGATGGCCAAACAAAGCAGGTAAGCCTAGGCCGCCTTTCTGTTGCTGTAAACAAGCTTCATTTCATTTTCATCACGGACTGCTAGGCTGTATGCCGTTGGCAGTTAAAATGAGGCCATCTGAGTATCACTTTGAATGTGAGTTGTAACTCCTCACATTGGCCAATGTTACCTCCACCGCCACATCGCTCTTTACATGAGAACCATGACAGGATTTAGTGTCAATGTGGGAAG
Organism: Loxodonta africana; assembly: GCF_030014295.1. NCBI lineage: Eukaryota > Metazoa > Chordata > Mammalia > Proboscidea > Elephantidae > Loxodonta > Loxodonta africana. Next base: position 10,965,623 of record NC_087369.1, on the reverse strand, counting down.
AAAGTAAATGCCTAATGTGTGACTTAGCTATGTGTGATGGTGTCACCAAACCACAGGGTGTAATTCCTTTAATAAAACCATTGCATCTTTGCTCTTTATGAAGTATCTAATCTTAAAAGGTCTTGAGTCAAATCGAGAGAACAGAGACCAGAAGGGAAGTAGATTTTAGATCTTCCCATATGCTGCTATTAGTCAAGATTCACTTTTTGTGGGACACAGAGAAGGCCACAGGTCGCCGTGATTTTAGTGGACATGCGATTTGTCTGTTTGTTGGTGCTCTTTTGATGTGAATAAACGCCATGGACTATTAGCCAGGAAGCATGTGTCTAATGGCAAGAACTCTGAAGTTGTTGGGAATATCAGGCTTCGCAGCAAGGGGATAGAGATCGGAGGCTCCAAAATGCTCCGTATGGACAGTCACTTACATTAGCCACACACCTGGTGACTCTGAGCAGACCCTATATCATACCCTTCTGTGCAAAGCAACTGAGGGGGAAGTCGTATGAGGACAGTTTTCTGAGTATCCCTGCTTCTTACTCCCAAGAGTTCGAATTGACAAGAAATGCACTTCAGTTGGTTCACAATCTAAATACTTAGTACAAATTCCTGGAATTGGAGTTGCTGAGCAAGGTACAAACATGTCAGTTTTTCATAGATACAGTGAAATTACACTCCAAAAATGTCTGACAAATGGATATTCCCACAATGGTCATGGATTTATAGACTTCTTTTCTCTTCTAGATTTATTTATTGTGTTGTTGTTGAGAATATACACAGCAAAACACACACCGGTTCAGTAGTTTCTACACGTACCATTTAGTGATGTTAATTACACGCTTCAAGCTGGGCAACCATTCCCACCCTCCTTTTCCGAGTTGTTCCTCCCTCACTTGTTTTTTGATATACTTTAGGTGAAAGTTGACAGAGCAGATCAGTTTCTCATTCCAAAATGTATCCGCCAATTGTTTCAGAACATTGGTTGCCATCCCCCCAATGTGTGAGCACTCTCCCCCTTTCCACCCCAGGTTCCCCATTTCCACTCGTCCAGTGTTCCTGACCCTTCCTGCCTCCTCAGCTTTGCTTTTGGGCAGGTGTTGCCCATTAGGTCTCCTCTGCCTGATTGAGCTAAGAAGCACGTTCCTCACTGTGTTATTGTTTACTTTATAGGCCAGGCCAGGGGAAGTCCCACGACCATTCTGGGGAGATTTTGTGTGCAGCCAGGGAAGCGTGCCTTTTCCCCTTGATATTTCATTAGCAAACGTCTATGTGTATTTCTACATGGGACACAGACCATTCTTTAACTTCTTTGGCGTCCTCCCTTGCTTTTTCTGGAGCCCTGGTGGCACAGTGGTTAAGAGCTTGGTGGCTAACCAAAAGGTCTGAGGTTTGAATCCACCAGCCGCTCCTTGGAAACCGTATGGGGCAGTTCTACTCTGTCCAATAGGGTCGCTATGAGTCGGAATCGACTTGACGGCAACAAATGTCCTTTTTACCAGTTAAGCTAAATTATTGTTAGGTGTTAAGATAACTTCAGGGGAGATTTTTGGTTTAAGGGTTAAAGACTCAGCTTCTTTTATTCTTACAGAAGATACTTAGAGCACTAATTGAAGGCCAGGAAGAAGATAGAATAGGTAAATATCACCTCAGGCAAGAAGGGCAGGATGTAAATAGTCAGCACCTTTGAAACTGTAGCTCATCCAATCTATTTTTTTTTCCTCCTTGGTGTTCCTGGCTTGACTTCATAACTCCTCTACCCCGTCTGCAGTCGACTTGAAATGAAGCACTTTCTCCGCAAACTCCTCGGCCTCCTTTTCAGTTACATGTCTTGGACATGTGGCATCATCCTGGCAATGAGCAGATCCTGGCGAGTGTGGGAAGTGGACAGCGAGATCGTTCCCATGGTGTCTATTGGACTTTGGGAAGTTTTTTATATTCAAAACCTTAACATCTCTGGCGTGCTGGTCAAGATGGGGCAGGTGTGTGTTATGGATGGGAGCTGGGCCCTTCCTGATGAAATCACGTATGCACAGGAGCTGATCGTGTTAGCTAATTTGATGAAGTCAGTAGTCCTGATTTTTGGCACAATGACCCTTTGGGTCAGTTGGATCAAAGCTCCGTATCCACAGTTTCTTCGAATGTATTACAAAATCTGCGCCCACCTTCTGTTGCTCAGTTCTTCTACTACCCTCAGTGCAGTGATCTGGAATTTCAGTGCGGGCTTTTCTGGAGAAACCACCTTTGACTTTCCAGAGAGCTTTCCTGTTAAAAAAGAAGCACTGATACGGGAAAAGGGCTCCTATGTCCTCCCACTGGCAATCACAACTGCCTTCCTGTCTGTTATCAGTGCCCTCAGCTTCCTCTTTGAGTGATATTTACTAACACAGATTCGTGTGGAGCCCACAATTTTGGGCAGAAGATCGAAACAAAGAGTCTTCTGAGGGCTTTTACTTTTTGGAATGGCGACGTATACTTTTCCTGAAGAAATTTCTTACATATACATAACATTGTCGTAGCCATCCACTCATTTGAAATAAACATCCTTATTTGACTTGTCAGGGTATGTCTGAAACTGATTTTCTCCTTTTGTGCCCCTTGCTATAAACCTGTTCCTTTCTTTGAAGCCTTCACTTCCTGAGATCTGCAGGTAATCACCTTCTATATATACCTGACTCATAGTGATCCCATAGGACAGAGGACAACTGCCCCATAGGGTTTCCAAGGCTGTAACCTTCATGGAAGCAGATTGCCACATCCTTCTCCCTTGGAGCGGCTGGTGGGTTTGAACCACCGACCTTTTGGTTAGCAGCTGAGCACTTAACCACTGTGCCACCAGGGCCCCTTCTTCTGTACATACACTGTCAAAAATCAAAGGCAGGAAGGAGAGCTTTTGCTTAGGAGGCATTGAGTTTATGTTAATGGGGGTGGAATGATTTGGAAAAGGATAGTGAGAATGGGTGCACCTGATGACTGTTATCAACTTTGGTGAAGGGAAGGACAACATACATGTAGGTCAGTTGACTTAACCAAGTTTATTAAGAAAATGTTCTACATCCCACTTTGGTGAGTGGCATCTGGGGTCTTTAAAAGCTTTCGAGCAGCCATCTAAGATACATCTATTGGTCCTATCCCACTTGGAGCAAAGGAGAATGAAGAAAACCACAGACACAAGAAAAATATTATTCTAGAGGGCTAAGGGACCACATGACCCAGAGACTCCACCTGCCCGAGACCAGGAGAACTAGATGGTGCTCAGCTCCCACCAATGACCGCCTTGACAGGGAATACAACAGAGAGTCCTAGACAGAGCAGGAGAAAAATGTAGACCAGAACCCAAATTCATGTAAAAAGATCAGCCTTCATGGTCTGACAGAGACTGGAGGAACCCCCCAAACTATGGTCCTAGACTCTCTGTTAACCCACAAGTGAATCCATTCCTGATGCCCACTCTTCAGACAAAGATTAGACAGGAGTATAAAACAAAAACGATACGCCTGAGGAATGTGCTTCTTAGTTCAATCAGATGTAAGAGACCAAATGGGTAGCTCCTGTCCAAAAGCAGGATAAGAAGGCAGGAAGGGACAGGAACTGGTCGAATGGACACAGGGAGCCCAGGGTGGAAAGGGGGAATGTGCTGTCACATGGTGGGGATTGCAGCTAATGTCACAAAACAATATGTATATACATTTTTGAATGAGAAATTAACTTGAGCTGTAAGCTTTCACCCAAAGCACCAAAAAAATTACCCCAAAAACCCCATACGTATATATATATATATATATATATAAAGGTGTATTGGCTTGGGCATCTAGTAGACTAGGTTCTGGGTTCCACCTCATTACTCCTAGTTGTTTTTACAGAAGTTAACTGACTATTCAGGATTCCCAAATAAGCAGAAAATCAGAATGCTTTACAGATACTTCAAGTTTACTTTTTATTCTTTGCTTTTAAGTAGATTTATTTAGCCTATGGGAGATTTTTTCAATGAAAAGTCCAAATAAATTATTAGAATTATCTGTTTTCACCTATGAAATTAACAATTTATTTATCAAACTAGTTCTTAGGGCAGTCTTTACGGTTCCAATTGCTCTTAATTTAGTTTACGTGCCTATAAAATAACAGGAGTAGAAGGAAGAGGAGGAAAAAGAAAAGGAGGAGGAGAAATGATAAACTCAAAGGATAAATGACAAATTGGAAATAAATATTTGCAACTGAAAGTATTAACCAAAGACTAATATCCTTAACATAAAAAAAAGGCCTTAGAAACACCAGTCCCATAAAAAATGGACAAAGATTAAAAACAAGTGTTCACAAAAAAGGAAATACGTGTTGAACATGAGTAGATATTCAATCCTCCGTATTAAGAGAAGTACACATTAAAACTGTACTGAAATATTTTCAACGATCCTACAATCTGATGATACAGTTTTTGGTTGGGGCCAAGGGAAACCGACATTCTCAAATATTATTAGAAGAGTACAGTTGACTCCTGTGCAGGGGATTCTGGCTTTATCTATCGGCTTCACTATCTGTCGTGGGCCCTCTCAGCCAGCAACCCCACTTCTGGACTTTGCCCTACAAACACCCTTGAACATCTGTACACTTGTGCAAATGATATTTGTACAAACATTAACTCAGACATCGCGTAGAATGGTAGAAAAAGGAAAAGGAAAACTGAAAACAATCCAAGTGACCAGCAATTGGGAACTAGCTAAGTAAACTACACAATAGAATACTACTGTCACGGCTTGAATTGTGTCTCCCAAAAAATGCCTTTCAACTTGGCTAGTCCATGATTGTCAGTATTGTGTGGTTGTCTACCATTTTGTCATCTGACGTGGTTTTCCTCTGTGTTGTAAATGCTACCTTTATGGTGTTAATGAGGTGGGATTAGTCACAGTTATGTCAATGAGGCCGGGCTCAATCTGCCAGATTAGGTTGTATCTTAAGAGAAAAACAAGTAGAGAGAGAGGGGGACCTCATTACCACCAAGAAATCAACACTGGGAGCAGAGTGTGTCCTTTGGACTCGAGGTTCCTGCACTGAGAAGCTCATAGACCATACGAAGATTGATGACAAGGACCTTCCTCCAGAGCTGACAGAGAGAGAAAGCCTTTCCCTGGAGCTGGCACCCTGAATTGGGATTTCTAGCCTCCTGGACTGTAAGAGCAAATCCTGGTGGCGTAGTGGTTAAGTCCTATGGCTGCTAACCAAAGGGTTGGCAGTTCAAATCTGCCAGGCGCTCCTTGGAAACTCTACAGGGCAGTTCTACTCTGTCCTATAAGGTCGCTATGAGTCGGAATCGACTCGACGTCACTGCGTAGACTGTAAGAGAATAAATTTTTCTTTGTTAAAGCCAAAAAAAAAAAGAATGCCTTGATGAAACAATAAAAAATATTGATTGTATTTTTAAAAATGTAATGAATGTCACTGAATTATACAAGTAGAAATTGTTAAAATGGTGTGTATTTTGTTATGTATATTCCCACCGCAATGAAAATATAAACAACAACAACAAAATCAAAGGGATGAAAAAATAGTGTTGTAAAGCCAGCACGGGAAACAGTATCAGTAAACACAACCAGCTCTAAGCTGAACCAAACCTGTTGCTGCTGACTTGATGCCAAAACTCACCTATGTGCATAGGGAAATAATCATGTTTAGAGCTTAGAGATCTTTTTGTTGTTAGTTGCTGTCCAAGTTGGCTCCAACTCATGGCGACTTTCTGTACAACAGAAGGAAACGCACCCTGGTCCTGCGCCGTCTTTATGATCATTGGTATGTTTGAGTCCGTGCTTGCGGCTGTTATGTCAATCCAGCTCATGGAGGGTTTCCCTAGTTTTCACTGACTCTCTACCGAACATGATGTCCTTTCCTAGCAACTGGTCTTTCCTGATGACGTGTCCAAAGTAAGCAAGTCGAAGGCTCACCATCCTGGCTTCTAAAGAGCATTCTGGTTGTATTTCCCCTGAGACCGATTTGTTCGTTCTTTTGGCAATCCACGGTATATTCAAAAGTCTCCACCGACACCAAAGTTCGAATGCGCCAGTTCTACTGCCTTCCTTTTTCACTATCCAATTTTTGCATGCATATGAGGCGACTGGATAGACCATGGCTTGGGCCAGATACACCGTAGACATCAAGGTGACATCTTTGCTTTTTAAAACTTTAAAGAGGTCTTTTTTTGCAGTAGATATGCCCAATGCAACTCGTTGTTCGATTTCTTGACTCCTTTAATGTCTTTAAGACATTACAATTGGTTAGGTGAGAGCACAGTTTCTCAACCTCAGAACTGCCGACATTTTCAGCTGGGATACTTGGGTGGTGGGAAGTGGGGTGGTCATACTGTGCTGTGCATTGTAGAGCAATGGCTGGGAAATGTGGATTAAGTCACAACGGGTGTCTTCAGTTGGGCCGCTATAGTCTGTGAGGTCATCCTCTTCACTCCGTAAAGCTGGGCCAGAAGAAAAGCCCCAGGGAAGAAGCCTGACAAGAAGCCCAGTCAATGCTGTAGGGAGGCATGACAAGGGCAGTGAAACAGGGATCCGTGGCTGGACTGAAGCTGCCACTCTGAGTCTTCCCATACCAGGACTGGTTTCCTGTGCTCCTCCTTGAGAACCATGACCCTTTGGATCCTTGGCAGGAATTGGTGTGAATGTCACCCTCCCGTCCTAAGCCATCGAAATACGGCTGGAGTTTTACAGCTGTAGGAGTTATTGCTCACTCGATTTTGAGACACCCTGAATAAGAGAACAGCCATTGAATGTCTTCCTGAGGCTTTGGAGCATATGAGGAATGTTAAGACCCTTAACTGCTAATAAGAGAAACCAATTTCTGTGAGCCTAAGTCAGCGGTCCTCAGCTGGGGATGATTGTGCTCCCAGGGGACATTGGGAACGCCTGGAGACAGTCTGGATTGTCAGAGCTGGGAGAGGATGTTATTGGCATCTAGTGGGTAGAGGCCAGAGATGCTGCTGGACATCCTACAATGCATAGGATGGCCCCCACCACGAAGCAAATAATAGCAACCACTTTTAAGGGGCTTGTGGAAAGTACTTGACGCCATTTTCAAATCAAGTTAATGAAACACCGTCATCCATTTTAAAGTCCGTTTGAATCTTGACACACTATGCTCAGTTCCGGCTTTAATCACTTCAACAGTCTGAATTAACAAACACCTTCCCAGAGAGGTAAATAACTCTTTTAAATCTAATAAATGAAACTCCCCGATATAGTGAAACTTCTCTTAAATGTTCCAATGTTGTATACAAAACTAGTTTTCCACAAAAATCGGAAGCTTAAATAAATTACTCAATTATACATTTTATAGTGAGTTTCAAAGCTATTATTCTTAGAATCCAAATTATTTTCAACTTTGCCCATGTACAAAATATCAAACATGCACACATTCCTTTTTCACCCCAAATATGAATATTTCTGTTTTGGCGCTCTGTGAGGCTTCTGTACTTTTGCTAAATCCTCCTGGAGTTGAAAGATGGATCCCTCTCACAGATAACAGGTAAAATACATAAAGCCAACCCACTGCAGTCCAGCCGACTCCAACTCATAGTGACCCTGTTGAAGAGATTAGAACTGCTCCATATGGTTTCCAAGGACAGGCTGGTGAATTGGAACTGCCAACCTTTTGGTTAGCTGCCAAACTCTTCACCACTGAGCCTTAGGGCTCCAGTTACTCTCCTAGCAACCAAGCTGGTGAGTTTAAACCGCCCACTTAACCATGGCACCACCAGGGCTCCTTGAACAAAAAAATACCAGCCTTTATCTCCATTCAGGCAGCATTCTCCAATTGCACCACTAGATGGCAGCACAATTTCAGACGCAATACTTTCAAATGCTTTTTGCTAATTTTGGTCGCTATGAGTTGGAATCGACTCGACCGCATTGGGTTATTGGGTTTATGAGTCGGAATCCACTGGACTACAATGGGTTTGGGGTTTTTGCTGCTTACGCTGCTCTCTTTTGGAGATATTGGAGAATGCGTCATAATAGGAGAAGAGTCATTTCTAGAAACCAGATGTGTTTTTTACATATTGGTAATTGAAGGTAGTGGCGCAATGGTTAAGCACTTGGGTGGTTTCATAAAAGTGGAGGTTCAAACCCGGCCAGGAGCTTTGCTAGAGAAAGACCTGGCTATCTCCTTCAGTAAAGATGACAGCTCAGGAAACTAGAGCAGGTCTACTCTGTCACATGGGGTTACTATGAGTTGAAATTGACTCCATGGCACCCAACAATAACAACAGAAACAATTTCTCAACTCAATAGAACTTGAAACTGTCAGCTTTTTATCAAAAACAACTAAATGCTACCACGCTCCCTGTTGAACATTAAACTCAAACAACAGCACATCGGAGTCACCGCGATAGCTGTGACCTGGGGTCGCTATGAGTCAGAATCCACTCGATGGCAGCAGCGGGCTAGGTGTTTTCGGTTTTTTTTTTCTTTTTGCTACTCTTGTCTGCACCAATATGTCTCTCTCTCTGTCTCTTTTTTTTTCCTAGAACGTTACTACACTACATAAACCTGTGATTTATCTCCACACGTGCACGGCAATCGTAAAGAAGGAATATTTCGTTTTCCTGCTGCAGAAAAGTGGCTGCCCTAAAGTTAACTCCTGCTAAAGTAAATAATCAAGTATAAAATTATGGTAGAAACACCACTAGGCCAATGCTTCTTAAAGTGCATGTGCATAGGACTCGCCTGGGGAGCTTGTGCAAAAGCAGAAATGGATTCGGTAGGTCAGGGGTAAGCCCAGAGATCCCCATGTTGAATTCTGACACTGACGGTACTGCTCCGTGGGGCCCAAGGAATGCGCGCCTCCCACTAACGTTGGGCACAGCGCGACCACGATGGAATTCAACCATCAGAGCTCAGTACTACCTGCGCACATAGTGCCTACGGACAGGGTTCTTTGAACCCGCCATTAATGCTCCCTACCTAAACTGCCATAGACTTAAGCTTATCTTTTATAAGGAACCTAAATCAGTTGACTAGCCCTTTCCTGTTGAGTTGACTCTAACTCATAGGGACCCCATGTAAACAGGGAGAACTGTGCTCCATGTGGTTTTGATGACTGTAGTATTTACAACAGCAGATCTCCAGGCCTTTCTTCCGCACCACAACTGGTGAGTTCCAACCATCAACCTTTTGATTAGTAGTCAAGTGCTAAGGGTGAACTCATATTCATGTGCCGGTACAACACACACACACATACAAATGGGAGAGAATGTGACAAGGGCAGAACATTTTTTCAGATTATTCAAGAACAGAAACACTAGTTTTTTGGAGGAAGGCAAATTGAGTCGATTTAGACCTTATCAGCAGCAAGCTGGCCATGGAGGGCTGAGCAAGGTTCCTGAGTGTGGGTGGAATTTATCTGGTGTTCAAAATAATCAAAACTCACTGGAATGTGAACATAAGGTTTATTCTGAGCAGTTATTCTCTATTCCTGTAGGGAGACCATTTGGACTCCAGAATGAGCAAATGGCTTGAAGAAGCTAGGTACAGTGAGGTTTATAAACAGAAGAAAACCAAAGCAAAGTGGAGTCAATTCCGACTCATAGTGACCCTATTGACAGAGTAGAACTGCCCCATAGAGTTTCCAAGGACCAGCTAGAGGATTCGAACTGCCGACCTTTTGGTTAGAAGCTGTAACTTTTAGCCACTGCGCAACAGAGTTTTCTCAGGATATAACCCCTCCCCCCAAAAAACAACAACAACAAACTCGTTGCCGTCAAGTCAATTCCTACTCATTGAGACCCTATAGGACAGAGTAGAACTGTCCCGTAGAGTTTCCAAGGAGCGCCTGGCGGATTCGAACCGCCGACCTTTTGGTCAGCAGCATTAGCACTTAACCACTAAACCACCACGGTTTCCACAGGAGATACAGTGGGGAACAAATCCAAACTGCTCTTTCCTTCCATTGTTTCTAGCCTAGGGTTTCTCTAACTCAGTGCGATGGACATTTGGGGCCACATAAGTCTCTGTTATCTGTGTTTTGTAAGAGGTTTAGCAGCCTACAATGCCTGACCTCCGAGGGTCACCACAGGCTGGCTGTGTCCCTCCGCCAAAGCTCAGCTCCTTGAGGACAGTGACAGCGCCCAGGCTCTGCTCGTTCCTGGCAAGTCAGGAATCTGTGAAGGGTCTGAGATTTCACCCCACAGGCCCGCTAACAAGATGAAACACAGAGAGATAAGGTATTAGTTTCCTAGGGCTGCCTTAACTGATTATATCTAATGGAATATTAACCACTGTCCTGAGTCGGTTCGGAGTCATGGGACCCTATAGCCATAAAGAGGAGTGAAGGTCTGATCTAGGCTGAGCCGAGAAATCATCATTCTGAGTGAAGTAAGTTAGTCACCAAAGGACAAATACTGTATGATCTCACTTATATGAAATATCTAGAAGAGGCAAATGAGGAGACAAAACTGTAATAGTGGTGACCAGGACAGGAGGGAGGGGCAGGGGCGACACCATTTCTGAAGGAACGTGGATCTGCTTCTGGGGACGGAAATTTGGCAACGGATACTGCTGACGGTTGCACAACATGATAAATGTCATCGGTGTCGCTGAATGAAAGTGTAGAAAATGTTTAATGGGTGAATGCCGTGCTGTTACATCCATTTTTATCACAATAAAAAAAATTTTTTTAAATGCCAGTTCTGGAGGCCACGAGTCTGCAATTAAGGCGCAGACAGGGCCGCGCTCCCTCTGGAGGCTCTTGGCCTCTTCCAGCTGCTGGCGGCTCCGGATGTTCCTTGGCCTGTGGCTCCATCACTCCAATCACTGCTCCATCTTCCCCTGGCCTTCTCCTCTTCTCTATGTCTTCTCCCCGCCTGGACAGGACACTTGTCACTGGTGTGCAAAGACCCTCCTCCCAAGTAAGGCCACACGCAAACCGAAGCACTTGGCATAATAAAATGGCTGACCGAACCCAAAAACCCGTTGCCGTCGAGTCGATACCGACTCACAGCGACCCTATAGGACAAAGTAGAACTGCCCCTGAGGGTTTTCAAGAAGTGTCTGGTGGATTCGAACTGTCGACCTTTCGATTAGCAGCAGTAGCTCTTAACCACTAGGCCACCAGGGTTTCCAAAATGGCTGTGAAAGAGGCGGCGTGAGAAAGAGATCCTAGGGGCTTAAGGTCCTGGGTATGGAGCACTGTTTCTACATGGCTTGCATAGTTAGCTTTTGCATACCCGGTGATTTTGTGATTGCTGGTTTGTTTCCTCCCTTTCCTCTCCCTTTCTCCACGGTTCTATAAAGTTTAAAATGAACCTATGTTCCTCTTGAACGAGCAGAACAAAGATCAGTAAGATCTGGGAAGAGACAACCAGACAATGGGGACCCATCTTGTGATGAAAACCAGGATGGCATCAGAGGACCTCTAAAGAATACCACAGAAGGTCACCATGTCTGAAATGTGGCCAACATGCCCCCCCTCCAAGGGGAAATGCCATTCTCCAGATTCTTCAGGCCTAAGCCCTAACCCTATAAAATCCTCTGGTTGGTTTTTTTGTTTTGTTTTGTTTTAAGCCCTAACCCTATAAAATCCTCTGGTCGGTCTCCAGCAGACAGACAGACTTTGGAGGAGCCCATCTCCCTCTGTGTCTTGTATGCTGGTATCCAATAAAGCCTTCTTGCTGGTTACCTCACCCCTGCCTCAGTATTGGCTTTGCAGCAGGCAGCTCAAATCAGTGTTTTGCAGTAACAGCTGACAGGAGGTCTCAATCAACACTCCATTTTTCCCGGGCTCCTGCTTCTGCATTCCTGAGAATGTAACCTTGACTTTATCTCATTCATATGCATATGGCCTTGGGCCTCTGGCTCAGTGCTTTCAGAAAAGCCCAGCACCTATCAATCAGCTTGTTTAACAGGCCTGGCTCTAGCCCCAAGGTGACTTATGTCCAATAAGAGTGGGGGTCAGGAATACACTTCAGAAGCTCTTAGTAAGGGTGAGGGTCAGCATTGTGACTGTAGAAGGAGTTTACTCTAGACGTTCTAGGAAGAAGTAGCTGCTGCTGAGGTACACACCTTGTGACCCCATGTGACCACTGTGTTCTTCCCTTCCCCATCTTTACTATAAAAAGCCACCTCTCCCTCCATTATTCAGAGAACCTGATAGATTCCTCTCTGCCTTCTGTTTCCCCAACTGGACACTTGTATTACCTTCAATAAATCTCTTTGTTTTTACTTTAACAGAGTGAGCACTATTACTCTTAGACAGGGTAGACGTATATTTTTGGGGAAGGGCCAGAATTCAACGCATTAGAGATGCTTAACCTCAAAGAGGCTTACAGCAAGGTCGGAAGGGTGGTGGAGAGAATCAAGGAAAGGGCACCCTCATCCACTCCTGGCTGAACTGTCAATTAGCATCACCGGGACTGCAGTGTGGTGGTGTCTAGTAGAACTGAGGAGGCTCACACTTTTGAATCAGCCTTTCCTCTTCTTTTTTTTTTTTCCTCTTCTAGGTACCCAATAACCTCGGTTTCTTATATTCAACTCTTCACTAGAGACATCCCCTAGAGAGCTCATCCACAACTGCATAAATCCAAGAGCGCTGACTCTTAATCACTGGAAACAACCTAAATGCTTCAATAGGGGGGGTGTGCTGAGAAATTATCCAGTAAATTATGTTGATAAATGTTGATATCTTAGAACCATTAAAATAAACTATTTTTTGTCTATGGCAACACTGGTGTATCTCAAAATTATAATATTAAGTGAAAAAAGTGTATGCATTTGTGATTACATTTATGTCTAGAATTTAAAAACACAGAACAATACTATGTTGTTTATGAGTACATCCTTTTGAAGTTAAAGTACGTGATCAAGTGTGGGAAGAACAGCACCAACTTCTCATACAAGGTTACCTCTGGGATAGAAGGATAGCGATTAATTGTAGGGACAGTACTTCAACTTTCCCTGTGAACTTCTATTTCACAAATAAAACTGAAGCGAAGATGGCAAAAAATCAACATGTATCACAGTTGGGTAGTGATTGAGTGTCTGATTTCTTTTTTATCTATAGAGTTTCTATATTTGAAATCTTTTGTAATTTAAAGACAGGTAAAACAGCCTAAATGGCCAGTTCATATCTGATAAACAAGGTATAATGTATACAAAGGATGGAACACCATGCAAGCTTTAAAACTCATAATATCAAAGAATATCTAGGGATACAGGGAAAGTGCTCAAGATACATTTGATGTGAAAAGGAGGAAGAGAAACAATACATAGTGGGGACATATCGTCTTTTAAAATGTGTAGATTCCTCCTCTTTCCCAGACCTATCATCTAGAAAAGTGAAAACACAAGCTTATTGACCTTGGCTGCATCTGAGTAGTGTGACTATAGGTGACTTGTGGTTTCATCTCAATACCAATTTTTATAATGAATATGTACTCATTTTTATCAGAAAATAATCTAATGAATCATTTGTACAAGTAATATCAGTATAAAGTGAGCAATCAGTTGTTGTTGTTGTGTGTCCTTGAGTCAATTCCAAGTCATACGACCCAACGTGACCCAGTTGAACTGCCCAATAGGGATGTAATCTTTCCAGGAGGGGATCACCAGGTCTTCTCTCCTGAGGAGCTGCTGGTGGATTGGAACTGCCCACTTAACCATTGCACCACCAGGGCTCCTTGAGAAGAAAACAGGAGCTTTCACGTCTATTCCTGAAGCATTCTCCTATTTCTCCACAACATGGCAACACAATTTCAGACACAATACTTGCCGAAGGTTTTTGCTAATACACATGCTTATGCTGCCCTCTTGTGGACAAATAGAAGAATGCGTCATGATTGGAGGAGAGTTATTTCTAAAATCCAGGTGTTTTTGACATATTGGTAATTAAAGATAGGGACGAAATGGTTAAGCGCTTGGCTGGTAACCAAAAGGTGGAGGTTCAGATCCACCCAGCAGCTTCACTAGAGAAAGAGCTGGATATCCGCTTCTATAAACATTACAGCCTAGAAACCAGAGCCCGTCTACTCTGTCACATGGGGTTACTCCACCCATCCATTGCCACTGAGTCCATTCCGACTCATAGCGACTCTATAGGACAGAGTAGAACTGCTCCACAGAGTTTCCAAGGAGCACCTGGTGGATGCAAACTGCTGACCTTTTGGTTAGCAGCCATGCACTTAACCGCTATGCCACCAGGGTTTCCTTAGGGTTACTATGAGTTGAAATTGACTTCATGGCACCCAACAACAACAACAACAGAGACAATTTATCAGCTTCATTGAATTTAAAATTGTCAGCTTTTTATTGAAAATAAATAAAAGCTGCCATGATCCCTGTCGAACGTTAAACGCAAGGAACAGCAAGCACGTCAGAGCCACGGACACTGCTGTGGCCCGCACGCATGTCTGCACCAATGTGTCTCTCTCTTCTTTTCCTAGAACGTTCCCAAACTACATAAAACTTGTGATTTATCTCACCACATGCACGGCAATAAAAAAGAAGGAATATTTCCTTTACCTGCTCCAGAAAAGCGACTGCACAAAAATTAACTCGAGCTGAATAATCAAGTATAAAATTAGCGTAGAAAAACCACTAGCCCGGCGCTTCTTAAATTGCATGTGCGTAGGACTCACCTGGGGAGCTTGTCAGAAAGCAGATTTGGATTCGGTAGGTCGGGGGTAAGCCCAGAGACTCCCCATGTTGAGTGCCCACACTGACAGTACAGCTCCATGGGGCCCAGGGAACGCCTGCGTCCCACTAAGGTCGGGCACAGGGCGCCCACGGTGGAATTCAACCAATCAGAGCTCAGTACCTACTGGGCACATAGGGGGCACAGACAGGGTTGTTTGGACCTGCCATCGAAGCTCCCTACTAAACCGGCATAAATGTAAGCTTGTCTTTTATAAGGAACCTAAATCAGGTGATTAACTCTGCTCTGTCAGTTGATTCCTACTCACGGAGACCCCACAGGTTACGGAGTAGAACGGAAACTGGCTGCTGAGCCATATCTTGAACAACACCTGAGCCAATTTTTTTTTCCTTCTATCTCTCCTTTCCCTTCCCTAGCCCATCCCTGCCTCCAAGTAAGATCCTGATGTTGGCTCCCCAAAGGGTTAACTGTTAACCAATGTTTCCTCTAAGACTGTGGTAAACAAGTGATATTGATCTAAGCCCGTCAAATAAGACGAAGGATGGCGCCAGCTACCCCCTGATCTGATGGGATAATGGCAGGAAAAGATCAACATGTTTGAGATACGACCACCAAAACCGAACAGAAGAAAGAGAGTGCACATCCCACACGTCTAAAACTTATGGGCCCTTTTCCCTTAAAAACCCAAACGGATCGGCACTCTGGTGAGACACAAGACTTTAGGAGGACATCATTCCCCTGTGTCTCCGTATACCGGCATACCTCATAAAGCTCTTGCTACCCACCTGACCCGTCTCAAGAATTGGCTATTTGCGACAGGCGGATCTAACTCGCGCAATTGCGGTAACAGAACTGTGCTCTATAGGGTTTTGCTGGCTGTGATCTTTACAGAAGCAGATTGCCAGGCCTTTCTTCTGTGCCACCACTGGTGGGTTCCAACCAACCATTTTTTGGTCAGTAATCAAGTTGAAAATGTGAAATCACAATCAAGTGCGGGGGAACACACACACACATCTGTAAATGGGAGAGAATGTGACAAGGGCCGAAAATTGGATTCAGATTACACAAGAACAGAAACACAAGCCTTAGGGAGGGACACAATCTGAATGGTATGAGCATTTCTCAGCTCTACACAGGCTATGGACGCCTGAGCAGGGTTCCTGACATGGGTGGAATTTCTCTGCTGTTCAAAAGAATCAAAACTCACCTGAATAGTGGAGTGTCTCATGCAAGAGAAGCCTCCTAGATGCCCAGTTTCTTGTTTAGGCTTGAGATTTGGGAACAGAGAAAGCACAGCAGCCCTGCTCTAACCTGAACTCTTTGATATGGCAAGATATGTTGCGACTCTAGTTAAGTTCAAAGCTACAGAAACTTAACAAGGTTTCCTCTATCTTATAGGACATAATCAAGTTACCTGCTTTACTTAGAGCCATATGCTAATGATTCTCACTTCCTTTTTCTTTTTCTTTGATTGGTCTCCTTCCCACTACCCTCAAGTTCATTGTGACTCATAGAGACCCTAAAGGACAGAGTAGCACTGCCCCATAGGGCTTCCATGGGGCGGCTGGGGGATTCCAACTGGGGACATTTTGGTTAGCAGCCGAGCTCTTAGCCACTGTGCAACCGGGATTCCTTCAGAGAGATCTTACCACATTAAATAAATGAAGGAAGAGCTGCAAGGGGGGATTTAGGGTTGTCCTCAGAGCAGTTTGAGACTGTTTTAGCATTCTGTCTTAACTCTGGGTGCTGTGGGTATTTACACCTGGCCGCTTTTCTCTCCTCAGCCACCAGTTCTTAAGTGTTCTAGAGGATCCTCAGCACCCTGGGACGTGTCCTGGGCTGGGCAAAAGCCCAACACCACCTGTGGTAGAAGTCAGCTGGGGGTGAGTTAGGCCTGGTGGGGGCAGCGGTTTGCTCTGTCTCTCAGAGCATCTCAGCACCCTACAGATATGATCGTTTTTTCTTTCATTCACTTTTCTTTTTGTTCTTTTTTGTTGTTTTTTTTTTTTACTTTTTGCCCCTTAATAAGTTTGACAGTTGTTACCTGAAATGTTCAAACTTTTCCTTGATGGATTTACTAGAAAAGCCCACTGAGACTGATCTTACTCTACTGTCTTTATTTTATTTTTTAATGGTTCCATAAGGGGGAGAGCTTGCACGTGGGAAAGAAAGAGAGGAAATGGATGATATAAGGGGAAGGGGGAGAGCTTGCACTAGAAAGAGAAAGGGGAAATGGTCCCTACAGGGGTCCCTGACTTGGCAGTGAAGGGTTAACAGGGGGAGGTAGAAGAAAAGGGTATAAAGTCCTAAGAAAATGACTGAATGGGGCACTCAGGTTCTCTCTCTCTCTGAGCAGCCCCCTTGACACTCCCTGGTCAAGTGTACTATCCCTACTAACCCTCTGCTAGCTAATAAACCTCGAATTGCTTGGCAGTAATTGTTCTCAGTGTTGGAATTCTTCCCTACACCGAAGACAAGCACCGAGGCGGTTTTCTCCTGTAACAGTTCTACCCTGAGGCTGCCTGTGCCCTAACGCAGATCACAGAGAGATGCAGCTTGGTGCAATTTCTGTCTGGATCTTTCTGTCAATTAAGTGCTTATTAAAATGATTTAGTACCAGGAGATGCAGCCTGATAAAGTAGCTGTTTTGCATGAGGCAGATGAGTATTTCGATTTGTTGGTTTTAAACACTTACAATTTTCTTTTTTTTTTTAACTTTTTTATTATTAAGGGTAAAGCACCTAGAAAAACGCATACTAACGTACAGCTCCATACATTAAGTGACCCTATATTAAATTATTTTTATACCTTTCCTTTTATTTACTAGTTAAGCTTTGTACTGTATATACTGACTTAAGTTCCAGAAGTCTTAAAGCATTAAGTATGAAACCCAAAATTAATAGCTGTCTAATCTCAAGGTAAGGAGCCATGGTGGTGCAAAGGTTAAGCGCTCAGCTGCTAACCTAATAGTCAACAGTAGGAACCTACCCCGTAGCTTCTCCTAAGAAAGACCTGGCCATCTGCTCCCATAAAGATTACACCCAGGAAAACCCTCCAGGGTAGTTCTCTGTCACATGTGGTTGCTGGGTCACAACCCACTGGGTGGCACCTAATAAGGACACTGCAATTTGAACATAAGGTTTATTCTGAGCGGTATTTTCACAGGCATAGGGGGAGGCCATTTGGATTCCAGAAATAGCCAAAGGCTCCAAGGAGCTGGGTACAATGGGCCTTCTAAGGAGAAGAGGAGGGAGAAATAGAGAAGACCCACCATTGGCTCATCTTCACAGGATTGAGGGAACCCTGCCTTCCCCTCTTTACTGAGATCAGCTGATATAAGGTTACTCCTGGCCTGGCTACTAGTAAGTGGGCTCTCTACCCACCTGAGACCAACAGACTTTTTTTTTTTTTTTAATAATTTTTATTATGCTTTAAGTGAACGTTTACAAATCAAGTCAGTCTGTCACATAGAAGCTTATATACACCTTACTACATACTCTCATTTACTCTCCCCCAATGGGTCAGCACGCTCCCTCCTTCCAGTCTCTCCTTTCGTGACTGTTTTACCAGTTTCTAACCCTCTCTACCCTCCCATCTCCCCTCCAGACAGGAGATGCCAACACAGTCTCGAGTGTCCACCTGATACAAATAGCTCACTCTTCATCAGCATCTCTCTCCTACCCATTGTCCAGTCCCTTCCACGTCTGATGAGATGTCTTCGGGAATGGTTCCTTTCCTGGGCCAACAGAAGGTTTGGGGACCGTGACCACCGGGATTCTTCTAGTCTCAGTTAGACCATTAAGTCTGGTCTTTTTATGAGAATTTGGGGTCTGCATCCCACTGTTCTCCTGCTCCCTCAGGGGTTCTCTGTTGTGCTCCCTGTCAGGGCATTCTTCACTTGTAGCCGGGCACCATCTAGTTCTTCTGGTCTCAGGATGATGTAGACTCTGGTTCATGTGATCCAGGTGGGTTGAGACCAATTGAGGCATCTTAGATGGCCGCTTGTTAGCATTTAAGACCCCAGACACCACACTTCAAAGTGGGATGCAGAATCCAACAGACTTGTGATGAGATGGAAATTAGGAGATAATGCTTTGTGGACTTTCCTAGCAGGATGAGACAAATTTACATTGCTAAAGAGCAGTTTCTGGCAGGCTTTTGCACTTGGGGTCACTTTTTCTAGTGTTGATATGTGCTTTTGTGGATAAGAAAAGCCTTAAAATCAAACTGAGATGTCTGTTATTAATTTTCTTATTCAACACTGGTAAAATTATTGGTATGTGATAATATTATTAAAGGAGCCTCAGTGGCGCAGTGCTTAAAGCGATCGACTGCTAAGGGAAAGGTCCGCAGTTGGAAACCAGCAGTGTCTCCACAGGAGGAAGGTGTGGCAGTGGGCTTCCTTAGAGATTTACAGCCTCAAAAATCCTATGGGGTCGCTGTCAGAATCCACTGGATGGCAGTAGGTTTTGGCTTTGATCCTAATATTGACATAGGGTTGTACAGATCGATTTGTAATTGGTGAATGTCTTTGTGTGTGTGTGTGTGTAAGCACACTTATTTGGACATTATACAGTCCTTCAGGAAACTCTAGTGGCATACTGGTTAAAACCTGCGGATGCTAACCAAAAGGTCAGCAGTTGGGATCCACCAGTCACTCCTTGGAAACCATATGGGGCAGTTCTACTCTGTCCTATAGGGTCACTGTGAGTCGGATTCGACTGGACAGCAACGGGTTTGGTTTGGTTTTTTGTTTATACTGTCCTTCAAAATGTTGATTATACCCTTTGTGAGTGGTGTGTGTGTGTGTGTGTTTGTGTGTGTGTGTGTGTGTGTGTGTGGGCGCACAAGTACCTGCCAAAAAGATTTTTTGTTTTACAATTTGATAGTCAATTTATTTAACTGAAAAGCTCAAATGCCTTAACCCTTTAACTTCAGCCTGCTGGCCTTATT
Source organism: Loxodonta africana (assembly GCF_030014295.1). Lineage (NCBI taxonomy): Eukaryota > Metazoa > Chordata > Mammalia > Proboscidea > Elephantidae > Loxodonta > Loxodonta africana. Next base: position 10,946,036 of record NC_087369.1, on the reverse strand, counting down.
ACTCTATTTAAAGTCTAGCAAATAATAGCAAGCACTTTGAAGGGGCTTGTGGTGATTTGGGAATTAATATTGGAGTCATTATTCCCTGTTCTTCAGCACAGAGAATGTGACCCAGCTGATGCTGGGCTCAGAAAGGCTCACAAGGACACATCAGCTAGGCCCTGAGATAGACAACAGATGGGACAACCTTGGAAATGATCTTTTAGGGAGGAAAAATATCTTTTAGGGAACTTTTCCCATAAAGACAATCAAACATTCCTATCTGTTTTCTATTAGCATTTAGTGAATAGAAAATTTGTTGGACCAGTGAGGACCCTCCTGACTGTGGGTACTGAAACCTCCACCAAAGGTTGTTAAGAAAGATGATTGAAAATGTAGGATCAGTTTCTAGGCAGTCTGTGAAACGGTGATGTTTTCCCTGGTTTTGCCCATTTTGAAACATTAATATATGCTGACAACTCTGTAGCTGTCTTTGGACTCGGGCGGACGTGGCTGTGGCAGCGTGCTTCCCGCTTTTCCCACTCTTGTCTCTTCTATAACGTTTTCTTGGACTCGGGCAGACATTAGCTCTGGCAGCATGCTTGTCTGCTTCTCGACTTTTGTCTTTTTGAATACGTGCCGAATAAAACTTTCTTTTTGCTTTACTAAACTTTGTGATGTTTTTCCCCTACAACATTGGAAAGTATTCGAGGCCATTTGCAAATCAAGTTAATGACACACCTTCATCCACTTTAAAGTCAATTTGAATCTCTTGGTACAGGACACTCAGATGCCCCTTTAATCACTTCAGTGCTCTGAATTAACATCTCCCCACATATGCCAATAACTCTTATAAATCTAATACATGAAACTCACCAACGCAGAGGAACTTCTCTTAAAGGGTTCCAAAGCTGTATATAAAACTCGTTTTCCACAAAAATCACAGCTTAATTGTTCAATTTTACCTTTTATAGTGAATTTCAAAACTATTATTCTTAGAAGCCAAATTATTTTCAACTTTGCCCATGTGGAAAACATCAAATATGCACACATTCCTTCTTCACCCAAAATATGAATATTTCTGTTTTGGTTCTCTGTAAGGCATCTGTGGTTTTGCAAAATCCTCCTGGAGTTGAAAGATGCACCCCTATCACAGAGGACGGTTAAAATGAATGAATGAATGAATTAGTCAATCCCGTTGCAGTCCAGCCGACTCCGACTCATAGCGTCCCTACTGGATAGAATACAACTGCCGCATAGGGTTTCCAAGGACAGGCTGGTGAACTGGAACTGCCAACCTTTTGTTTAGCTGCAGAACTCTTCACCACTGAGCCTTGTGGCTCCAGTTACCCTCCTGGCAACCAAGCTGGTGAGTTTGAACCGCCCACTTAACCACTGCACCTCCAGGGCTCCTTGAACAGAAAAGAACAGCATTCATCTCCAGTCATGAAGCATTCTCCTATTTTACCACGAGATGGCAGCACAATTTCACACACCATGCTTTCCAAAGCTTTTTGCTAAAAACATGTGCTTATGCTGCCCTCTTGTGGACAAATAGGAGAATGCGTCATGGTAAGAAAAGAGTCATTTCTAAAATCCAGATGTTCGTACATATTGGTAATTAAAGATAGTGGCACAATGGTTAAGCACCTGGGTGGTTACATTAAGGTGGAGGTTCAAATCCGCCCAGCAGCTTTCCTAGGGACACACCTGGCTATCTACTTCAGTAAAGATTACAGCCCAGAAAACCAGAGCAGGCCTACTCTGTCCCATGAGGTTACTAGGAGTTCAAATTCACTTGATGACACCGAAAAATACCAACAAAAACAATTTCTCAACGTAAGAAAACTCAGCTTTTTATCACAAACAAATAAATGCTACCACACTCCCTGCTGAACGTTAAACTCAAACAACAGCACATCAGAGCCACAGCAATTGCTGTGACCTGGGGTCGCCATGAGTGGGAATCCACTCCATGACAGTGAGTTTGGTTTTTTTTTCTTTTGGGTGTACTCTTGTCTGCACCAATACGTCTCTCTCTCTCTCCCTTGTTTTTTTTTTTTTTTTCCAGAATGTTACTACCTTGCATATAACTTTTGACTTTACTCACCACATGTACGGCAACCATAAAGAAGGAATATTTCATTTTCCTGCTCCAGAAAAGTGACTGCACTCAAGTTAACTGCTGCTGACGTAAAAAATCAAGTATAAAATTACGGTAGAAAAACCACTAGACCAATGCTTCTTAAACTGCATGTGCGTAGGACTCACCTGGGGAGCTTGTTAAAAACCAGATTTGGGGAGGCGGAGCCAAGATGGCGGACTAGGCAGACGCTGCCTCGGATCCCTCTTACAACAAAGACACGGAAAAACAAGTGAATCGATCACATACATAACAATCTATGAACCCTGAACAACGAACACAGATTTAGAGACGGAGAGCGAACTAATACGGGGAAGCAGCGATTGCTTCCAGAGCCTGAAGCCAGCGTACCTGTCAGGTATGGCACGAGCACAGAGAGCTGCTCCACCCCCTGTACTAACCCCGGGAGGGGTCCAGCCAGTTCCACGGGTGGCGTGGGACGCAGCTGGTAGGAGAAGTCCCCGGGAGGCAGTGACTGGTCTTGGAGCAGAAAGAGCAGCGTCCGAGCCGGGGAACCGTCCCACAGGGATTTGGACTGGACGCAGGTACGGCATAAACACAGAGAGTTGCTCCACCCCCCGAACTAACCCCGGGAAAGGGACCAGCAGGGTCACGCGGGCGGCGTGGGACTCAGCCGGTAGGAGAAGTCCCCGGGAGGCAGCGACTGGTTTTGGAGCGGGGAGAACAGCGTCCCAGCCGGGACACTCGGTCACGGCACAAGCACGGGGAGCTGCTCCACCCATCTGAACTAACCCCGGGAGGAGGCCCAACTGGTTCTCTAGGGCGGCACGGCCACGCGGCTGGAAGGACGAGAAGTCCCCGGGAGGCAGCGACTGATTTTGGAGTCGAGAGTGCACCGTCACAGTAGGGGAGCCTTGACGCTGGGCGTGGGGCTGGAAGCGGAGGATCTGACCTTGACTCCAGCGGGCCAGACCCCCCGGGGGCAATCTCCACACAGCCAGCACACATAGGCGACGCGCCCGCGGGAATCTCAGATATAATAGTCATTCCAAGCAAGACAAGCAACTCTGGCTATATTCTGAGGTGCTACTCTCCTATCTCTCTGTTCCCTCCCCCACCCTCCCCAGGCGGCTTCATTAACATCTGAATAGCCTGAGCCAGAGGGAGAACTCTGATAGGGATCTGACTGCATTTTTTTTTAGCGGATTTTCTGGAAAAACTAGTTTCCCAGTGATGGCTCGAAGACAACAATCCATATCAAACCACTTAAAGAAGCAGCCCATGACAGCTTCTCCAACCCTCCAAACAAAAGAATCAAAATCTTTCCCAAATGAAGATACAATCTTGGAATTATCAGATACAGAATATAAAAAACTAATTTACTGAATGCTTAATGATATCACAAATGAAATTAGGATAACTGCAGAAAAAGCCAAGGAACACATGGATAAAACTGTTGAAGAACTCAAAAGATTATTCAAGAACATACTGGAAAAATTAATAAGTTGCAAGAATACATAGACAGACAACATGTAGAAATCCAAAAGATTAACAATAAAATAACAGAATTAGACAACGCACTAGGAAGTCAGAGGAGCAGACTCGAGCAATTAGAATGCAGACTGGGACATCTGGAGGACCAGGGAATCAACACCATCATAGCTGAAAAAAAATCAGATAAAAGAATTAAAAAAAATGAAGAAACCCTAAGAATCATGTGGGACTCTATCAAGAAGGATAACCTGCGGGTGACTGGAGTCCCAGAACAGGGAGGGGGGACAGAAAACACAGAGAAAATAGTTGAAGAACTCCTGACACAAAACTTCGCTGACATCATGAAAGACGAAAGGATATCTATCCAAGATGCTCATCGAACCCCATTTAAGATTGATCCAAAAAGAAAAACACCAAGACATATTATCATCAAACTCACCAAAACCAAAGATAAACAGAAAATTTTAAAAGCAGCCAGGGAGAAAACAAAGGTTTTCTTCAAGGGAGAATCAATAAGAATAAGTTCAGACTACTCAGCAGAAACCATGCAGGCAAGAAGGGAATGGGACCACATATACAGAACACCGAAGGAGAAAAACTGCCAGCCAAGGATCATATATCCAGCAAAACTCTCTCTGAAATATGAAGGCGAAATTAAGATATTTACAGACAAACACAAGTTTAGAGAATGTGCAAAAACCAAACCAAAGCTACAAGAAATACTAAAGGATATTGTTTGGTCAGAGAACCAATAATATCAGATATCAGCACAACACAAGGTCACAAAACAGAACGTCCTGATATCAACTCAAATAGGGAAATCACAAAAACAAACAAATTAAGATTAATAAAAAAAAAAATACACATAACAGGGAATCATGGAAGTCAATAGGTAAAAGATCACAATAATCAAAAAGAGGGACTAAATACAGGAGGCATTGAACTGCCATATGGAGAGTGATACAAGGCGATATAGAACAATACAAGTTAGGTTTTTACTTAGAAAAATAGGGGTAAATAATAAGGAAATCACAAAAAGGTATAACAACTCTATAACTCAAGATAAAAACCAAGAAAAACGTAACGACTCAACTAACATAATGTCAAGCACTGTGAAAATGAGGATCTCACAATTTACTAAGAAAAACGCCTCAGCACAAAAAAGTATGTGGAAAAATGAAATTGTCAACAACACACATAAAAAGGCATCAAAATGACAGCACTAAAAACTTATTTATCTATAGTTACCCTGAATGTAAATGGACTAAATGCACCAATAAAGAGACAGAGAGTCACAGACTGGATAAAGAAACACGATCCATCTATATGCTGCCTACAAGAGACACACCTTAGACTTAGAGACACAAACAACCTAAAACTCAAAGGATGGAAAAAAGTATATCAAGCAAACAATAAGCAAAAAAGAAGAGAAGTAGCAATATTAATTTCGGACAAAATAGACTTTAGACTTAAATCCACCACAAAGGATAAAGAAGGACACTATATAATGATAAAAGGGACAATTGATCAGGAAGACATAACCATATTAAATATTTATGCACCCAATGACAGGGCTGCAAGATACATAAATCAAATTTTAACAGAATTGAAAAGCGAGATAGATACCTCCACAATTATAGTAGGAGACTTCAACACACCACTTTCGGAGAAGGACAGGACATCCAGTAAGAAGCTCAACAGAGACACGGAAGACCTAATTACAACAATCAACCAACTTGACCTCATTGACTTATACAGAACTCTCCACCCAACTGCTGCAAAGTATACTTTTTTTTCTAGCGCACATGGAACATTCTCTAGAATAGACCACATATTAGGTCATAAAACAAATCTTTGCAGAATCCAAAACATCGAAATATTACAAAGCATCTTCTCAGACCACAAGGCAATAAAACTAGAGATCAATAACAGAAAAACTAGGGAAAAGAAATCAAATACTTGGAAAATGAACAATACCCTCCTGAAAAAAGACTGGGTTATAGAAGACATCAAGGAGGGAATAAGGAAATTCATAGAAAGCAACGAGAATGAAAATACTTCCTATCAAAACCTCTGGGACACAGCAAAAGCAGTGCTCAGAGGCCAATTTATATCAATAAATGCACACATACAAAAAGAAGAGAGAGCCAAAATCAGAGAACTGTCCCTACAATTTGAACAAATAGAAAGTGAGCAACAAAAGAATCCATCAGGCACCAGAAGAAAACAAATAATAAAAATTAGAGCTGAACTAAATGAATTAGAGAACAGAAAAACAATTGAAAGAATTAACAAAGCCAAAAGCTGGTTCTCTGAAAAAATTAACAAAATTGATAAACCATTGGCTAGACTGACTAAAGAAATACAGGAAAGGAAACAAATAACACGAATAAGAAATGAGAAGGACCACATCACAACAGAACCAAATGAAATTAAAAGAATCATTTCAGATTATTATGAAAAATTGTACTCTAACAAATTTGAAAACCTAGAAGAAATGGATGAATTCCTGGAAAAACACTACCTACCTAAACTAACATATTCAGAAGTAGAACAACTAAATAGACCCATAACAAAAAAAGAGATTGAAACGGTAATCAAAAAACTCCCAACAAAAAAAAGCCCTGGCCTGGACGGCTTCACTGCAGAGTTCTACCAAACTTTCAGAGAAGAGTTAACACCACTACTACTAAAGGTATTCCAAAGCATAGAAAATGACGGACTACTACCCAACTCATTCTATGAAGCCACCATCTCCCTGATACCAAAACCAGGTAAAGACTTTACAAAAAAAGAAAATTATAGACCTATATCCCTCATGAACATTGATGCAAAAATCCTCAACAAAATTCTAGCCAATAAAATCCAACAACACATCAAAAAAATAATTCACCCTGATCAAGTGGGATTTATACCAGGTATGCAAGGCTGGTTTAATATCAGAAAAACCATTAATGTAATCCATCACATAAATAAAACAAAAGACAAAAACCACATGATCTTATCAATTGATGCAGAAAAGGCATTTGACAAAGTCCAACACCCATTCATGATAAAAACTCTTACCAAAATAGGAATTGAAGGAAAATTCCTCAACATAATAAAGGGCATCTATGCAAAGCCAACAGCCAATATCACTCTAAATGGAGAGAACCTGAAAGCATTTCCCTTGAGAACGGGAACCAGACAAGGATGCCCTTTATCACCACTCTTATTCAACATCGTGTTGGAAGTCTTAGCCAGGGCAATTAGGCTAGACAAAGAAATAAAAGGTATCCGGATTGGCAAGGAAGAAGTAAAGTTATCACTATTTGCAGATGACATGATTATATACACAGAAAACCCTAAGGAATCCTCCAGAAAACTATTGAAACTAATAGAAGAGTTTGGCAGAGTCTCAGGTTATAAAATAAACATACAAAAATCACTTGGATTCCTCTACAGCAAGAAAAAGAACACCGAAGAGGAAATAACCAAATCAATACCATTCACAGTAGCCCCCAAGAAGATAAGATACTTAGGAATAAATCTTACCAAGGATGTAAAAGACCTATACAAAGAAAACTACAAAGCTCTACTACAAGAAATTCAAAAGGACATGCTTAAGTGGAAAAACATACCCTGCTCATGGATAGGAAGACTTAACATAGTAAAAATGTCTATTCTACCAAAAGCCATCTATACATTTAACGCACTTCCGATCCAAATTCCAATGTCATATTTTAAGGGGATAGAGAAACAACTCATCAATTTCATATGGAAGGGACAGAAGCCCCGGATAAGCAAAGCACTACTGAAAAAGAAGAAGAAAGTGGGAGGTCTCACCTTACCTGACTTCAGAACCTATTATACAGCCACAGTAGTCAAAACAGCCTGGTATTGGTACAACAACAGACACATAGACCAATGGAACAGAATGGAGAACCCAGACATAGATCCATCCACGTATGAGCAGCTGATATTTGACAAAGGACCAGTGTCAATTAACTGGGGAAAAGATAGCCTTTTTAACAAATGGCGCTGGCATAACTGGATATCCATTTGCAAAAAAATGAACCAGGACCCATACCTCACACCATGCACAAAAACTAACTCCAAGTGGATCAAAGACCTAAACATAAAGACTAAAACGATAAAGATCATGGAAGAAAAAATTGGGACAACCCTAGGAGCCCTAATACAAGGTATAAACAGAATACAAAACATTACCAAAAATGATGAAGAGAAACCCGATAACTGGGAGCTCCTAAAAATCAAACACCTATGCTCATCTAAAGACTTCTCCAAAAGAGTAAAAAGACCACCTACAGATTGGGAAAGAATTTTCAGCTATGACATCTCCGACCAGCGCCTAATCTCTAAAATCTACATGATTCTGTCAAAACTCAACCACAAAAAGACAAACAACCCAATCAAGAAGTGGGCAAAGGGTATGAACACACATTTCACTAAAGAAGATATTCAGGCAGCCAACAGATACATGAGAAAATGCTCTCGATCATTAGCCATTAGAGAAATGCAAATTAAAACTACGATGAGATTCCATCTCACACCAGCAAGGCTGGCATTAATCCAAAAAACACAAAATAATAAATGGAGAGGCTGCGGAGAGATTGGAACTCTCATACACTGCTGGTGGGAATGTAAAATGGTACAACCACTTTGGAAATCTATCTGGCGTTATCTTAAACAGTTAAAAATAGAACTACCATACAACCGAGAAATCCCACTCCTAGGAATATACCCTAGAGATACAAGAGCCTTCATACAAGCAGATATATGCACACCCATGTTTATTGCAGCTCTCTTTACAATAGCAAAAAGTTGGAAGCAACCAAGGTGTCCATCAACGGATGAATGGGTAAATAAATTGTGGTATATTCACACAATGGAATACTACGAATCGATAAAGAACAGTGACGAATCTCTGAAACATTTCATAACATGGAGGAACCTGGAAGGCATTATGCTGAGCGAAATTAGTCAGAGGCAAAAGGACAAATATTGTATAAGACCACTATTATAAGATCTTGAGAAATAGTAAAAACTGAGAAGAACACATACTTTTGTGGTTACGAAGGGGGGAGAGAGGGAGGGAGGGAGAGGGATTTTTATTGATTAATCAGTAGATAAGAACTGCTTTGGGTGAAGGGAAAGACAACACTCAATACATGGAAGGTCAGCTCAATTGGACTGGACCAAAAGCAAAGAAGTTTCCGGGATAAAATGAATGCTTCAAAGGTCAGCGGAGCAAGGGCGGGGGTCTGGGGAACATGGTTTGCAGGGACTTCTAAGTCAATTGGCAAAATAATTCTATTATGAAATCATTCTGCATCCCACTTTGAAATGTGGCGTCTGGGGTCTTAAATGCTAACAAGCGGCCATCTAAGATGCAGCAATTGGTCTCAACCCACCTGGAGCAAAGGAAAATGAAGAACACCAAGGCCACACGACAACTAGGAGCCCAAGAGACACAAAGGGCCACATGAACCAGAGACCTACATCATCCTGAGACCAGAAGAACTAGTTGGTGCCCGGCCACAATCGATGACTGCCCTGACACGGAGCACAGCAGAGGACCCCTGAGGGAGCAGGAGATCAGTGGGATACAGACCCCAAATTCTCATAAAAAGACCAAACTTAATGGTCTGACTGAGACTGGAGGAATCGCGGCGGCCATGCTCCCCAGACCTTCTGTTGACACAGGACAGGAACCATCCCCGAAGACAACTCATCAGAAATGAAAGGGACTGGTCAGCGGGTGGGAGAGAGACGCTGATGAAGAGTGAGCTAATTATATCAGGTGGACACTTGAGATTGTGTTGGCAACTCTTGTCTGGAGGGGGGATGGGAGGATAGAGAGAGAGGGATGCAGGCAAAATTGTCAAGAAAGGAGAGACTGAAAGGGCTGACTCAAGAGGGGGAGAACAAGTGGGAGTAGGGAGTGAGATGTATGTAAACTTATATGTGACAGACTGATTGGATCTTTAAACGTTCACTTGAAGCTTAAGAAAAGTTATTAAAAAAAAAAAAAAAGCAGATTTGGGTTCGGTGGGTGGGGGTAAGTGCAGAGATTCTCCATTTAGAATGCGGATGCTGATGGTAGTGCTCTGTGGGGCCCAGAGAATGCTTGCCTCCCACTAACGTTGGGCACTGGGCTACCACGGTGAAATTCAGCCATCAGAGCTCAGTACTTCCTGTGCACACAGTGCCCACAGACAGAGTTGTTTGGACCCACCACGATGCTCCCTACCGAAATGGGCATAGACTTAAGCTTGTCTTTCCTAAAGAATGTAAGTCAGCCGGTGAACCCTGTACCCTTGAGTTGATTCTGACTAATGGGAACCCCATGCATTACAGAGTAGAAATGTGCCCCATAGACTTCTGTTGGTTGTAATCCTTACAGGAGCAAATCACCAGGCCTTTCTTCTGTGCCCCCATTGGTGTGTTCCACACACCAACCTTTCTGTTTGTAGTCAAGTTCAAAGAGTGAAATTACTGAACTGTGGGTACATACACACACACACACACGGGAGCACACCTGTAAATGAGAGAATATCAGAAGGGCAGAACATTTCATTCAGGTTATGCAAGAACAGAAACAGAAGTGTTTTTGGAGCAACACAATCTGAATCCTATCAGACCTTATTGGCTCTAAGCAGGCTGTAGAGGGCTGAGCAGGGATCCTGAGTTCCGTGGAATTTATCTGGTGTTCAAAAGAATCAAAACTCACTGGAAATTGAACAAAAGGTTTATTCTGAGCAGATATTTTATATGCATGTAGGAAGGCCATTTGGATACCAGGAAAAGCCAATGGCTCCCAGAAGCTAGGGTCAATGGGACTTATAAAGAGTAGAAGAGGGAGAAATATAGAAGACCCACTATTGGCTCATTCTAACCTGATTGCCTGAACCCTGCTACAAAAGCGGGCAGCATCTGACCTCCTCAAACTTCACAAGGGGGAAGGAGAATCAAGGCCAACAGCCCAAGTTTGATTCCTGTGAGGCGCAGGTCAGCCATGCCTCCTCTCTGCCATCTTTACCAATTCTGACACCAACCGTCCCTCCCTCAGCACTCTCTACTTCTCTGCTGAGTTCGAGAATTCATTGCAGTGGCCACACACAACTCACAGGCAATACTCACAATTATCGGGTTTTTAGGGAAGGAACAGTTTACAATTCAGGCTCAAGATCATTCAAGGATACAGTTCTTCCATCAGGAGAGCCACTTCCCAGCTGTGCTTGCAGGCACGCCTCTCCCTGGCCCTAGGCTCCCGCCCAAAGGCACTCAGCTTTCTTCTTCCATGGGCCAGGAAGCCCACCTCGCTGTCTCCTGCTGTTGGCTCTCTCTCCTGCTGTTGTTTCTCTGCCACCGCTTCTCGCCATCTTCAGGGTTACAGCTCACTGTCTCTCTCCTGGGTCCAGGAGCTCCTCAGTACAGGGATCCCGCATCCAAAGCATGAGCTACGCTCCTGACTGTTCTTCCTTGATGATGAGGGGGCTGCTCTTTCCCACCTCTGCAGTGGCTGATTTCAAGCCCAGTAGGATGACAAAACTGACCAGACCCCTTGCTAGGCTATAATTGCCTTATCTGCTGGTTCCTCCCCAATCACCTTGGTGGGAGTGACAAGAGCATAGCCAGAAAGGCCACCTTAAGTAATTCATTGCACAGCACATACCTTCCCCTCTTTGTTGAGATCAACCAATATCAGGTGACTTCTGACCTGGTTGCTACTGATTTGGCTGTCCACCCACCTACAGCCAGGAGAGTTTTGTGAGATTTCAATTATGAGGTAAATGTGGGTTGACTATTCCTTTCTAGCAGGATAAGACAAATTTTCATCACTATTCAGCACTTTCTGGCAGACTTTCCAAGTTTGCTTTAGGTTCTTCGTTATGGTTAATATTTGGTTTCATGGATAAGACAAGCCTTAAAATCAAAGTTAACATATCTGTTATGACGTTCCCTATTCAACATGGTAAACATTACTGGTATTTCATCATATTATTGACATAAACTTGGACAGACAGATTGGTGATTTCTGGGCATGTGTGTATCCGTGTGTGTGCGTGCAGGCACAGTTATTTAGACATTATACAGTCCTTGCTTGCTGTAAGTGAAGAAGACTAGAAGCACTTACTGATGAAGATCAAAGACTACAGCCTTCAGTATGGATTGGACCTCAACATAAAGAAAACAAAAATCCTCACAACTGGACCAATAAGCAACATCATGATAATGGGAGAAAAGACTGAGCTCTTCAAGGATTTCATCTTAATTGGATCCCCAATCAAGGCCCCTGGAAGTGTAACCGGAGAATAGCCTTGGTTCTTGTCTTCAGTGTAGGAAAGAATTCAAACACGGAGACAAATAGTGTCAAGGGAGCAGAGGTTTATTATCTAACAGAGGGTCAGCAACAAAAGTACACTTGACTAGGGAGCGTCCAGCGGGCTACTCAGATATAGAGAGAATCTTAGAGCCCCGAAAGTTGTTTTCTAAGGGTTTTATACCCTCCTTGTCTCTTGTCTGTCCCTGTTAATGTTTAACAGCCAAGACAGGGACCCTATAAAGACTATTTCCTTAGCTTAAGGTTTAAGTACCAAGTCAGTGACCTTATCAAGTCAGGGACTTTATCAAATTAGGGACCCCTATTTTTTTTTATAGGGATCCTTTCCTTGGCTTAAAGTTTAACTACCTAGGGACCCTTTTATGGAGAAATGACACCATCCCTTCTCTCTTCTTCTCCTCCAGTGTAAGCTCTCCCCCTCCCCCTTACAGAAGCAGCAGTCAAGAAGTCAAAAGACCTATTGCATTGGGTAAATCTGGAAAAGACCTCTTTAAAGTATTGAAAAGCAAAGAGGTCACCTGGAGGACTAAGGTGTGCCTGACTCAAGCCATTCTGTTTCAATCACCTCATATGCATGTGAAAGCTGGGCAATGAATAAGGAAGAGCAAAGAAGAATGCAGGCCTTTGAAACCTGATGTTGGAGAAGAATATTGACTATACCATGAACTGCCAAAAGAAGGAACCAGTCTGTCTTGGAGGAAGTACAATCAGAATGCTCCTTAGAAGCAAGGATGGCAAGACTACCTCTCACAGACTTTGAATATGTCCTCAGGAGGGATCAGCCCCTGGACAAGGACATCCTGCTTGGTAAAGTACAGGATCAGCGAGAAAAAGAGGAAGACCCTCAAGGAGATGCATTGACACAGTGGCTGCAACAATGGGCTCAACACAGACCAGGCAGTGTTTTGTTCCCTTGTGCTTGGGTCACTATGAGTTGGAACCGGCTCGACAGCACCTAACAACAATGACAACAACAGCCCTTCAAAGTGTCCATTATAACCCTCGTAAGTGGGCTCTGCGCCTGGGTGTGCATGTGTGCATGTGTCTACCAAAGAGATTCATTGTTTTACAATTTGATCTTCGATTTATTTAACTTACAAGTTCAAATGCCTTAAACTTTTTAGGTTCAGGCTACAAGGCTTATTATCCTATTTGAAGTCTAGCAAATCATAGCAACCACTTTTAAGGGGCTTGTGGAAAGTACTTGACCCCCTTTGTAAATCAAGTTGATGAAACACTGCCATCCATTTTAAAGTCCATGTCAATCTCTTGGAGTGCTACACTCACTTCTCATTTTAGTGTCTTCAATAATCCCGATTTACAAACACCTTCCTGGTGTCTCAGGAAAAGACAACTTTCAGTACACTCAGTGAAAACCAAATCGAACCAAACCCGTTGCCATCTCTGAGTTGATTCTGACTCTAAGCCACCCTTGATTTAGGAAATAATATTGGAATCATTATTCCCTGTCCTTGAGCATAGACATTGTGACCCAGCTGGAGCTGAACTCACATCAACTGGGCCCTGAGGTATAAGGAGAATCACTAAGATAATCTTGGAGGCTATCTTTTAGGGAACTTTTCACAGAAACTAGCCAAACAGAACACAGGAGACTTTCCACTCTTATCTTTTTCTGTTAGCATTTAGTGCATAGAAACTTTCTTGGACCAGTGAACACCCTCCTGACTGTGCTCACTGAAACCTGTACCAAATATTGTTAACAAAGACAATTCAAAACATAGGATTGAGACAGATAGGGTTAACTGTGCTGGCAGAACAAAAGAGCTTTTAAGATTCCCTTCTAGACTTCTATGTCAATTGGCAAAATAATTCTATTATGAAAACATTCTGCATCCCACTTTGAAATGTGGCATCCGAGGTCTTAAAGGCTAACAAGCGGCCATCTGAGATGCATCAATTGGTCTCAACCCACCTGGAGCAAAGGAGAATGAAGAACACCAAGGTCACACGACAACTAGGAGCCCAAGAGACACAAAGGGCCACAGGAACCAGAGACCTACATCATCCTGAGACCAGAAGAACTAGTTGGTGCCCGGCCACAATCGATGACTGCCCTGACAGGGAGCACAACAGAGAACTCCTGAGAGACCAGGAGATCAGTGGGATGCAGACCCCAAATTCTCATAAAAAGACCAGACTTAATGGTCTGACTGAGACTAGAGGAATCCCGGAGGCAATTCTCCCCAGACCTTCTGATGGCACAGGACAGGAACCACCCCCGAAGACATATCATCAGGCATGAAAAGGACTGGTCAGCTGAGGGGAGAGAGATGCTGATGAAGAGTGAGCTAATTAAATCAGGTGGACACTGGAGAGTGTGTTGGCAACCCTTGACTGAAGGGGGGATGGGAAGATAGAGAGAGAGGGAAGCTGGCAAAATTGGCATGAAACGAGAGACTGGAAGGGCTGACTCAATAGGGGGAGAGCAAGTGGGAGAAGGGAGTAAGATGTATGTAAACTTACATGTGACAGACTGATTGGAATAGTAAATGTTCACTTGAAGCTTAATAAAAATTAATTAAAAAAAAAAAGAAAGAAAACTACAAAGCTCTACTACAAGAAATTCAAAAGGACATACTTAAGTGGAAAACCATACCCTGCTCATGGATAGGAAGACTTAACATAGTAAAAATGTCTATTCTACCAAAAGCCATCTATACATACAATGCACTTCCGATCCAAATTCCAATCTCATTTTTTAAGGTGATAGAGCAACAAATCACCAACTTCATATGGAAGGGAAAGAAGCCTCGGATAAGCAAAGCATTACTGAAAAAGAAGAAGAAAGTGGGAGGCCTCACTCTACCTAATTTCAGAACCTATTATACAGCCACAGTAGTCAAAACAGCCTGGTATTGGTACAACAACAGGCACATAGACCAGTGGAACAGAATTGAGAACCCAGATATAAATCCATCCACATATGAGCAGCTGATATTTGACAAAGGCCCAGTGTCAGTTAATTGGGGAAAGGATAGTCTTTTTAACAAATGGTGCTGGCATAACTGGATATCCATTTGCAAAAAAATGAAACAGGACCCATATCTCACACCATGCACAAAAACTAACTCCAAGTAGTTCAAAGACCTAAACATAAAGACTAAAACGATAAAGATCATGGAAGAAAAAATAGGGACAACCTTAGGAGCCCTAATACAAGGCATAAACAGAATACAAAACATTACCAAAAGTGACAAAGAGAAACCAGATAACTGGGAACTCCTAAAAATCTGGGAGCTCCTAAAAATCAAACATCTATGCTCATCTAAAGACTTCACCAAAAGAGTAAAAAGACCACCTACAGACTGGGAAAGAATATTCAGCTACGACATCTCCGACCAGCGCCTGATCTCTAAAATCTATAGGATTCTGTCAAAACTCAACCACAAAAAGACAAACAACCCAATCAAGAAGTGGGCAAAGGATATAAACACACACTTCGCTAAAGAAGATATTCAGGCAGCTAACAGATACATGAGAAAATGCTCTCGATCATTAGCCATTAGAGAAATGCAAATTAAAACTACGATGAGATTCCATCTCACTCCAACAAGGCTGGCAATAATCCAAAAAACACCAAATAATAAATGTTGGAGAGGCTGCAGAGAGATTGGAACTCTTATACACTGCTGGTGGGAATGTAAAATGGTACAACCACTTTGGAAATCTATCTGGCGTTATCTTAGACAGTTAGAAATAGAACTACCACACAACCCAGAAATCCCACCCTGGGAATATACCCTAGAGACACAAGAGCCTTCACACAAACAGATATATGCACACCCATGTTTATTGCAGCTCTGTTTACAATAGCAAAAAGCTGGAAGCAACCAAGGTGTCCATCAACGGATGAATGGGTAAATAAATTGTGGTATATTCACACGATGGAATACTATGCATCGATAAAGAACAGTGACGAATCTCTGAAACATTTCATAACATGGAGGAACCTGGAAGGCATTATGCTGAGCGAAATCAGTCAGAGGCAAAAGGACAAATATTGTATAAGACCACTATTATAAGATCTTGAGAAATAGTATAAACTGAGAAGAACACATACTTTTGTGGTTACGAGGGGGGGAGGGAAGAAGGGAGGGAGGGAGAGGTTTTTTTTACTGATTAATTAGCAGATAAGAACTGCTTTAGGTGAAGGGAAGGACAACACTCAATACATGGAAGGTCAGCTCAATTGGACTGGACCAAAAGCAAAGAAGTTTCCGGGATAAAATGAAGGCTTCAAAGGTCAGCGGAGCAAGGGCGGGGTTTGGGAACCATGGTTTAAGGGGAATTCTAAGTCAATGGGCAAAATAATTCTATTATGAAAACATTCTGCATCCCACTTTGAAATGTGGCGTCTGGGGTCTTAAAGGCTAACAAGCGGCCATCTAAGATGCATCAATTGGTCTCAACCCACCTGGAGCAAAGGAGAATGAAGAACACCAAGGTCACACGACAACTAGGAGCCCAAGAGACAGAAAGGGCCACATGAACCAGAGACCTACATCATCCTGAGACCAGAAGAACTAGTTGGTGCCCGGCCACAATCGATGACTGCCCTGACAGGGAGCACAACAGAGAACTCCTGAGAGACCAGGAGATCAGTGGGATGCAGACCCCAAATTCTCATAAAAAGACCAGACTTAATAGTCTGACTGAGACTAGAGGAATCCCGGCGGTCATGGTCCCCAAACCTTCTGTTGGCACAGGACAGGAACCATCCCCGAAGACAACTCATCAGACATGGAAGGACTGGACACTGGGTAGCAGAGAGATGCTGATGAAGAGTGAGCTAATTATATCAGGTGGACACTTGAGACTGTTGGCATCTCCTGTCTGGAGGGAGGATGAGAGGATAGAGAGAGCTGGAAGCTGGCCAAATTGTCACGAAAGGAGAGACTGGAAGGGCTGACTCATTAGGGGGAGAGCAAGTGGGAGTACGGAGTAAAAGGTATATAAACTTATATATGAGAGATTGACTTGATTTGTAAACGTTCACTTGAAGCTCAATAAAAGTTAATAAAAAAAAAATACAGGTAAGCATCTTGGCACCATGATCTAAGCATCCTATGGAACTCTCTGTAATCAGGGACTATACCATGAATAACTAGTAACCCACCAGGCTGTGATTATTACAATCTTCACTGATTTCCTGTCATTGCCCGCCCTAGGGTTTGGTACCTCTTTTTACCCCATGAGAATATTTGGATAACGAAACTGCCCCAGGACTACCTGGCTCAATTTTCACTGGGCTACAGAGTTCCCCAACTGCAGCAGCTTGAAAAACTTAATAAGCCTTTCTGTTTTAACTTGAAACAGTGTTCAAGGTTTTCTCTACAACACCAGCTGATTGATAACTCTGTTAAATCTAAGAAATGAAACTTACAAATAGACTGAAACGTAAGTTCTCTTAAAATGTTCCAATGCTGTAAACTAAATCAGTTTTCCCCCAAAATCACAAGCTTACATTCATTACTCAATCATACATTTCACAGTGATTTCCAAAGCTATTGATCTTAGAAGCCAAATCCTGTCTGACATTGCCCATGTATAAAATACCAGATATGCACGCACTCCTCCTTCACCCAAAATAGGAATGCTTCCATTTTGGTTTTCCGCAAGGCTTCCGATCTTTTGCCAAACCCTCCTGGAGCTGAAAGCTGCATCCCTATAATAGATAGCAGTCACCCTCCGGGCAACCAAGCTGCTTTCTTAGTTGGTGCTGTTACGTGCTGTCAGTCGGTTCAGACTCATAGCGGCCCTATGTACAAGAGCATGGAGCACTGCCCAGTCCTGTGCCATGCTCCCAACCCTGGTTATGCTTGAGCCCATTGTTGCAGCCACTGTGTCACTCCATCTTGTTAAGGGTCTTCCTCTTTTTCGCTGACCCTCTACCTTACCAAGCATGCTGTCTGTCATGGATTGAATTGTGTCCCCTCAAAAATATGTGCCAACATGGTTAGGGCATGATTCCCAGTATTGTGCGGTTGTCCTCCATTTTGTGATTGTCATTTTATGTTAAGACGATTAGGGTGGGATTGTGACACCCTTATTCAGGTCACCTCCCTGGCCCAGCATAAAGGGAGTTTCCCTGGACTGTGGCCTGCACCACCTTGGGTCTTCCAAGAGAGAAAAGGAAAGGGAGGCAAGCAGAGAGTTGAGGAGCTCATACCACCAAGAAAGCAGTGGCAGGAGCAAAGCGCATCCTTTGGATGTGGGGTTACTGTGCAAAAAAGCTCATAGTCTAGGGGAAGATTGTGGTCCAGAAAGACCTGCCTCCAAAGCCGACAGAGAGAGAAAGGCTTCCCTTAGAGCTGACGCCCTGAATTTGAACTCTTAGCCAAATTTACGATGAGAAAATAAACATCACTGTGTTAAAGCCATCCACTTGTGGTATTTCTGTTATAGCAGCACTGGATGACTAAAACAGTGTCCTTCTCCAGGGACTGGTCCCTCCCGACCACATGCCCAAGGTACGTGGGCCATCCTCCCTTTCAAGGTCCATTCTAGCTGAACTTCTCCCAAGACAGATTTGTCCATTCTTCTGGAGGTCCAGTAAGTTATATTGATAAATTACGATATCTTAGAACTGCTAAAATGTACTGTGTCCCTAGCGACATGGGTAGATCTCACGATTATAGTCTTAAGTGACTAAAGAACATGCGCTTGTGATTAGATTGAAAAACAGAACAATTCTAAGTTGATGAACACTACATCCTTTTGCAATAACAGGATGCGATCAAGAATAGGAAGAATGACACCAACTTCAGATCCGAGGTGACCGTGGGGATAAAAGGACAGCGATTAATTGCAGAGTGGGTACTTCAACTTTCCCAGCAAACTAGTATTTCAGAAATACAACTGAAGGGAAGAGGGCAAAAATTCAACCTCTATCAAGATCGGGCAGTGATTAATTGGGTGGCTGATTTACTTTTTGTCAGTAGAGTTCCTATATGTGAAATCATTTACAATGTAAAGACAGGTAAAACACCTAAAAGACAAATTTGTATCTGTCCAACCAGTTATAATGTACCTACAGGATAGGACACCATGCCCCGTTAAAACTCATAATCACATCAACCAATGTTACAAAACTATTTGTGTATTAACTGCTCAAGGAGAAACTAATTTCCTTTGTAGACATTCACCTAAATTTTAATAAGACAAATAAATAAGTAAATTATTACAGCCAAGAAAAATTTAATATCAAAGAATATCTGGGGATATGGGGAAGACGCTCAAGATAGGTTTGATGTGAAAGGGAAGATGAGAAAACAGTTTACACTGGGGACCTGCATCCTTTAAAATGTGTAGATTCCTCTTTCCCACAGGTGTCGTCTAGAAAAGTGAGGTTACTACCAACTTGGTAACCTTCGCTGCCTCTGAGTGTTGTGACTACAGACAACTTGTGTTTTCTTCTCTATACCAAATTTTGTGATGAATATATAATCATTTTTATCAGAAAAATCATGTCATGGACAGTATGTTTGTGCAAGTCATATCAAAATAAAGCGAGTAGTCAATTGTGGTGGTGTGCCACTTGAGCGAGTCCAACTCACAGCGACCCAATGGGACAGAGTAGAACTGCCCCACAGGGCTGTAAACTTTCCAGGGGCAGATCACCAGGTTTTCTCTGCTGAGGAGCAGCTGGTGTTTTGGAACCGCCCATTAACCATTGCACCACCAGGGCAATTGGAACAGAAAAGAACAGCGTTCATCTCCATTCATGAAGCCCTCTCCTATTTCCCCACGAGTTGGTAGCATATTTCCTAAAACAACACTGGTCAATGGTTTTTGCTAAGACACCTCCTTATGCTGCCCTCTTGTGAACAAATACAAGAATGCCTCGGATTGGGGAAAGTCGATCCTAAAATCCAGGTGTGTATTCTACACATGGATAATTAAAGATAGGGGCTCAATGGTGAAGTACTTGGCTGGTAATCTAAAGGTGGAGGTTCAAAGCCACCCAGCAGCTTCACTGGAAAAAGACTTGACTATCTGCTTCCGTAAAGATTATAGCCTATACAACCGATGACTGCCCTGACAGGGAACACAACACAGAACCCCTGAGGGAGCAGGAGAGCAGTGGGATACAGACCCCAAATTCTCATAAAAAGACCAGACTTAATGGTCTGACTGAGACTGGAAAGACCCCGGTGGTCATGGCCCCCAGACCTTCTGTTGGCCCAGGACAGGAACCATTCCTGAAGCCATCTCTTCAGACATAGATTGGACGGGACAATGGGGTTGGAGAGGGATGCTGGTGAGGAGTGAGCTTCTTGGATCAGGTGGGGACACTTGAGACTATGTTAGCATCTCCTGCCTGGAGGGGAGATGAGAGGGTGGAGGGGGTTAGAAGCTGATGAAATGGATAGGAAAAGAGAGAGAGGCAGGAGAGAGCTGGAGAGTAATTGGGAGTGTGTAGCAAGGTGAATATGGGTATTTGTGTGAGAGACTGATTTGATTTCTAAACTTTCACTTAAAGCACAATAAAAATTATTAAAAAAAAAAAAAAAAGATTATAGCCTGAAAAACCAGAGCATGTCTACTCCATCACATGAATTACTAAGAGTTCAAATTGACCCGATGGCACCCAGCAACAACAGAGACAATTCATCCATGTAACTGAATTTGAAATTGTCAACTTTTTACTGAGAAAAAAAAAAAAATGCCACCCTGTTCCCTGTCAAACATTAAACTCAAGCAAGAGCTCATGGAGGCCCCAGTGATTGCTATGACCTGCACTCTTGTCTGCACCCATGTCTTTTTTGATTTTTCCTAGAACGTTTCTCGGCACATGCACAGCAACAATAAATATGCACAGCAAAAATCAAGAAGGAATATTTCATTGACCTGCTCCAGAAAAGTGATGGAACTAAAATTAACTCGAGCTGAAGTAAATAATCAAGGATAAAATTATGATACAAAAACCTCTAGACCAATGCTTCTTCAATCGCTATGACTCGGAATCGACTTGACAGCACTGGGTGGGTGAGGACTCATGGGGAGCCTGTCAAAAAGCAGACTTAGATCCAGGGGTAAGCCCAGAGACTCCCCACGTTGGATGCCGACGCTGACGTTACTGCGCCGTGGGGCCCAGGAAATGCGTGCCTCCCGCTAACGTCGGGCACAGGGCGCCACGGTGGAATTCAAAGAATCAGAGCTCAGTATCTACTGTGCACACAGTGGCCACAGACAGGAAAGTTTGGACCCGCCGTCTAAGCTCTCTACTAAATCGGCATAGATGTAAGCTTGTCTTTTATAAGGAACCTGAATCAGTTGGTTAACTCTTTTGTCAGTTGATTCTGACTCATGGAGACCCCTTGGTTTCAGAGTAGAACTGTGTTCTCTAGGGTTTTGCTGGGGGTGAACTTTACAGAAGCAGATTGCCAGGCCTTTCTTCTGTGCCACCACTGGTGGGTTCCAACCAACAATTTTTTGGTCAGTAATCAAGATGAAAATGTGAAATCACAATCAAGTGCGGGGGAAAACACACACATGTGTAAATGGGAGAGAATGTGACAAGGGCCGAAAATTGGATTCAGATTACACAAGAACAGAAACACAAGCCTTAGGGAGGGACACAATCTGAATGGTATGAGAATTTCTCAGCTCTACACAGGCTATGGACGTCTGAGCAGGGTTCCTGACATGGGTGGAATTTCTCTGCTGTTCAAAAGAATCAAAACTCACCTGAATAGTGGAGTGTCTCATGCAAGAGAAGCCTCCTAGTTGCCCAGTTTCTTGTTTTGGCTTCAGATTTGGGAACAGAGAAAGCCCAGCAGCCCTGCTCTGACCTGAACTCTTTGATATGGCAAGATATGTTGTGACTCTAGTTAAGTTCAAAGCTACAGAAACTTAAGAATGTTTCCTCTATCTGATAGGACATAAGTAAGTTACCTGCTTTACTTAGAGCTATATGCTAATGAGTCTCACTTCCTTTTTCTTTTTCTTTGATTGGTCTCCCTCCCACTGCCCTCAAGTTCATTGAGACTCAAAGAGACCCTATAGGACAGAGTAGCACTGCCCCACATTTTGGTTAGCAGCCGAGCTCTTAGCCACTGTGCAACCGGGATTCCTTCAGAGAGACCTTACCACATTAAAGAAATGAAGGAAGCGCTGCAAGGGGGGATTTAGGGTGGTCCTCAGAGCAGTTTGAGACTGTTTTAGCATTCTGTCTTAACTCTGGGTGTGTGGGTATTCACAACTGGCCGCTTTTCTCTCCTCAGCCACCAGTTCTTAAGTGTTCTAGAGGATCCTCAGCACCCTGGGACGTGTCCTGGGCTGGGCAAAAGCCCAACACCACCTGTGGTAGAAGTCAGCTGCGGGGGGGCAGCCGTTTGCTCTGTTTCTGAGAACATCTCAGCACCCTACAGATATGATCGTTTTTTCTTTCATTCACTTTTCTTTTCGTTCTTTTTTGTTGTTTTTTTTTACTTTTTGCCTCTTAATAAGTTTGACAGTTGTTACCTGAAATGTTCACTTTTCCTTGATGGATTTACTAGAAAAGCCCACTGAGACTGATCTTACACTACTGTCTTTATTTTATTTTTTAATGGTTCCATAAGGGGGAGAGCTTGCACTTGGGAAAGAAAGAGAGGAAATGGATGATATAAGGGGAAGGGTGAGCTTGCACTAGAAAGAGAAAGGGGAAATGGTCCCTACAGAGGTCCCTGACTTGGCAGTAAAGGGTTAACAGGGGGAGGTAGAAGAAAAGGGTATAAAGTCCTAAGAAAATGACTGAATGGGGCACTCAGGTTCTCTCTCTCTCTCTAAGCAGCCCCCTTGACACTCCCTGGTCAAGTGTACTATCCCTACTAACCCTCTGCTAGCTAATAAACCTCGAATTGCTTGGCACTAATTGTCTCAGTGTTGGAATTCTTCCCTACAGCGAAGACAAGAACCGAGGCCGTTTTCTCCTGTAACAGTTCTACGCTGAGGCGGCCTGTGCCCTAAGGCAGATCACAGAGAGATGCAGCTTGGTGCAATTTCTGGCTGGATCTTTCTGTCAATTAAGTGCTTATTAAAATGATTTAGTACCAGGAGATGCAGCCTGATAAAGTAGCTGTTTTGCACGAGGCAGATGAGTATTTCGATTTGTTGATTTTAAATACTTAAAATTTTCTTTTTTTTTTTTAACTTTTTTATTATTAAGGGTAAAGCACCTAGAAAAATGCATACTAACGTACACGTCCATACATTAAGTGACCATATATTAAATTATTTTTATAACTTTCCTTTTATTTACTAGTTAAGCTTTGTACTGTATATACTGACGTAAGTTCCAGAAGTCTTAAAGCATTAAGTATGAAACCCAAAATTAATAGCTGTCCAATCTCAGGGTAAGGAACCGTGGTGGTGCAAAGGTTAAGCACTCAGCTGCTAACCTAATAGTCAACAGTAGGAACCTACCCCGTAGCTTCTCCTAAGAAAGACCTGGCCATCTGCTCCCATAAAGACTACACCCAGGAAAACCCTCCAGGGTAGTTCTCTGTCACATGTGGTTGCTGGGTCACAACCCACTGGGTGGCACCTAATAAGGACACTGCAATTTGAACATAAGGTTTATTCTGAGTGGTTATTTTATAGGCATAGGGGGAGGCCATTTGGATTCCAGACATAGCCAAAGGCTCCAAGGAGCTGGGTACGACGGGCCTTCTAAGGAGAAGAGGAGGGAGAAATAGAGAAGACCCACCATTGGCTCATCTTCACAGGATTGAGGGAACCCTGCCTTCCCCTCTTTACTGAGATCAGCTGATATCAGGTTACTTCTGGCCTGGCTACTAGTAAGTGGGCTCTCCACCCACCTGAGACCAACAGACTTTTTTTTTTTTAATAATTTTTATTGTGCTTTAAGTGAACGTTTACAAATCAAGTCAGTCTGTCACATAGGAGCTTATATACACCTTACTACATACTCTCATTTACTCTCCCCCTAATGGGTCGACACGCTCCCTCCTTCCAGTCTGTCCTTTCGTGACCATTTTACCAGTTTCTAACCCTCTCTACCCTCCCATCTCCCCTCCAGACAGGAGATGCCAACACAGTCTCGAGTGTCCACCTGATACAAGTAGCTCAGTCTTCATCAGCATCTCTCTCCTACCCACTATCCAGTCCCTTCCATGTCTGATGAGTTGTCTTCGGGAATGGTTCCTGTCCTGGGCCAACAGAAGGTTTGGGGATCGTGACCACCGGGATTCCTCTAGTCTCAGTCAGATCATTAAGTATGGTCTTTTTATGAGAATTTGGGGTCTGCATCCCACTGTTCTCCTGCTCCCTCAGGGGTTCTCTGTTGTGCTCCCTGTCAGGGCATTCTTCACTTGTAGCCGGGCACCATCTAGTTCTTCTGGTCTCAGGATGATGTAGACTCTGGTTCATGTGATCCAGGTGGGTTGAGACCAATTGAGGCATCTTAGATGGCCGCTTGTTAGCATTTAAGACCCCAGACACCACACTTCAAAGTGGGATGCAGAATCCAACAGACTTTTGATGAGATGGAAATTAGGAGATAATGCTTTGTGGACTTTTCTAGCAGAATGAGACAAATTTATGTTTTTTTATAGAGCAGTTTCTGGCAGGCTTTTGCAGTTGGGATCAGTTTTTCTAGTGTTGATATGTGGTTTTGTGGATAAGAAAAGCCTTAAAATCAAACCAAGATGTGTGCTATTAATTTTCTTATTCAACACGGGTAAATTATTGGTATTTGATCATATTATTAAAGGAGCCTCGGTGGCGCAGTGCTTAAAGCGATCGACTGCTAAGGGAAAGGTCCGCAGTTGGAAACCAGCAGTGTCTCCACAGGAGGAAGGTGTGGCAGTGGGCTTCTTTAGAGATTTACACTCTCAAAAATCCTATGGGGTCGCTGTCAGAATCCACTGGATGGCAGTAGGTTTTGGCTTTGATCCTAATATTGACACAGGGTTGTACAGATCAATTTGTAATGGGTGAATGTCTTTGTGTGTGTGTGTGTGTGTGTGTGTGTGTGTAAGCACACTTATGTGGACATTATACAGTCCTTCAGGAAACCCTAGTGGCATAGTGGTTAAAAGCTTCAGATGCTAACCAAAAGGTCAGCAGTTGGGATCCACCAGTCACTCCTTGGAAACCATATGGGGCAGTTCCACTCTGTCCTATAGGGTCACTGTGAGTCGAAATGGACTCGAGGGCAACGGGTTTGGTTTGGTTTTTGGTTTATACAGTCCTTCAAAATGTTGATTATACCCTTTGTGAGTGGAGTGTGTGTGTGTGTGTGTGTGTGTGGGCGCACAAGTACCTGCCAAAAAGATTTGTTGTTTTACAATTTGATAGTCAATTTATTTAACTGAAAAGCTCAAATGCCTTAACCCTTTAAGTTCAGCCTGCTGGCCTTATTACTCTATTTAAAGGCTAGTAAATAATAGCAAGCACTTTGAAGGGGCTTGTGGTGATTTGGGAATTAATATTGGAGTCATTATTCCCTGTTCTTCAGCACAGAGAATGTGACCCAGCTGGTGTTGGGCTCAGAAGGGCTCAGAAGGACACATCAACTAGGCCCTTAGATAAACAATAGATGGGACAACCTTGGAAATGATCTTTTAGGGAGGAAAAATATCTTTTAGGGAACTTTTCCCATAAAGCCAATCAAACATTCCTATCTGTTTTCTATTAGCATTTAGTGAATAGAAAATTTGTTGGACCAGTGAGGACCCTCCTGACTGTGGGTACTGAAACCTCCACCAAAGGTTGTTAAGAAAGACGATTGAAAATGTACGATCACAGTTTCTAGGCAGTCTGTGAAAAGGTGATGTTTTCCCTGGTTTTGCCCATTTTGTAACGTTAATATCTACTGACGACTCTGTAGCTGTCTTTGGACTCGGGCGGACGTGGCTGTGGCAGCGTGCTTCCCGCTTTTCCCACTGTAACTTTTCCTTGGACTCGGGCAGACATTAGCTCTGGCAGCATGTTTGTCCGCTTCTCAACTTTTGTCTTTTTGAATACGTGCCGAATAAGACTTTCTTTTTGCTTTACTAAACTTTCTGATGTTCTTCCCCTACAACATTGGAAAGTATTCGAGGCCATTTGCAAATCAAGTTAATGACACACCTTCATCCACTTTGAAGTCCAATTGAATCTCTTGATACAGGACACTCAGATCCCGCTTTAATCACTTCAATGCTCTGAATTAATACCTCCCCACATACGTAAATAACTCTTGTAAATCTAATAAATGAAATTCACCAACACAGAGAATCTTCTCTGAAAAGGTTCCAAAGCTGTATATAAAACTAGTTTTCCACAAAAATCACAGCTTACTTGCTCAATTTTACATTTTATAGTGAATTTCAAAGCTATTATTCTTAGAAGCCTAATTATTTTCAACTTTGCCCATGTGGAAAATATCAAATATGCACACATTCCTTCTTCACCCAAAACATGAATATTTCTCTTTTGGTTCTCTGTAAGGCATCTGTGGTTTTGCAAAATCCTCCTGGAGTTGAAAGATGCACCCCCATCACAGAGGACGGTTAAAATAAATGAATCAATCAATCAATCCCGTTGCAGTCCAGCCGACTCCGACTCATAGCGTCCCTACTGGTTAGATTAGAACTGCCCCATAGGGTTTCCAAGGACAGGCTGGTGAACTGGAACTGCCAACCTTTTAGTTAGCTGCAGAACTCTTCACCACTGAGCCTTAGGACTCCAGTTACCATCCTGGCAACCAAGCTGGTGAGTTTGAACCGCCCACTTAACCATTGCAGCTCCAGGGCTCCTTGAACCAAAAATACCAGAGTTTGTCTCGATTCATGAAGCATTCTCCTATTTCACCACGAGATGGCAGCACAATTTCACGCACCAGACTTTCCAGAGCTTTTTGCTAAAACATGGGCTTATGCTGCCGTCTTGTGGATAAATAGGAGAATGCGTCATGGTAAAAAAAGTCATTTCTACAATCCAGATGTTCTTACATATTGGTAATTAAAGATAGGGGCACCATGGTTAAGCACTTGGATGGTTACATTAAGGTGGAGATTCAAATCCGCCCAGCAGCTTTCCTAGGGACACAGCTGGCTATCTACTTCAGTAAAGATTAAAAAAAAAAAAAAAGATTACAGCCCAGAAAACCAGAGCAGGCCTACTCTGTCCCATGAGGTTGCTAGGAGTTCAAATTCACTTGATGACACCGAAAAATACCAACAAAAACAATTTATCAATGTAATAGAGCTTGAAAACTCAGCTTTTTTTCCCCAAAACAAATAAATGCTACCACACTCCCTGCTGAACATTAAACTCAAACAACAGCACACCAGAGCCACAGCGATTGCAGTGACCTGGGGTCGCCATGAGTGGGAATCCGCCCCATGGCAGTGGGTTTGGTTTTTTTTGGGGTGGGGGAGTACTCTTGTCTGCACCAATATGTCTCTCTCACTCTCTCTCTTCTTTTTCCAGAATGTAAATACCCTGCATATAAGTTGTGACTTAACTCACCATATGTACCGCAACCATAAAGAAGGAATATTTCATTTTCCTGCTCCAGAAAAGTGACTGCACTCAAGTTAACTGCTGCTGACGTAAAAAATCAAGTATAAAATTACGGTAGAAAAACCACTAGACCAATGCTTTTTAAACTGCATGTGCGTGGAACTCACCTGGGGAGCTTGTTAAAAAGCAGATGTGGGTTCGGTGGGTGGGGTAAGTGCAGAGATTCTCCATTTTGAATGCGGATGCTGATGGTAGTGCTCTGTGGGGCCCAGGGAATGCTTGCCTCCCACTAACGTTGGGCACTGGGCTACCACGGTGAAATTCAGCCATCAGAGCTCAGTACTTCCTGTGCACACAGTGCCCACAGACAGAGTTGTTTGGACCCACTACGATGCTCCCTACCGAAATGGGCATAGACTTAAGCTTGTCTTTCCTAAAGAATGTAAGTCAGCCGGTGAACCCTGTACCCTTGAGTTGATTCTGACTAATGGGAACCCCATGCATTACAGAGTAGAAATGTGCCCCATAGACTTCTGTTGGTTGTAATCCTTACAGGAGCAAATCACCAGGCCTTTCTTCTGTGCCCCCATTGGTGTGTTCCACACACCAACCTTTTTATTTGTAGTCAAGTTCAAAGAGTGAAATTACTGAACTGTGGGCACAAAACACACACACACGGGAGCACACCTGTAAATGAGAGAATATCAGAAGGGCAGAACATTTCATTCAGGTTATGCAAGAACAGAAACAGAAGTTTTTTTGGAGCAACACAATCTGAATCCTATCACACCTTATTGGCTCTAAGCAGGCTGTAGAGGGCTGAGCAGGGATCCTGAGTTCCGTGGAATTTATGTGGTGTTCAAAAGAATCAAAACTCACCGGAAATTGAACAGAAGGTTTATTCTGAGCAGATATTTTATATGCATGTAGGAAGGCCATTTGGATACCAGGAAAAGCCAATGGCTCCCAGAAGCTAGGGTCAATGGGACTTATAAAGAGTAGAAGAGGGAGAAATATAGAAGACCCACTATTGGCCCATTCTAACCGGATTGCCTGAACCCTGCTACAAAAACGGGCAGCATCTGACCTCCTCAAACTTCACAAGGGGGAAGGAGAATCAAGGCCAACAGCCCAAGTTTGATTCCTGTGAGGCGCAGGTCAGCCATGCCTCCTCTCTGCCATCTTTACCAATTCTGACACCAACCGTCCCTCCCTCAGCACTCTCTACTTCTCTGCTGAGTTCGAGAATTCATTGCAGTGGCCACACACAACTCACAGGCAATACTCACAATTATCGGGTTTTTAGGGAAGGAACAGTTTACAATTCAGGCTCAAGATCATTCAAGGATACAGTTCTTCCATCAGGACAGCCACTTACCAGCTGTGCTTGCAGGCACGCCTCTCCCTGGCCCTAGGCTCCCGCCCAAAGGCACTCAGCTTTCTTCTTCCATGGGCCAGGAAGCCCACCTCGCTGTCTCCTGCTGCTGGGTCTCTCCTACTGTTGTTTCTCTGCCACCGCTTCTCGCCATCTTCAGGGTTACAGCTCACTGTCTCTCTCCTGGGTCCAGGAGCTCCTCAGTACAGGGATCCCGCGTCCAAAGGATGAGCTACGCTCCTGACTGTTTTTCCTTGATGATGAGGGGGCTGCTCTTTCCCACCTCTGCAGTGGCTGATTTCAAGCCCAGTAGGATGACAAAATGGACCAGACCCCTTGCTAGGCTATGATTGCCTTATCTGCTGGGTCCTCCCCAATCACCTGGTGGGAGTGACAAGAGCATAGTGAGAAAGGCCACCTTAAGTAATTCACTGCACAGCACATACCTTCCCCTCTTTGTTGAGATCAACCAATATCAGGTGACTTCTGACCTGGTTGCTACTGATTTGGCTGTCCACCCACTTACAGCCAGGAGAGTTTTGTGAGATTTCAATTATGAGGTAAATGTGGGTTGACTATTCCTTTCTAGCAGGATAAGACAAATTTTCATCACTATTCAGCACTTTCTGACAGACTTTCCAAGTTTGCTTTAGGTTCTTCGTTATGGTTAGTATTGGTTTCATGGATAAGACAAGCCTTCCAATCAAAGTTAAGATGTCTGTTATGACGTTTCCTACTCAACATGGTAAACAGTACTGGTATTTCATCATATTATTGACATAAACTTGGACAGACAGATTGGTGATTTCTGTGCATGTGTGTATCCGTGTGTGTGTGTGGAGGCACAGTTATCTAGACATTATACAGTCCTTGCTTGCTGTAAGTGAAGAAGACTTGAAGCACTTACTGATGAAGATCAAAGACTACAGCCTTCAGTATGGATTGGACCTCAACATAAAGAAAACAAAAATCCTCACAACTGGACCAATAAGCAACATCATGATAATGGGAGAAAAGATTGAGCTCTTCAAGGATTTCATCTTACTTGGATCCCCAGTCAAGGCCCCTGGAAGTGTAACCGGAGAATAGCCTTGGTTCTTGTCTTCAGTGTAGGAAAGAATTCAAACACGGAGACAAATAGTGTCAAGGGAGCAGAGGTTTATTATCTAACAGAGGGTCAGCAACAAAAGTACACTTGACTAGGGAGCGTCCAGCGGGCTACTCGGATATAGAGAGAATCTTAGAGCCCCGAGAGTTGTTTTCTTAGGGTTTTATACCCTTCTTGTCTCTTATCTGTCCCTGTTAATGTTTAACAGCCAAGACAGGGACCCTATAAAGACTATTTCCTTAGCTTAAGGTTTAAGTACCAAGTTAGTGGCCTTATCAAGTAAGGGACTTTATCAAATTATCCTTTCCTTGGCTTAAAGTTTAACTACCTAGGGACCCTTTTATGGAGAAATGACACCACCCCTTCTCTCTTCTTCTTCTCCACTGTAAGCTCTCCCCCTCCCCCTTACAGAAGCAGCAGTCAAGAAGTCAAAAGACCTATTGCATTGGGTAAATCTGGAAAAGACCTCTTTAAAGTATTGAAAAGCAAAGAGGTCACCTGGAGGACTAAGGTGTGCCTGACTCAAGCCATTCTGTTTCAATCACCTCATATGCATGTGAAAGCTGGGCAATGAATAAAGAAGACCAAAGAAGAATCCAGGCCTTTGAAACCTGATGTTGGAGAAGAATATTGACTATACCATGAACTGCCAAGAGAATGAACCAGTCTGTCTTGGAGGAAGTACAATCAGAATGCTCCTTAGAAGCAAGGATGGCAAGACTACCTCTCACAGACTTTGAATATGTCCTCAGGAGGGATCAGCCCCTGGAGAAGGACATCGTGCTTGGTAAAGTACAGGGTCAGGAGAAAAAGAGGAAGACCCTCAAGGAGATGCATTGACACAGTGGCTGCAACAATGGGCTCAACACAGACCAGGCAGTGTTTTGTTCCCTTGTGCTTGGGTCACTATGAGTTGGAACCGGCTCGACAGCACCTAACAACAATGACAACAACAGCCCTTCAAAGTGTCCATTATAACCCTCGTAAGTGGGCTCTGCGCCTGGGTGTGCATGTGTGCATGTGTCTACCAAAGACATTCATTGTTTTACAATTCGATCTTCGATTTATTTAACTTACAAGTTCAAATGCCTTAAACTTTTTAGGTTCAGGCTACAAGGCTTATTATCCTATTTGAAGTCTAGCAAATCATAGCAACCACTTTTAAGGGGCTTGTGGAAAGTACTTGACCCCCTTTGCAAATCAAGTTGATGAAACACCGCCATCCATTTTAAAGTCCATTTCAATCTCTTGGACTGCTACACTCACTTCTCATTTTAGTGTCTTCAATAATCTCGATTTACAAACACCTTCCTGGTGTCTCAGGAAAAGACAACTTTCAGTACACTCAGTGAAAACCAAATCGAACCAAACCCATTGCCATCTCTGAGTTGATTCTGACTCTAAGCCACCCTTGATTTAGGAAATAATATTGGAATCATTATTCCCTGTCCTTGAGCATAGACATTGTGACCCAGCTGGAGCTGAACTCACATCAACTGGGCCCTGAGGTAGAAAGAGAATCACTAAGATAATCTTGGAGGCTATCTTTTAGGGAACTTTTCACAGAAACCTGTCAAACAGAACACAGGAGACTTTCCACTCTTATCTTTTTCTGTTAGCATTTAGTGCATAGAAACTTTCTTGGACCAGTGAAGACCCTCCTGACTGTGTTCACTGAAACCTGTACCAAATATTCTTAAGAAAGACAATTCAAAACATAGGATCAAGACAGATAGGGTTAACTGTGCTGGTAGAACAAAAGAGCTTTTAAAAGATTCCCCTCTAGACTTCTATGTCAATTGGCAAAATAATTCTATTATGAAAACATTCTGCATCCCACGTTGAAATGTGGCGTCTGGGGTCTTAAAGGCTAACAAGCGGCCATCTAAGATGCATCAATTGGTCTCAACCCACCTGGAGCAAAGGAAAATGAAGAACACCAAGGTCACACGACAGCTAGGAGCCCAAGAGACAGAAAGGGCCACATGAACCAGAGACCTACATCATCCTGAGACCAGAAGAACTAGTTGGTGCCCGGCCACAATCAATGACTGCCCTGACAGGGAGCACAACAGAGAACTCCTGAGAGAACAGGAGATCAGTGGGATGCAGACCCCAAATTCTCATAAAAAGACCATACTTAATGGTCTGACTGAGACTAGAGGAATCCCGGTGGCCACGCTGCCCAGACCTTCTGTCGGCACAGGACAGGAACCATCCCCGAAAACAGCTCATCAGACATGAAAGGGACTGGTCAGCAGGTGGGAGAGAGATGCTGATGAAGAGTGAGCTAATTATATCAGGGGGACACTTGAGAGTGTGTTGGCAGCTCTTGTCTGGAGGGGGGATGGGAGGATAGAGAGAGAGGGAAGCTGGCAAAATTGTCACGAAAGGAGAGACTGAAAGGGCTGACTCAATAGGGGAAGAGCAGATGGGAGTACGGAGTAAGATGTATGTAAACTTATATGTGACAGACTGATTGAATTTGTAAACGTTCACTTGAAGCTTAATAAAAGTTAATAAAAAAAAAAAAAAAAGATATAAAAAAGATTCCCCTCTAGAAGTTCGGTAAACAGGAACCCACCCTGTCAACATGAGATAGGATTGGGGCAGTCCAGGAATTACTATCTCCTTTTCTTAGTGTTTTTCTAGTCCCCTTCTCCTTTGCAGGCTCAGCATGAGCAGAGGAAGAGAATGTAACTGCTGTTTGACCTTCCTCAGCCCTCCGAAGATGGCAGTGTAGTCCTGAAGATCAAGTGCCCTTGTGCTATATCCCATAAGAAGTGATGCCAAGGGCTGCCCAGAGGACTCCATCTTGAATAGCAGCTGGTTCCATGTTAGACTGCAGATGCCAGGGCAACCTAATTAACATACACCCCATTCTGAGAAGGACCCGCCCCTTGAAAGAAGCCCACTAAATATTAATTACTCTGTTGTCTCCAGGGAACCCATATAAGCCCTTCCCTTGCTTCGCTTTTCCAGTCAGTCCTTTGGAGAGGCTTAGATCCCCACAGACTCCTTTTGCTTGACTCAAGCAAAATAAAGTTTGCTGAAGATAAAGTTTGTCTTTCGTGAGTACTCCTACCCCAGAAAAGGCAAGGACACTTTGTGTCAGATTAGCAATTGGTAACAAGATCTCAGTTTCTAGCCAATCTGTGAAAAGGTGATGCTCTCAATGGATTTGCCCATTTTTAAGGTTGATATATAGTAATGACTCTGTAAAGTTCCTCGGACTTGGGCAGACATGGCTGTGGCGGCATGCTTATCCGTTTACCCGTTCTTGCCTGTTGTTGTTGTTGTTAGGTGCCGTCCAGTCGCTTCCGACTCATACCGACCCTGTGCACAACAGAAGGGAACACTGCCGGGTCCTGCGCCATCCTTACAATCCCTGTTACGCTTGAGCTCACTGTTGCAGCCACTGTGTCAATCCACCTTGTTGAGGGTCTTCTTCTTTTCTGTTGACCCTGTACTCTGTGCCAAGCAAGATGTCCTTCTCCAGGGACTGATCCTTCCTGACAACATGTCCAAAATATGTAAGACCCAGTCTCGCCATCCTTGCCTCTAAGGAGCATTCTGGCCGCACTTCTTCCAAGACAGATTTGTTGGTTCTTTTGGCAGTCCATAGTATATTCAATATTCTTCTCCAACACCACAATTCAAAGGCGTCAACCCTTCTTCCCTCTTCGCTATTCATTCTCCAGCTTTCACATGCATATGATGTGACTGAAAATACCATGGCTTGCCTATTCTATAATATTTCCTTGAACTCGGGCAGAGGTGACTGGCAGCATGGTTAACCACTTCCCACTTCTACCTTTTGGATTATATGCCCAATGGAAGTTTCTTTTTTGCTTTACTAAACCTTGTGGTGTTTCTTACCCTACAACACCCTATACTACAGAGTAGAACTGCCCCATAGGGTTTCCAAGGAGCAGCTGGTGCACTTGAACTCCCAACCTTTTGCTTACCAGCCAAACGCTTATCCACTGCACAACCAGGGCCCCAAAGTCAGTGAAACAGGCTG
Organism: Loxodonta africana; assembly: GCF_030014295.1. Classification (NCBI taxonomy): domain Eukaryota; kingdom Metazoa; phylum Chordata; class Mammalia; order Proboscidea; family Elephantidae; genus Loxodonta; species Loxodonta africana. The sequence goes on along the minus strand of NC_087369.1, from coordinate 10,912,128 downwards.
ACCACGCTATGTAATTTTAATCGAGATTTCTAGACTAACAGATAGGTTTTTCGAGAAAAACCTGTTGTTGCCTGACTAGGGTCTGTGCCCCGGAGCAGTCGAGCCAAGGAAACATACTCCAAGTCAGGAAGAATGAGAAAGTTTATCCAGGAGATGTGTACATCCCCGGAATCCTGACAGCAACACAGGCCGTCTCTATGGCATCCCAAAAAGCGATTTTTCATTAGAGCCTATATGGAATTTTTACAAAGGTTAGAAGTGTCTTTGTAGCTTACAGGTCCCCTGGCAGGAGGAGTTCTTCATTACCAGATAGTGACAAGAATCTCTTTATCAGACTAAAGAGATACATGCTGAACTTCTCTTTATCAGGCTAAACATGTATACAAGTCAGACACCGGCTTCTCATTTCCCTGTGAGGGCTTGTGAGTCACAGGTGGTCTGGGCAGAACAAAAGAAGTTATTTGCATCACATCAAACAAAGAACAAAGTCATTGGCATTAGGTCAAAACAAAGTCAATAGCAAAGGCATGGGAAGGAGGAGGCAGGCAGGGGAAGGAAAAGAACTTCTAAATTCTTCATGGGGTTACTTATGGCAAGCTCTCAATCACCCATTTTGAAAAAGGAGAGAACTTGCTGGGTACTATTAGAGTCACAGTGGTTTTCTTCAGTGGTCAAAACCAGGATGTGAAACCATATTCCCCAAGAGAGTCTTAACCAAGTGACTATCTACACCCTTGAAAATAAATGTTCTGAGGAAGAGTGCTGTCTCGGTGCTGTTGTCAATGAGATAGTTTTGCAAGTCAGACAAAAATACATGTAAGCGAAAATCCAGGGAGGCAGGGCCAAGATGGAGGACTAGGTAGACGCTACCTCGGATCCCTCTTGCAACAAAGACTCCGAAAAACAAGTGAATCAATCACATACATAACAATCTACGAACCCTGAACAACAAACACAGATTTAGAGGCCGAAAACAAACAAATACGGGGAAGCAGCCACTGTTTTCAGAGCCTGGAACCAGCGTCCCAGTCAGGTAACCTTGGCGCCGGGCTTCTGGGCCCAGGGGAGCTGAACTCAAAAATCTTGTGATGGCGCAAACAAGGGGCACAGCCCTACTCCCCTGAACTAACCCCGGGAGGGGGCCCAGCCGGTCCGTGGAGTCGGCGCGGCGACGCGGGTGGCGGGACGAGAAGTCCCCGGGAGGCAGCGACTGATTTTGGAGCTAGGAGTGCAGCGTCCCAGCAGGGGAACCTTGACGCTGGGCTTTGGACTGGCAGCGGAGGATCTGACTGCGGCTTCAGCGGGCCAGACCCCCGAGGGCGATCTCCACACAGCCAGCACACGTAGGCGACACGCCCCTCAGGAATCTCAGATAAAATAGTCATTCCAAGCAAGACAAGCAACTTTGGCTATATTCTGAGGTGCTTCTCTCCTATCTCTCTGAACTCTCCCCCACCCTTCCCATGCGGCTTCATTAACATTGGAATTTCCTGAGACAGAGGGAGAACGGCTCCGGCTCCACGGCGGCTTTGCTCCCCCCCCCTTTTTTTTTTTTGGTCTTTTCCTAACCCATTCTTCCGGCCTGAGAGAAGGAACCACAAAAAACCCAGGGCCCAAAAATCCATCCCTAATTGGACTAAAAACACAGAACCACCTCCAGCCAAGCATATATGATCCAAATCTCGGACTTTCATCCTTACAGGGAACAAGGTGGCGGTTATAATCCAAAGGCAGCTCTGATAGGGATCTGACTGTATTTTTTTTTAGCGGATTTTCTGGAAAAACAAGTTTCCCAGTCATGGCTTTGAGACAGCAGTCGATATCAAACCACATAAAGAAGCAGACCATGACAGCTTCTACAACCCCCCAAACAAAAGAATCAAAATCTTTCCCAAATGAAGATCCAATCCTGGAATTATCAGATACAGAATATAAAAAACTAATTTACAGAATGCTTCAAGACATCACAAACGAAATAAGGCAAACTGCAGAAAAAGCCAAGGAACACACTGATAAAACAGTTGAAGAACTCAAAAAGATTATTCAAGAACATAGTGGGAAAATTAATAAGTTGCAAGAATCCATAGAGAGACAGCATGTAGAAATCCAAAAGACTAACAATAAAATTACAGAATTAGACAATGCAATAGGAAGTCAGAGGAGCAGACTCGAGCAATTAGAATGCAGAGTGGGAAATCTGGAGGACCAGGGAATTAACACCAACATAGCTGAAAAAAAATCAGATAAAAGAATTAAAAAAAATGAAGAAACCCTAAGAATCATGTGGGACTCTATCAAGAAGGATAACTTGCGTGTGATTGGAGTCCCAGAACAGGGAGGGAGGACAGAAAACACAGAGAAAATAGTTGAAGATCTGCAGGCAGAAAACTTCCCTGACATCATGAAAGACGAAAGGATATCTATCCAAGATGCTCATCGAACCCCATTTAAGATTGATCCAAAAAGAAAAACACCGAGACATATTATCATCAAACTTGCCAAAACCAAAGATAAAGAGAAAATTTTAAAAGCAGCCAGGGAGAAAAGAAAGGTCTCCTTCAAGGGAGAATCAATAAGAATAAGTTCAGACTACTCAGCAGAAACCATGCAGGCAAGAAGGGAATGGGACGACATATACAGAGCACTGAAGGAGAAAAACTGCCAGCCAAGGATCATATATCCAGCAAAACTCTCTCTGAAATATGAAGGCGAAATTAAGATATTTACAGATAAACACAAGTTTAGAGAATTTGCAAAAACCAAACCAAAGCTACAAGAAATACTAAAGGATATTGTTTGGTCAGAAAACCAATACTATCAGATACCAGCACAACACAAGGTCACAAAACAGAACATCCTGATATCAACTCAAATAGGGAAATCACAAAAACAAATTAAGATTAATTAAAAAAAATGCTCATAACAGGGAATCATTGAAGTCAATATGTAAAAGATCACAATAATCAAAAAGAGGGACTAAATACAGGTGGCATAGAACTGCCATATGGAGAGTGATACAAGGCGATATAGAACAATACAAGTTAGGTTTTTACTTAGAGAAATAGGGGTAAATATTAAGGTAACCACAAAGAGGTATAACAACCCCATAACTCAAGATAAAAGCCAAGAAAAATGTAACGACTCAACAAACATAAAGTCAAACACTACGAAAATGAGGATCTCACAATTTCCTAAGAAAAACGTCTCAGCACAAAAAAAGTATGTGGAAAAATGAAATTGTCAACAACACACATAAAAAGGCATCAAAATGACAACACTAAACACTTATTTATCTAGAATTACGCTGAATGTAAATGGACTAAATGCACCAATAAAGAGACAGAGAGTCTCGGACTGGATAAAGAAACACAATCCGTCTATATGCTGCCTACAAGAGACACACCTTAGACTTACAGACACAAACAAACTAAAACTCAAAGGATGGAAAAAAATATATCAAGCAAACAATAAGCAAAAAAGAAGAGGAGTAGCAATATTAATTTCTGACAAAATAGACTTTAGACTTAAATCCACCACAAAGGATAAAGAAGAACACTACATAATGATAAAAGGGACAATTGATCAGGAAGACATAACCATATTAAATATTTATGCACCCAATGACAGGGCTGCAAGATACATAAATCAAATTTTAACAGAACTGAAAAGTGAGATAGACACCTCCACAATTATAGTAGGAGACTTCAACACACCACCTTCGGAGACGGACAGGACATCCAGTAAGAAGCTTAATAGAGACACGGAAGACCTAATTACAACAATCAACCAACTTGACCTCATTGACTCATACAGAACTCCCCACCCAACTGCTGCAAAGTATACTTTTTTTTCTAGCGCACATGGAACATTCTTTAGAATAGACCACATATTAGGTTATAAAACAAACCTTTGCAGAATCCAAAACATTGAAATATTACAAAGCATCTTCTCAGATCACAAGGCAATAAAACTAGAAATCAATAACAGAAAAACTAGGGAAAAGAAATCAAATACTTGGAAACTGAACAATACCCTCCTGAAAAAAGACTGGGTTATAGAAGACATCAAGGAGGGAATAAGGAAATTCACAGAATGCAACGAGAATGAAAAGACTTCCTATCAAAACCTCTGGGACACAGCAAAAGCAGTGCTCAGAGGCCAATTTATATCGATAAATGCACACATACAAAAAGAAGAAAGAGCCAAAATCAGAGAACTGTTCCTACAACTTGAACAAATAGAAAGGGAGCAACAAAAGAATCCATCAGGCACCAGAAGAAAACAAATAATAAAAATTAGAGCTGAACTAAATGAATTAGAGAACAGAAAAACAATTGAAAGAATTAACAAAGCCAAAAGCTGGTTCTTTGAAAAAATTAACAAAATTGATAAACCATTGGCTAGACTGACTAAAGAAATACAGGAAAGGAAACAAATAACCCGAAAAAGAAACGAGAAGGGCCACATCACAACAGACCCAACTGAAATTAAAAGAATCATATCAGATTATTACGAAAAATTGTACTCTAACAAATTTGCAAACCTAGAAGAAATGGATGAATTCCTGGAAAAACACTACCTATCTAAACTAACACATTCAGAAGTAGAACAACTAAATAGACCCATAACAAAAAAAGAGATTGAAACGGTAATCAAAAAACTCCCAACAAAAAAAAGCCCTGGCCTGGACGGCTTCACTGCAGAGTTCTACCAAACTTTCAGAGAAGAGTTAACACCACTACTACTAAAGGTATTTCAAAGCATAGAAAATGACGGAATACTACCCAACTCATTCTATGAAGCCACCATCTCCCTGATACCAAAACCAGGTAAAGACATTACAAAAAAAGAAAATTACAGACCTATATCCCTCATGAACATAGATGCAAAAATCCTCAACAAAATTCTAGCCAAGAGAATTCAACAACATATCAAAAAAATAATTCACCCTGATCAAGTGGGATTTATACCAGGTATGCAAGGCTGGTTTAATATCAGAAAAACCATTAATGTAATCCACCACATAAATAAAACAAAAGACAAAAACCACATGATCTTATCAATTGATGCAGAAAAGGCATTTGACAAAGTCCAACACCCATTTATGATAAAAACTCTCACCAAAATAGGAATTGAAGGAAAATTCCTCAACATAATAAAGGGCATCTATGCAAAGCCAACAGCCAACATCACTCTAAATGGAGAGAACCTGAAAGCATTTCCCTTGAGAACGGGAACCAGACAAGGATGCCCTTTATCACCGCTCTTATTCAACATTGTGCTAGAAGTCCTAGCCAGGGCAATTAGGCGAGAAAAAGAAATAAAGGGCATCCGGATTGGCAAGGAGGAAGTAAAATTATCTCTATTTGCAGACGACATGATCTTATACACAGAAAACCCTAAGGAATCCTCCAGGAAACTACTGAAACTAATAGAAGAGTTTGGCAGAGTCTCAGGTTATAAGATAAACATACAAAAATCACTTGGATTCCTCTACATCAACAAAAAGAACATCGAAGAGGAAATCACCAAATCAATACCATTCACAGTAGCCCCCAAGAAGATAAAATACTTAGGAATAAATCTTACCAAGGATGTAAAAGACCTATACAAAGAAAACTATAAAACTCTGCTACAAGAAATTAAAAAGGACATACTTAAGTGGAAAAACATACCTTGCTCATGGATAGGAAGACTTAACATAGTAAAAATGTCTATCCTACCAAAAGCCATCTATACATATAACGCACTTCCAATCCAAATACCAATGTCATATTTTAAGGGGATAGAGAAACAAATCACCAATTTCATATGGAAGGGAAAGAACCCCCGGATACGCAAAGCATTACTGAAAAAGAAGAAGAAAGTGGGAGGCCTCACTCTACCTGATTTCAGAACCTATTATACAGCTACAGTAGTCAAAACAGCCTGGTATTGGTACAACAACAGGCACATAGACCAGTGGAACAGAATTGAGAACCCAGATATAAATCCACCCATGTATGAGCAGCTGATATTTGACAAAGGACCAGTGTCAGTCAATTGGGGAAATGATAGTCTTTTTAACAAATGGTGCTGGCATAACTGGATATCCATTTGCAAAAGAATGAAACAGGACCCATACCTCACACCATGCACAAAAACTAACTCCAAGTGGATCAAAGACCTAAACATAAAGACTAAAACGATAAAGATCATGGAAGAAAAAATAGGGACAACCTTAGGAGCCCTAATACAGGGCATAAACAGAATACAAAACATTACCAAAAATGACGAAGAGAAACCAGATAACTGAGAGCTCCTAAAAATCAAACACCTATGCTCATCTAAAGACTTCACCAAAAGAGTAAAAAGACCACCTACAGACTGGGAAAGAATTTTCAGCTATGACATCTCCGACTAGCGCCTGATCTCTAAAATCTGTATGATTCTGTCAAAACTCAACCACAAAAAGACAAACTACCCAATCAAGAAGTGGGCAAAGGATATGAACACACATTTCACTAAAGAAGATTTTCAGGCAGCCAAAAGACACATGAGAAAATGCTCTCGATCATTAGCCATTAGAGAAATGCAAATTAAAACTACGATGAGATTCCATCTCACACCAACTAGACTGGCATTAATCCAAAAAACACAAAATAATAAATGTTGGAGAGGCTGTGGAGAGATTGGAACTCTCATACACTGCTGGTGGGATTGTAAAATGGTACAACCACTTTGGAAATCCATCTGGCGTTATCTTAAACAGTTAGAAATAGAACTACCATACAACCCAGAAATCCCACTCCTCGGAATATACCCTAGAGACACAAGAGCCTTCACACAAACAGATATATGCACACCCATGTTTATTGCAGCTCTGTTTACAATAGCAAAAAGCTGGAAGCAACCAAGGTGTCCACCAGCGGATGAATGGGTAAATAAATTGTGGTATATTCATACAATGGAATACTACGCATCGATAAAGAACAGTGACGAATCTCTGAAACATTTCATAACATGGAGGAATCTGGAAGGCATTATGCTGAGCGAAATGAGTCAGAGGCAAAAGGACAAATATTGTATAAGACCACTATTATAAGATCTTGAGAAATAGAAAAAACGGAGAAGAACACATACTTTTGTGGTTACAAAGGGGGGAGGGAGGGAGGGAGGGAGAGGGTTTTTTATTGATCAATCAGTAGATAAGAACTGCTTTGGGTGAAGGGAAAGACAACACTCAATACAAGGAAGGTCAGCCTAATTGGACTGGACTAAAAGCAAAGAGGTTTCCGGGATAAAATGAAAGCTTCAAAGGTCAGCGGAGCAGGGGCTGGGGTCTGGGGAACATAGTTTGAGGGGACTTCTAAGTCAATGGGCAAAATAATTCTATTATGAAAACATTCTGCATCCCACTTTGAATTGTGGCGCCTGGGGTTCTAAATGTCAACAAGCGGCCATCTAAGATACATCAATTGGTCTCAACCCACCTGGAGCAAAGGCAAAGGAAGAACACCAAGGTCACACGACAATTAAGAACCCAAGAGACAGAAGGGCCACATGAACCAGAGACCTACATTATCCTGAGACCAGAAGAACTAGTTGGTGACCGGCCACAATCGATGACTGCCCTGACAGGGAGCACAACAGAGAACTCCTGAGGGAGCAGGAGACCAATGGGATACAGACCTCAAATTCTCATGAAAAGACCATACCTAATGGTATGACTGCGACTAGAGGAATCCCAGAGACAATGCTCCCCAGAACTTCTGATGGCACAGGACAGGAACCATCCCCGAAGACAACTCATCAGGCATGAAAAGGACTGGTCAGCGGCGGGGAGAGAGATGCTGATGAAGAGTGAGCTAATTAAATCAGGTGGACACGGGAGAGTGTGTTGGCAACTCTTGACTGGAGGGGGGATGGGAAGATAGAGAGAGAGGGAAGCTGGCAAAATTGGCACGAAACGAGAGACTGAAAGGGCTGACTCAATAGGGGGAGAGCAAGTGGGAGAAGGGAGTAAGATGTATGGAAACTTACATGTGACAGACTGATTGGAATGGTAAATGTTCACTTGAAGCTTCATAAAAATTAATTAAAAAAAAAAAAGAAAGAAAACTACAAAGCTCTACTACAAGAAATTCAAAAGGACATACTTAAGTGGAAAAACATACCCTGCTCATGGATAGGAAGACTTAACATAGTAAAGCACTGGCGCTGGGCTCAGAAGGGCTCACAAGGACACATCAACTAGGCCCTGAGATAGACAACAGATGGGACAACCTTGGAAATGATCTTTTAGGGAGGAAAAATATCTTTTAGGGAACTTTTCCCATAAAGACAATCAAACATTCCTGTTTCCTATTAGCATTTAGTGAATAGAAAATTTGTTGGACCAGTGAGGACCCTCCTGACTGTGGGTACTGAACCCTCCACCAAAGGTTGTTAAGAAAGACGATTGAAAATGTAGGATCAGTTTCTAGGCAGTCTGAGAAACGGTGATGTTTTCCCTGGTTTTGCCCATTTTGTAACGTTAATATCTACTGACGACTCTGTAGCTGTCTTTGGACTCGGGCAGACGTGGCTGTGGCAGCGTGCTTGGCGCTTTTGCCACTCTTGTCTCTTCTGTAACGTTTCCTTGGACTCGGGGAGACATCAGCTCTGGCAGCATGCTTGTCTGCTTCTCGACTTTTGTCTTTTGGAATACGTGCCGAATAAAACTTTCTTTTTGCTTTACTAAACTTTGTGATGTTTTTCCCCTACAACATCGGAAAGTATTCGAGGCCATTTGCAAATCAAGTTAATGACACACCTTCATCCATTTGAATCTCTTGGTACAGGACACTCAGATCCCCCTTTAATCACTTCAATGCTCTGAATTAACACCTCCCCACATACGTGAATAACTTTTATAAAAAAAAAAAAAAAAACTCTTATGAATCTAATAAATGAAACTCACCAACACAGAGAAACTTCTCTTTAGGGTTCCAAAGCTGTATATAAAACTAGTTTTCCGCAAAAATCGCAGCTTAACTGCTGAATTTTACATTTTATAGTGAATTTCAAAGCTATTATTCTTAGAAGCCTAATTATTTTCAACTTTGCCCATGTAGAAAATATCAAATATGCACACATTTCTTCTTCACCCAAAATATGAATATTTCTGTTTTGGTTCTCTGTAAGGCATCTGTCGTTTTGCAAAATCCTCCTGGAGTTGAAAGATGCACCCCTATCCCAGATGACAGTTAAAATAAATGAATCAATCCTTCAATCCCGTTGCAGTCCAGCCGACTCCGACTCATAGTGTCCCTAGTGGATAGATTAGAACTGCCCCATAGGGTTTCCAAGGACAGGCTGGTGAATTGGAACTGCCAACCTTTTAGTTAGCTGCAGAACTCTTCACCACTGAGCCTTAGGACTCCAGTTACCATCCTGGCAACCAAGCTGGTGAGTTTGAACCGCCCACTTAACCATTGCACCTCCAGGGCTCCTTGAACCAAAAATACCAGAGTTTATCTCCATTCATGAAGCATTCTCCTATTTCACCACGAGATGGCAGCACAAATTCACACACCATGCTTTCCAAAGCTTTTTGCAAACACATGTGCTTATGCTGCCCTCTTGTGGAAATATTGGACAATGCGTCATGGTAAAAAAAAAAAAAGTCATTTCTAAAATCCAAATGTTCTTACATATTGGTAATTAAAGATAGTGGCGCAATGGTTAAGCACTTGGGTGGTTACATTAAGGTGGAGGTTCAAACCCGCCCAGCAGCTTTGCTAGGGAAACACTTGGCTATGTACTTCAGTAAAGATTACAGCCCAGAAAACCAAAGCAGCTCTACTCTCTCACATGAGGATACTAGAGTTCAAAATCACTTGATGGCACCCAAAAATACCAACAAAAACAATTTATCAACTTAATAGAACTTGAAAATCTCAGCTTTTTATCAAAAACAAATAAATGCTACCACACTCCCTGCTGAACATTAAACTCAAACAACAGCACATCAGAGCCACAGCGACTGCTGTGACCTGGGGTTCCCATAAGTGGGAATCCACTCTATGGCAGTAGGTTTTTTTTGGGGGGGGGAGTACTCTTGTCTGCACCAATATGTCTCTCTCTCTCTTTTTTTTTCCAGAATGTTACTACCCTGCATATAACTTGTGATTAACCTCACCACATGCACGGCAACCATAAAGAAGGCATATGTCGTTTTCCTGCTCCAGAAAAGTGACTGCACTCAAGTTAACTGCTGCTGACGTAAATAATCAAGTATAAAATTACGGAAGAAAACCCACTAGACCAACGCTTCTTAAAATGCATGGGCGAAGGACTCACCTGGGGAGCTTGTTAAAAAGCAGATGTGGGTTCGGTGGGTGGGGGGTAAGTGCAGACATTCTCCATTTAGAATGCGGATGCTGATGGTAGTGCTCTGTGGGGCCCAGGGAATGCTTGCCTCCCACTAACGTTGGGCACTGGGCTACCACGGTGAAATTCAGCCATCAGAGCTGAGTACTTCCTGTGCACACAGTGCCCACAGACAGGGTTGTTTGGACCCACCACGATGCTCCCTACCAAAATGGGCATAGACTTAAGCTTGTCTTTCATAAAGAATGTAAGTCAGCCGGTGAACCTTGTCCCGTTGAGTTGATTCTGACTAATGGGAGAACCATTCCTGAAGCCAACTCTTCAGACATGGATTGGACCGAACAATGGGTTGGAGAGGGATGCTGGTGAGGAGTGAGCTTCTTGGATCAGGTGGGGACACTTGAGACTATGTTGGCATCTCCTGCCTGGAGGGGAGATGAGAGGGTGGAGGGGGTTAGAAGCTGATGAAATGGATAGGAAAAGAGAGAGAGGCAGGAGAGTAATTGGGAGTGTGTAGCAAGGTGAATATGGGTATTTGTGTGAGAGACTGATTTGATTTGTAAACTTTCACTTAAAGCACGATAAAAATTATTAAAAAAAAAAGATTACTGCCTAGAAAACCAGAGCCTGTCTACCCCATCACATGGGTTACTAAGAGTTCAAATTGACTCGATGGCACCTAACAACAACAGAGACAATTTATCCATGTAATTGAATTTGAAATTGTCATCTTTTTACTGAGAAAAAAAAAATGCCACCCTGTTCCCTATCAATCATTAAACTCAAGAAACAGCTCATAGAGGCCACAGTGATTGCTATGACCTGCACTCTTGTCTGCACCCATGTCTTTTTTGTTTTTTCCTAGAACGTTTCTCAGCACATGCACAGCAACAATAAATATGCACAGCAAAAATTAAGAAGGAATATTTCATTGACCTGCTCCAGAAAAGTGATGGAACTAAAATTAACTCGAGCTGAAGTATATAATCAAGTATAAAATTATGATAGAAAAACCTCTAGACCAATGCTTCTTAAATCTCTCTGAGTCGGAATCGACTTGACAGCACTGGGTGGGTGAGGACTCACATGGGGAGCCTGTCAAAAAGCAGACTTAGATCCAGGGGTAAGCCCAGAGACTCCCCACGTTGGATGCCGACGCTGACGGTACCGTGCCGTGGGGCCCACAGAATGCGTGCCTCCCGCTAACGTCGGGCACAGGGCGCCACGGTGGAATTCAAACAACTAGAGCTCAGTATCTACTGTGCACATAGTGGCCACAGACAGGGAAGGTTGGACCCGCCGTCGAAGCTCTCTACTAAATCGGCATAGATGTAAGCTTGTCTTTTATAAGGAACCTAAATCAGTCAGTTAACTCTTTTGTCAGTTGATTCTGACTCATGGAGACCCCTTGGTTACAGAGTAGAACTGTGTTCTCTAGGGTTTTGCTGGGGGTGAACTTTACAGAAGCAGATTGCCAGGCCTTTCTTCTGTGCCACCACTGGTGGGTTCCAACCAACCATTCTTTGGTCAGTAATCAAGTTGAAAATGTGAAATCACACTCAAGTGCTGGGGAACACACACACATCTGTAAATGGGAGAGAATGTGACAAGGGCCGAAAACTGGATTCAGATTACACAAGAACAGAAACACAAGCCTTAGGGAGGGACACAATCTGAATGGTATGAGCATTTCTCAGCTCTACACAGGCTACGGACGCCGGAGCAGGGTTCCTGACATGGGTGGAATTTCTCTGCTGTTCAAAAGAATCAAAACTCACCTGAATAGTGGAGTGTCTCATGCAAGAGAAGCCTCCTAGATGCCCAGTTTCTTGTTTTGGCTTCAGATTTGGGAACAGAGAAAGCACAGCAGCCCTGCTCTGACCTGAACTCTTTGACATGGCAAGATATGTTGCGACTCTAGTTAAGTTTAAAGCTACAGAAACTTAAGAATGTTTCCTCTATCTTATAGGACATAATTAAGTTACCTGCTTTACTTAGAGCCATATGCTAATGAGTCTCACTTCCTTTTTCTTTTTCTTTGGTCTCCCTCCCACTGCCCTCAAGTTCATTGTGACTCATAGAGACCCTATAGGACAGAGTAGCACTGCCCCATAGGGCTTCCATGGGGCGGCTGGGGGATTCCAACTGGCCACATTTTGGTTAGCAGCCGAGCTCTTAGCCACTGTGCAACCGGGGTTCCTCCAAAGAGATCTTACCACATTAAATAAATGAAGGAAGGGCTGCAAGGTGGGATTTAGGGTGGTCCTTTTTCAGAGCAGTTTGAGACTGTTTTAGCATTCTGTCTTAACTCTGGGTGCTGTGGGTATTTACACCTGGCCGCTTTTCTCTCCTCAGCCACCAGTTCTTAAGTGTTCTAGAGGATCCTCAGCACCCTGGGACGTGCCCTGGGCTGGGCAAAAGCCCAACACCACCTGTGGTAGAAGTCAGCTGGGGGTGAGTTAGGCCTGGTGGGGGCAGCGGTTTGCTCTGTCTCTCAGAGCATCTCAGCACCCTACAGATATGATCGTTTTTTCTTTCATTCACTTTTCTTTTTGTTCTTTTTTGTTGTTTTTTTTTTCTTTTTGCCCGTTAATAAGTTTGACAGTTGTTACCTGAAATGTTCAAACTTTTCCTTGATGGATTTACTAGAAAACCCACTGAGACTGATCTTACTCTACTGTCTTTATTTTATTTTTCAATGGTTCCATAAGGGGCAGAGCTTGCACTTGGGAAAGGAAGAGAGGAAATGGATGATATAAGGGGAAGGGGGAGAGCTTGCACTACAAAGAGAAAGAGGAAATGGTCCCTACAGAGGTCCCTGACTTGGCAGTGAAGGGTTAACAGGGGGAGGTAGAAGAAAAGGGTATAAAGTCCTAAGAAAATGACTGGATGGGGCACTCAGGTTCTCTCTCTCTCTAAGCAGCCCCCTTGACACTCCCTGGTCAAGTGTACTATCCCTACTAACCCTCTGCTAGCTAATAAACCTCGAATTGCTTGGCACTAATTGTCTCAGTGTTGGAATTCTTCCCTACAGCGAAGACAAGAACCGAGGCCGTTTTCTCCTGTAACAGTTCTACCCTGAGGCGGCCTGTGCCCTAACGCAGATCACAGAGAGATGCAGCTTGGTGCAATTTCTGGCTGGATCTTTCTGTCAATTAAGTGCTTATTAAAATGATTTAGTACCAGGAGATGCAGCCTGATAAAGTAGCTGTTTTGCACGAGGCAGATGAGTATTTCAATTTATTGGTTTTAAATACTTAAAATTTTTTTTTAATTTTTTTTATTAAGAGTAAAGCACCTAGAAAAATGCATACTAACGTACAGCTCCATACATTGAGTGACCATATATTAAATTATTTTTGTAACTTTCCTTTTATTTACTAGTTAAGCTTTGTACTGTATATACTGACGTAAGTTCCAGAAGTCTTAAAGCATTAAGTATGAAACCCAAAACTAATAGCTGTCCAATCTCAGGGTAAGGAGCCCTGGTGGTGCAAAGGTTAAGCACTCAGCTGCTAACCTAATAGTAAACAGTAGGAACCTACCCCGTAGCTTCTCCTAAGAAAGACCTGGCCATCTGCTCCCATAAAGATTACACCCAGGAAAACCCTCCAGGGTAGTTCTCTGTCACATGTGGTTGCTGGGTCACAACCCACTGGGTGGCACCTAATAAGGACACTGCAATTTTAACATAAGGTTTCTTCTGAGCGGTTATTTCATAGGCATAGGGGGAGACCATCTGGATTCCAGACATAGCCAAAGGCTCCAAGGAGCTGGGTACGACGGGCCTTCTAAGGAGAAGAGGAGGGAGAAATAGAGAAGACCCACCATTGGCTCATCTTCACAGGATTGAGGGAACCCTGCCTTCCCCTCTTTACTGAGATCAGCTGATATCAGGTTACTTCTGGCCTGGCTACTAGTAAGTGGGCTCTCCACCCACCTGAGACCAACAGACTTTTTTTTTTTTTTAATAATTTTTATTGTGCTTTAAGTGAATGTTTACAAATCAAGTCAGTCTGTCACATGTAAGCTTATATACAGCTTACTACATACTCTCATTTACTCTCTCCCTAATGAGTCAGGACGCTCCCTCCTTCCAGTCTCTCCTTTCGTGACCGTTTTACCAGTTTCTAACCCTCTCTACCCTCCCATCTCCCCTCCAGACAGGAGATGCCAACACAGTCTCGAGTGTCCACCTGATACAAGTAGCTCACTCTTCATCAGCATCTCTCTCCTACCCATTGTCCAGTCCCTTCCACGTCTGATGAGATGTCTTCGGGAATGGTTCCTGTCCTGGGCCAACAGAAGATTTGGGGACCGTGACCACCGGGATTCTTCAAGTCTCAGTCAGACCATTAAGTCTGTTCTTTTTATGAGAATTTGGGGTCTGCATCCCACTGTTCTCCTGCTCCCTCAGGGGTTCTCTGTTGTGCTCCCTGTCAGGGCATTCTTCAGTTGTAGCTGGGCGCCATCTAGTTCTTCTGGTCTCAGGATGATGTAGACTCTGGTTCATGTGATCCAGGTGGGTTGAGACCAATTGAGGCATCTTAGATGGCCGCTTGTTAGCATTTAAGACCCCAGACACCACACTTCAAAGTGGGATGCAGAATCCAACAGACTTTTGATGAGATGGAAATTAGGAGATAATGCTTTGTGGACTCTTCTAGCAGGATGAGACAAATTTACATTGCTATAGAGCAGTTTCTGGCAGGCTTTTGCACTTGGGGTCCCTTTCTCTAGTGTTGATATGTGCTTTTGTGGATAAGAAAAGCCTTAAAATCAAACTGAGATGTCTGTTATTAATTTTGTTATTCAACACTGGTAAAATTATTGGTATTTGATCATATTATTAAAGGAGCATCGGTGGCGCAGTGCTTAAAGCGATCGACTGCTAAGGGAAAGGTCCGCAGTTGGAAACCAGCAGTGTCTCCACAGGAGGAAGGTGTGGCAGTGGGCTTCCTTAGAGATTTACAGCCTCAAAAATCCTATGGGGTCGCTGTCAGAATCCACTGGATGGCAGTAGGTTTTGGCTTTGATCCTAATATTGACATAGGGTTGTACAGATCGATTTGTAATTGGTGAATGTCTTTGTGTGTGTGTGTGTGTGTGTTAGCACACTTATTTGGACATTATACAGTCCTTCAGGAAACCCTAGTGGCATAGTGGTTAAAAGCTGCGGATGCTAACCAAAAGGTCAGCAGTTGGGATCCCCCAGTCGCTCCTTGGAAACCATATGGGGCAGTTCTACTCTGTCCTATAGGGTCACTGTGAGTCGGAATCAACTTGGCGGCAACAGGTTTCCTTAGGTTTTTGGTTTATACAGTCCTTCAAAATGTTGATTAAACCCTTTGTGAGTGGGGTGTGTGTGTGTGTGTGTGTGTGTGTGTGTGTGTGTGTGTGTGCGCGTGTTTGGGCGCACAAGTACCTGCCAAGAACTTGTTGTTTTACAATTTGATAGTCAATTTATTTAACTGAAAAGCTCAAATGCCTTAACCTTTTAAGTTCAGCCCACTGGCCTTATTATTCTTTTTAGTGTCTACCAAATAATAGCAAGCACTTTGAAGGGGCTTGTGGTGAATTAGGAATTAATATTGGAGTCATTATTCCCTGTTCTTCAGCGTAGAGAATGTGACCCAGCTGGCGCTGGGCTCAGAAGGACACATCAACGAGGCCCTGAGAAAGACAGTAGATTGGAAATGATCTTTTAGGGAGGAAAAATATCTTTTAGGGAACTTTTCACATAAGGCCAATCAAGCATTCCTGTTTCCTATTAGCATTTAGTGAATAGAAAATTTGTTGGACCAGTGAGGACCCTCCTGACTGTGGGTACTGAACCCTCCACCAAAGGTTGTTAAGAAAGACGATTGAAAATGTAGGATCAGTTTCTAGGCAGGCTGTGAAAAGGTGATGTTTTCCCTGGTTTTGCCCATTTTGTAACGTTAATATCTACTGACGACTCTGTAGCTGTCTTTGGACTCGGGCAGACGTGGCTGTGGCAGAGTGCTTGCCGCTTTTCCACTTTTGTCTCTTCTGTAATGTTTCCTTGGACTCCGGAAGACATTAGCTCTGGCAGCATGCTTCTCTGCTTCTGGACTTTTGTTTTTTTGAATACATGCCCAATAAGACTTTCTTTTTGCTTTACTAAACTTTGTGATGTTTTTCCCCTACAACATTGGAAAGTATTCGAGGCCATTTGCAAATCAAGTTAATGACACACCTTCATCCACTTCAAAGTCCATTTGAATCTCTTGGTACAGGACACTCAGATGCCCCTTTAATCACTTCAATGCTCTGAATTAACACCTCCCCACATATGTCAATAACTCTTATAAATCTAATAAATGAAACTCACCAACACAGAGAAACTTCTCTTAAAAGGTTCCAAAGCTGTATATAAAACTCGTTTTCCACAAAAATCACAGCTTAATTGCTCAATTTTACATTTTATAGTGAACTTCAAAGCTATTATTCTTAGAAGCCAAATTATTTTCAACTTTGCCCATGTGGAAAATATCAAATATGCACACATTCCTTCTTCACCCAAAATATGAATATTTCTGTTTTGGTTCTCTGTAAGGCATCTGTCGTTTTGCAAAATCCCCCTGGATTTGAAAGATGCACCCCTATCCCAGATGACAGTTAAAATAAATGAATCAATCAGTCAATCCCCTTGCAGTCCAGCCGACTCCGACTCATAGCGTCCCTACTGGATAGAATAGAACTGCCCCATAGGGTTTCCAAGGACAGGCTGGTGAACTGGAACTGCCAACCTTTTGGTTAGCTGGGGGAACTCTTCACCACTGAGCCTTAGGACTCCAGTTACCATCCTGGCAACCAAGCTGGTGAGTTTGAACCGCCCACTTAACCATTGCACCTCCAGGGCTCCTTGAACAGAAAAGAACAGTGTTCATCTCCACTCATGAAGCCTTCTCCTATTTCACCACGAGATGGCAGCAGAATTTCACACTCTATGCTTTCCAAAGCTTTTTCAAAAACATGTGCTTAGGCTGCCCTCTTCTGGGCAAATAGGGAATGCGTCATGGTAAGAAAACAGTCATTTCTAAAATTCAGATGTTTGTTACATATTGGTAATTAAAGATAGTGGCGCAATGGTTAAGCACTTGGGTGGTTACATTAAGGTGGAGGTTCAAACCCACCCAGCATCTTTGCTAGGGAAACACCTGGCTATCTACTTCAGTAAAGATTACAGCCCAGAAAACCAGAGCAGGCCTACTCTGTCCCATGAGGTTACTAGGAGTTCAAATTCACTTGATGGCACCCAAAAATACCAACAAAAACAATTTACCAACTTAAGAGAACTTGAAAATCTCAGCTTTTTATCACAAACAAATAAATGCCACCACGCTCCCTGCTGAACATTAAACTCAAACAACAACACATCAGAGCCACAGCGATTGCAGTGACCTGGGGTCGCCATGAGTGGGAATCCGCTTCATGGCAGTGGGTTTGTTTTTTTTTTGGAGGGGCGGGGGTAATCTTGTCTGCACCAATATGTCTCTCTCTCTTTTTTTTTCTAGAACTTTACTACGCTGCATAAAACTTGTGAGTTATCTCACCACATGTATGGCAATCATAAAGAAGGAATATTTTACTTTCCTGCTCTAGAAAAGTGACTGCACTCAAGTTAACTCCTGCTGACGTAAATAATCAAGTATAAAATTAGGGTAGAAAACCCACTAGACCAATGCTTCTTAAACTGCATATGCATAGGACTCACCTGGGGAGCTTGTTAAAAAGCAGATGTGGGAGGTGGAGCCAGGATGGTGGAATAGACAGAAGCTTCCCTGGAGCCCTCTTTACAACAAAGACCTGAAAAAACAATTTAAAGGAATATATTTGTGACCAGCTGGGAGCTGGGAGCCCTGCGGGTCAAAGGCAAGCTTAGACAAGGAACTGAGGGGGCAGGGGAAGAAAGAGACCATTCAGAAGCTGAGAGGTGTTAGGGGCCCTGAATTGCGAGGAGCCCTCAGGCCCCATTCCCGGAGTGGCTGCTGCCGCAGGCTGGTCCTAGCGTTGGGCCACAGTTTCCTCAGGGGGAAGCAGCAGCCACACAGCCCACTGACACCTCCCGGACCTGAGGAGAACGCAGTTTCCTCAGCGAGAAGCAGCAGCCAAATGGCCCGCTCACACCTCCGGGATCTGAGCAGAAGGGCGTTCTCGGCAAAAGCTAAGGAGTAGCCTATATTTTACCATGCCCCCCCACCCCCAAGACGGCCTCAGCGGCTATATCCCTAGGCCTGAGAAACACGCTGGTGAGCACCTGGAGCCGCCCTCCCAGCCTTGGGGAAGGAAAAAATTTGCAGCTGGGGGAAAAAGATAATTTGCTAGCTCCATTACCTGGGGGAGCTCAGGACAGAAGTGGCTCCCGTCCAGGCATAAACCGTCCGTGGACCTTGAGCACCTTTCCCTTTTGCATGGACCCGTGTGGGCCTATTTCGGGAGAATAGGCCCTGGTTGGCAAACTCCAACCATTTCAGCGGTGCGGTGGAGAGGTGGGTGTTTGACATTTGACATTGCTTTGCCTATTAAACAAGGTCCTCACCTACCCACAACAGGGACCTAAGGACTGGTGGCTCCACTTGGGTCGCCCAGCCACCCGTGACAGGGTCCAGGGATAACTGGTGCCTCCCAGTCCTTACAACAAAAACTTTGGGTACCCATAGTCCCTCTGCAGAGCCCACCCACCAGCACGCTCTACGGAACAGAGACGCGTTTTCCTCAGAGACACTTGGGGGTCGGTTCTCAGCCCCCTGCCTCGCTCAGAGCGTGATCCCCTGCTGCAATCAGATACGGGTATATACGCCAATCACCCCTGCCCCTCTAAGACTGTAGGACAGAGCCTGTACCACACACTTGATATCAGCTAGCTGGAAACCTGAGCTGAATTCATACAAGAAAAGTGAATGGACTCCTAGACTGATATACCTGATAACAGCTCTAGCCAGCTGGGGACA
Organism: Loxodonta africana; assembly: GCF_030014295.1. Lineage (NCBI taxonomy): Eukaryota > Metazoa > Chordata > Mammalia > Proboscidea > Elephantidae > Loxodonta > Loxodonta africana. The sequence goes on along the minus strand of NC_087369.1, from coordinate 10,892,800 downwards.
GGACACCAGAGCTCCAAAGGCGAAAATAATCAAGCTAGCTCACTCAAGCAACCCATAGGGGTATACCAAAACAAAACAAAGCAAGCAGCTACGACACAGTAAGCAAGCATAAACTAATACAATAACTTATAGATGGCTCAGGGACAACAGTCAATATCAAGTCACATAAAGAAATAGGCCATGATCACTTCAACAGGCTTCCAAAACAAAGAATCCAAGAATCTTTTAGATGAAAGTGCATTCCTGGAATTACCAGATGTAGAATACAATAGTTTAATATACAGAACCTCTTCAAGACATCAGGAAGGAAATGAGGCAATACGCAGAACAAGTCAAGGAACACACAGATAAAGCAACTGAAGAAATCAGAGAGATTATTCAGGAACATAATGAAAAGTTTAATAAGCTGGAAAATTCCATAGACAAACAGCAATCAGAAATTCGGAAGATTAACAATAAAATTACAGAATTAGATAACTCAATAGAAAGTCAGAGGAGCAGAATTGAGCAAGTAGAAGCTACAATTTCTGAACTCGAAGATAAATCACTTGGCACTAATATATTTGAAGAAAAATCAGATAAAAGAATTTTAAAAAATGAAGAAAACTCAAGAATCATGTGGGACTCTATCAGGAGAAATAACCTACGAGTGACTGGAGTACCAGAACAGGGGGGGATAACAGAAACTACAGAGAAAATTGTTGAGGATTTATTGACAGAAAACTTCCCTGATATTGTGAAAGATGAGAAGATATCTATCCAAGATGCTCATCGAACTCCACATAAAGTAGATCTTAAAAGAAAGTCTCCAAGACATATTATAATCAAGCTTGCCAAAACCAAAGATAAAGAGACAATTATAAGAGCAGCGAGGGATAAAAGAAAAGTCACCTACAAGGGAGAGCCAATAAGAATAAGCTCGGACTAGTCGGCAGAAACCATGCAGGCAAGAAGGCAATGGGATGACATATTTAAAAAACTGAAGGAAAATTGCCTGCCAAGAATCATATATCCATCAAAACTGTCTCTTAAATATGAAGGTGAAATTAAGACATTTCCAGATAAACACAAGTTGAGGGAATTCGTAAAAACCAAACCAAAACTACAAGAAATACTAAAGGGAGTTCTTCGGTTAGAAAATCAATAATATCAGGTTATCGACCAAAGACTAGAACCCTGGGCAGAGCAACCAGAAGTCAGCCCAGACAGGGAAATCGACCAAAGACTAGAACCCTGGGCAGAGCAACCAGAAGTCAACCCAGACAGGGAAATCCAATTCCAAAAAAAAAAAAAAAACCCAACACAGGGTAACGGTGATGTTATTATATAAAAAAAGACACCATTAAAATAATAAAGAGGGACTAAGAAATGTAATCATACACCTTCCTTATGGAGAGAAACATACGGCGATACAGAGAAATAAAAGTTAGTTACAAATTTAGAAAAATAGGGGTAGCTAATAAGGTAACCACAAAGGACACAAACTATCCTACTCATCAAAATAAAATACAAGGGAAAAATACAGACTCAGCAGAAACAAAATCAACAACAACAAATATGAGGAAAGGACAATATATAAAGAAAACCTACTCAGCACATAAAATCAAGTGGGAAAAAGAAGCTGTCAACAACACACAAAAAAAGACATCAAAATGATAGCACTAAATTCATACCTATCCATAATTACCCTGAATGTAAATGGACTAAATGCACCAATAAAGAGACAGAGAGTGGCAGAATGGATTAAAAAACAAGATCAGTCTATATGCTGCCTACAACAGACACACCTCAGACTTAGAGACACAAACAAACTAAAACTCAAAGGATAAAAAAATATATATCAAGCAAACAACAATCAAAAAAGAGCAGGAGTGGCAATATTAATTTCTGACAAAACAGACTTTAAAGTTAAATCCATCAGAAAGGATAAGGAAGGACACTATATAAGGGACAATACACCAAGAAAAAAAAAGAAGATATAACCATATTAAATATTTCTGCACCCAATGACAGGGCTGCAAGATACATAAAACAAACTATCAGCATTGAAAAGTGATATAGACAGCTCCACAATAATAGTAGAAGACTTCAACACACCACTTTCGGTGAAGGACAGGACATCCAGAAAGAAGCTTAATAAAGACACGGAAGATCTAAATGCCACAACCAACCGACTTGACCTCGTAGGCATATACAGAACACTCCACCCAACAGCAACCAACTATATACTTTCTTTCCTAGTGCACATGGAACATTCTCTAGAATAGACCACATATTAGGTCATAAAGCAAGCCTTAGCAGAATCCAAAACATCGAAATATTACAAAGCATCTTCTCTGACCATAAGACTATAAAAGTGGAAATCAATAACAGAAAAAGCAGGGAAAAGAAATCAAACACTTGGAAACTGAACAATACCCTGCTCAAAAAAGACTGGATTATGGAAGACATTAAGGATGGAATAAAGAAATTCAGAGAATCCAATGAGAATGAAAACACTTCCTGTCAGAACCTTTGGGACACAGCAAAGGCGGTGCTCAGAGGCCAATTTATATCAATAAATGCACACATCCAAAAAGAAGAAAGGACCAAAATCAAAGAACTATCCCTACAACTTGAACAAATAGAAAGAGAGCAACAAAAGAGACCCACAGGCACCAGGAGAAAACAAATAATAAAAATTAGAGCAGAACTAAATGAAATAGAAAACAGAAAAGCAATTGAAAGCATTAACCAGACCAAAAGCTGGTTTTTTGAAAAACTCAACAAAATTGATAAACCATTGGCCAAACTGACAAAAGAAAAACAGGAGAGGAAGCAAATAACCCAAATAAGAAATGAGACGGGCGATATTACAACAGACCCAACTGAAATTAAAAGAATCATATCTGATTACTATGAAAAACTATACTCAAATTTGTAAACCTAGAAGAAATGGACGAATTCCTAGAAACACACTACCTACCTAAACTAACACAAACAGAGGCAGAACAACTAAACAGAGCCATAACAAAAGAAGAGATTGAAAAGGTAATAAAAAAACTCCCAACAAAAAAAAAGCCTTGGTCCGGAGGGCTTCACTGCAGAGTTCTACCAAACTTTCAGAGAAGAGTTAACACCACTACTACTAAAGGTATTTCTGAGCATAGAAAAGGATGAAATGCTACCAAACTCATTCTATGAAGCCACCATATCCCTGATACCAAAACCAGGTAAAGACACCACAAGAAAAGAAAATTATAGACCTGGATACCTCATGAATGTAGATGCAAAAGTCCTCAACAAAATTCTAGCCAATAGAATTCAACAACATATCAAAAAAATAATTCACCATGACCAAGTGGGATTCATACCAGGTATGCAGGGATGCTTCAACATTAGAAAAACAATTAATGTAATCCACCATATAAGGAAAACAAAAGACAAGAATCACATGATTTTATCAATTGATGCAGAAAAGGCATTTGACAAAGTTCAACACTCATTCATGATAAAAACTCTCAGCAAAATAGGAATAGAAGGAAAATTTCTCAACATAATCAAGGGCATTTATACAAAGCCAACAGCTAACATCACCCTAAACGGAGAGAGCCTGAAAACATTCCCATTGAGATTGGGAACCAGACAAGGATGCCCTTTATCACCACTCTTATTCGACATTGTGCTGGAAGTCCTAGCCAGAGCAATTAAAAAGAAAAAAAATTTTTTTTTTTTTTTTTAGCCAGAGCAATTAGGCTAGATAAAGAAATAAAAGGCAGCCAGATTAGCAAGGAAGAAGTAAAAGTATCTCTATTTGCAGATGACATGATCTTATACACAGAAAACCCTAAGGAATCCTCCAGAAAACTACTGAAACTAATAGAAGAGTTCAGTGGAGTATCAGGATACAAGATAAACATACAAAAATCACTTGGATTCCTCTACACCAACAAAAAGAACATCGAAGTGGAAATCTCCAAATCAATGCCATTTACAGTAGCCCTCAAGAAGATAAAATACTTAGGAATAAATCTTACCATAGATGTAAAAGACTTATACAAAGAAAACTACGGTACACTTCTGCAAGAAACCAAAAGAGACTTACATAAGTGGAAGAACATACCTTGCTCATGGATAGGAAGACTTAACATTATAAAAATGTCTATTCTACCAAAAGCGATCTCTACATGTAATGCAATTCCGATCCAAATCCCAAGGACATTCTTTAATGAGAGGGAGAAAGAAATCACCAATTTCATATGGAAGGGAAAGAGGCCCCGGATAAATAAGGCATTACTGAAAAAGAAGAACAAAGTGGGAGGCCTTACTTTAACTGATTTCAGAACCTATTATACCGCCACAGTATTCAAAACGGCCTGGTACTGGTACAACAACAGATACATGGACCAATGGAACAGAATTGAGAATCCAGACATAAATCCATACACATATGAGCAGTTGATATTTGATTAAAAAAAAAAAAATTTTTTTGATAAACGCCCCAAAAAGTTAAACAGGGAAAAGACAGTCTTTTTAACAAATGGTGCTGGCATAACTGGATATTCATCTGCAAAAAAATGAAACAAGACCCATACCTCACTCCATGCACAAAAACTAACTCAAAATGGATCAAACACCTAAATATAAAATCTAAAACGATAAAGATCATGGAAGAAAAAAATAGGAACAGCGCTAGGAGCCCTAATACATGGCATAAACAGTATAGAAAACCCGATAAAGAATGTAGAAGAAAAACCAGATCACTGGGAGCTCCTGAAAATCAAACGCTTATGCTCATCCAAAGACTTCACCAAAAGAGTAAAAAGACTACCTACAGACCGGAAAAAAGTTTTTAGCTATGACATTTCTGATCAGCGCCTGATCTCTAAAATCTACATGATACTGCAAAAACTCAACTGTAAAAAGACAAATAACCCAATTAAATAATGGGCAAAAGATATGAACAAACACTTCACTAAAGAAGACATTCAGGTAGCTAACAGATACATGAGGAAATGCTCACGATCATTAGCCATTAGAGAAATGCAAATCAAAACTACGATGAGATTTCATCTCTCTCCAACGAGGCTGGCATTAATCCAAAAACACAAGATAATAAATGTTGGAGAGGCTGGGGAGAGATTGGAACACTTCTACACTGCTGGTGGGAATGTCAAATGGTACAACCACTTTGGAAATCGATTTGGCGCTTCCTTAAAAAGCTAGAAATAGAACTACCATACGATCCAGCAATCCCACTCCTTGGAATATATCCTAGAGAAATAAGAGCCCTTACACCAACAGATATATGCACACCCAAGTTTATTGCAGCAGTGTTTACAATAGCAAAAACATGGAAGCAACCAAGGTACCCATCAACGGATGAATGGGTAAATAAATTATGGCATATTCACACGATGGAATACTACGCATCGATAAAGAACAGTGAGGAATATGTGAAACATTTCATAACATGGAGGAACCTGGAAGGCATTATGCTGAGTGAAATGAGTCAGTTGCAAAAGGACAAATATTGTATAAGACCACTATTATAAGAACTCGAGAAATAGTTTAAACTGAAAAGAAAACATTCTTTTGTGGTTACGAGATGGGGAAGGGAGGGAGGGTGGGAGAGGGGTATTCGCTAATTAGATAATAGATAAGAACTACTTTAGGTGAAGGGAAAGACAGCACGCAATACAGGGGAGGTCAGCACAATTGGACTAAACCAAAAGCAAAGAAGTTTCCTGAATAAACTGAATGCTTTGAAGGCCAGCGTAGCAGGGGCAGCGGTCTGGCGACCATGGTTTCAGGGGACATCTAAGTCAATAGGCATAATAAAATCTATTAACAAAACATTCTGCATCCCACTTTGAAGAGTGGTGTCTGGGGTCTTAAACGCTAGCAAGCAGCCATCTAAGATGCATCAATTGGTCTCAGCCCACCTGGATGAAAGGAGAATGAAGAACACCAAGGACACAAGGTGATTACGAGCCCAAGAGACAGAAAGGGCCACATGAATCTGTGACTACATCATCCTGAGACTAGAAGAACTAGATGGTGCCCGCCCACAACCGATGACTGCCCTGACAGGGAGCACAACAGAGAACCCCTGAGGGAGCAGGAGAGCTGTGGGATGCAGACCCCAAATTCTCCTAAAAAGACCAGACTTAACAGTCTGACTGAGACTGGAAGGACCCCGGTGGTCACGGACCCCAGACCTTCTGTTGGCCCAGGACAGGAACCATTCCCGAAGCCAACTCGTCAGACATGGATTGGACTGGACAATGGGTTGGAAAGGGATGCTGGTGAGGAGTGAGCTTTCGGATCAGGTGGACACTTGAGAGTATGTTGTCATCTCCTGCCTGGAGGGGAGATGAGAGGGTGGAGGGGGTTAGAGGCTGGCGGAATGGACACGAAAAGAGAGAGTGGAGGGAGAGAGTGGGCTGTCTCATTAGGGGGAGAGTAACTGGGAGTGCGTAGCAAGGTGTATATGGGTTTTTGTGTGAGAGACTGACTTGATTTGTAAACTTTCACTTAAAGCACAACAAAAATTATTAAAAAAAAAGTTTAATTTAAAAAAAAAAAAACCTGGTGGCACAGTGGTTAAAAGCTTAGCCGGTAACCAAAAGGTTGGCAGTTCACCACCTAAACCAGAGACTCCATCAGCCTGAGACCAGAACTAGATAGTGCCTGGCTACCACCAGTGACCATCCTGACAGGGAACACAACAGAGAGTCCCTGACAGAGCAGGAGAAAAGTGTTCTGCAGAACTCAAATTCACGTAAAAAGACCAGACTTAATGGTCTGACTGAGACTGGAGGAACTCCAGAAGGCTTGCCCCCGGACTCTCTGTTAACCCAGAACTAAAACCATTCCAAGGCCAACTGTTCAGACAAAGATTAGACTGGACTATAAACCATGAAATGATACTCATGAAGAGAGTGCTTCTTAGTTCAAGTAGATACATGAGACTAATGGGCAGCTCCTGTCTGGAGGCGAGATGAGAAGGAAGAAAGGGACAGGAGCTGGTTGAGTAGACACGGGAAACCTGGGGTAGAAGGGAGGAACGTGCTCTCACATTATAGGGGTAACAACTTGGGGCACATAACAATGTGTGTATAAATTTTGCAGAAATTGAGCTGTAAACTTTCACCTAAAACACAATAAATAAATGAAGATCAGTAAAGTAAACAAACCAAAAAAAGGTTGGCAGTTCGAATCCACCAGCTGCTCCTTGGAAACCCTGTGAGGCAGTTCTACTCTGTCTATAGGGTCACCATGAGTCGAAATCGACTTGATGGCAATGGGTCAACAGGTTTAAGGGTCTTATGAATTTGAGACTGTTGCTTTCTAACCGTGGGTGCCTGTGCAAGGAAATTTAGGAAGGTACATTCCAGATCGCCCTGACTTCTCTGGTGCTGGCTTCTGGCTCCTATCACGGAAGACCTTTCCATCCACTGTGTACCTTCCTAAAGTTTCCCAACTTACTAAGACTCTTAGGAATTACAGTGATTTTAAGCTGTTGTTAATTGAGTCAATTCCGACTCATGGCGACCCCATGTGTGCAGAGTAGAACTGTGCTCCATAAGGTTTTCATGGCTGTCACACTTTTCACAATGGAGCTGTGGTAGCGCAGTGCTTAAGTCCTCAGCTGCTAACTGAAAGGTCGATGGTTCAAATCCACCAGCCGCTCAGCGGGACAAAGATGTGGCAGCCTGCTTCCATAAAGATGACGGCCTTGGAAACCCATGGGGCAATTCTACTGTATTGTATAGGGTCGTCATGAGTTGGAATTGACTCAATGGCAATGGCTTTGGTTTGGTTTAGGGTGGTACAAACAATTTGCACTCAACTAAGAAAAATAAAAGATTTCTTTTTACCAACCTAAAGGTTGGTGGTTCTAATCCACCCAGTGGTACTGCCAACAAAAAGGCCTGGAGATCTGCTTCCATAAAGATGACAGCCAAGAAAATCCTATAAGGTCACTAAAAGTCAGGATTGACTTGATGGCAATGGTTTTACTTTTTTTAAAATAGGATACTTTAGAAGCAGATTGCCAGCCCTTTCTTCCGAGGTACACGGGGATGGGGTTAAAAAAAAACAAAACCCATTGCTGTCGCGTCAACTCATAGTGACCCTACAGGACAGAGTAGAACTGCCCCATAGGGTTTCCTAGGAACAGCTGGTAGATTTGAACTGCTAGCATTTTGGTTAGCAGCCATAGCTCTTAACCCCTGCTCCACCAGGGCTCTGTGGGTGGGTTAGGACCTCAAAAAAGAACTTTAAATCTAGAAAGCCTTCAGTTTTCTAGTGGTATCTGACTCCTCTGGCCCCCTAGTTTGCCTCTGTCATGTGACTACCATTTTCAGAACTCTCTGACCAGCCCTGGTAGTTATGGAAATGTAAGAATATTTCAATTTCCAACGACCTCTCAAGCTGGCAGTTACCACTGTTAGCACTTCTGAGAAGTTCTCTTCTCCTTTTTTCTCTGTCAGGGTGAAGCACTGTGGTTTAGTTATATTTTTGCCCTGGCTGAGGTCACTGAGGCTTTTTGGTGGCTGCCATTAATCTCTTCATCTTCCCTCAGAAAAGATCAGATGTCCCGTGATGGCCAAACAAAGCAGGTAAGCCTAGGCCGCCTTTCTGTTGCTGTAAACAAGCTTCATTTCATTTTCATCACGGACTGCTAGGCTGTATGCCGTTGGCAGTTAAAATGAGGCCACCTGAGTATCACTTTGAATGTGAGTTGTAACTCCTCACATTGGCCAATGTTACCTCCACCGCCACATCGCTCTTTACATGAGAACCATGACAGGATTTAGTGTCAACGTGGGAAGAAAGTAAATGCCTAATGTGTGACTTAGCTATGTGTGATGGTGTCACCAAACCACAGGGTGTAATTCCTTTAATAAACCCATTGCATCTTTGCTCTTTATGAAGTATCTAATCTTAAAAGGTCTTGAGTCAAATCGAGAGAACAGAGACCAGAAGGGAAGTAGATTTTAGATCTTCCCATATGCTGCTATTAGTCAAGATTCACTTTTTGTGGGACATAGAGAAGGCCACAGATCGCCGTGATTTTAGTGGGCATGGAATTTGTCTGTATGTTGGTGTCTTTTGACGTGAATAAACGCCATGGACTATTAGCCAGGAAGCATGTGTCTAATGGCAAGAACTCTGAAGTTGTTGGGAATATCAGGCTTCGCAGCAAGGGGAGAGAGATCGGAGGCTCCAAAATGCTCCGTATGGACAGTCACTTACATTAGCCACACACCTGGTGACTCTGAGCAGACCCTATATCATACCCTTCTGTGCAAAGCAACTGAGGGGGAAGTCGTATGAGGACAGTTTTCTGAGTATCCCTGCTTCTTACTCCCAAGAGTTCGAATTGACAAGAAATGCACTTCAGTTGGTTCACAATCTAAATAAAAAAACCCAAAACCCAGTGCCGTCGAGTCGATTCCAACTCATAGCCACCCTATAGGACAGAGTAGAACTGTCCCACAGTCTAAATACTTAGTACAAATTCCTGGAATTGGAGTTGCTGAGCAAGGTACAACATGTCAGTTTTTCATAGATACAGGGAAATTATACTCCAAAAATGTCTTACAAATAGATATTCCCACAATGGTCATGGACTTATAGACTTCTTTTCTTTTCTAGATTTTATTTATTGTGTTGTTGTTGAGAATATACACAGCAAAACACACACCGGTTCAGTAGTTTCTACACGGACCATTTAGTGATGTTAATTACACGCTTCAAGCTGGGCAACCGTTCTCACCCTCCTTTTCCGAGTTGTTCCTCCCTCACTTGTTTTTTAATATACTTTAGGTAAAAGTTGACAGAGCAGATCAGTTTCTCATTCCAAAATGTATCCACCAATTGTTTCAGAACATTGGTTGCCATCCCCCCAATGTGTGAGCACTCTCCCCCTTTCCACCCCAGGTTCCCCATTTCCACTCGTCCAGTGTTCCTGGCCCTTCCTGCCTCCTCAGCTTTGCTTTTGGGCAGGTGTTGCCCATTAGGTCTCCTCTGCCTGATTGAGCTAAGAAGCACGTTCCTCACTGTGTTATTGTTTACTTTATATGCCAGGCCAGGGGAAGTCCCACGACCATTCTGGGGAGATTTTGTGTGCAGCCAGGGAAGCGTGCCTTTCCCCCTTGATATTTCATTAGCAAATGTCTATGTGTATTTCTACATGGGACACGGACGATTCTTTAACTTCTTTGGCTTCCTCCCTTGCTTTTTCTGGAGCCCTGGTGGCACAGTGGTTAAGAGCCTGGCGGCTAACCAAGACGTCAGAGGTTTGAACCCACCAGCCGCTCCTTGGAAACCCTATGGCGCAGTTCTACTCTGTCCAATAGGGTCGCTATGAGTCGGAATCGACTTGACGGCAACGAATGTCCTTTTTACCAGTTAAGCTAAATTATTGTTAGGGGTTAAGATGACTTCAGGGGATATTTTTGGTTTAAAAGTTAAAGATTCGGCTTCTTTTATTCTTACAGAAGATACTTAGAGCACTAATTGAAGGCCAGGAAAGAGATGGAATAGGTAAATATCACCTCAGGCAAGATGTAAATAGTCAGCACCTTTGAAACTGTAGCTCATCTAATCTATTTTTCTTTCCTCCTTGGTGTTCCTGGCTTGACTTCATAACTCCTCTACCCTGTCTGCAGTCGACTTGAAATGAAGCACTTTCTCCGCGAACTCCTCGGCCTCCTTTTCAGTTACATGTCTTGGACATGTGGCATCATCCTGGCAATGAGCAGATCCTGGCGAGTGTGGGAAGTGGACAGCGAGATCGTTCCCATGGTGTCTATTGGACTTTGGGAAGTTTTTTATATTCAAAACCTTAACATCTCTGGCGTGCTGGTCAAGATGGGGCAGGTGTGTGTTATGGATGGGAGCTGGGCCCTTCCTGATGAAATCACGTATGCGCAGGAGCTGATCGTGTTAGCTAATTTGATGAAGTCAGTAGTCCTAAGTTTTGGCACAATGACCCTTTGGGTCAGTTGGATCAAAGCTCCGTACCCAGAGTTTCTTCGAATGTATTACAAAATCTGCACCCACCTTCTTTTGCTCAGCTCTTGCTGTACTCTGAGTGCAGTGATCTGGAATTTCAGTGCGGATTTTTCTGGAGAAACCACCTTTGACTTTCCAGAGAGCTTTCCTGTTAAAAAAGAAGCACTGATACGGGAAAGGGGCTCCTATGTCCTCCCATTGGCAATCACAACTACCTTCCTGTCTGTTATCAGTGCCTTCAGCTTCCTGTTTGAGCGATATTTACTAACACAGATTCATGTGGAGCCCACAATTTTGGGCAGAAGTTCAAAACAAAGAGTCTTCTGAGGGCTTTTACTTTTTGGAATGGCGACGTATACTTTTCCTGAAGAAATTTCTTACATATACATAACATTGTCGTAGCCATCCACTCATTTGAAATAAACATCCTTATTTGACTTGTCAGGGTATGTCTGAAACTGATTTTCTCCTTTTGTGCCCCTTGCTATAAACCTGTTCCTTTCTTTGAAGCCTTCACTTCCTGAGATCTGCAGGTAATCACCTTCTATATATACCTGACTCATAGTGATCCCATAGGACAGAGGACAACTGCCCCATAGGGTTTCCAAGGCTGTAACCTTCATGGAAGCAGATTGCCACATCTTTCTCCCTTGGAGCAGCTGGTGGGTTTGAACCACCGACCTTTTGGTTAGCAGCTGAGCACTTAACCACTGTGCCACCAGGGCCCCTTCTTCTGTACACACACTGTCAAAAATCAAAGGCAGAAAGGAGAGCTTTTGCTTAGGAGGCATGGAGTTTATGTAATGGGGGTGGAATGATTTGGAAAAGGATAGTGAGAATGGGTGAACCTCAAGGCTGTTATCAACTTTGGTGAAGGGAAGGACAACATACAATACAGGGGAAGTCAGCACAACTGGACTAAACCAAAAGCTAAGAAGTTCCCTGAACACAACCAAATACTTTGAGGGACAGAGTCGCTGGGATTGGGGCCTGGGGCCATAGTTTCGGGGGACATGTAGGTTAATTGACATGACCAAGTTTATTAAGAAAATGTTCTACATCCCACTTTGGTGAGTGGCGTCCGGGGTCTTTAAAAGCTTTCGAGCAGCCATCTAAGATACATCTATTGGTCCTATCTCACTTGGAGCAAAGGAGAATGAAGAAAACCACAGACACAAGGAAAATATTATTCTAGAGGGCTAAGGGACCACATGACCCAGAGACTCCACCTGCCCGAGACCAGGAGAACTAGATGGTGCTTGGCTACCACCAATGACCGCCTTGACAGGGAACACAACAGAGAGTCCTGGACAGAGCAGGAGAAAAATGTAGACCAGAACCCAAATTCATGTAAAAAGATCAGCCTTCATGGTCTGACAGAGACTGGAGGAACCCCCCAAACTATGGTCCTAGACTCTGTTAACCCACAAGTGAATCCATTCCTGATGCCCACTCTTCAGACAAAGATTAGACAGGAGTATAAAACAAAAACGATACGCCTGAGGAATGTGCTTCTTAGTTCAATCAGATGTAAGAGACCAAATGGGTAGCTCCTGTCCCAAAGCAGGATAAGAAGGCAGGAAGGGACAGGAACTGGTCGAATGGACACAGAGAGCCCGGGGTGGAAAGGGGGAATGTGCTGTCACATGGTGGGGATTGCAGCTAATGTCACAAAACAATCCGTGTATACATTTTTGAATGAGAAATTAACGTGCGCTGTAAGCTTTCACCTAAAGCACCAAAAAAATTACATATATAAAAAAAGGTGTATTGGCTTGGGCATCTAGTAGACTAGGTTCTGGGTTCCACCTCATTACTCCTAGTTGTTTTTACAGAAGTTAATTGACTATTCAGGATTCCCAGGTAAGCAGAAAATCAGAATGCTTTACAGATACTTCAAGTTTACTTTTTATTCTTTGCTTTTAAGTAGATTTATTTAGCCTATGGGAGATTTTTTCACTGAAAAGTCCAAATAAATTATTAGAATTATCTGTTTTCACCTATGGAATTAACAATTTATTTATCAAACTAGTTCTTAGGGCAGTCTTTACGGTTCCAATTGCTCTAAATTTAGTTTACGTGCCTATAAAATAATAGGAGTAGAAGGAAGAGGAGGAAAAAGAAAAAAGGAAGAGAAGGAGGAGAAATGATAAACTCAAAGGATAAATGACAAATTGGAAATAAATATTTGCAACTGAAAGTATCAACCAAAGACTAATATCCTTAACATATAAAAAAAAGGCCTTAGAAACACCAGTCCCATAAAAAATGGACAAAGATTAAAAACAAGTGTTCACAAAAAAGGAAATACACGTGTTGAACGTGAGTAGATATTCAATCCTCCGTATTAAGAGAAGTACACATTAAAACTGTACTGAAATATTTTCAACTCTCAGAATGTCAAACGATCCTACAATCTGATGATACAGTTTTTGGTTGGGGCCAAGGGAAACCGACATTCTCAAATATTATTAGAAGAGTACAGTTGACTCCTGTGCAGGGGATTCTGGCTTTATCTATCGGCTTCACTATCTGTCGTGGGCCCTCTCAGCCAGCAGCCCCACTTCTGGACTTTGTCCTACAAACACCCTTGAACATCTGTACACTTGTGCAAATGATATTTGTACAAACATTAACTCAGACATCGCGTAGAATGGTAGAAAAAGGAAAAGGAAAACTGAAAACAATCCAAGTGACCAGCAATTGGGAACTAGCTAAGTAAACTACACAATAGAATACTACTGTCACGGCTTGAATTGTGTCTCCCAAAAAATGCCTTTCAACTTGGCTAGTCCATGATTGTCAGTATTGTGTGGTTGTCTACCATTTTGTCATCTGACGTGGTTTTCCTCTGTGTTGTAAATGCTACCTTTATGGTGTTAATGAGGTGGGATTAGTCACAGTTATGTCAATGAGGCCGGGCTCAATCTGCAAGATTAGGTTGTATCTTAAGAGAAAAACAAGTAGAGAGAGAGGGGGACCTCATTACCACCAAGAAATCGGCACTGGGAGCAGAGTGTGTCCTTTGGACTCGAGGTTCCTGCACTGAGAAGCTCGTAGACCATAGGAAGATTGATGACAAGGACCTTCCTCCAGAGCTGACAGAGAGAGAAAGCCTTTCCCTGGAGCTGGCACCCTGAATTGGGATTTCTAGCCTCCTGGACTGTAAGAGCAAACCCTGGTGGTTCTACGGCTGCTAACCAAAGGGTTGGCAGTTCAAATCTGCCAGGCGCTCCTTGGAAACTCTACGGGGCAGTTCTACTCTGTCCTATAGGGTCGCTATGAGTCGGAATCGACTCGACAGCACTGGGTAGACTGTAAGAGAATAAATTTCTCCTTGTTAAAGCCAAAAAAAAAAAGAATGCCTTGATGAAACAGTAAAAAATATTAATTGTATTTTTAAAAATGTAATGAATGTCACTGAATTATACAAGTAGAAATTCTTGAGATGGTGTGTATTTTGTTATGTATATTCCCACCGCAATGAAAATATAAACAACAACAACAACAACAAAATGAAAGGGATGAAAAAATAGTGTTGTAAAGCCAGCACGGGAAACAGTATCAGTAAACACAACCAGCTCTAAGCTGAACCAAACTTGTCGCTGCTGACTTGATGCCAAAACTCACCTGTGTGCATAGGGAAATAATCATGTTTAGAGCTTAGAGATCTTTTTGTTGTTAGTTGCTGTCCAAGTTGGCTCCAACTCATGGCGACTTTCTGTACAACAGAAGGAAACGCACCCTGGTCCTGCGCCGTCTTTATGATCATTGGCATGTTTGAGCCCGTGCTTGCGGCTGTTGTGTCAATCCAGCTCATGGAGGGTTTCCCTAGTTTTCACTGACTCTCTACCGAACATGATGTCCTTTCCTAGCAACTGGTCTTTCCTGATGACGTGTCCAAAGTAAGCAAGTCGAAGGCTCGCCATCCTGGCTTCTAAGGAGCATTCTGGTTGTATTTCCTCTGAGACCGATTTGTTCGTTCTTTTGGCAATCCACAGTATATTCAAAAGTCTCCACCGACACCAAAGTTCGAATGCGCCAATTCTACTGCCTTCCTTTTTCACTATCCAATTTTTGCATGTGTATGAGGCAACTGGATAGACCATGGCTTGGGCCAGATGCACCGTAGACTTCCAGGTGACATCTTTGCTTTTTAAAACTTTAAAGAGGTCTTTTGCAGTAGATATGCCCAATGCAACTCGTTGTTCCATTTCTTGACTGCTTTAATGTCTTTAAGACATTACAATTGGTTAGGTGAGAGCACAGTTTCTCAACCTCAGAACTGTCGACATTTTCAGCTGGGATACTTGGGTGGTGGGAAGTGGGGTGGTCATACTGTGCTGTGCATTGTAGAGCAATGGCTGGGAAATGTGGATTAAGTCACAACGGGTGGCTTTAGTTGGGCCGCTATAGTCTGTGAGGTCATTCTCTTCACTCCGTAAAGCTGGGCCAGAAGAAAAGCCCCAGGGAAGAAGCCTGACAAGAAGCCCAGTCAATGCTGTAGGGAGGCATGACAAGGGCAATGAAACAGGGATCCGTGGCTGGACTGAAGCTGCCACTCTGAGTCTTCCCATACCAGGACTGGTTTCCTGTGCTCCTCCTTGAGAACCATGACCCTTTGGATCCTTGGCAGGAATTGGTGTGAATGTCACCCTCCCGTCCTAAGCCATCAAAATATGGCTGGAGTTTTACAGCTGTAGCAGTTATTGCTCATTCGATTTTGAGACACCCTGAATAAGAGAACAGCCGTTGAATGTCCTCCTGAGGCTTTGGAGCATATGAGGAATGTTAAGACCCTTAACTGCTAATAAGAGAAACCAATTTCTGTGAGCCTAAGTCAGCGGTCCTCAGCTGGGGATGATTGTGCTCCCAGGGGACATTGGGAACGTCTGGACACAGTTTGGATTGTCAGAGCTGGGAGAGGATGTTATTGGCATCTAGTGGGTAGAGGCCAGAGATGCTGCTGGACATCCTACAATGCATAGGATGGCCCCCACCACGAAGCAAATAATAGCAACCACTTTTAAGGGGCTTGTGGAAAGTACTTGACGCCATTTTCAAATCAAGTTAATGAAACACCGTCATCCATTTTAAAGTCCATTTGAATCTTGACACACTATGCTCAGTTCCGGCTTTAATCACTTCAACAGTCTGAATTAACAAACACCTTCCCAGAGAGGTAAATAACTCTTTTAAATCTAATAAATGAAACTCCCCGATATAGTGAAACTTCTCTTAAATGTTCCAACGTTGCATATAAAACTAGTTTTCCACAAAAATCAGACGCTTAAATAAATTACTCAATTATACATTTTATAGTGAGTTTCAAAGCTATTATTCTTAAAAGCCAAATTATTTTCAACTTTGCCCATGTACAAAATATCAAATATGCACACATTCCTTCTTCACCCCAAATATGAGTATTTCTGTTTTGGCTCTCTGTGAGGCTTCTGTACTTTTGCTAAATCCTCCTAGACTTGAAAGATGGATCCCTCTCACAGATGACAGTTAAAATAAATAAAGCCAACCTGCTGCAGTCCAGCCGACTCCAACTCATAGTGACCCTCTTGGAGAGATTAGAACTGCCCCATAGGGTTTCCAAGGACAGGCTGGTGAATTGGAACTGCCAACCTTTTGGTTAGCTGCCAAACTCTTCACCACTGAGCCTTAGGGCTCCAGTTACTCTCCTAGCAACCAAGCTGGTGAGTTTAAACCGCCCACTTAACCATGGCACCACCAGGGCTCCTTGAACAAAAAAATACCAGCCTTTATCTCTATTCAGGCAGCATTCTCCAATTGCACCACTAGATGGCAGCACAATTTCAGACGCAATACTTTCAAATGCTTTTTTTTTTTTTTTAATTACTTTTTATTAAGCTTCAAGTGAACATTTACCATTCCAATCAGTCTGTCACATGTAGGTTTACATACATCTTACTCCCTTCTCCCGCTTGCTCTCCCCCTATTGAGTCAGCCCTTTCAGTCTCTCTTTTCGTGCCAATTTTGCCAGCTTCCCTCTCTCTCTATCTTCCCATCCCCTCTCCAGTCAAGAGCTGCCAACACACTCTCCAGTGTCCACCTGATTTAATTAGCTCACTCTTCATCAGCATCTCTCTCCCCCCAGCTGACCAGTCCCTTTCATGTCTGATGAGTTGTCTTCGGGGATGGTTCCTGTCCTGTGGCATCAGAAGTTCTGGGGAGCATTGTCTCTGGGATTCCTCTAGTCGCAGTCATACCATTAAGTATGGTCTTTTTATGAGAATTTGGGGTCTGCATCCCACTGATCTCCTGGTCTCTCAGGAGTTCTCTGTTGTGCTCCCTGTCAGGGCAGTCATCGATTGTGGCCAGGCACCAACTAGTTCTTCTGGTCTCAGGATGATGTAGGTCTCTGGTTCATGTGGCCCTTTCTGTCTCTTGGGTTCTTAGTTGTCGTGTGACCTTGGTGTTCTTCCTTTGCCTTTGCTCCAGGTGGGTTGAGACCAATTGATGTATCTTAGATGGCTGCTTGTTGGCTTTTAGGACCCCAGGCGCCACAATTCAAAGTGGGATGCAGAATGTTTTCTTAATAGAATTATTTTGCCAATTGACTTAGAATTCCCCTTAAACCATGGTTCCCAAACCCCCGCCCTTGCTCCGCTGACCTTTGAAGCATTCATTTTATCCCGGAAACTTCTTTGCTTTTGGTCCAGTCGAATTGAGCTGACCTTCCATGTACTGAGTGTTGTCCTTCCCTTCACCTAAAGCAGTTCTTATCTGCTAATTAATCAGTAAAAAAACCCTCTCCCTCCCTCCCTCCCTCCCCCCCTCCCTCCCTCCCCCCCTCGTAACCACAAAAGTATGTGTTCTTCTCAGTTTATACTATTTCTCAAGATCTTATAATAGTGGTCTTATACAATATTTGTCCTTTTGCCTCTGACTGATTTCGCTCAGCATAATGCCTTCCAGGTTCCTCCATGTTATGAAATGTTTCACAGTATCCGTCACTGTTCTTTATCGATGCATAGTATTCCATCGTGTGAATATACCACAATTTATTTACCCATTCATCGGTTGATGGACACCTTGGTTGCTTCCAGCTTTTTGCTATTGTAAACAGAGCTGCAATAAACATGGGTGTGCATATATCTGTTTGTGTGAAGGCTCTTGTGTCTCTAGGGTATATTCCGAGGAGTGGGATTTCTGGGTTGTATGGTAGTTCTATTTCTAACTGTTTAAGATAACGCCAGATAGATTTCCAAGGTGGTTGTACCATTTTCCATTCCCACCAGCAGTGTATAAGAGTTCCAATCTCTCCGCAGCCTCTCCAACATTTATTATTTGGTGTTTTTTGGATTATTGCCAGCCTTGTTGGAGTGAGATGGAATCTCATCGTAGTTTTAATTTGCATTTCTCTAATGGCTAATGATCGAGAGCATTTTCTCATGTATCTGTCAGCTGCCTGAATATCTTCTTTAGCGAAGTGTGTGTTCATATCCTTTGCCCACTTCTTGATTGGGTTGTTTGTCTTTTTGTGGTTGAGTTTTGACAGAATCCTATAGATTTTAGAGATCAGGCGCTGGTCGGAGATGTCATAGCTGAAAATTCTTTCCCAGTCTGTAGGTGGTCTTTTTACTCTTTTGATGAAGTCTTTAGATGAGCATAGGTGTTTGATTTTTAGGAGCTCCCAGATTTTTAGGAGCTCCCAGTTATCTGGTTTCTCTTTGTCACTTTTGGTAATGTTTTGTATTCTGTTTATGCCTTGTATTAGGGCTCCTAAGGTTGTCCCTATTTTTTCTTCCATGATCTTTATCGTTTTAGTCTTTATGTTTAGGTCTTTGAACCACTTGGAGTTAGTTTTTGTGCATGGTGTGAGGTATGGGTCCTGTTTCATTTTTTTGCAAATGGATATCCAGTTATGCCAGCACCATTTGTTAAAAAGACTATCCTTTCCCCAATTAACTGACACTGGGCCTTTGTCAAATATCAGCTGCTCATATGTGGATGGATTTATATCTGGGTTCTCAATTCTGTTCCACTGGTCTATGTGCCTGTTGTTGTACCAATACCAGGCTGTTTTGACTACTGTGGCTGTATAATAGGTTCTGAAATTAGGTAGAGTGAGGCCTCCCACTTTCTTCTTCTTTTTCAGTAATGCTTTGCTTATCCGAGGCTTCTTTCCCTTCCATATGAAGTTGGTGATTTGTTGCTCTATCACCTTAAAAAATGAGATTGGAATTTGGATCGGAAGTGCATTGTATGTATAGATGGCTTTTGGTAGAATAGACATTTTTACTATGTTAAGTCTTCCTATCCATGAGCAGGGTATGTTTTTCCACTTAAGTATGTCCTTTTGAATTTCTTGTAGTAGAGCTTTGTAGTTTTCTTTCTTTTTTTAATTAATTTTTATGAAGCTTCAAGTGAACATTTACCATTCCAATCAGTCTGTCACATGTAAGTTTCCATACATCTTACTCCCTTCTCCCACTTGCTCTCCCCCTATTGAGTCAGCCCTTTCAGTCTCTCGTTTCGTGCCAATTTTGCCAGCTTCCCTCTCTATCTTCCCATCCCCCCTCCAGTCAAGAGCTGCCAACACACTCTCCAGTGTCCACCTGATTTAATTAGCTCACTCTTCATCAGCATCTCTCTCCCCCAAGCTGACCAGTCCTTTTCATGCCTGATGAGTTGTCTTCGGGGATGGTTCCTGTCCTGTGGCATCAGAAGGTCTGGGGAGCATTGTCTCCGGGATTCCTCTAGTCGCAGTCATACCATTAGGTATGGTCTTTTGATGAGAATTTGGGGTCTGTATCCCATTGGTCTCCTGCTCCCTCAGGAGTTGTCTGTTGTGCTCCCTGACAGGGCAGACATCGATTTCAAATGCTTTTTGCTAATTTTGGTCGCTATGAGTTGGAATCGACTCGACCGCATTGGGTTATTCGGTTTATGAGTCGGAATCCACTGGACTACAATGGGTTTGGGGTTTTTGCTGCTTACGCTGCTCTCTTTTGGAGATATTGGAGAATGCGTCCTAATAGGAGAAGAGTCATTTCTAGAAACCAGATGTGTTTTTTACATATTACTAATTGAAGGTAGTGGCGCAATGGTTAAGTACTTGGGTGGTTTCATAAAAGTGGAGGTTCAAACCCGGCCAGGAGCTTTGCTAGAGAAAGACCTGGCTATCTCCTTCAGTAAAGATGACAGCCCAGGAAACTAGAGCAGGTCTACTCTGTCACATGGGGTTACTATGAGTTGAAATTGACTCCATGGCACCCAACAATAACAACAGAAACAATTTCTCAACTCAATAGAACTTGAAACTGTCAGCTTTTTATCAAAAACAACTAAATGCTACCACGCTCCCTGTTGAACATTAAACTCAAACAACAGCATATCGGAGTCACAGCGATAGCTGTGACCTGGGGTCGCTATGAGTCAGAATCCACTCGATGGCAGCAGCGGGCTAGGTGTTTTTGGTTTTTTTTTTCTTTTTGCTACTCTTGTCTGCACCAATATGTCTCTCTCTCTGTCTCTTTTTTTTCCCTAGAACGTTACTACACTACATAAACCTGTGATTTATCTCCACACATGCACGGCAATCGTAAAGAAGGAATATTTCGTTTTCCTGCTGCAGAAAAGTGGCTGCCCTAAAGTTAACTCCTGCTAAAGTAAATAATCAAGTATAAAATTATGGTAGAAACACCACTAGGCCAATGCTTCTTAAAGTGCATGTGCATAGGACTCGCCTGGGGAGCTTGTGCAAAAGCAGAAATGGATTCGGTAGGTCAGGGGTAAGCCCAGAGATCCCCATGTTGAATTCTGACACTGACGGTACTGCTCCGTGGGGCCCAAGGAATGCGCGCCTCCCACTAACGTTGGGCACAGCGCGACCACGATGGAATTCAACCATCAGAGCTCAATACTACCTGCGCACATAGTGCCTATGGACAGGGTTCTTTGAACCCGCCATTAATGCTCCCTACCTAAACTGCCATAGACTTAAGCTTATCTTTTATAAGGAACCTAAATCAGTTGACTAGCCCTTTCCTGTTGAGTTGACTCTAACTCGTAGGGACCCCATGTAAACAGGGAGAACTGTGCTCCATGTGGTTTTGATGACTGTAGTATTTACAACAGCAGATCTCCAGGCCTTTCTTCCGCACCACAACTGGTGAGTTCCAACCATCAACCTTTTGATTAGTAGTCAAGTGCTAAGGGTGAACTCATATTCATGTGCAGGTACAACACACACACACACACAAATGGGAGAGAATGTGACAAGGGCAGAACATTTTTTCAGATTATTCAAGAACAGAAACACTAGTTTTTTGGAGGAAGGCAAATTGAGTCGATTTAGACCTTATCAGCAGCAAGCTGGCCATGGAGGGCTGAGCAAGGTTCCTGAGTGTGGGTGGAATTTATCTGGTGTTCAAAATAATCAAAACTCACTGGAATGTGAACATAAGGTTTATTCTGAGCAGTTATTCTCTATTCCTGTAGGGAGACCATTTGGACTCCAGAATGAGCAAATGGCTTGAAGAAGCTAGGTACAGTGAGGTTTATAAACAGAAGAAAACCAAAGCAAAGTGGAGTCAATTCCGACTCATAGTGACCCTATTGACAGAGTAGAACTGCCCCATAGAGTTTCCAAGGACCAGCTAGAGGATTCGAACTGCCGACCTTTTGGTTAGAAGCTGTAACTTTTAGCCACTGCGCAACAGAGTTTTCTCAGGATATAACCCCTCCCCCCAAAAAACAACAACAACAACAAACTCGTTGCCGTCAAGTCAATTCCTACTCATTGAGACCCTATAGGACAGAGTAGAACTGTCCCGTAGAGTTTCCAAGGAGCGCCTGGCGGATTCGAACCGCCGACCTTTTGGTCAGCAGCATTAGCACTTAACCACTAAACCACCACGGTTTCCACAGGAGATACAGTGGGGAACAAATCCAAACTGCTCTTTCCTTCCATTGTTTCTAGCCTAGGGTTTCTCTAACTCAGTGCGATGGACATTTGGGGCCACATAAGTCTCTGTTATCTGTGTTTTGTAAGAGGTTTAGCAGCCTACAATGCCTGACCTCCGAGGGTCACCACAGGCTGGCTGTGTCCCTCCGCCAAAGCTCAGCTCCTTGAGGACAGTGACAGCGCCCAGGCTCTGCTCGTTCCTGGCAAGTCAGGAATCTGTGAAGGGTCTGAGATTTCACCCCACAGGCCCGCTAACAAGATGAAACACAGAGAGATAAGGTATTAGTTTCCTAGGGCTGCCTTAACTGATTATATCTAATGGAATATTAACCGCTGTCCTGAGTCGGTTCCGAGTCATGGGACCCTATAGCCATAAAGAGGAGTGAAGGTCTGATCTAGGCTGAGCTGAGAAATCGTCATTCTGAGTGAAGTAAGTTAGTCACCAAAGGACAAATACTGTATGATCTCACTTATATGAAATATCTAGAAGAGGCAAATGAGGAGACAAAACTGTAATAGTGGTGACCAGGACAGGAGGGAGGGGCAGGGGCGACACGATTTCTGAAGGAACATGGTTCTGCTTCTGGGGACGGAAATTTGACAAGGGATACTGCTGACGGTTGTACAACATGATAAATGTCATCGGTGTCGCTGAATGAATGTGTAGAAAATGTTTAATGGGTGAATGCCGTGCTGTTACATCCATTTTTATCACAATAAAAAATTTTTTTTTAAACGCCAGTTCTGGAGGCCACGAGTCTGCAATCAAGGCGCAGACAGGGCCGCGCTCCCTCTGGAGGCTCTTGGCCTCTTCCAGCTGCTGGCGGCTCCGGATGTTCCTTGGCCTGTGGCTCCATCACTCCAATCACTGCTCCATCTTCCCCTGGCCTTCTCCTCTTCTCTATGTCTTCTCCCCGCCTGGACAGGACACTTGTCACTGGTGTGCAAAGACCCTCCTCCCAAGTAAGGCCACACGCAAACCGAAGCACTTGGCATAATAAAATGGCTGACCGAACCCAAAAACCCGTTGCCGTCGAGTCGATACCGACTCACAGCGACCCTATAGGACAAAGTAGAACTGCCCCTGAGGGTTTTCAAGAAGTGTCTGGTGGATTCGAACTGTCGACCTTTCGATTAGCAGCAGTAGCTCTTAACCACTAGGCCACCAGGGTTTCCAAAATGGCTGTGAAAGAGGCGGCGTGAGAAAGAGATCCTAGGGGCTTAAGGTCCTGGGTATGGAGCACTGTTTCTACATGGCTTGCATAGTTAGCTTTTGCATACCCGGTGATTTTGTGATTGCTGGTTTGTTTCCTCCCTTTCCTCTCCCTTTCTCCACGGTTCTATAAAGTTTAAAATGAACCTATGTTCCTCTTGAACGAGCAGAACAAAGATCAGTAAGATCTGGGAAGAGACAACCAGACAATGGGGACCCATCTTGTGATGAAAACCAGGATGGCATCAGAGGACCTCTAAAGAATACCACAGAAGGTCACCATGTCTGAAATGTGGCCAACATGCCCCCCCTCCAAGGGGAAATGCCATTCTCCAGATTCTTCAGGCCTAAGCCCTAACCCTATAAAATCCTCTGGTTGGTTTTTTTGTTTTGTTTTGTTTTAAGCCCTAACCCTATAAAATCCTCTGGTCGGTCTCCAGCAGACAGACAGACTTTGGAGGAGCCCATCTCCCTCTGTGTCTTGTATGCTGGTATCCAATAAAGCCTTTTTGCTGGTTACCTCACCCCTGCCTCAGTATTGGCTTTGCAGCAGGCAGCTCAAATCAGTGTTTTGCAGTAACAGCTGACAGGAGGTCTCAATCAACACTCCATTTTTCCCGGGCTCCTGCTTCTGCATTCCTGAGAATGTAACCTTGACTTTATCTCATTCATATGCATATGGCCTTGGGCCTCTGGCTCAGTGCTTTCAGAAAAGCCCAGCACCTATCAATCAGCTTGTTTAACAGGCCTGGCTCTAGCCCCAAGGTGACTTATGTCCAATAAGAGTGGGGGTCAGGAATACACTTCAGAAGCTCTTAGTAAGGGTGAGGGTCAGCATTGTGACTGTAGAAGGAGTTTACTCTAGACGTTCTAGGAAGAAGTAGCTGCTGCTGAGGTACACACCTTGTGACCCCATGTGACCACTGTGTTCTTCCCTTCCCCATCTTTACTATAAAAAGCCACCTCTCCCTCCATTATTCAGAGAACCTGATAGATTCCTCTCTGCCTTCTGTTTCCCCAACTGGACACTTGTATTACCTTCAATAAATCTCTTTGTTTTTACTTTAACAGAGTGAGCACTATTACTCTTAGACAGGGTAGACGTATATTTTTGGGGAAGGGCCAGAATTCAACGCATTAGAGATGCTTAACCTCAAAGAGGCTTACAGCAAGGTTGGAAGGGTGGTGGAGAGAATCAAGGAAAGGGCACCCTCATCCACTCCTGGCTGAACTGTCAATTAGCATCACCGGGACTGCAGTGTGGTGGTGTCTAGTAGAACTGAGGAGGCTCACACTTTTGAATCAGCCTTTCCTCTTCTTTTTTTTTTTTCCTCTTCTAGGTACCCAATAACCTCGGTTTCTTATATTCAACTCTTCACTAGAGACATCCCCTAGAGAGCTCATCCACAACTGCATAAATCCAAGAGCGCTGACTCTTAATCACTGGAAACAACCTAAATGCTTCAATGGGGGGGTGTGCTGAGAAATTATATTTATCCAGTAAATTATGTTGATAAATGTTGATATCTTAGAACCATTAAAATAAACTATTTTTTGTCTATGGCAACACTGGTGTATCTCAAAATTATAATATTAAGTGAAAAAAGTGTATGCATTTGTGATTACATTTATGTCTAGAATTTAAAAACACAGAACAATACTATGTTGTTTACGAGTACATCCTTTTGAAGTTAAAGTACGTGATCAAGTGTGGGAAGAACAGCACCAACTTCTCATACAAGGTTACCTCTGGGATAGAAGGATAGCGATTAATTGTAGGGACAGTACTTCAACTTTCCCTGTGAACTTCTATTTCACAAATAAAACTGAAGCGAAGATGGCAAAAAATCAACATGTATCACAGTTGGGTAGTGATTGAGTGTCTGATTTCTTTTTTATCTATAGAGTTTCTATATTTGAAATCTTTTGTAATTTAAAGACAGGTAAAACAGCCTAAATGGCCAGTTTATATCTGATAAACAAGGTATAATGTATACAAAGGATGGAACACCATGCAATCTTTAAAACTCATAATATCAAAGAATATCTAGGGATACAGGGAAAGTGCTCAAGATACATTTGATGTGAAAAGGAGGAAGAGAAACAATACATAGTGGGGACATATTGTCTTTTAAAATGTGTAGATTCCTCCTCTTTCCCAGACCTATCATCTAGAAAAGTGAAAACACAAGCTTATTGACCTTGGCTGCATCTGAGTAGTGTGACTATAGGTGACTTGTGTTTTCGTCTCGATACCAATTTTTATAATGAATATGTACTCATTTTTATCAGAAAATAATCTAATGAATAATTTGTACAAGTAATATCAGTATAAAGTGAGCAATCAGTTGTTGTTGTTGTGTGTCCTTGAGTCAATTCCAAGTCATACGACCCAACGTGACCCAGTTGAACTGCCCAATAGGGATGTAATCTTTCCAGGAGGGGATCACCAGGTCTTTTCTCCTGAGGAGCTGCTGGTGGAATGGAACTGCCCACTTAACCATTGCACAACCAGGGCTCCTTGAGCAGAAAACAGGAGCTTTCACCTCTATTCCTGAAGCATTCTCCTATTTCTCCACAAGATGGCAACACAATTTCAGACACAAAACTTTCCGAAGGTTTTTGCTAATACACATGCTTATGCTGCCCTCTAGTGGACAAATAGAAGAATGCGTCATGATTGGAGGAGAGTTATTTCTAAAATCCAGGTGTTTTTGACAAATTGGTAATTAAAGATAGGGATGAAATGGTTAAGCGCTTGGCTGGTAACCAAAAGGTGGAGGTTCAGATCCACCCAGCAGCTTCACTGGAGAAAGACCTGGATAGCCGCTTCTATAAAGATTACAGCCTAGAAACCAGAGCCCGCCTACTCTGTCACATGGGGTTACTCCACCCATCCATTGCCACTGAGTCCATTCCGACTCATAGCGACTCTATAGGACAGAGTAGAACTGCTCCACAGAGTTTCCAAGGAGCACCTGGTGGATGCAAACTGCTGACCTTTTGGTTAGCAGTCATAGCACTTAACCGCTATGCCACCAGGGTTTCCTTAGGGTTACTATGAGTTGAAATTGACTTCATGGCACCCAACAACAACAACAACAGAGACAATTTATCAGCTTCATTGAATTTAAAATTGTCAGCTTTTTATTGAAAATAAATAAAAGCTGCCATGATCCCTGTCGAACGTTAAACGCAAGGAACAGCAAGCACGTCAGAGCCACGGACACTGCTGTGGCCCGCACGCATGTCTGCACCAATGTGTCCCTCTCTTCTTTTCCTAGAACGTTCCCAAACTACATAAAACTTGTGATTTATCTCACCACATGCACGGCAATAAAAAAGAAGGAATATTTCCTTTACCTGCTCCAGAAAAGCGACTGCACAAAAATTAACTCGAGCTGAATAATCAAGTATAAAATTAGCGTAGAAAAACCACTAGCCCGGCGCTTCTTAAATTGCATGTGCGTAGGACTCACCTGGGGAGCTTGTCAGAAAGCAGATTTGGATTCGGTAGGTCGGGGGTAAGCCCAGAGACTCCCCATGTTGAGTGCCCACACTGACAGTACAGCTCCATGGGGCCCAGGGAACGCCTGCGTCCCACTAAGGTCGGGCACAGGGCGCCCACGGTGGAATTCAACCAATCAGAGCTCAGTACCTACTGGGCACATAGGGGGCACAGACAGGGTTGTTTGGACCTGCCATCGAAGCTCCCTACTAAACCGGCATAAATGTAAGCTTGTCTTTTATAAGGAACCTAAATCAGGTGATTAACTCTGCTCTGTCAGTTGATTCCTACTCACGGAGACCCCACAGGTTACGGAGTAGAACGGAAACTGGCTGCTGAGCCATATCTTGAACAACACCTGAGCCAATTTTTTTTTCCTTCTATCTCTCCTTTCCCTTCCCTAGCCCATCCCTGCCTCCAAGTAAGATCCTGATGTTGGCTCCCCAAAGGGTTAACTGTTAACCAATGTTTCCTCTAAGACTGTGGTAAACAAGTGATATTGATCTAAGCCCGTCAAATAAGACGAAGGATGGCGCCAGCTACCCCCTGATCTGATGGGATAATGGCAGGAAAAGATCAACATGTTTGAGATACGACCACCAAAACCGAACAGAAGAAAGAGAGTGCACATCCCACACGTCTAAAACTTATGGGCCCTTTTCCCTTAAAAACCCAAACGGATCGGCACTCTGGTGAGACACAAGACTTTAGGAGGACATCATTCCCCTGTGTCTCCGTATACCGGCATACCTCATAAAGCTCTTGCTACCCACCTGACCCGTCTCAAGAATTGGCTATTTGCGACAGGCGGATCTAACTCGCGCAATTGCGGTAACAGAACTGTGCTCTATAGGGTTTTGCTGGCTGTGATCTTTACAGAAGCAGATTGCCAGGCCTTTCTTCTGTGCCACCACTGGTGGGTTCCAACCAACCATTTTTTGGTCAGTAATCAAGTTGAAAATGTGAAATCACAATCAAGTGCGGGGGAACACACACACACATCTGTAAATGGGAGAGAATGTGACAAGGGCCGAAAATTGGATTCAGATTACACAAGAACAGAAACACAAGCCTTAGGGAGGGACACAATCTGAATGGTATGAGCATTTCTCAGCTCTACACAGGCTATGGACGCCTGAGCAGGGTTCCTGACATGGGTGGAATTTCTCTGCTGTTCAAAAGAATCAAAACTCACCTGAATAGTAGAGTGTCTCATGCAAGAGAAGCCTCCTAGATGCCCAGTTTCTTGTTTAGGCTTGAGATTTGGGAACAGAGAAATCACAGCAGCCCTGCTCTAACCTGAACTCTTTGATATGGCAAGATATGTTGTGACTCTAGTTAAGTTCAAAGCTACAGAAACTTAAGAATATTTCCTCTATCTGATAGGACATAATCAAGTTACCTGCTTTACTTAGAGCCATATGCTAATGATTCTCACTTTTTCTTTTTCTTTGATTGGTCTCCTTACCACTGCCCTCAAGTTCATTGTGACTCATAGAGACCCTAAAGGACAGAGTAGCACTGCCCCATAGGGCTTCCATGGGGCTCCTGGGGGATTCCAACTGGAGACATTTTGGTTAGCAGCCGAGCTCTTAGCCACTGTGCAACCGGGATTCCTTCAGAGAGACCTTACCACATTAAATAAGTGAAGGAAGCGCTGCAAGGTGGGATTTAGGGTGGTCCTTTTTCAGAGCAGTTTGAGACTGTTTTAGCATTCTGTCTTAACTCTGGGTGCGTGGGTATTTACACCTGGCCGCTTTTCTCTCCTCAGCCACCAGTTCTTAAGTGTTCTAGAGGATCCTCAGCACCCTGGGACGTGCCCTGGGCTGGGCAAAAGCCCAACACCACCTGTGGTAGAAGTCAGCTGGGGGTGAGTTAGGCCTGGTGGGGGCAGCGGTTTGCTCTGTCTCTCAGAGGATCTCAGCACCCTACAGATATGATCTTTTCTCTTTCATTCACTTTTCTTTTTGTTCTTTTTTTTTTTTTTTAACTTTTTGACTCTTAATAAGTTTGACAGTTGTTACCTGAAATGTTTAAACTTTTTTTGATGGATTTACTAGAAAAGCCCACTGAGACTGATCTTACTCTACTGACTTTATTTTGTTTTTCAATGGTTCCCTAAGGGGCAGAGCTTGCACTTGGGAAAGAAAGAGAGGAAATGGATGATATAAGGGGAAGGGGGAGAGCTTGCACTACAAAGAGAAAGAGGAAATGGTCCCTACAGGGGTCCCTGACTTGGCAGTGAAGGGTTAACAGGGGGAGGTAGAAGAAAAGGGTATAAAGTCCTAAGAAAATGACTGGATGGGGCACTCAGGTTCTCTCTCTCTCTGAGCAGCCCCCTTGACACTCCCTGGTCAAGTGTACTATCCCTACTAACCCTCTGCTAGCTAATAAACCTCGAATTGCTTGGCACTAATTGTCTCAGTGTTGGAATTCTTCCCTACAGCGAAGACAAGAACCGAGGCCGTTTTCTCCTGTAACAGTTCTACGCTGAGGCGGCCTGTGCCCTAACGCAGATCACAGAGAGATGCAGCTTGGTGCAATTTCTGGCTGGATCTTTCTGTCAATTAAGTGCTTATTAAAATGATTTAGTACCAGGAGATGCAGCCTGATAAAGTAGCTGTTTTGCATGAGGCAGATGAGTATTTCGATTTGTTGGTTTTAAACACTTACAATTTTCTTTTTTTAACTTTTTTATTATTAAGGGTAAAGCATCTAGAAAAATGCATACTAACGTACAGCTCCATACATTAAGTGACCCTATATTAAATTATTTTTATAACTTTCCTTTTATTTACTAGTTAAGCTTTGTACTGTATATACTGACGTAAGTTCCAGAAGTCTTAAAGCATTAAGTATGAAACCCAAAATTAATAGCTGTCCAATCTCAAGGTAAGGAGCCATGGTGGTGCAAAGGTTAAGCGCTCAGCTGCTAACCTGATAGTCAACGGTAGGAACCTACCCCGTAGCTTCTCCTAAGAAAGACCTGGCCATCTGCTCCCATAAAGATTACACCCAGGAAAACCCTCCAGGGTAGTTCTCTGTCACATGTGGTTGCTGGGTCACAACCCACTGGGTGGCACCTAATAAGGACACTGCAATTTGAACATAAGGTTTATTCTGAGCGGTATTTTCATAGGCATAGGGGGAGGCCATTAGGATTCCAGAAATAGCCAAAGGCTCCAAGGAGCTGGGTATAGTGGGCCTTCTAAGGAGAAGAGGAGGGAGAAATAAAGAAGACCCACCATTGGCTCATCTTCACAGGATTGAGGGAACCCTGCCTTCCCCTCTTTACTGAGATCAGCTGATATCAAGTTACTTCTGGCCTGGCTACTAGTAAGTGGGCTCTCCACCCACCTGAGACCAACAGACTTTTTTTTTTTTTGAATAATTTTTATTGTGCTTTAAGTGAACGTTTACAAATCACGTCAATCTGTCACATAGAAGCTTATATACACCTTAACTAAAAAAAAAAGAATTTTTTTTTTTTTTTTTACACCTTACTACATACTCTCATTTATTTTTTTTAATGGGTCACCACGCTCCCTCCTTCCAGTCTCTCCTTTCGTGACCGTTTTACCAGTTTCTAACCCTCTCTACTCTCCCATCTCCCCTCCAGACAGGAGATGCCAACACAGTCTCAAGTGTCCACCTGATACAAGTAGCTCACTCTTCATCAGCATCTCTCTCCTACCCATTGTCCAGTCCCTTCCATGTCTGATGAGATGTCTTCGGGAATGGTTCCTTTCCTGGGCCAACAGAAGGTTTGGGGACTATGACCACCGGGATTCTTCTAGTCTCAGTCAGACCATTAAGTCTGGTCTTTTTGTGAGTTTTCGGGGTCTGCATCCCACTGTTCTCCTGCTCCCTCAGGGGTTCTCTGTTGT
The DNA here is from genome assembly GCF_030014295.1 of Loxodonta africana. NCBI lineage: Eukaryota > Metazoa > Chordata > Mammalia > Proboscidea > Elephantidae > Loxodonta > Loxodonta africana. The sequence continues at coordinate 10,862,243 of NC_087369.1, read as the reverse complement.
GCTCCCTGTCAGGGCATTCTTCAGTTGTAGCCGGGCACCATCTAGTTCTTCTGGTCTCAGGATGATGTAGACTCTGGTTCATGTGATCCAGGTGGCCTAAGACCAATTGAGGCATCTTAGATGGCCGCTTGTTAGCATTTAAGACCCCAGACACCTCACTTCAAAGTGGGATGCAGAATCCAACAGACTTTTGATGAGATGGAAATTAGGAGATAATGCTTTGTGGACTTTCCTAGCAGGATGAGACAAATTTACATTGCTATAGAGCAGTTTCTGGCAGGCTTTTGCAGTTGGGGTCACTTTTTCTAGTGTTGATATGTGCTTTTGTGGATAAGAAAAGCCTTAAAATCAAACTGAGATGTCTGTTATTAATTTTCTTATTCAACACTGGTAAAATTATTGGTATGTGATCATATTATTAAAGGAGCCTCGGTGGCGCAGTGCTTAAAGCGATCGACTGCTAAGGGAAAGGTCCGCAGTTGGAAACCAGCAGTGTCTCCACAGGAGGAAGGTGTGGCAGTGGGCTTCCTTAGAGATTTACAGCCTCAAAAATCCTATGGGGTCGCTGTCAGAATCCACTGGATGGCAGTAGGTTTTGGCTTTGATCCTAATATTGACATAGGGTTGTACAGATCGATTTGTAATTGGTGAATGTCTTTGTGTGTGTGTGTGTGTAAGCACACTTATTTGGACATTATACAGTCCTTCAGGAAACTCTAGTGGCATACTGGTTAAAACCTGCGGATGCTAACCAAAAGGTCAGCAGTTGGGATTCACCAGTCACTCCTTGGAAACCATATGGGACAGTTCTACTCTGTCCTATAGGGTCACTGTGAGTCGAAATGGACTTGAGGGCAACGGGTTTGGTTTGGTTTTTGGTTTATACTGTCCTTCAAAATGTTGATTATACCCTTTGTGAGTGGTGTGTGTGTGTGTGTGTGTGTGTGTGTGTGTGAGCGCACAAGTACCTGCCAAAAAGATTTGTTGTTTTACAATTTGATAGTCAATTTATTTAACTGAAAAGCTCAAATGCCTTAACCCTTTCAGTTCAGCCTGCTGGCCTTATTACTCTATTTAAAGTCTAGCAAATAATAGCAAGGACTTTGAAGGGGCTTGTGGTGATTTAGGAAATAATATTGGAGTCATTATTCCCTGTTCTTCAGCATAGAGAATGTGACCCAGCTGATGCTGGGCTCAGAAAGGCTCACAAGGACACATCAACTAGGCCCTGAGATAGACAATAGATGGGACAACCTTGGAAATGATCTTTTAGGGAGGAAAAATGTCTTTTAGGGAACTTTTCCCATAAAGCCAATCAAACATTCCTATCTGTTTTCTATTAGCATTTAGTGAATAGAAAATTTGTTGGACCAGTGAGGACCCTCCTGACTGTGGGTACTGAAACCTCCACCAAAGGTTGTTAAGAAAGACGAATAAAAATGTAGGATCAGTTTCTAGGCAGTCTGTGAAAAGGTGATGTTTTCCCTGGTTTTGCCCATTTTGTAACGTTAATATCTACTGATGACTCTGTAGCTGTCTTTGGACCCGGACAGACGTGGCTGTGGCAGCGTGCTTGCCGCTTTTGCCACTCTTGTCTCTTCTGTAACGTTTCCTTGGACTCGGGGAGACACCAGCTCTGGCAGCATGCTTGTCTGCTTCTCGACTTTTGTCTTTTGGAATACGTGCCGAATAAGACTTTCTTTTTGCTTTAGTAAACTTTCTGATGTTCTTGCCCTACAAGATTGGAAAGTATTCGAGGCCATTTGCAAATCAAGTTAATGACACACCTTCATCCACTTTAAAGTCCATTTGAATCTCTTGGTACAGGACACTCAGATCCCCCTTTAATCACTTCAATGCTCTGAATTAACACCTCCCCATATATGTAAATAACTCTTGTAAATCTAATAAATGAAACTCACCAACACAGAGAAACTTTTCTTAAAGGGTTCCAAAGCTGTATATAAAACTGGTTTTCCACAAAAATCACAGCTTAATTGCTGAATTTTACATTTTAGAGTGAATTTCAAAGCTATTATTCTTAGAAGCCAAATTATTTTCAACTTTGCCCATGTGGAAAATATCAAATATGCACACATTCCTTCTTCACCCAAAATATGAATATTTCTGTTTTGGTTCTCTGTAAGGCATCTGTGGTTTTGCAAAATCCTCCTGGAGTTGAAAGATGCACCCTTATCACAGAGGACGGTTAAAATGAATGAATGAATGAATGAATCAGTCAATCCCGTTGCAGTCCAGCCGACTCCCACTCATAGGGTCCCTACTGGATAGAATACAACTGCCGCATAGGGTTTCCAAGGACAGGCTGGTGAACTGGAACTGCCAACCTTTTAGTTAGCTTCAGAACTATTCACCACTGAGCCTTGTGGCTCCAGTTACCCTCCTGGCAACCAAGCTGGTCAGTTTGAACCGCCCACTTAACCATTGCACCTCCAGGGCTCCTTGAACAGAAAAGAACAGCATTCATCTCCACTCATGAAGCATTCTCCTATTTCACCACGAGATGGCAGCACAATTTCACACACCATGCTTGCCAAAGTTTTTTGCTAAAACATGTGCTTATGCTGCCCTCTTGTGGAAAATAGGAGAATGCGTCATGGTAAGAAAAGAGTCGTTTCTAAAACCCAGATGTTCTTAAAAACATATTGGTAATTAAAGATAGTGGCACAATGGTAAGCACCTGGGTGGTTACATTAAGGTGGAGGTTCAAATCCGCCCAGCAGCTTTCCTAGGGACACACCTGGCTATCTACTTCAGTAAAGATTACAGCCCAGAAAACCAGAGCAGGCCTGCTCTGTCCCATGAGGTTACTAGGAGTTCAAATTCACTTGATGACACCGAAAAATACCAACAAAAACAATTTATCAACGTAAGAAAACTTGAAAACTCAGTTTTTTTTCCCCAAAACAAATAAATGCTACCACATTCCCTGCTGAACATTAAACTCAAACAACAGCACATCAGAGCCACAGCAATTGCTGTGACCTGGGGTCGCCATGAGTGGGAATCCACTCCATGACAGTGAGTTTGGTTTTTTTTCTTTTGGGTGTACTCTTGTCTGCACCAATACATCTCTCTCTCACTCGTTTTTTTTTTTTTTTTTTTCCCAGAATGTTACTACCTTGCATATACCTTGTGACTTTACTCACCACATGTACGGCAACCATAAAGAAGGAATATTTCATTTTCCTGCTCCAGAAAAGTGACTGCACTCAAGTTAACTGCTGCTGATGTAAATAATCAAGTATAAAATTACGGAAGAAAACCCACTAGACCAATGCTTCTTAAACCGCATGTGCGTGGAACTCACCTGGGGAGCTTGTTAAAAAGCAGATGTGGGTTCGGTGGGTGGGGGTAAGTGCAGAGATTCTCCATTTAGAATGCGGATGCTGATGGTAGTGCTCTGTGGGGCCCAGGGAATGCTTGCCTCCCACTAACGTTGGGCACTGGGCTACCACGGTGAAATTCAGCCATCAGAGCTCAGTACTTCCTGTGCACACAGTGCCCACAGACAGGGTTGTTTGGACCCACCACGATGCTCCCTACCGAAATGGGCATAGACTTAAGCTTGTCTTTCCTAAAGAAGGTAAGTCAGCCGGAGAACCCTGTCCCGTTGAGTTGATTCTGACTAATGGGAACCCCATGCATTACAGAGTAGAAATGTGCCCCATAGACTTCTGTTGGTTGTAATCTGTACAGGAGCAAATCACCAGGCCTTTCTTCTGTGCCCCCATTGGTGTGTTCCACACATCAACTTTTCTCTTTGTAGTCAAGTTCAAAGAGTGAAATTACTGAACTGTGGGCACAACACACACGCACACAGGAGCACACCTGTAAATGAGAGAATATCAGAAGGGCAGAACATTTCATTCAGGTTATGCAAGAACAGAAACAGAAGTGTTTTTGGAGGAACACAATCTGAATCCTATCAGACCTTATTGGCTCTAAGCGGGCTGTAGAGGGCTGAGCAGGGATCCTGAGTTCAGTGGAATATATCTGGTGTTCAAAATAATTAAAACTCACCGGAAATTGAACAAAAGGTTTATTCTGAGCAGATATTTTATATGCATGTAGGAAGGCCATTTGGATACCAGGAAAAGCCAATGGCTCCCAAAAGCTAGGGTCAATGGGACTTATAAAGAGTAGAAAAAATAAATAAATAAAGAGTAGAGGAGGGAAAAATATAGAAGACCCACTATTGGCTCATTCTAACCGGATTGCCTGAGCCCTGCTACAAAAGCGGGCAGCATCTGACCTCCTCAAACTTCACAAGGGGGAAGGAGAATCAAGGCCAACAGCCCAAGTTTGATTCCTTTGAGGCGCAGGTCAGGCATGCCTCCTCTCTGCCATCTTTACCAATTCTGACACCAACCGTCCCTCCCTCAGCACTCTCTACTTCTCTGCTGAGTTCGAGAATTCATTGCAGTGGCCACACACAACTCACTGGCAATACTCACAATTATCGGGTTTTTAGGGAAGGAACAGTTTCCAATTCAGGCTCAAAATCATTCAAGGATACAGTTCTTCCATCAGGACAGCCACTTCCCAGCTGTGCTTGCGGGCACGCCTCTCCCTGGCCCTAGGCTCCCGCCCAAAGGCACTCAGCTTTCTTCTTCCATGGGCCAGGAAGCCCACCTCGCTGTCTCCTGCTGCTGGGTCTCTCCTGCTGTTGTTTCTCTGCCACTGCTTCTCGCCATCTTCAGGGTTACAGCTCACTGTCTCTCTCCTGGGTCCAGGAGCTCCTCAGTACAGGGATCCCGCGTCCAAAGGATGAGCTACGCTCCTGACTGTTTTTCCTTGATGATGAAGGGGCTGCTCTTTCCCACCTCTGCAGTGGCTGATTTCAAGCCCAGTAGGATGACAAAACTGACCAGACCCCTTGCTAGGCTATAATTGCCTTATCTGCTGGGTCCTCCCCAATCACCTGGTGGGAGTGACAAGAGCATAGTGAGAAAGGCCACCTTAAGTAATTCATTGCACAGCACATAACTTCCCCTCTTTGTTGAGATCAACCGATATCAGGTGACTTCTGACCTGGTTGCTACTAATTTGGCTGTCCACCCACCTACAGCCAGGAGAGTTTTGTGAGATTTCAATTATGAGGTAAATGTGGGTTGACTATTCCTTTCTAGCAGGATAAGACAAATTTTCATCACTATTCAGCACTTTCTGACAGACTTTCCAAGTTTGCTTTAGGTTCTTTTTTATGGTTAGTATTGGTTTCATGGATAAGACAAGCCTTCCAATCAAAGTTAAGATGTCTGTTATGAGGTTTCCTACTCAACATGGTAAACAGTACTGGTATTTCATCATATTATTGACATAAACTTGGACAGAAAGATTGGTGATTTCTGTGCATGTGTGTATCTGTGTGTGTGTGGAGGCACAGTTATTTAGACATTATACAGTCCTTGCTTGCTGTAAGTGAAGAAGACTTGAAGCACTTACTGATGAAGATCAAAGACTACACCCTTCAGTATGGATTGCACCTCAACATAAAGAAAACAAAAATCCTCACAACTGGACCAATAAGCAACATCATGATAATGGGAGAAAAGATTGAGCTCTTCAAGGATTTCATCTTACTTGGATCCCCAGTCAAGGCCCCTGGAAGTGTAACCGGAGAATAGCCTGGGTTCTTCTCTTCAGTGTAGGAAAGAATTCAAACACGGAGACAAATAGTGTCAAGGGAGCAGAGGTTTATTATCTAACAGAGGGTCAGCAACAAAAGTACACTTGACTAGGAAGCGTCCAGCGGGCTACTCGGATATAGAGAGAATCTTAGAGCCCTGAGAGTTGTTTTCTTAGGGTTTTATACCCTTCTTGTCTCTTATCTGTCCCTGTTAATGTTTAACAGCCAAGACAGGGACCCTATAAAGACTATTTCTTTAGCTTAAGGTTTAATTACCAAGTTAGTGGCCTTATCAAGTAAGGGACTTTATCAAATTATCCTTTCCTTGGCTTAAAGTTTAACTACCTAGGGACCCTTTTATGGAGAAATCACACCACCCCTTCTCTCTTCTTCTTCTCCAGTGTAAGCTCTCCCCCTCCCCCTTACAGAAGCAGCAGTCAAGAAATCAAAAGACCTATTGCATTGGGTAAATCTGGAAAAGACCTCTTTAAAGTATTGAAAAGCTAAGAGGTCACCTTGAGGACTAAGGTGTGCCTGACTCAAGCCACTCTGTTTCAATCACCTCATATGCATGTGAAAGCTGGACATGAATAAGGAAGACCAAAGAAGAATCCAGGCCTTTGAAACCTGATGTTGGAGAAGAATATTGACTATACCATGAACTGCCAAGAGAATGAACCAGTCTGTCTTGGAAGAAGTACAATCAGAATGCTCCTTAGAAGCAAGGATGGCAAGACCACCTCTCACAGACTTTGAATATGTCCTCAGGAGGGATCAGCCCCTGGAGAAGGACATCCTGCTTGGTAAAGTACAGGATCAGCAAGAAAAAGAGGAAGACCCTCAAGGAGATGCATTGACACAGTGGCTGCAACAATGGGCTCAACACAGACCAGGCAGTGTTTTGTTCCCTTGTGCTTGGGTCACTATGAGTTGGAACCGGCTCGACAGCACCTAACAACAATGACAACAACAGCCCTTCAAAGTGTCCATTATAATCCTCGTAAGTGGGCTCTGCGCGTGGGTGTGCATGTGTGCATGTGTCTACCAAAGAGATTCATTGTTTTACAATTTGATCTTCGATTTATTTAACTTACAAGTTCAAATGCCTTAAACTTTTTAGGTTCAGGCTACAAGGCTTATTATCCTATTTGAAGTCTAGCAAATCATAGCAACCTCTTTTAAGGGGCTTGTGGAAAGTACTTGACCCCCTTTGCAAATCAAGTTGATGAAACACCGCCATCCATTTTAAAGTCCATGTCAATCTCTTGGACTGCTACACTCACTTCTCATTTTAGTGTCTTCAATAATCTCGATTTACAAACACCTTCCTGGTGTCTCAGGAAAAGACAACTTTCAGTACACTCAGTGAAAACCAAATCGAACCAAACCCATTGCCATCTCTGAGTTGATTCTGACTCTAAGCCACCCTTGATTTAGGAAATAATATTGGAATCATTATTCCCTGTCCTTGAGCATAGACATTGTGACCCAGCTGGAGCTGAACTCACATCAACTGGGCCCTGAGGTAGAAAGAGAATCACTAAGATAATCTTGGAGGCTATCTTTTAGGGAACTTTTCACAGAAACCTCTCAAACAGAACACAGGAGACTTTCCACTCTTATCTTTTTCTGTTAGCATTTAGTGCATAGAAACTTTCTTGGACCAATGAAGACCCTCCTGACTGTGTTCACTGAAACCTGTACCAAATATTCTTAAGAAAGACAATTCAAAACATAGGATCGAGACAGATAGGGTTAACTGTGCTGGCAGAACAAAAGAGCTTTTAAAAGATTCCCCTCTAGACTTCTATGTCAATTGGCAAAATAATTCTATTATGAAAACATTCTGCATCCCATGTTGAAATGTGGCGTCTGGGGTCTTAAAGGCTAACAAGCGGCCATCTAAGATGCATCAATTGGTCTCAACCCACCTAGGAAAAAAAAAAAAAAAAAGAGCAAAGGAAAATGAAGAACACCAAGGTCACACGACAGCTAGGAGCCCAAGAGACAGAAAGGGCCACATGAACCAGAGACCTACATCATCCTGAGACCAGAAGAACTAGTTGGTGCCCGGCCACAATCGATGACTGCCCTGACAGGGAGCACAACAGAGAACTCCTGAGAGAACAGGAGATCAGTGGGATGCAGACCCCAAATTCTCATAAAAAGACCATACTTAATGGTCTCACTGAGACTAGAGGAATCCCGGCGGCCATGCTCCCCAGACCTTCTGTCGGCCCAGGACAGGAACCATCCCCGAAGACAGCTCATCAGACATGAAAGGGACTGGTCAGCGGGTGGGACAGAGATGCTGATGAAGAGTGAGCTAATTATATCAGGGGGACACTTGAGAGTGTGTTGGCAGCTCTTGTCTGGAGGGGGGATGGGAGGATAGAGAGAGAGGGAAGCTGGCAAAATTGTCACGAAAGGAGAGACTGAAAGGGCTGACTCAATAGAGGAAGAGCAGATGGGACTACGGAGTAAGATGTATGTAAACTTATATGTGACAGACTGATTGGATTTGTAAACGTTCACTTGAAGCTTAATAAAAGTTGATAAAAAAAAGATTCCCCTCTAGAAGTTCGGTAAACAGGAACCCACCCTGTCAACATGAGATAGGATTGGGGCAGTCCAGGAATTACTATCTCCTTTTCTTAGTGTTTTTCTAGTCCCCTTCTCCTTTGCAGGCTCAGCATGAGCAGAGGAAGAGAGTGTAACTGCTGTTTGACCTTCCTCAGCCCTCCGAAGATGGCAGTGTAGTCCTGAAGATCAAGTGCCCTTGTGCTATATCCCATAAGAAGTGATGCCAAGGGCTGCCCAGAGGACTCCATCTTGAATAGCAGCTGGTTCCATGTTAGACTGCAGATGCCAGGGCAACCTAATTAACATACACCCCCATTCTGAGAAAGACCCGCCCCTTGAAAGAAGCCCACTAAATATTCATTACTCTCTTGTGTCCAGGGAACCCATATAAGCCCTTCCCTTGCTTCGCTTTTCCAGTCAGTCCTTTGGAGAGGCTTAGATCTCCACAGACTCCTTTTGCTTGACTCAAGCAAAATAAAGCTTGCTGAAGATAAAGTTTGTCTTTCGTGAGTACTCCTACCCCAGAAAAGGCAAGGACACTTTGTGTCAGATTAGCAATTGGTAACAAGATCTCAGTTTCTAGCCAATCTGTGAAAAGGTGATGCTTTCAATGGATTTGCCCATTTTTAAGGTTGATATATAGTAATGACTCTGTAATGTTCCTCGGACTTGGGCAGACATGGCTGTGGCAGCATGCTTGTCCGTTTACCCGTTCTTGCCTGTTGTTGTTGTTGTTAGGTGCCGTCCAGTCGCTTCTGACTCATACCGACCCTGTGCACAACAGAAGGGAACACTGCCGGGTCCTGCGCCATCCTTACAATCCCTGTTATGCTTGAGCTCACTGTTGCAGCCACTGTGTCAATCCACCTTGTTGAGGGTCTTCTTCTTTTCCGTTGACCCTGTACTCTGTGCCAAGCAAGATGTCCTTCTCCAGGGACTAATCCTTCCTGACAACATGTCCAAAATATGTAAGACCCAGTCTCGCCATCCTTGCCTCTAAGGAGCATTCTGGCCGCACTTCTTCCAAGACAGATTTGTTGGTTCTTTTGGCAGTCCATGGTATATTCAATATTCTTCCCCAACACCACAATTCAAAGGCGTCAACCCTTCTTCCCTCTTCGCTATTCATTGTCCAGCTTTCACATGCATATGATGTGACTGAAAATACCATGGCTTGCCTATTCTATAATATTTCCTGGAACTCGGGCAGAGGTGACTGGCAGCATGGTTAACCAGTTCCCATTTCTACCTTTTGGATTATATGCCCAATGGAAGTTTCTTTTTTGCTTTACTAAACCTTGTGGTGTTTCTTACCTTACAACACCCTATACTACAGAGTAGAACTGCCCCATAGGGTTTCCAAGGAGCAGCTGGTGGATTTGAACTCCCAACCTTTTGCTTACCAGCCAAACACTTAACCACTGCCCCACCAGGGCCCCGAAGTCAATGAAACAGGCTGACCAGGCTATGTAATTTTAATCGGGATTTCTAGACTAACAGATAGGTTTTTCGAGAAAAACCTGTTGTTGCCTGACTAGGGTCTGTGCCCCGGAGCAGTCGAGCCAAGGAAACATACTCCAAGTCAGGAAGAATGAGAAAGTTTATCCAGGAGATGTGTACATCGCCGGAATCCTGACAGCAACACGGGCCGTCTCTATGGCGTCCCAAAAAGTGATTTTTCATTAGAGCCTATATGGAATTTTTACAAAGGTTAGATGTGTCTTTGTAGCCTACAGGTCCCCTGGCAGGAGGAGTTCTTCATTACCAGATAGTGACAAGAATCTCTTTATCAGACTAAAGAGATACATGCTGGACTTCTCTTTATCAGACTAAACATGTATACTTGTCAGACACTGGCCTCTCATTTCCCTGTGAGGACTTGTGAGTCACAGGTGGTCTGGACAGAACAAAAGAATTTATTTGCATCACATCAAACAAAGAACAAAGTCATTGGCATTAGGTCAAAACAAAGTCAATAGCAAAGGCATGGGAAGGAGGAGGCAGGCAGGGGAAGGAAAAGAACTTCTAAATTCTTCATGGGGTTACTTATGGCAAGCTCTCAATCACCCATTTTGAAAAAGGAGAGAACTTGCTGGGTACTATTAGAGTCACAGTGGTTTTCTTCAGTGGTCAAAACCAGGATGTGAAACCATATTCCCCAAGAGAGTCTTAACCAAGTGACTATCTACACCCTTGAAAATAAATGTTCTGAGGAAGAGTGCTGTCTCGGTGCTGTTGTCAATGAGATAGTTTTGCAAGTCAGACAAAAATACATGGAAGCGAAAATCCAGGGAGGCAGGGCCAAGATGGAGGACTAGGTAGACGCTACCTCGGATCCCTCTTGCAACAAAGACTCTGAAAAACAAGTGAATCAATCACATACATAACAATCTACGAACCCTGAACAACAAACACCTATTTAGAGGCCGAAAACAAACAAATACGGGGAAGCAGCCACTGTTTTCGGAGCCTGGAGCCAGGGTCCCAGTCAGGTAACCTTGGCGCTGGGCTTCTGGGCCCAGGGGAGCTGAACTCAAAAATCTTGTGATGGCGCAAACAAGGGGCGCAGCCCTACTCCCCTGAACTAACCCCGGGAGGGGGCCCAGCCGGTCTGTGGAGTCGGCGCGGCGACGCGGGTGGCGGGACGAGAAGTCCCCGGGAGGCAGCGACTGATTTTGGAGCCGGGAGTGCAGCGTCCCAGCAGGGGAACCTTGACGCTGGGCTTTGGATTGGCAGCGGAGGATCTGACTGCGGCTTCAGCGGGCCAGACCCCCGGGAGCAATCTCCACACAGCCAGCACACGTAGGCGACACGCCCCTCGGGAATCTCAGATAAAATAGTCATTCCAAGCAAGACAAGCAACTTTGGCTATATTCCGAGGTGCTACTCTCCTATCTCTCTGAACTCTCCCCCACCCTTCCCAGGCGGCTTCATTAACATTGGAATTTCCTGAGACAGAGGGAGAACGGCTCCGGCTCCACGGCGGCTTTGCTTCCCCCCTCCCTTTTTTTTTTTTTTTTTGTCTTTTCCTAACCCATTCTTCTGGCCTGAGAGAAGGAACCACAAAAAACCCAGGGACCAAAAATCCATCCCTAATTGGACTAAAAACACAGAACCACCTCCAGCCAAGCATATATGATCCAAATCTTGGACTTTCATCCTTACAGGGAACAAGGGGGCGGTTATAATCCAAGGGCAGCTCTGATAGGGATCTGACTGTATTTTTTTTTAGCGGATTTTCTGGAAAAACAAGTTTCCCAGTCATGGCTTTGAGACAGCAGTCGATATCAAACCACATAAAGAAGCAGACCATGACAGCTTCTACAACCCCCCAAACAAAAGAATCAAAATCTTTCCCAAATGAAGATACAATCCTGGAATTATCAGATACAGAATATAAAAAACTAATTTACAGAATGCTTCAAGACATCACAAACGAAATAAGGCAAACTGCAGAAAAAGCCAAGGAACACACTGATAAAACAGTTGAAGAACTCAAAAAGATTATTCAAGAACATAGTGGGAAAATTAATAAGTTGCAAGAATCCATAGAGAGACAGCATGTAGAAATCCAAAAGACTAACAATAAAATTACAGAATTAGACAATGCAATAGGAAGTCAGAGGAGCAGACTCGAGCAATTAGAATGCAGAGTGGGAAATCTGGAGGACCAGGGAATTAACACCAACATAGCTGAAAAAAAATCAGATAAAAGAATTAAAAAAAAATGAAGAAACCCTAAGAATCATGTGGGACTCTATCAAGAAGGATAACTTGCATGTGATTGGAGTCCCAGAACAGGGAGGGAGGACAGAAAACACAGAGAAAATAGTTGAAGATCTGCGGGCAGAAAACTTCCCTGACATCATGAAAGATGAAAGGATATCTATCCAAGATGCTCATCGAACCCCATTTAAGATTGATCCAAAAAGAAAAACACCGAGACATATTATCATCAAACTTGCCAAAACCAAAGATAAAGAGAAAATTTTAAAAGCAGCCAGGGAGAAAAGAAAGGTCTCCTTCAACGGAGAATCAATAAGAATAAGTTCAGACTACTCAGCAGAAACCATGCAGGCAAGAAGGGAATGGGACGACATATACAGAGCACTGAAGGAGAAAAACTGCCAGCCAAGGATCATATATCCAGCAAAACTCTCTCTGAAATATGAAGGCGAAATTAAGATATTTACAGATAAACACAAGTTTAGAGAATTTGCAAAAACCAAACCAAAGCTACAAGAAATACTAAAGGATATTGTTTGGTCAGAAAACCAATACTATCAGATACCAGCACAACACAAGGTCACAAAACACAACATCCTGATATCAACTCAAATAGGGAAATCACAAAAACAAATTAAGATTAATTAAAAAAAAAATGCTCATAACAGGGAATCATTGAAGTCAATATGTAAAAGATCACAATAATCGAAAAGAGGGACTAAATACAGGTGGCATAGAACTGCCATATGGAGAGTGATACAAGGCGATATAGAACAATACAAGTTAGGTTTTTACTTAGAGAAATAGGGGTAAATATTAAGGTAACCACAAAGAGGTATAACAACCCCATAACTCAAGATAAAAGCCAAGAAAAATGTAATGACTCAACAAACATAAAGTCAAACACTACGAAAATGAGGATCTCACAATTTACTAAGAAAAACGTCTCAGCACAAAAAAAGTATGTGGAAAAATGAAATTGTCAACAACACACATAAAAAGGCATCAAAATGACAACACTAAACACTTATTTATCTAGAATTACGCTGAATGTAAATGGACTAAATGCACCAATAAAGAGACAGAGAGTCTCGGACTGGATAAAGAAACACGATCCGTCTATATGCTACCTACAAGAGACACACCTTAGACTTAGAGACACAAACAAACTAAAACTCAAAGGATGGAAAAAAATATATCAAGCAAACAATAAGCAAAAAAGAAGAGGAGTAGCAATATTAATTTCTGACAAAATAGACTTTAGACTTAAATCCACCACAAAGGATAAAGAAGGACACTATATAATGATAAAAGGGACAATTGATCAGGAAGACATAACCATATTAAATATATATGCACCCAATGACAGGGCTGCAAGATACATAAATCAAATTTTAACAGAACTGAAAAGTGAGATAGACACCTCCACAATTATAGTAGGAGACTTCAACACACCACTTTCGGAGACGGACAGGACATCCAGTAAGAAGCTTAATAGAGACACGGAAGACCTAATTACAACAATCAACCAACTTGACCTCATTGACTCATACAGAACTCTCCACCCAACTGCTGCAAAGTATACTTTTTTTTCTAGCGCACATGGAACATTCTTTAGAATAGACCACATATCAGGTTATAAAACAAACCTTTGCAGAATCCAAAACATTGAAATATTACAAAGCATCTTCTGAGGCGACAAGGCAATAAAACTAGAAATCAATAACAGAAAAACTAGGGAAAAGAAATCAAAAACTTGCAAACTGAACAATACCCTCCTGAAAAAAGACTGGGTTATAGAAGACATCAAGGAGGGAATAAGGAAATTCACAGAATGCAACGAGAATGAAAATACTTCCTATCAAAACCTCTGGGACACAGCAAAAGCAGTGCTCAGAGGCCAATTTATATCAATAAATGCACACATACAAAAAGAAGAAAGAGCCAAAATCAGAGAACTGTCCCTACAACTTGAACAAATAGAAAGGGAGCAACAAAAGAATCCATCAGGCACCAGAAGAAAACAAATAATAAAAATTAGAGCTGAACTAAATGAATTAGAGAACAGAAAAACAATTGAAAGAATTAACAAAGCCAAAAGCTGGTTCTTTGAAAAAATTAACAAAATTGATAAACCATTGGCTAGACTGACTAAAGAAATACGGGAAAGGAAACAAATAACCCGAAAAAGAAACGAGAAGGGCCACATCACAACAGACCCAACTGAAATTAAAAGAATCATATCAGATTATTACGAAAAATTGTACTCTAACAAATTTGCAAACCTAGAAGAAATGGATGAATTCCTGGAAAAACACTACCTACCTAAACTAACACATTCAGAAGTAGAACAACTAAATAGACCCATAACAAAAAAAGAGATTGAAACAGTAATCAAAAAACTCCCAACAAAAAAAAGCCCTGGCCCGGACGGCTTCACTGCAGAGTTCTACCAAACTTTCAGAGAAGAGTTAACACCACTACTACTAAAGGTATTTCAAAGCATAGAAAATGACGGAATACTACCCAACTCATTCTATGAAGCCACCATCTCCCTGATACCAAAACCAGGTAAAGACATTACAAAAAAAGAAAATTACAGACCTATATCCCTCATGAACATAGATGCAAAAATCCTCAACAAAATTCTAGCCAAGAGAATTCAACAACATATCAAAAAAATAATTCACCACGATCTAGTGGGATTTATACCAGGTATGCAAGGCTGGTTTAATATCAGAAAAACCATTAATGTAATCCACCACATAAATAAAACAAAAGACAAAAACCACATGATCTTATCAATTGATGCAGAAAAGGCATTTGACAAAGTCCAACACTCATTTATGATAAAAACTCTCACCAAAATAGGAATTGAAGGAAAATTCCTCAACATAATAAAGGGCATCTATGCAAAGCCAACAGCCAACATCACTCTAAATGGAGAGAACCTGAAAGCATTTCCCTTGAGAACGGGAACCAGACAAGGATGCCCTTTATCACCGCTCTTATTCAACATTGTGCTAGAAGTCCTAGCCAGGGCAATTAGGCGAGAAAAAGAAATAAAGGGCATCCGGATTGGCAAGGAGGAAGTAAAATTATCTCTATTTGCTGACGACATGATCTTATACACAGAAAACCCTAAGGAATCCTCCAGGAAACTACTGAAACTAATAGAAGAGTTTGGCAGAGTCTCAGGTTATAAGATAAACATACAAAAATCACTTGGATTCCTCTACATCAACAAAAAGAACATCGAAGAGGAAATCACCAAATCAATACCATTCACAGTAGCCCCCAAGAAGATAAAATACTTAGGAATAAATCTTACCAAGGATGTAAAAGACCTATACAAAGAAAACTATAAAACTCTGCTACAAGAAATTCAAAAGGACATACTTAACTGGAAAAACATACCCTGCTCATGGATAGGAAGACTTAACATAGTAAAAATGTCTATCCTACCAAAAGCCATCTATACATATAACGCACTTCCAATCCAAATACCAATGTCATATTTTAAGGGGATAGAGAAACAAATCACTAATTTCATATGGAAGGGAAAGAACCCCCGGATAAGCAAAGCATTACTGAAAAAGAAGAAGAAAGTGGGAGGCCTCACTCTACCTGATTTCAGAACCTATTATACAGCTACAGTAGTCAAAACAGCCTGGTATTGGTACAACAACAGGCACATAGACCAGTGGAACAGAATTGAGAACCCAGATATAAATCCACCCATGTATGAGCAGCTGATATTTGACAAAGGACCAGTGTCAGTCAATTGGGGAAATGATAGTCTTTTTAACAAATGGTGCTGGCATAACTGGATATCCATTTGCAAAAGAATGAAACAGGACCCATACCTCACACCATGCACAAAAACTAACTCCGAGTGGATCAAAGACCTAAACATAAAGACTAAAACGATAAAGATCATGGAAGAAAAAATAGGGACAACCTTAGGAGCCCTAATACAGGGCATAAACAGAATACAAAACATTACCAAAAATGACGAAGAGAAACCAGATAACTGGGAGCTCCTAAAAATCAAACACCTATGCTCATCTAAAGACTTCACCAAAAGAGTAAAAAGACCACCTACAGATTGGGAAAGAATTTTCAGCTATGACATCTCTGACCAGCGCCTGATCTCTAAAATCTACATGATTCTGTCAAAACTCAACCACAAAAAGACAAACAACCCAATCAAGAAGTGGGCAAAGGATATGAACACACATTTCACTAAAGAAGATATTCAGGCAGCCAACAGACACATGAGAAAATGCTCCTGATCATTAGCCATTAGAGAAATGCAAATTAAAACTACGATGAGATTCCATCTCACTCCAACTAGACTGGCATTAATCCAAAAAACACAAAATAATAAATGTTGGAGAGGCTGCGGAGAGATTGGAACTCTCATACACTGCTGGTGGGATTGTAAAATGGTACAACCACTTTGGAAATCCATCTGGCGTTATCTTAAACAGTTAGAAATAGAACTACCATACAACCCAGAAATCCCACTCCTCAGAATATACCCTAGAGACACAAGAGCCTTCACACAAACAGATATATGCACACCCATGTTTACTGCAGCTCTGTTTACAATAGCAAAAAGCTGGAAGCAACCAAGATGTCCGTCAACGGATGAATGGGTAAATAAATTGTGGTATATTCACACAATGGAATACTACGCATCGATAAAGAACAGTGACGAATCGCTGAAACATTTCATAACATGGAGGATTCTGGAAGGCATTATGCTGAGCGAAATGAGTCAGAGGCAAAAGGACAAATATTGTATAAGACCACTATTATAAGATCTCGAGAAATAGAAAAAACGGAGAAGAACACATACTTTTGTGGTTACAAAGGGGGGAGGGAGGAAGGGAGGGAGAGAGATTTTTATTGATCAATCAGTAGATAAGAACTGCTTTGGGTGAAGGGAAAGACAACACTCAATACAAGGAAGGTCAGCCTAATTGGACTGGACTAAAAGCAAAGAGGTTTCCGGGATAAAATGAAAGCTTCAAAGGTCAGCGGAGCAGGGGATGGGGTCTGGGGAACATGGTTTGAGGGGACTTCTAAGTCAATGGGCAAAATAATTCTATTATGAAAACATTCTGCATCCCACTTTGAATTGTGGCGCCTGGGGTCCTAAATGCCAACAAGCGGCCATCTAAGATACATCAATTGGTCTCAACCCACCTGGAGCAAAGGCAAAGGAAGAACACCAAGGTCACACGACAACTAAGAACCCAAGAGACAGAAAGGGCCACATGAACCAGAGACCTACATTATCCTGAGACCAGAAGAACTAGTTGGTGCCCGGCCACAATCAATGACTGCCCTGACAGGGAGCACAACAGAGAACTCCTGAGAGACCAGGAGATCAGTGGGATGCAGACCCCAAATTCTCATAAAAAGACCAGACTTAATGGTCTGACTGAGACCAGAGGAATCCCGGAGGCAATGCTCCCCAGACCTTCTGATGGCACAGGACAGGAACCATCCCCGAAGACAACTCATCAGGCATGAAAAGGACTGGTCAGCGGCGGGGAGAGAGATGCTGAAGAAGAGTGAGCTAATTACATCAGGTGGACACTGGAGAGTGTGTTGGCAACTCTTGACTGGAGGGGGAATGGGAAGATAGAGAGAGAGAGAAGATGGCAAAATTGGCACGAAACGAGAGACTGAAAGGGCTGACTCAATAGGAGGAGAGCAAGTGGGAGAAGGGAGTAAGATGTATGTAAACTTACATGTGACAGACTGATTGGAATGGTAAATGTTCACTTGAAGCTTAATAAAAATTAATTTAAAAAAAAAGAAAAAACTACAAAGCTCTACTACAAGAAATTCAAAAGGACATACTTAAGTGGGAAAACATACCCTGCTCATGGATAGGAAGACTTAACATAGTAAAAATGTCTATTCTACCAAAAGCCATCTATACATACAATGCACTTCCAATCCAAATTCCAATCTCATTTTTCAAGGTGATAGAGAAACAAATCACCAACTTCATATGGAAGGGAAAGAAGCCTCGGATAAGCAAAGCATTACTGAAAAAGAAGAAGAAAGTGGGAGGCCTCACTCTACCTAATTTCAGAACCTATTATACAGCCACAGTAGTCAAAACAGCCTGGTATTGGTACAACAACAGGCACATAGACCAGTGGAACAGAATTGAGAACCCAGATATAAATCCATCCACATATGAGCAGCTGATATTTGACAAAGGCCCAGTGTCAGTTAATTGGGGAAAGGATAGTCTTTTTAACAAATGGTGCTGGCATAACTGGATATCCATTTGCAAAAAAATGAAACAGGACCCATACCTCACACCATGCACAAAAACTAACTCCAAGTGGTTCAAAGACCTAAACATAAAGACTAAAACGATAAAGATCATGGAAGAAAAAATAGGGACAACCTTAGGAGCCCTAATACAAGGCATAAACAGAATACAAAACATTACCAAAAGTGACGAAGAGAAACCAGATAACTGGGAGCTCCTAAAAATCAAACACCTATGCTCATCTAAAGACTTCACCAAAAGAGTAAAAAGACCACCTACAGATTGGGAAAGAATTTTCAGCTATGACATCTCTGACCAGCGCCTGATCTCTAAAATCTATAGGATTCTGTCAAAACTCAACCACAAAAAGACAAACAACCCAATCAAGAAGTGGGCAAAGGATATGAACACACACTTCGCTAAAGAAGATATTCAGGCAGCTAACATATACAAGAGAAAATGCTCTCGATCATTAGCCATTAGAGAAATGCAAATTAAAACTACGATGAGATTCCATCTCACTCCAACAAGGCTGGCAATGATCCAAAAAACACCAAATAATAAATGTTGGAGAGGCTGCGGAGAGATTGGAACTCTTATACACTGCTGGTGGGAATGTAAATGGTACAACCACTTTGGAAATCTATCTCGCGTTATCTTAAACAGTTAGAAATAGAACTACCATACAACCCAGAAATCCCACTCCTCGGAATATACCCTAGAGACACAAGAGCCTTCACACAAACAGATATATGCACACCCATGTTTATTGCAGCTCTGTTTACAATAGCAAAAAGCTGGAAGTGACCAAGGTGTCCATCAACGGATGAATGGGTAAATAAATTGTGGTATATTCACACAATGGAATACTACGCATCGATAAAGAACAGTGACGAATCTGTGAAACATTTCATAACATGGAGGAATCTGGAAGGCATTATGCTGAGCGAAATGAGTCAGAGGCAAAAGGACAAATATTGTATAAGACCACTATTATAAGATCTTGAGAAATAGTATAAACTGAGAAGAACACATACTTTTGTGGTTACGAGGGGGAGAGGGAGGGAGGGAGGGAGAGGGTTTTTTTACTGATTAATTAGCAGATAAGAACTGCTTTAGGTGAAGGGAAGGACAACACTCAATACATGGAAGGTCAGCTCAATTCGACTGGACCAAAAGCAAAGAAGTTTCTGGGATAAAATGAATGCTTCAAAGGTCAGCGGAGCAAGGGCGGGGGTTTGGGAACCACGGTTTAAGGGGACTTCTAAGTCAATTGGCAAAATAATTCAATTATGAAAACATTCTGCATCCCACTTTGAAATGTGGCGTCTGGGGTCTTAAATGCTAACAAGCGGCCATCTAAGATGCATCAATTGGTCTCAACCCACCTGGAGCAAAGGAGAATGAAGAACACCAAGGTCACACGACAACTAAGAGCCCAAGAGACAGAAAGGGCCACATGAACCAGAGACCTACATCATCCTGAGACCAGAAGAACTAGTTGGTGCCCGGCCACAATCGATGACTGCCCTGACAGGGAGCACAACAGAGAACCCCTGAGGGAGCAGGAGATCAGTGGGATGCAGACCCCAAATTCTCATAAAAAGACCAGACTAATGGTCTGACTGAGACTAGAGGAATCCCGGCGGTCATGGTCCCCAAACCTTCTGTTGGCACAGGACAGGAACCATCCCCGAAGACAACTCATCAGACATGAAAGGGACTGGACACTGGGTAGCAGAGAGATGCTGATGAAGAGTGAGCTAATTATATCAGGTGGACACTTGAGACTGTGCTGGCGTCTCCTGTCTTGAGGAAGGATGAGAGGATAGAGAGAGCTGGAAGCTGGCAAAATTGTCACGAAAGGAGAGACTGGAAAGGCTGACTCATTAGGGGGAGAGCAAGTGGGAGTACGGAGTAAGAGGTATATAAACTTATATATGACAGATTGACGTGATTTGTAAACGTTCACTTGAAGCTCAATAAAAGTTAATAAAAAAAAAATACACGTAAGCATCTTGGCACCATGATCTAAGCATCCTATGGAACTCTCTGTAATCAGGGACTATACCATGAATAACTAGTAACCCACCAGGCTGTGATTATTACAATCTTCACTGATTTCCTGTCATTGCCCGCCCTAGGGTTTGGTACCTCTTTTTACCCCATGAGAATACTTGGATAACGAAACTGCCCCAGGACTACCTGGCTCCATTTTCACTGGGCTACAGAGTTCCCCAACTGCAGCGGCTTGAAAAACTTAATAAGCCTTTCTGTTTTAACTTGAAACAGTGTTCAAGGTTTTCTCTACAACACCAGCTGATTGATAACTCTGTTAAATCTAAGAAATGAAACTTACAAATAGACTGAAACGTAAGTTCTCTTAAAATGTTCCAATGCTGTAAACTAAATCAGTTTTCCCCCAAAATCACAAGCTTACATTCATCACTCAATCATACATTTCACAGTGATTTCCGAAGCTATTGTTCTTAGAAGCCAAATCCTGTCCGACATTGCCCATGTATAAAATACCAGATATGCACGCACTCCTCCTTCAACCAAAATAGGAATGCTTCCATTTTGGTTTTCCGCAAGGCTTCCGTCCTTTTGCCAAACCCTCCTGGAGCTGAAAGCTGCATCCCTATAATAGATAGCAGTCACCCTCCGGGCAACCAAGCTGCTTTCTTAGTTGGTGCTCTTAGGTGCCGTCAGTCGGTTCAGACTCATAGCGGCCCTATGTACAAGAGCATGGAGCACTGCCCAGTCCTGTGCCATGCTCACAACCCTGGTTATGCTTGAGCCCATTGTTGCAGGCACTGTGTCACTCCATCTTGTTAAGGGTCTTCCTCTTTTTCGCTGACCCTCTACCTTACCAAGCATGCTGTCTGTCATGGATTGAATTGTGTCCCCTCAAAAATATGTGCCAACATGGTTAGGGCATGATTCCCAGTATTGTGCGGTTGTCCTCCATTTTGTGATTGTCATTTTATGTTAAGACGATTAGGGTGGGATTGTAACACCCTTATTCAGGTCACCTCCCTGGCCCAGCATAAAGGGAGTTTCCCTGGACTGTGGCCTGCACCACCTTGGGTCTTCCAAGAGAGAAAAGGAAAGGGAGGCAAGCAGAGAGTTGGGGAGCTCATACCACCAAGAAAGCAGTGGCAGGAGCAAAGCGCATCCTTTGGATGTGGGGTTACTGCGCAAAGGAGCTCCTAGTCTAGGGGAAGATTGTGGTCCAGAAAGACCTGCCTCCAAAGCCGACAGAGAGAGAAAGGCTTCCCTTAGAGCTGACGCCCTGAATTTGAACTCTTAGCCAAATTTACGATGAGAAAATAAACATCACTGTGTTAAAGCCATCCACTTGTGGTATTTCTGTTATAGCAGCACTGGATGACTAAAACAGTGTCCTTCTCCAGGGACTGGTCCCTCCCGACCACATGCCCAAGGTACGTGGGCCATCCTCCCTTCCAAGGTCCATTCTAGCTGAACTTCTCCCAAGACAGATTTGTCCACTCTTCTGGAGGTCCAGGAAGTTATATTGATAAATTACGATATCTTAGAACTGCTAAAATGTACTGTGTCCCTAGCAACATGGGTAGATCTCACGATTATAGTCTTAAGTGACTAAAGAACATGCGCTTGTGATTAGATTGAAAAACAGAACAATTCTAAGTTGATGAACACTACATCCTTTTGTAATAACAGGATGCGATCAAGAATAGGAAGAATGACACCAACTTCAGATCCGAGGTGACCGTGGGGATAAAAGGACAGCGATTAATTGCAGAGTGGGTACTTCAACTTTCCCTGCAAACTAGTATTTCAGAAATACAACTGAAGGGAAGAGGGCAAAAATTCAACCTCTATCAAGATCGGGCAGTGATTAATTGGGTGGCTGATTTACTTTTTGTCAGTAGAGTTCCTATATGTGAAATCATTTCCAATGTAAAGACAGGTAAAACACCTAAAAGACAAATTTGTATCTGTCCAACCAGGTATAATGTATCCACAGGATAGGACACCATGCCCCGTTAAAACTCATAATCACATCAACCAATGTTACAAAACAATTTGTGTATTAACTGCTCAAGGAGAAACTAATTTCCTTTGTAGACATTCACCTAAATTTTAATAAGACAAATAAATAAGTAAATTATTACAGCCAAGAAAAATTTAATATCAAAGATTATCTGGGGATATGGGGGAGACGCTCAAGATAGGTTTGATGTGAAAGGGAAGATGAGAAAACAGTTTACACTGGGGACCTGCGTCCTTTAAAATGTGTAGATTCCTCTTTCCCA
This sequence comes from Loxodonta africana, assembly GCF_030014295.1. Taxonomy (NCBI): domain Eukaryota; kingdom Metazoa; phylum Chordata; class Mammalia; order Proboscidea; family Elephantidae; genus Loxodonta; species Loxodonta africana. Next base: position 10,839,676 of record NC_087369.1, on the reverse strand, counting down.
CAGGTGTCGTCTAGAAAAGTGAGGTTACTACCAACTTGGTCACCTTCGCTGCCTCTGAGTGTTGTGACTACAGACAACTTGTGTTTTCTTCTCTATACCAAATTTTGTGATGAATATATAATCATTTTTATCAGAAAAATCATGTCATGGACAGTATGTTTGTGCAAGTCATATCAAAATAAAGCGAGTAGTCAATTGTGGTGGTGTGCCACTTGAGCGAGTCCAACTCACAGCGACCCAATGTGACAGAGTAGACCTGCCCCACAGGGCTGTAAACTTTCCAGGGGCAGATCACCAGGTTTTCTCTGCTGAGGAGCAGCTGGTGTTTTGGAACCGCCCACTTAACCATTGCACCACCAGGGCAATTGGAACAGAAAACAACAGCGCTCATCTCCATTCATGAAGCCCTCTCCTATTTCCCCACGAGATGGTAGCATGTTTCCTACAACAACACTGGCCAATGGTTTTTGCTAAGACACCTCCTTATGCTGCCCTCTTGTGAACAAATACAAGAATGCCTCGGATTGGGGAAAGTCGATCCTAAAATCCAGGTGTGTATTCTACACATGGATAATTAAAGATAGGGGCTCAATGGTGAAGTACTTGGCTGGTAACCTAAAGGTGGAGGTTCAAAGCCACCCAGCAGCTTCACTGGAAAAAGACTTGACTATCTGCTTCCGTAAAGATTATAGCCTATACAACCGATGACTGCCCTGACAGGGAACACAACACAGAACCCCTGAGGGAGCAGTGGGATGCAGACCCCAAATTCTCATAAGACCAGACTTAATGGTCTGACTGAGACTGGAAGGACCCCGGTGATCATGGCCCCCAGACCTTCTGTTGGCCCAGGACAGGAACCATTCCTGAAGCCAACTCTTCAGACATGGATTGGACTGAACAATGGGTTGGAGAGGGATGCTGGTGAGGAGTGAGCTTCTTGGATCAGGTGGGGACACTTGAGACTATGTTGGCATCTCCTGCATGGAGGGGAGATGAGAGGGTGGAGGGGGTTAGAAGCTGATGAAATGGACACGAAAAGAGAGAGAGGCAGGAGAGAGCTGGCTGTCTCATTAGGGGGAGAGTAATTGGGAGTGTGTAGCAAGGTGAATATGGGTATTTGTGTGGGAGATTGATTTGATTTGTAAACTTTCACTTAAAGCACAATAAAAATTAATAAAAAAAAAAAAAAAAAAACAAGATTACAGCCTGGAAAACCAGAGCATGTCTACTCCATCACATGGGTTACTAAGAGTTCAAATTGACTCGATGGCACCTAACAACAACAGAGACAATTTATCCATGTAATTGAATTTGAAATTGTCAACTTTTTACTGAGAAAAAAAAATGCCACCCTGTTCCCTGTCAAACGTTAAACTCAAGCAAGAGCTCATAGAGGCCACAGTGATTGCTATGACCTGCACTCTTGGCTGCACCCATGTCTTTTTTGTTTTTTCCTAGAACGTTTCTCGGCACATGCACAGCAACAATAAATATGCACAGCAAAAATTAAGAAGGAATATTTCATTGACCTGCTCCAGAAAAGTGATTGAACTAAAATTAACTCGAGCTGAAGTATACAATCAAGGATAAAATTATGATAGAAAAACCTCTAGACCAACGCTTCTTAAATCTCTGTGAGTCGGAATCGACTTGACAGCACTGGGTGGGTGAGGACTCACATGGGGAGCCTGTCAAAAAGCAGACTTAGATCCAGGGGTAAGCCCAGAGACTCCCCACGTTGCATGCCGACGCTGATGGTACTGCACTGTGGGGCCCAGAGAATGCGTGCCTCCCGCTAACGTCGGGCACAGGGCACCATGGTGGAATTCACACAACCAGAGCTCAGTATCTACTGTGCACATAGTGGCCACAGACAGGGAAGGTTGGACCCTCCGTCGAAGCTCTCTACTAAATCGGCATAGATGTAAGCTTGTCTTTTATAAGGAACCTAAATCAGTCGGTTAACTCTTTTGTCAGTTGATTCTGACTCATGGAGACCCCTTGGTTATAGAGTAGAACTGTGTTCTCTAGGGTTTTGCTGGGGGTGAACTTTACAGAAGCAGATTGCCAGGCCTTTCTTCTGTGCCACCACTGGTGGGTTCCAACCAACAATTTTTTGGTCAGTAATCAAGTTGAAAATGTGAAATCACACTCAAGTGTGGGGGAACACACACACATCTGTAAATGGGAGAGAATGTGACAAGGGCCGAAAACTGGATTCAGATTACACAAGAAAAGAAACACAAGCCTTAGGGAGGGACACAATCTGAATGGTATGAGAATTTCTCAGCTTTTTTTTTACACAGGCTACGGACGTCTGAGCAGGGTTCCTGACATGGGTGGAATTTCTCTGCTGTTCAAAAGAATCAAAACTCACCTGAATAGTGGAGTGTCTCATGCAAGAGAAGCCTCCTAGATGTCCAGTTTCTTGTTTTGGCTTCAGATTTGGGAACAGAGAAAGCACAGCAGCCCTGCTCTGACCTGAACTCTTTGATATGGCAAGATATGTTGCGACTCTTGTTAAGTTCAAAGCTACAGAAACTTAAGAATGTTTCCTCTATCTGATAGGACATAATTAAGTTACCTGCTTTACTTAGAGCCATATGCTAATGAGTCTCACATCCTTTTTCTTTTTCTTTGATTGGTCTCCTTCCCACTGCCCTCGAGTACATTGTGACTCAAAGAGACCCTATAGGACAGAGTAGCACTGCCCCATCGTGCTTCCATGGGGCGGCTGGGGGATTCCAACTGGCCACATTTTGGTTAGCATCCGAGCTCTTAGCCACTGTGCAACCAGGGTTCCTCCAAAGAGATCTTACCACATTAAATAAATGAAGGAAGCGCTACAAGGGGGGATTTAGGGTGGTCCTCAGAGCAGTTTGAGACTGTTTTAGCATTCTGTCTTAACTCTGGGTGCTGTGGGTATTTACACCTGGCCGCTTTTCTCTCCTCAGCCACCAGTTCTTAAGTGTTCTAGAGGATCCTCAGCACCCTGGGACGTGTCCTGGGCTGGGCAAAAGCCCAACACCACCTGTGGTAGAAGTCAGCTGGGGGTGAGTTAGGCCTGGTGGGGGCAGCGGTTTGCTCTGTCTCTCAGAGCATCTCAGCACCCTACAGATATGATCGTTTTTTCTTTCATTCACTTTTCTTTTTGTTCTTTTTTTTTTTACTTTTTGCCCCTTAATAAGTTTGACAGTTGTTACCTGAAATGTTCAAACTTTTCCTTGATGGATTTACTAGAAAAGCCCACTGAGACTGATCTTACTCTACTGTCTTTATTTTATTTTTTAATGGTTCCATAAGGGGCAGAGCTTGCACCTGGGAAAGAAAGAGAGGAAATGGATGATATAAGGGGAAGGGGGAGAGCTTGCACTAGAAAGAGAAAGGGGAAATGGTCCCTACAGGGGTCCCTGACTTGGCAGTGAAGGGTTAACAGGGGGAGGTAGAAGAAAAGGGTATAAAGTCCTAAGAAAATGACTGGATGGGGCACTCAGGTTCTCTCTCTCTCTGAGCAGCCCCCTTGACACTCCCTGGTCAAGTGTACTATCCCTACTAACCCTCTGCTAGCTAATAAACCTCGAATTGCTTGGCACGAATTGTTCTCAGGGTTGGAATTCTTCCCTACAGCGAAGACAAAAACCGAGGCCGTTTTCTCCTGTAACAGTTCTACGCTGAGGCGGCCTGTGACCTAACGCAGATCACAGAGAGGTGCAGCTTGGTGCAATTTCTGGCTGGATCTTTCTGTCAATTAAGTGCTTATTAAAGTGATTTAGTACCAGGAGATGCAGCCTGATAAAGTAGCTATTTTGCACGAGGCAGATGAGTATTTCAATTTAATAGTTTTAAATACTTAAAATTTTCTTTTTTTAACTTTTTTATTATTAAGGGTAAAGCATCTAGAAAAATGCATACTAACGTACAGCTCCATACTTTAAGTGACCATATGTTAAATTATTTTTGTAACTTTCCTTTTATTTACTAGTTAAGTTTTGTACTGTATATACTGACGTAAGTTCCAGAAGTCTTAAAGCATTAAGTATGAAACCCAAGATTAATAGCTGTCCAATCTCAGGGTCAGGAGCCCTGGTGGTGCAAAGGTTAAGCACTCAGCTGCTAACCTAATAGTAAACAGTAGGAACCTACCCCGTAGCTTCTCCTAAGAAAGACCTGGCCATCTGCTCCCATAAAGATTACACCCAGGAAAACCCTCCAGGGTAGTTCTCTGTCACATGTGGTTGCTGGGTCACAACCCACTGGGTGGCACCTAATAAGGACACTGCAATTTGAACATAAGGTTTCTTCTGAGCGGTTATCTCATAGGCATAGGGGGAGACCATCTGGATTCCAGACATAGCCAAAGGCTCCAAGGAGCTGGGTACGACGGGCCTTCTAAGGAGAAGAGGAGGGAGAAATAGAGAAGACCCACCATTGGCTCATCTTCACAGGATTGAGGGAACCCTGCCTTCCCCTCTTTACTGAGATCAGCTGATATCAGGTTACTTCTGGCCTGGCTACTAGTAAGTGGGCTCTCCACCCACCTGAGACCAACAGACTTTTTTTTTTTTTGAATAATTTTTATTGTGCTTTAAGTGAACGTTTACAAATCAAGTCAGTCTGTCACATGTAAGCTTATATACAGCTTACTACATACTCTCATTTACTCTCTCCCTAATGAGTCAGGACGCTCCCTCCTTCCAGTCTCTCCTTTCGTGACCATTTTACCAGTTTCTAACCCTCTCTACCCTCCCATCTCCCCTCCAGACAGGAGATGCCAACACAGTCTCGAGTGTCCACCTGATACAAGTAGCTCACTCTTCATCAGCATCTCTCTCCTACCCATGTCCAGACCCTTCCATGTCTGATGAGATGTCTTCGGGAATGGTTCCTGTCCTGGGCCAACAGAAGATTTGGGGACCGTGACCACCGGGATTCTTCAAGTCTCAGTCAGACCATTAAGTCTGTTCTTTTTATGAGAATTTGGGGTCTGCATCCCACTGTTCTCCTACTCCCTCAGGGGTTCTCTGTTGTGCTCCCTGTCAGGGCATTCTCCAGGTGTAGCCGGGCACCATCTAGTTCTTCTGGTCTCAGGATGATGTAGACTCTGGTTCATGTGATCCAGGTGGGTTGAGACCAATTGAGGCATCTTAGATGGCCACTTGTTAGCATTTAAGACCCCAGACACCTCACTTCAAAGTGGGATGCAGAATCCAACAGACTTTTGATGAGATGGAAATTAGGAGATAATGCTTTGTGGACTCTTCTAGCAGGATGAGACAAATTTACATTGCTATAGAGCAGTTTCTGGCAGGCTTTTGCACTTGGGGTCACTTTCTCTAGTGTTGATATGTGCTTTTGTGGATAAGAAAAGCCTTAAAATCAAACTGAGATGTCTGTGATTAATTTTGTTATTCAACACTGGTAAAATTATTGGTATTTGATCATATTATTAAAGGAGCATCGGTGGCGCAGTGCTTAAAGTGATCGACTGCTAAGGGAAAGATCCGCAGTTGGAAACCAGCAGTGTCTCCACAGGAGGAAGGTGTGGCAGTGGGCTTCCTTAGAGATTTACAGCCTCAAAAATCCTATGGGGTCGCTGTCAGAATCCACTGGATGGCAGTAGGTTTTGGCTTTGATCCTAATATTGACATAGGGTTGTACAGATCGATTTGTAATTGGTGAATGTCTTTGTGTGTGTGTGTGTGTGTGTTAGCACACTTATTTGGACATTATACAGTCCTTCAGGAAACCCTAGTGGCATAGTGGTTAAAAGCTGCGGATGCTAACCAAAAGGTCAGCAGTTGGGATCCCCCAGTCGCTCCTTGGAAACCATATGGGGCAGTTCTACTCTGTCCTATAGGGTCACTGTGAGTCGGAATCAACTTGACGGCAACAGGTTTCTTTGGTTTTTGGTTTATACAGTCCTTCAAAATGTTGATTATACCCTTTGTGAGTGGTGTGTGTGTGTGTGTGTGTGTGTGTGTGGGCGCACAAGTACCTGCCTAAAAGATTTGTTGTTTTGCAATTTGGGAGTCAATTTATTTAACTGAAAAGCTCAAATGCCTTAACCCTTTCAGTTCAGCCTGCTGGCCTTATTACTCTACTTAAAGGCTAGCAAATAATAGCAAGCACTTTGAAGGGGCTTGTGGTGATTTAGGAAATAATATTGGAGCCATTATTCCCTGTTCTTCAGCGTAGAGAATGTGACCCAGCTGGCGCTGGGCTCAGAAGGGCTCACAAGGACACATCAACTAGGCCCTGAGATAGACAACAGATGGGACAACCTTGGAAATGATCTTTTAGGGAGGAAAAATATCTTTTAGGGAACTTTTCACATAAAGACAATCAAACATTCCTGTTTCCTATTAGCATTTAGTGAATAGAAAATTTGTTGGACCAGTGAGGACCCTCCTGACTGTGGGTACTGAACCCTCCACCAAAGGTTGTTAAGAAAGACGATTGAAAATGTAGGATCAGTTTCTAGGCAGTCTGAGAAACGGTGATGTTTTCCCTGGTTTTGCCCATTTTGTAACGTTAATATCTACTGACGACTCTGTAGCTGTCTTTGGACTCGGGCAGACGTGGCTGTGGCAGCGTGCTTGCCGCTTTTGCCACTCTTGTCTCTTCTGTAACGTTTCCTTGGACTCGGGGAGACATCAGCTCTGGCAGCATGCTTGTCTGCTTCTCGACTTTTGTCTTTTGGAATACGTGCCGAATAAAACTTTCTTTTTGCTTTACTAAACTTTGTGATGTTTTTCCCCTACAACATCGGAAAGTATTCGAGGCCATTTGCAAATCAAGTTAATGACACACCTTCATCCACTTTAAAGTCCATTTGAATCTCTTGGTACAGGACACTCAGATCCCCCTTTAATCACTTCAATGCTCTGAATTAACACCTCCCCACATACGTGAATAACTTTTATATAAAAAAAAAAACTCTTATAAATCTAATAAATGAAACTCACCAACACAGAGAAACTTCTCTTTAGGGTTCCAAAGCTGTATATAAAACTCGTTTTCCGCAAAAATCACAGCTTAACTGCTGAATTTTACATTTTATAGTGAATTTCAAAGCTATTATTCTTAGAAGCCTAATTATTTTCAACTTTGCCCATGTAGAAAATATCAAATATGCACACATTTCTTCTTCACCCAAAATATGAATATTTCTGTTTTGGTTCTCTGTAAGGCATCTGTCGTTTTGCAAAATCCTCCTGGAGTTGAAAGATGCACCCCTATCCCAGATGACAGTTAAAATAAATGAATCAATCCTTCAATCCCGTTGCAGTCCAGCCGACTCCGACTCATAGTGTCCCTAGTGGATAGATTAGAACTGCCCCATAGGGTTTCCAAGGACAGGCTGGTGAATTGGAACTGCCAACCTTTTAGTTAGCTGCAGAACTCTTCACCACTGAGCCTTAGGACTCCAGTTACCATCCTGGCAACCAAGCTGGTGAGTTTGAACCGCCCACTTAACCATTGCACCTCCAGGGCTCCTTGAACCAAAAATACCAGAGTTTATCTCCATTCATGAAGCATTCTCCTATTTCACCACGAGATGGCAGCACAAATTCACACACCATGCTTTCCAAAGCTTTTTGCAAACACATGTGCTTATGCTGCCCTCTTGTGGAAATATTGGACAATGCGTCATGGTAAAAAAAAAAAAAGTCATTTCTAAAATCCAAATGTTCTTACATATTGGTAATTAAAGATAGTGGCGCAATGGTTAAGCACTTGGGTGGTTACATTAAGGTGGAGGTTCAAACCCGCCCAGCAGCTTTGCTAGGGAAACACTTGGCTATGTACTTCAGTAAAGATTACAGCCCAGAAAACCAAAGCAGCTCTACTCTCTCACATGAGGATACTAGAGTTCAAAATCACTTGATGGCACCCAAAAATACCAACAAAAACAATTTATCAACTTAATAGAACTTGAAAATCTCAGCTTTTTATCAAAAACAAATAAATGCTACCACACTCCCTGCTGAACATTAAACTCAAACAACAGCACATCAGAGCCACAGCGACTGCTGTGACCTGGGGTTCCCATAAGTGGGAATCCACTCTATGGCAGTAGGTTTTTTTTGGGGGGGGGAGTACTCTTGTCTGCACCAATATGTCTCTCTCTCTCTTTTTTTTTCCAGAATGTTACTACCCTGCATATAACTTGTGATTAACCTCACCACATGCACGGCAACCATAAAGAAGGCATATGTCGTTTTCCTGCTCCAGAAAAGTGACTGCACTCAAGTTAACTGCTGCTGACGTAAATAATCAAGTATAAAATTACGGAAGAAAACCCACTAGACCAACGCTTCTTAAAATGCATGGGCGAAGGACTCACCTGGGGAGCTTGTTAAAAAGCAGATGTGGGTTCGGTGGGTGGGGGGTAAGTGCAGACATTCTCCATTTAGAATGCGGATGCTGATGGTAGTGCTCTGTGGGGCCCAGGGAATGCTTGCCTCCCACTATCGTTGGGCACTGGGCTACCACGGTGAAATTCAGCCATCAGAGCTGAGTACTTCCTGTGCACACAGTGCCCACAGACAGGGTTGTTTGGACCCACCACGATGCTCCCTACCAAAATGGGCATACACTTAAGCTTGTCTTTCATAAAGAATGTAAGTCAGCCGGTGAACCTTGTCCCGTTGAGTTGATTCTGACTAATGGGAGAACCATTCCTGAAGCCAACTCTTCAGACATGGATTGGACTGAACAATGGGTTGGAGAGGGATGCTGGTGAGGAGTGAGCTTCTTGGATCAGGTGGGGACACTTGAGACTATGTTGGCATCTCCTGCCTGGAGGGGAGATGAGAGGGTGGAGGGGGGTTAGAAGCTGATGAAATGGATAGGAAAAGAGAGAGAGGCAGGAGAGTAATTGGGAGTGTGTAGCAAGGTGAATATGGGTATTTGTGTGAGAGACTGATTTGATTTGTAAACTTTCACTTAAAGCACGTAAAAATTATTAAAAAAAAAGAAGATTACTGCCTAGAAAACCAGAGCCTGTCTACCCCATCACATGGGTTACTAAGAGTTCAAATTGACTCGATGGCACCTAACAACAACAGAGACAATTTATCCATGTAATTGAATTTGAAATTGTCATCTTTTTACTGAGAAAAAAAAAAATGCCACCCTGTTCCCTGTCAATCATTAAACTCAAGCAAGAGCTCATAGAGGCCACAGTGATTGCTATGACCTGCACTCTTGTCTGCACCCATGTCTTTTTTGTTTTTTCCTAGAACGTTTCTCAGCACATGCACAGCAACAATAAATATGCACAGCAAAAATTAAGAAGGAATATTTCATTGACCTGCTCCAGAAAAGTGATTGAACTAAAATTAACTCGAGCTGAAGTATATAATCAAGTATAAAATTATGATAGAAAAACCTCTAGACCAATGCTTCTTAAATCTCTATGAGTCGGAATCGACTTGACAGCACTGGGTGGGTGAGGACTCACATGGGGAGCCTGTCAAAAAGCAGACTTAGATCCAGGGGTAAGCCCAGAGACTCCCCACGTTGCATGCCGACGCTGATGGTACCGTGCCGTGGAGCCCAGGAAATGCGTGCCTCCCGCTAACGTCGGGCACAGGGCGCCACGGTGGAATTCAAACAACCAGAGCTCAGTATCTACTGTGCACATAGTGGCCACAGACAGGGAAGGTTGGACCCTCCGTCGAAGCTCTCTACTAAATCGGCATAGATGTGAGCTTGTCTTTTATAAGGAACCTAAATCAGTCAGTTAACTCTTTTGTCAGTTGATTCTGACTCATGGAGACCCCTTGGTTACAGAGTAGAACTGTGTTCTCTAGGGTTTTGCTGGGGGTGAACTTTACAGAAGCAGATTGCCAGGCCTTTCTTCTGTGCCACCACTGGTGGGTTCCAACCAACCATTTTTTGGTCAGTAATCAAGTTGAAAATGTGAAATCACACTCAAGTGCTGGGGAACACACACACATCTGTAAATGGGAGAGAATGTGACAAGGGCCGAAAACTGGATTCAGATTACACAAGAACAGAAACACAAGCCTTAGGGAGGGACACAATCTGAATGGTATGAGCATTTCTCAGCTCTACACAGGCTATGGATGCCTGAGCAGGGTTCCTGACATGGGTGGAATTTCTCTGCTGTTCAAAAGAATCAAAACTCACCTGAATAGTGGAGTGTCTCATGCAAGAGAAGCCTCCTAGATGCCCAGTTTCTTGTTTTGGCTTCAGATTTGGGAACAGAGAAAGCACAGCAGCCCTGCTCTGACCTGAACTCTTTGACATGGCAAGGTATGTTGCGACTCTAGTTAAGTTCAAAGCTACAGAAACTTAAGAATGTTTCCTCTATCTTATAGGACATAATTAAGTTACCTGCTTTACTTAGAGCCATATGCTAATGAGTCTCACTTCCTTTTTCTTTTTCTTTGGTCTCCCTCCCACTGCCCTCAAGTTCATTGTGACTCATAGAGACCCTATAGGACAGAGTAGCACTGCCCCATAGGGCTTCCATGGGGCGGCTGGGGGATTCCAACTGGCCACATTTTGGTTAGCAGCGGAGCTCTTAGCCACTGTGCAACCGGGGTTCCTCCAAAGAGATCTTACCACATTAAATAAATGAAGGAAGCGCTGCAAGGGGGGATTTAGGGTGGTCCTTTTTCAGAGCAGTTTGAGACTGTTTTAGCATTCTGTCTTAACTCTGGGTGCTGTGGGTATTTACACCTGGCCGCTTTTCTCTCCTCAGCCACCAGTTCTTAAGTGTTCTAGAGGATCCTCAGCACCCTGGGACGTGTCCTGGGCTGGGCAAAAGCCCAACACCACCTGTGGTAGAAGTCAGCTGGGGGTGAGTTAGGCCTGGTGAGGGCAGCGGTTTGCTCTGTCTCTCAGAGCATCTCAGCACCCTACAGATATGATCGTTTTTTTCTTTCATTCACTTTTCTTTTCGTTCTTTTTTTTTTTTTTTTTTACTTTTTGCCTCTTAATAAGTTTGACAGTTGTTACCTGAAATGTTCAAACTTTTCCTTGATGGATTTACTAGAAAACCCACTGAGACTGATCTTACTCTACTGTCTTTATTTTATTTTTCAATGGTTCCATAAGGGGCAGAGCTTGCACTTGGGAAAGGAAGAGAGGCAATGGATGATATAAGGGGAAGGGGGAGAGCTTGCACTACAAAGAGAAAGAGGAAATGGTCCCTACAGGGGTCCCTGACTTGGCAGTGAAGGGTTAACAGGGGGAGGTAGAAGAAAAGGGTATAAAGTCCTAAGAAAATGACTGGATGGGGCACTCAGGTTCTCTCTCTCTCTAAGCAGCCCCCTTGACACTCCCTGGTCAAGTGTACTATCCCTACTAACCCTCTGCTAGCTAATAAACCTCGAATTGCTTGGCACTAATTGTTCTCAGTGTTGGAATTCTTCCCTACAGCGAAGACAAGAACCGAGGCCGTTTTCTCCTGTAACAGTTCTACGCTGAGGCGGCCTGTGACCTAACGCAGATCACAGAGAGATGCAGCTTGGTGCAATTTCTGGCTGGATCTTTCCGTCAATTAAGTGCTTATTAAAATGATTTAGTACCAGGAGATGCAGCCTGATAAAGTAGCTGTTTTGCACGAGGCAGATGAGTATTTCAATTTATTGGTTTTAAACACTTAAAATTTTTTTTTAATTTTTTTTATTAAGAGTAAAGCACCTAGAAAAATGCATACTAACGTACAGCTCCATACATAAAGTGACCCTATATTAAATTATTTTTATAACTTTCCTTTTATTTACTAGTTAAGCTTTGTACTGTATATACTGACGTAAGTTCCAGAAGTCTTAAAGCATTAAGTATGAAACCCAAAATTAATAGCTGTCCAATCTCACGGTGAGGAGCCATGGTGGTGCAAAGGTTAAGCGCTCGGCTGCTAACCTAATAGTCAACAGTAGGAAACTACCCCATAGCTTCTCCTAAGAAAGACCTGGCCATCTGCTCCCATAAAGATTACACCCAGGAAAACCCTCCAGGGTAGTTCTCTGTCACATGTGGTTGCTGGGTCTCAACCCACTGGGTGGCACCTAATAAGGACACTGCAATTTGAACATAAGGTTTCTTCTGAGTGGTTATTTCATAGGCATAGGGGGAGACCATCTGGATTCCAGACATAGCCAAAGGCTCCAAGGAGCTGGGTACGACGGGCCTTCTAAGGAGAAGAGGAGGGAGAAATAAAGAAGACCCACCATTGGCTCATCTTCACGGGATTGAGGGAACCCTGCCTTCCTCTCTTTACTGAGATCAGCTGATATCAGGTTACTTCTGGCCTGGCTACTAGTAAGTGGGCTCTCCACCCACCTGAGACCAACAGACTTTTTTTTTTTAATAATTTTTATTGTGCTTTAAGTGAACATTTACAAATCAAGTCAGTCTGTCACATAGAAGCTTATATACAACTTACTGAAAAAAAAAAATTTTTTTTTTTTTACACCTTACTACATACTCTCATTTACTCTCCTCCTAATGGGTCAGCACGCTCCCTCCTTCCAGTCTCTCCTTTCGTGACCGTTTTACCAGTTTCTGACCCTCTCTACCCTCCCATCTCCCCTCCAGACAGGAGATGCCAACACAGTCTCAAGTGTCCACCTGATACAAGTAGCTCACTCTTCATCAGCATCTCTCTCCTACCCATTGTCCAGTCCCTTCCACGTCTGATGAGATGTCTTCGGGAATGGTTCCTTTCCTGGGCCAACAGAAGGTTTGGGGACCGTGACCACCGGGATTCCTCTAGTCTCAGTCAGACCATTAAGTCTGGTCTTTTTATGAGAATTTGGGGTCTGCATCCCACTGTTCTCCTGCTCCCTCAGGGGTTCTCTGTTGTGCTCCCTGTCAGGGCATTCTTCAGTTGTAGCTGGGCGCCATCTAGTTCTTCTGGTCTCAGGATGATGTAGACTCTGGTTCATGTGATCCAGGTGGGTTGAGACCAATTGAGGCATCTTAGATGGCCGCTTGTTAGCATTTAAGACCCCAGACACCACACTTCAAAGTGGGATGCAGAATCCAACAGACTTTTGATGAGATGGAAATTAGGAGATAATGCTTTGTGGACTTTTCTAGCAGGATGAGACAAAATTTACGTTGCTATAGAGCAGTTTCTGGCAGGCTTTTGCAGTTGGGGTCACTTTTTCTAGTGTTGATATGTGTTTTTGTGGATAAGAAAAGCCTTAAAATCAAACTGAGATGTCTGTTATTAATTTTCTTATTCAACACTGGTAAAATTATTGGTATGTAATCATATTATTAAACGAGCCTCGGTGGCGCAGTGCTTAAAGCGATCGACTGCTAAGGGAAAGGTCCGCAGTTGGAAACCAGCAGTGTCTCCACAGGAGGAAGGTGTGGCAGTGGGCTTCCTTAGAGATTTACAGCCTCAAAAATCCTATGGGGTCGCTGTCAGAATCCACTGGATGGCAGTAGGTTTTGGCTTTGATCCTAACATTGACATAGGCTTGTACAGATCGATTTGTAATTGGTGAATGTCTTTGTGTGTGTGTGTGTGTGTGTAAGCACACTTATTTGGACATTATACAGTCCTTCAGGAAACCCTAGTGGCATAGTGGTTAAAACCTGCGGATGCTAACCAAAAGGTCAGCAGTTGGGATCCACCAGTCACTCCTTGGAAACCATATGGGGCAGTTCTACTCTGTCCTATAGGGTCACTGTGAGTCGAAATGGACTCGAGGGCAACGGGTTTGGTTTGGTTTTTGGTTTATACAGTCCTTCAAAATGTTGATTATACCCTTTGTGAGTGGTGTGTGTGTGTGTGTGTGTGTGTGTGTGTGTGTGTGTGTGGGCGCACAAGTACCTGCCAAAAAGATTTGTTGTTTTACAATTTGATAGTCAGTTTATTTAACTGAAAAGCTCAAATGCCTTAACCCTTTAACTTCAGCCTGCTGGCCTTATTATTCTATTTAAAGGATACCAAATAATAGCAAGCACTTTGAAGGGGCTTGTGGTGATTTGGGAATTAATATTGGAGTCATTATTCCCTGTTCTTCAGCGTAGAGAATGTGACCCAGCTGGTGTTGGGCTCAGAAGGGCTCAGAAGGACACATCAACTAGGCCCTTAGATAAACTATAGATGGGACAACCTTGGAAATGATCTTTTAGGGAGGAAAAATATCTTTTAGGGAACTTTTCCCATAAAGCCAATCAAACATTCCTATCTGTTTTCTATTAGCATTTAGTGAATAGAAAATTTGTTGGACCAATGAGGACCCTCCTGACTGTGGGTACTGAAATCTCCACCAAAGGTTGTTAAGAAAGACGATTGAAAATGTACGATCACAGTTTCTAGGCAGTCCGTGAAAAGGTGATGTTTTCCCTGGTTTTGCCCATTTTGTAACGTTAATATATACTGAGGACTCTGTAGCTGTCTTTGGACTCCGGCGGACGTGGCTGTGGCAGCGTGCTTGCCCCTTTTCCCACTCTTGTCTCTTCTGTAACTTTTCCTTGGACTCGGGCAGACATTAGCTCTGGCAGCATGCTTGTCTGCTTCTCGACTTTTGTCTTTTTGAATACGTGCCGAATAAGACTTTCTTTTTGCTTTACTAAACTTTCTGATGTTCTTCCCCACAACACTGGAAAGTATTCGAGGCCATTTGCAAATCAAGTTAATGACACACCTTCATCCACTTTGAAGTCCATTTGAATCTCTTGGTACAGGACACTCAGATGCCCCTTTAATCACTTCAATGCTCTGAATTAACACCTCCCCACATACGTAAATAACTCTTGTAAATCTAATAAATGAAACTCACCAACACAGAGAAACTTCTCTTAAAGGGTTCCAAAGCTGTATATAAAACTCGTTTTCCACAAAAATCACAGCTTAATTGCTGAATTTTACATTTTATAGTGAATTTCAAAGCTATTATTCTTAGAAGCCAAATTATTTTCAACTTTGCCCATGTGGAAAATATCAAATATGCACAAATTCCTTCTTCACCCAAAATATGAATATTTCTGTTTTGGTTCTCTGTAAGGCATCTGTGGTTTTGCAAAATCCTCCTGGAGTTGAAAGATGCACCCTTATCACAGAGGACGGTTAAAAGAAATGAATGAATCAGTCAATCCCGTTGCAGTCCAGCCGACTCCCACTCATAGGGTCCCTACTGGATAGAATAGAACTGCCCCATAGGGTTTCCAAGGACAGGCTGGTGAACTGGAACTGCCAACCTTTTAGTTAGCTTCAGAACTATTCACCACTGAGCCTTGTGGCTCCAGTTACCCTCCTGGCAACCAAGCTGGTCAGTTTGAACCGCCCACTTAACCATTGCACCTCCAGGGCTCCTTGAACAGAAAAGAACAGCATTCATCTCCACTCATGAAGCATTCTCCTATTTCACCACGAGATGGCAGCACAATTTCACACACCATGCTTGCCAAAGTTTTTTGCTAAAACATATGCTTATGCTGCCCTCTTGTGGAAAAATAGGAGAATGCGTCATGGTAAGAAAAGAGTAATTTCTAAAACCCAGATGTTCTTAAAAACATATTATAATTAAAGATAGTGGCATAATGGTAAGCACCTGGGTGGTTACATTAAGGTGGAGGTTCAAATTCGCCCAGCAGCTTTCCTAGGGACACACCTGGCTATCTACTTCAGTAAAGATTACAGCCCAGAAAACCAGAGCAGGCCTACTCTGTCCCATGAGGTTACTAGGAGTTCCAATTCACTTGATGACACCGAAAAATACCAACAAAAACAATTTATCAACGTAATAAAACTTAAAAACTCAGCTTTTTTTCCCCAAAACAAATAAATGCTACCACATTCCCTGCTGAACATTAAACTCAAACAACAGCACATCAGAGCCACAGCAATTGCTGTGACCTGGGGTCGCCATCAGTGGGAATCCACTCCATGACAGTGAGTTTGGTTTTTTTTTTTTGAGTGTACTCTTGTCTGCACCAATACGTCTCTCTCTCTCTCTCGTTTTTTTTTTTTTTCCAGAATGTTACTACCTTGCATATAACTTGTGACTTTACTCACCACATGTACGGCAACCATAAAGAAGGAATATTTCATTTTCCTGCTCCAGAAAAGTGACTGCACTCAAGTTAACTGCTGCTGACGTAAATAATCAAGTATAAAATTACGGTAGAAAACCCACTAGACCAATGCTTCTTAAACTGCATGTGCGTGGAACTCACCTGGGGAGCTTGTTAAAAAGCCGATTTGGGTTCGGTGGGTGGCGGTAAGTGCAGAGATTCTCCATTTAGAATGCGGATGCTGATGGTAGTGCTCTGTGGGGCCCAGGGAATGCTTGCCTCCCACTAACGTTGGGCACTGGGCTACCACGGTGAAATTCAGCCATCAGAGCTCAGTACTTCCTGTGCACACAGTGCCCACAGACAGGGTTGTTTGGACCCACCACGATGCTCCCTACCGAAATGGGCATAGACTTAAGCTTGTCTTTCAAAAAGAATGTAAGTCAGCCGGTGAACCCTGTCCCGTTGAGTTGATTCTGACTAATGGGAACCCCATGCATTACAGAGTAGAAATGTGCCCCATAGACTTCTGTTGGTTGTAATCTTTACAGGAGCAAATCACCAGGCCTTTCTTCTGTGCCCCCATTGGTGTGTTCCACACACCAACCTTTCTCTTTGTAGTCAAGTTCAAAGAGTGAAATTACTGAACTGTGGGTACAACACACACGCACACGGGAGCACACCTGTAAATGAGAGAATATCAGAAGGGCAGAACATTTCATTCAGGTTATGCAAGAACAGAAACAGAAGTGTTTTTGGAGGAACACAATCTGAGTCCTATCAGACCTTATTGGCTCTAAGCAGGCTGTAGAGGGCTCAGCAGGGATCCTGAGTTCAGTGGAATTTATCTGGTGTTCAAAATAATCAAAACTCACTGGAAATTGAACAAAAGGTTTATTCTGAGCAGATATTTTATATGCATGTAGGAAGGCCATTTGGATACCAGGAAAAGCCAATGGCTCCCAGAAGCTAGGGTCAATGGGACTTGTAAAGAGTAGAAGAGGGAGAAATATAGAAGACCCACTATTGGCTCATTCTAACCGGATTGCCTGAGCCCTGCTACAAAAGCGGGCAGCATCTGACCTCCTCAAACTTCACAAGGGGGAAGGAGAATCAAGGCCAACAGCCCAAGTTTGATTCCTGTGAGGCGCAGGTCCGCCATGCCTCCTCTCTGCCATCTTTACCAATTCTGACACCAACCGTCCCTCCCTCAGCACTCTCTACTTCTCTGCTGAGTTCGAGAATTCATTGCAGTGGCCACACACAACTCACAGGCAATACTCACAATTATCGGGTTTTTAGGGAAGGAACAGTTTACAATTCAGGCTCAAGATCATCCAAGGATACAGTTCTTCCATCAGGACAGCCACTTCCCAGCTGTGCTTGCAGGCACGCCTCTCCCTGGCCCTAGGCTCCCGCCCAAAGGCACTCAGCTTTCTTCTTCCATGGGCCAGGAAGCCCACCTCGCTGTCTCCTGCTGCTGGGTCTCTCCTGCTGTTGTTTCTCTGCCACTGCTTCTCGCCATCTTCAGGGTTACAGCTCACTGTCTCTCTCCTGGGTCCCGGAGCTCCTCAGTACAGGGATCCCGCGTCCAAAGCATGAGCTACGCTCCTGACTGTTCTTCCTTCATGATGAGGGGGCTGCTCTTTCCCACCTCTGCAGTGGCTGATTTCAAGCCCAGTAGGATGACAAAACTGACCAGTCCCCTTGCTAGGCTATGATTGCCTTATCTGCTGGGTCCTCCTCAATCACCTGGGTGGGAGTGACAAGAGCATAGCCAGAAAGGCCACCTTAAGTAATTCACTGCACAGCACATACCTTCCCCTCTTTGTTGAGATCAACCAATATCAGGTGACTTCTGACCTGGTTGCTACTAATTTGGCTGTCCACCCACCTACAGCCAGGAGAGTTTTGTGAGATTTCAATTATGAGGTAAATGTGGGCTGACTATTCCTTTCTAGCAGGATAAGACAAATTTTCATCACTCTACAGCAGTTTCTGGCAGACTTGCAATGTTTGGTTTAGGTTCTTTTTTATAGTTAATATTTGGTTTCATGGATAAGAAAAGCCTTAAAATCAAAGTTAAGATGTCTGTTATGATGTTCCCTACTCAACATGGTAAACATTACTGGTATTTCATCATATTATTGACATAAACTTGGACAGACAGATTGGTGGTTTCTGTGCATGTGTGTATCTCTGTGTGTGTGTGGAGGCACAGTTATTTAGACATGCAGTCCTTGCTTGCTGTAAGTGAAGAAGACTTGAAGCACTTACTGATGAAGATCAAAGACTACAGCCTTCACTATGGATTGGACCTCAACATAAAGAAAACAAAAATCCTCACAACTGAACCAATAAGCAACATCATGATAACGGGAGAAAAGATTGAGCTCCTCAAGGATTTCATCTTACTTGGATCCCCAGTCAAGGCCCCTGGAGGTGTAACCGGAGAATAGCCTGGGTTCTTGTCTTCAGTGTAGGAAAGAATTCAAACACTGAGACAAATAGTGTCAAGGGAGCAGAGGTTTATTATCTAACAGAGGGTCAGCAACAAAAGTACACTTGACTAGGGAGCGTCCAGCGGGCTACTCGGATATAGAGAGAATCTTAGAGCCCTGAGAGTTGTTTTCTTAGGGTTTTATACCCTTCTTGTCTCTTATCTGTCCCTGTTAATGTTTAACAGCCAAGACAGGGACCCTATAAAGACTATTTCCTTAGCTTTAGGTTTAATTACCAAGTTAGTGACCTTATCAAGTAAGGGACTTTATCAAATTAGGGACCCCTATATATTTTTTTTTATATATTTTTTTTTATATATAGGGATCATTTCCTTGGCTTAAAGCTTAACTATGTAGGGACCATCTTATGGAGAAATGTCACCACCCCCTGTCTCTTCCTCTGTAAAAGAAAAAAAAAAGGACTATTTTATTCAGGAATGACCCCACCCCTTGTCTCTTCTTCTTCTCCAGTGTAAGCTCTCCCCCTCCCCCTTACAGAAGCAGCAGTCAAGAAGTCAAAAGACCTATTGCATTGGGTAAATCTGGAAAAGACCTCTTTAAAGTATTGAAAAGCAAAGAGGTCACCTTGAGGACTAAGGTGTGCCTGACTCAAGCCACTCTGTTTCAATCACCTCATATGCATGTGAAAGCTGGGCAATGAATAAGGAAGACCAAAGAAGAATCCAGGCCTCTGAAACCTGATGTTGGAGAAGAATATTGACTATACCATGAACTGCGAAAAGAATAAACCAATCTGTCTTGGAAGAAGTACAATCACAATGCTTCTCAGAAGCAAGGATGGCAAGACTACCTCTCACAGACTTTGAATATGTCCTCAGGAGGGATCAGCCTCTGGAGAAGGACATCCTGCTTGGTAAAGTACAGGGTCAGAGAAAAAGAGGAAGACCCTCAAGGAGATGCATTGACACAGTGGCTGCAACAATGGGCTCAGCACAGCAAGGACTGTGAGAATGGCACAGGACCTGGCAGTGTTTTGTTCCCTTGTGCTTGGGTCACTATGAGTTGGAACCGGCTCGACAGCACCTAACAACAATGACAACAACAGCCCTTCAAAGTGTCCATTATAACCCTCGTAAGTGGGCTCTGCACCTGGGTGTGCATGTGTGCATGTGTCTACCAAAGAGATTCATTGTTTTACAATTTGATCTTCGATTTATTTAACTTACAAGTTCAAATGCCTTAAACTTTTTAGGTTCAGGCTACAAGGCTTATTATCCTATTTGAAGTCTAGCAAATCATAGCAACCACTTTTAAGGGGCTTGTGGAAAGTACTTGACCCCCTTTGCAAATCAAGTTGATGAAACACCGCCATCCATTTTAAAGTCCATGTCAATCTCTTGGACTGCTACACTCACTTCTCATTTTAGTGTCTTCAATAATCTCGATTTACAAACACCTTCCCGGTGTCTCAAGAAAAGACAACTTTCAGTACACTCAGTGAAAACCAAATCAAAGCAAACCCGTTGCCGTCTCCCAGTTGATTCCGACTCGTAGCCACCCTTGATTTAGGAAATAATATTGGAATCATTATTCCCTGTCCTTGAGCATAGAGAACATGACCCACCTGGAGCTGGACCCACATCAACGGCGCCCTGAGGTATAAAGAGAATCACTAAGATAATCTTGGAGGCTATCTTTTAGGGAACTTTTCACAGAAAGCAGTCAAACACAACACAGAAGACTTTCCACTCTTATCTTTTTCTGTTAGCGTTTAGTGCATAGAAACTTTCTTGGACCAATGAAGACCCTCCTGACTGTCCTCACTGAAACCTGTACCAAATATTCTTAAGAAAGACAGTTCAAAACATAGGATTGAAACAGATAGGGTTAACTGTGCTGGCAGAACAAAAGAGCTTTTAAAAGATTCCCATTTAGAAGTTCCCTAAACAGGAACCCACCCTGTCAACATGAGATAGGATTGGGGCAGTCCAGGAATTACTATCTCTTTTTTTTTCTTAGTGTTTTCCTAGTCCCCTTCACCCTTCCTTTGCAGGCTCAGCCTGGGCACAGGAAGAGAGTGTGACTGCTGTTTGACCTTCCTTAGCCCTCCGAAGATGGCAATGTAGTCCTGAAGATCAAGTGCGCTTGTGCTATATCCCATAATAAGTGATGCCAAGGGCTGCCCAGAGGACTCCATCTTGAATAGCAGCTGGTTCCATGTTAGATTGCAGATGCCAGGGCAACCTAATTAACATACACCCCATTCTGAGAAGGACCCGCACCTTGAAAGAAGCCCACTAAATATTCATTACTCTGTTGTCTCCACCGAACCCATACAAGCCCTTCCCTTGCTTCCCTTTTCCAGTCAGTCTTTTGGAGAGGCTTAGATCCCCAGGGACTCGCTTGTCCGTTTACCCGTCCTTGCCTGTTGTCGTTGTTGTTAGGTGCCGTCAAGTCGCTTCCGACTCATACCGACCCCGTGCACAACAGAAGGGAACGCTGCCCGGTCCTGTGCCATCCTTACAATCCCTGTTATGCTTGAGCTCACTGTTGCAGCCACTGTGTCAGTCCACCTTGTTGAGGGTCTTCCTCTTTTCCATTGACCCTGTACTCTGGGCCAAGCATGATGTCCTTCTCCAGGGACTGATCCCTCCTGACAACATATCCCAAATATGTAAGACGCAGTCTCGCCATGCTGGCTTCTAAGGAGCATTCTGGCCGCACTTCTTCCAAGACAGATTTGTTGGTTCTTTTGACAGTCTATGGTATATTCAGTATTCTTCGCCAACACCAAAATTCAAGGGCGTCAACTCTTCTTCGCTCTTCGGTATTCGTTGTCCAGCTTTCACATGCATATGATGCGATTGAAAATACCAAGCCTTGCCTATTCTATAATATTTCCTTGAACTCGGGCAGACGTGACTGGCAGCATGGTTATCCAGTTCCCAGTTTTACTTTTTTGAATATATTCCCAATGAAAGTTTCTTTTTTGCTTTACTAAACCTTGTGGTGTTTCTTACCCTACAACATCCTATACTACAAGAGTAGAACTGCCCCACAGGGTTTCCAAGGAGCAGCTGGTGGATTTGAACTCCCAACCTTTTGCTTACCAGCCAAACGCTTAACCACTGCACCACCAGGGCCCCGAAGTCAGTGAAACAGGCTGACCACGCTATGTAATTTTAATCGGGATTTCTAGACTAACAAATAGGTATTTCGAGAAAAACCTGTTGTTGCCTGACTAGGGTCTGTGCCCCGGAGCAGTCGAGCCAAGGAAACATACTCCAAGTCAGGAAGAATGAGAAAGTTTATCCAGGAGATGTGTACATCGCCGGAATCCTGACAGCAACACGGGCCGTCTCTATGGCGTCCCAAAAAGTGATTTTTCATTAGAGCCTATATGGAATTTTTACAAAGGTTAGATGTGTCTTTGTAGCCTACAGGTCCCCTGGCAGGAGGAGTTCTTCATTACCAGATAGTGACAAGAATCTCTTTATCAGACTAAAGAGATACATGCTGGACTTCTCTTTATCAGGCTAAACATGTATACTTGTCAGACACTGGCCCCTCATTTCCCTGTGAGGACTTGTGAGTCACAGGTGGTCTGGACAGAACAAAAGAAGTTATTTGCATCAGATCAAACAAAGTCATTGGCATTAGGTCAAAACAAAGTCAATAGCAAAGGCAGGGGAAGGAGGAGGCAGG
Source organism: Loxodonta africana (assembly GCF_030014295.1). Taxonomy (NCBI): domain Eukaryota; kingdom Metazoa; phylum Chordata; class Mammalia; order Proboscidea; family Elephantidae; genus Loxodonta; species Loxodonta africana. Next base: position 10,817,492 of record NC_087369.1, on the reverse strand, counting down.
CAGGGGAAGGAAAAGAACTTCTAAATTCTCCATGGGGTTACTTATGGCAAGCTCTCAATCACCCATTTTGAAAAAGGAGAGAACTTGCTGGGTACTATTAGAGTCACAGTGGTTTTCTTCAGCGGTCAAAACCAGAACTTGAAACCATATTCCCCAAGAGAGTCTTAACCAAGTGACTATCTGTACCCTTGAAAATCAATGTTCTCAGGAAGAGTGCTGTCTCGGCGTTGTTGTCAACGAGATAGTTTTGCAAGACAGACAAAAATACAGGTAAGCATCTTGGCACCATGATCTAAGCATCCTATGGAACTCTCTGTAATCAGGGACTATACCATGAATAACTAGTAACATCTTCACTGATTTCCTGTCATTGCCCGCTCTAGGGTTTGGTACCTCTTTTTACCCCATGAGAATACTTGGATAACGAAACTGCCCCAGGACTACCTGGTTCCATTTTCACTGGGCTACAGAGTTCCCCAACTGCAGCGGCTTGAAAAACTTAATAAGCCTTTCTGTTTTAACTTGAAACAGTGTTCAAGGTTTTCTCTACAACACCAGCTGATTGATAACTCTGTTAAATCTAAGAAATGAAACTTACAAATAGACTGAAACGTAAGTTCTCTTAAAATGTTCCAATGCTGTACATTAAATCAGTTTTCCCCCAAAATCACAAGCTTACATTCATTACTCAATCATACATTTCACAGTGATTTCCGAAGCTATTGTTCTTAGAAGCCAAATCCTGTCCGACATTGCCCATGTATAAAATAGCAGATATGCACACACTCCTCCTTCACCCAAAATAGGAATGCTTCCATTTTGGTTTTCCGCAAGGCTTCCGTCCTTTTGCCAAACCCTCCTAGAGCTGAAAGCTGCATCCCTATAATACATAGCAGCCACACTCCGGGCAACCAAGCTGCTTTCTTAGTTGGTGCTGTTACGTGCTGTCAGTCGGTTCAGACTCATAGCGACCCTATGTACAAGAGCATGGAACACTGCCCAGTCCTGTGCCATGCTCACAACCCTGGTTATGCTCGAGCCCATTGTTGCAGCCACTGTGTCACTCCATCTTGTTAAGGGTCTTCCTCTTTTTCGCTGACACTCTACCTTACCAAGCATGCTGTCTGTCATGGATTGAATTGTGTCCCCTCAAAAATATGTGCCAACATGGTTAGGGCATGATTCCCAGTATTGTGCGGTTGTCCCCCATTTTGTGATTCTCATTTTATGTTAAGACGATTAGGGTGGGATTGTAACACCCTTACTCAGGTCACCTCCCTGGCCCAGTATAAAGGGAATATCCCTGGACTGTGGCCTGCACCACCTTGGATCTTCCAAGAGATAAAGGGAAAGGGAGGCAAGTAGAGAGTTGGGGAGCTCAGACCACCGAGAAAGCAGTGGCAGGAGCAAAGCTCATCCTTTGGATGTGGGGTTCCTGCGCAAAAGAGCTCCTAGTCTAAGGGAAGATTGTGGTCCAGAAAGACCTTCCTCCAAACCTGACAGAGAGAGAAAGGCTTCCCTTAGAGCTGATGCCCTGAATTTGAACTTTTAGCCAAATTTACGATGAGAAAATAAACATCACTGTGTTAAAGCCATCCACTTGTGGTATTTCTGTTATAGCAGCACTGGATGACTAAAACAGTGTCCTTCTCCAGGGACTGGTCCCTCCCGACCACATGCCCAAAGTACGTGGGCCATCCTCCCTTCCAAGGTCCATTCTAGCTGAACTTCTCCCAAGACAGATTTGTCCATTCTTCTGGAGGTCCAGGAAGTTATATTGATAAATTATGATATCTTAGAACTGCTAAAATGTACGGTGTCCCTAGTGACATGGGTAGATCTCACAGTTATAGTCTTAAGTGACCAAAGAACATGTGCTTATGATTAGATTGAAAAACAGAACAATTCTAAGCTGATGAACACTACATCCTTTGGTAATAACAGGTTGCGATCAAGAATAGGAAGAATGACACCAACTTCAGATCCGAGGTGACCGTGGGGATAAAAGGACAGCGATTAATTGCAGAGTGGGTACTTCAACTTTCCCTGCAAACTAGTATTTCAGAAATACAACTGAAGGGAAGAGGGCAAAAATTCATCCTCTATCAAGATCGGGCAGTGATTAATTGGGTGGCTGATTTACTTTTTGTCAGTAGAGTTCCTATATGTGAAATCATTTCCAATGTAAAGACAGGTAAAACACCTAAAAGACAAATTTGTATCTGTCCAACCAGTTCTAATGTACCCACAGGATAGGACACCATGCCCCGTTAAAACTCATAATCACATCAACCAATGTTACAAAACAATTTGTGTATTAACTGCTCAAGGAGAAACTAATTTCCTTTGTAGACATTCACCTAAATTTTAATAAGACAAATAAATAAGTAAATTATTACAGCCAAGAAAAATTTAATATCAAAGAATATCTGGGGATATGGGGAAGACGCTCAAGATAGGTTTGATGTGAAAGGGAAGATGAGAAAACATTTTACACTGGGGATCTGTGTTCTTTAAAATGTGTAGATTCCTCTTTCCCACAGGTGTCGTCTAGAAAAGTGAGGTTACTACCAACTTGGTAACCTTCGCTGCCTCTGAGTGTTGTGACTACAGACAACTTGTGTTTTCTTCTCTATACCAAATTTTGTAATGAATATATAATCATTTTTATCAGAAAAATCATGTCATGAACAGTATGTTTGTGCAAGTCATATAAAAATAAAGCGAGTAGTCAATTGTTGTGGTGTGCCACTTGAGCGAGTCCAACTCACAGCGACCCAATGGGACAGAGTAGAACTGCCCCACAGGGCTGTAAACTTTCCAGGGGCAGATCACCAGGTTTTCTCTGCTGAGGAGCAGCTGGTGTTTTGGAACCGCCCACTTAACTATTGCACCACCAGGGCAATTGGAACAGAAAAGAACAGCGCTCATCTCTATTCATGAAAAAAAAAAAAGCAGTCTCCTATTTCCCCACGAGTTGGTAGCATATTTCCTAAAACAACACTGGTCAATGGTTTTTGCTAAGACACCTCCTTATGCTGCCCTCTTGTGAACAAATACAAGAATGCCTCGGATTGGGGAAAGTCGATCCTAAAATCCAGGTGTGTATTCTACACATGGATAATTAAAGATAGGGGCTCAATGGTGAAGTACTTGGCTGGTAACCTAAAGGTGGAGGTTCAAAGCCACCCAGCAGCTTCACTGGAGAAAGACTTGACTATCTGCTTCCGTAAAGATTATAGCCTATACAACCGATGACTGCCTTGACAGGGAACACAACAGAGAAACCCTGAGGGAGCAGGAGAGCACTGGGATACAGACCCCAAATTCTCATAAAAAGACCATACTTAATGGTCTGACTGAGACTGGAAAGACCCCGGTGGTCATGGCCCCCAGACCTTCTGTTGGCCCAGGACAGGAACCATTCCTGAAGCCAACTCTTCAGACATGGATTGGACTGAACAATGGGGTTGGAGAGTGATGCTGGTGAGGAGTGAGCTTCTTGGATCAGGTGAGGACACTTGAGACTATGTTAGCATCTCCTGCCTGGAGGGGAGATGAGAGGGTGGAGGGGGTTAGAAGCTGATGAAATGGATAGGAAAAGAGAGAGAGGCAGGAGAGAGCTGGAGAGTAATTGGGAGTGTGTAGCAAGGTGAATATGGGTATTTGTGTGAGAGACTGATTTGATTTCTAAACTTTCACTTAAAGCACAATAAAAATTATTAAAAAAAAAGATTATAGCCTGAAAAACCAGAGCATGTCTACTCCATCACATGAGTTACTAAGAGTTCAAATTGACCCGATGGCACCCAACAACAACAGAGACGATTTATCCATGTAACTGAATTTGAAATTGTCAACTTTTTACTGAGAAAAAAAAAATGTCACGCTGTTCCCTGTCAAACGTTAAACTCAAGCAAGAGCTCGTCGAGGCCACAGTGATTGCTATCACCTGCACTCTTGTCTGCACCCATGTCTTTTTTGATTTTTCCTAGAACGTTTCTCGGCACATGCACAGCAACAATAAATATGCACAGCAAAAATCAAGAAAGAATATTTCATTGACCTGCTCCAGAAAAGTGATGGAACTAAAATTAACTCGAGCTGAAGTATACAATCAAGGATAAAATTATGATAGAAAAACCTCCAGACCAATGCTTCTTCAATCGCTATGACTCGGAATCGACTTGACAACACTGGGTGGGTGAGGACTCACATGGGGAGCCTGTTAAAAAGCAGACTTAGATCCAGGGGTAAGCCCAGAGACTCCCCACGTTGGATGCCGACGCTGATGGTACTGCACTGTGGGGCCCAGAGAATGCGTGCCTCCCGCTAACGTCGGGCACAGGGCACCATGGTGGAATTCACACAACCAGAGCTCAGTATCTACTGTGCACATAGTCTCCACAGACAGGGAAGGTTGGACCCGCCGTCGAAGCTCTCTACTAAATCGGCATAGATCTAAGCTTGTCTTTTACACGGAACCTAAATCAGTTGGTTAACTCTCTTTTGTCAGTTGATTCTGACTCATGGAGACCCCTTGGTTATAGAGTAGAACTGTGTTCTCTAGGGTTTTGCTGGGGGTGAACTTTACAGAAGCAGATTGCCAGGCCTTTCTTCTGTGCCACCACTGGTGGGTTCCAACCAACAATTTTTTGGTCAGTAATCAAGATGAAAATGTGAAATCACACTCAAGTGCGGGGGAACACACACACATCTGTAAATGGGAGAGAATGTGACAAGGGCCGAAAATTGGATTCAGATTACACAAGAACAGAAACACAAGCCTTAGGGAGGGACACAATCTGAATGGTATGAGAATTTCTCAGCTTTTTTTTTACACAGGCTACGGATGCTGGAGCAGGGTTCCTGACATGGGTGGAATTTCTCTGCTGTTTAAAGGAATCAAAACTCACCTGAATAGTGGAGTGTCTCATGCAAGAGAAGCCTCCTAGTTGCCCAGTTTCTTGTTTTGGCTTCAGACTTGGGAACAGAGAAAGCACAGCAGCCCTGCTCTGACCTGAACTCTTTGATATGGCAAGATATGTTGCGACTCTTGTTAAGTTCAAAGCTACAGAAACTTAAGAATGTTTCCTCTATCTGATAGGACATAAGTAAGTTACCTGCTTTACTTAGAGCCATATGCTAATGAGTCTCACATCCTTTTTCTTTTTCTTTGATTGGTCTCCTTCCCACTGCCCTCAAGTTCATTCTGACTCATAGAGACCCTATAGGACAGAGTAGCACTGCCCCATAGGGCTTCCATGGGGCGGCTGGGGGATTCCAACTGGCGACATTTTGGTTAGCAGCCAAGCTCTTAGCCACTGTGCAACCGGGATTCCTCCAAAGAGACCTTACCACATTAAATAAATGAAGGACGCGCTGCAAGGTGGGATTTAGGGTGGTCCTCACAGCAGTTTGAGACTGTTTTAGCATTCTGTCTTAACTCTGGGTGCTGTGGGTACTTACAACTGGCCGCTTTTCTCTCCTCAGCCACCAGTTCTTAAGCGTTCTAGAGGATCCTCAGCACCCTGGGACGTGTCCTGGGCAGGTCAAAAGCCCAACACCACCTGTGGTAGAAGTCAGCTGCGGGGGGGCAGCCGTTTGCTCTGTCTCTCAGAGCATCTGAGCACCCTACAGATATGATCGTTTTTTCTTTCATTCACTTTTCTTTTTGTTCTTTTTTGTTGTTTTTTTTTTTACTTTTTGACTGTTAATAAGTTTGACAGTTGTTACCTGAAATGTTCACTTTTCCTTGATGGATTTACTAGAAAAGCCCACTGAGACTGATCTTACTCTACTGTCTTTATTTTTTAATGGTTCCATAAGGGGCAGAGCTTGCACTTGGGAAAGAAAGAGAGGAAATGGATGATATAAGGGGAAGGGGGAGAGCTTGCACTAGAAAGAGAAAGGGGAAATGGTCCCTAAAGGGGTCCCTGACTTGGCAGTAAAGGGTTAACAGGGGGAGGTAGAAGAAAAGGGTATAAAGTCCTAAGAAAATGACTGGATGGGGCACTCAGGTTCTCTGTCTCTCTGAGCAGCCCCCTTGACACTCCCTGGTCAAGTGTACTATCCCTACTAACCCTCTGCTAGCTAATAAACCTCGAATTGCTTGGCACTAATTGTCTCAGTGTTGGAATTCTTCCCTACAGGGAAGACAAGAACCGAGGCCGTTTTCTCCTGTAACAATTCTACCCTGAGGCGGCCTGTGCCCTAACGCAGATCACAGAGAGGTGCAGCTTGGTGCAATTTCTGGCTGGATCTTTATGTCAATTAAGTGCTTATTAAAATGATTTAGTACCAGGAGATGCAGCCTGATAAAGTAGCTGTTTTGCATGAGGCAGATGAGTATTTCGATTTGTTCGTTTTAAACACTTAAAATTTTCTTTTTTTAACTTTTTTATTATTAAGGGTAAAGCACCTAGAAAAATGCGTACTAACATGCAGCTCCATACATTAAGTGACCATATATTAAATTATTTTTATAACTTTCCTTTTATTTACTAGTTAAGCTTTGTACTGTATATACTGACGTAAGTTCCAGAAGTCTTAAAGCATTAAGTATGAAACCCAAGATTAATAGCTGTCTAATCGCAGGGTAAGGAGCCGTGGTGGTGCAAAGGTTAAGCGCTTGGCTGCTAACCTAATAGTCAACGGTAGGAACCTAACCCGTAGCTTCTCCTAAGAAAGACCTGGCCATCTGCTCCCATAAAGATTGCACCCAGGAAAACCCTCCAGGGTAGTTCTCTGTCACATGTGGTTGCTGGGCCACAACCCACTGGGTGGCACCTAATAAGGACACTGCAATTTGAACATAAGGTTTATTCTGAGTGATTATTTCATAGGCACAGGGGGAGACCATTTGGATTCCAGACATAGCCAAAGGCTCCAAGGAGCTGGGTACAACGGGCCTTCTAAGGAGAAGAGGAGGGAGAAATAGAGAAGACCCACCATTGGCTCATCTTCACAGGATTGAGGGAACCCTGCCTTCCCCTCTTTACTGAGATCAGCTGATATCAGGTTACTTCTGGCCTGGCTACTACTAGTAAGTGGGCTCTCCACCCCGCCCCGAGACCAACAGACTTTTTTTTTTTTTAATAATTTTTATTGTGCTTTAAGTGAACGTTTACAAATCAAGTCAGTCTGTCACATAGAAGCTTATATACTCCTTATTACGTACTCTCATTTACTCTCCCCCTAATGGGTTGGCACGCTCCCTCCTTCCAGTCTCTCCTTTCGTGACCGTTTTACCAGTTTCTAACCCTCTCTACCCTCCCATCTCCCCTCCAGACAGGAGATGCCAACACAGTCTCAAGTGTCCACCTGATACAAGTAGCTCACTCTTCATCAGCATCTCTCTCCTACCCACTGTCCAGTCCCTTCCATCTCTGATGAGTTGTCTTCGGGAATGGTTCCTATCCTGGGCCAACAGAAGCTTTGGGGACCATGACCACCGGGATTCCTCTAGTCTCAGTCAGATCATTAAGTCTGGTCTTTTTGTGAGAATTTGGGGTCTGCATCCCACTGTTCTCCTGCTCCCTCAGGGGTTCTCTGTTGTGCTGCCTGTCAGGGCATTCTTCAGTTGTAGCCGGGCACCATCTAGTTCTTCTGGTCTCAGGATGATGTAGACTCTGGTTCATGTGATCCAGCTGGGTTGAGACCAATTGAGGCATCTTAGATGGCCACTTGTTAGCATTTAAGACCCCAGACACCTCACTTCAAAGTGGGATGCAGAATCCAACAGACTTTTGATGAGATGGAAATTAGGAGATAATGCTTTGTGGACTTTTCTAGCAGGATGAGACAAATTTACGTTGCTATAGAGCAGTTTCTGGCAGGCTTTTGCACTTGGGGTCACTTTTTCTAGTGTTGATATGTGCTTTTGTGGATAGGAAAAGCCTTAAAATCAAACTGAGATGTCTGTTATTAATTTTCTTATTCAACACTGGTAAATTATTGGTATTTGACCATATTATTAAAGGAGCCTCGGTGGCGTAGTGCTTAAAGCAATCGACTGCTAAGGGAAAGGTCCGCAGTTCGAAACCAGCAGTGTCTCCACAGGAGGAAGGTGTGGCAGTGCGATTCCTTAGAGATTTACAGCCTCAAAAATCCTATGGGGTCCCTGTCAGAATCCACTGGATGGCAGTAGGTTTTATCTTTGATCCTAATATTGACATAGGGTTGTACAGATCGATTTGTAATTGGTGAATGTCTTTGTGTGTGTGTGTGTGTGTGTGTGTGTGTGTGTGTAAGCACACTTATTTGGACATTATACAGTCCTTCAGGAAACTCTAGTGGCATAGTGGTTAAAAGCTTCAGATGCTAACCAAAAGGTCAGCATTTGGGATCCACCAGTCACTCCTTGGAAACCATATGGGGCAGTTCTACTCTGTCCTATAGGGTCACTGTGAGTCGAAATGGACTCGAGGGCAACGGGTTTGGTTTGGTTTTTGGTTTATACTGTCCTTCAAAATGTTGATTATACCCTTTGTGAGTGGTGTGTGTGTGTGTGTGTGTGTGTGTGTGTGTGTGTGTGTGTGTGTTTGGGCGCACAAGTACCTGCCAAGAACTTGTTGTTTTACAATTTGATAGTCAATTGATTTAACTGAACAGCTCAAATGCCTTAAACCTTTAAGTTCAGCCTGCTGGCCTTATTACTCTATTTAAAGTCTAGCAAATAATAGCAAGCACTTTGAAGGGGCTTGTGGTGAATTAGGAAATAATATTGGAGTCATTATTCCCTGTTCTTCAGCATAGAGAATGTGACCCAGCTGGTGCTGGGCTCAGAAAGGCTCACAAGGACACATCAACTAGGCCCTGAGATAGACAATAGATGGGACAACCTTGGAAATGATCTTTTAGGGAGGAAAAATATCTTTTAGGGAACTTTTCCCATAAAGCCAATCAAACATTCCTATCTGTTTTCTATTAGCATTTAGTGAATAGAAAATTTGTTGGACCAGTGAGGACCCTCCTGACTGTGGGTACTAAAAACTCCACTAAAGATTCTTAAGAAAGACGATTAAAAATGTAGGATCAGTTTCTTGGCAGTCTGTGAAAAGGTGATGTTTTCCCTGGTTTTGCCCATTTTGTAACATTAATATCTACTGACGACTCTGTAGCTGTCTTTGGACCCGGACAGACGTGGCTGTGGCAGCGTGCTTGCCGCTTTTGCCACTCTTGTCTCTTCTGTAACGTTTCCTTGGACTCGGGGAGACATCAGCTCTGGCAGCATGCTTGTCTGCTTCTCGACTTTTGTCTTTTTGAATACGTGCCGAATAAGACTTTCTTTTTGCTTTAGTAAACTTTCTGATGTTATTCCCCTACAAGATTGGAAAGTATTCGAGGCCATTTGCAAATCAAGTTAATGACACACCTTCATCCACTTTAAAGTCCATTTGAATCTCTTGGTACAGGACACTCAGATATCCCTTTAATCACTTCAATGCTCTGAATTAACACCTCCCCACATAAATGAAACTCACCAACACAGAGAAACTTCTCTTAAAGGGTTCCAAAGCTGTATATAAAACTGGTTTTCCACAAAAATCACAGCTTAATTGCTGAATTTTACATTTTATAGTGAATTTCAAAGCTATTATTCTTAGAAGCCAAATTATTTTCAACTTTGCCCATGTGGAAAATATCAAATATGCACACATTCCTTCTTCACCCAAAATATGAATATTTCTGTTTCGGTTCTCTGTAAGGCATCTGTGGTTTTGCAAAATCCTCCTGGAGTTGAAAGATGCACCCTTATCACAGAGGACGGTTAAAATGAATGAATGAATGAATGAATGAATCAGTCAATCCCGTTGCAGTCCAGCCGACTCCCACTCATAGGGTCCCTACTGGATAGATTACAACTGCCGCATAGGGTTTCCAAGGACAGGCTGGTGAACTGAAACTGCCAACCTTTTAGTTAGCTTCAGAACTATTCACCACTGAGCCTTGGGGCTCCAGTTACCCTCCTGGCAACCAAGCTGGTGAGTTTGAACCGCCCACTTAACCATTGCACCTCCAGGGCTCCTTGAACAGAAAAGAACAGCATTCATCTCCACTCATGAAGCATTCTCCTATTTCACCACGAGATGGCAGCACAATTTCACACACCATGCTTGCCAAAGTTTTTTGCTAAAACATGTGCTTATGCTGCCCTCTTGTGGAAAATAGGAGAATGCGTCATGGTAAGAAAAGAGTCGTTTCTAAAACCCAGATGTTCTTAAAAACATATTGATAATTAAAGATAGTGGCATAATGGTAAGCACCTGGGTGGTTACATTAAGGTGGAGGTTCAAATCCGCCCAGCAGCTTTCCTAGGGACACACCTGGCTATCTACTTCAGTAAAGATTACAGCCCAGAAAACCAGAGCAGGCCTGCTCTGTCCCATGAGGTTACTAGGAGTTCAAATTCACTTGATGACACCGAAAAATACCAACAAAAACAATTTATCAACGTAAGAAAACTTGAAAACTCAGCTTTTTTTCCCCAAAACAAATAAATGCTACCACATTCCCTGCTGAACATTAAACTCAAACAACAGCACATCAGAGCCACAGCAATTGCTGTGACCTGGGGTCGCCATGAGTGGGAATCCACTCCATGACAGTGAGTTTGGTTTTTTTTCTTTTGGGTGTACTCTTGTCTGCACCAACATGTCTCTCTCTCACTCGTTTTTTTTTTTTTTTTTTCCCCCAGAATGTTACTACCTTGCATATAACTTGTGACTTTACTCACCACATGTACGGCAACCATAAAGAAGGAATATTTCATTTTCCTGCTCCAGAAAAGTGACTGCGCTCAAGTTAACTGCTGCTGACGTAAATACTCAAGTATAAAATTACGGTAGAAAACCCACTAGACCAATGCTTCTTAAACTGCATATGCGTGGAACTCACCTGGGGAGCTTGTTAAAAAGCAGATTTGGGTTCGGTGGGTGGGGGTAAGTGCAGAGATTCTCCATTTTGAATGCGGATGCTGATGGTAGTGCTCTGTAGGGCCCAGGGAATGCTTGCCTCCCACTAACGTTGGGCACTGGGCTACCACGGTGAAACTCAGCCATCAGAGCTCAGTACTTCCTGTGCACACAGTGCCCACAGACAGGGTTGTTTGGACCCACCACGATGCTCCCTACCGAAATGGGCATAGACTTAAGCTTGTCTTTCCTAAAGAATGTAAGTCAGCCGGTGAACCCTGTCCCGTTGAGTTGATTCTGACTAATGGGAACCCCATGCATTACAAAGTAGAAATGTGCCCCATAGACTTCTGTTGGTTGTAATTTGTACAGGAGCAAATCACCAGGCCTTTCTTCTGTGCCCCCATTGGTGTGTTCCACACACCAACTTTTCTCTTTGTAGTCAAGTTCAAAGAGTGAAATTACTGAACTGTGGGCACAACACACACGCACACGGGAGCACACCTGTAAATGAGAGAATATCAGAAGGGCAGAACATTTCATTCAGGTTATGCAAGAACAGAAACAGAAGTGTTTTGGGAGGAACACAATCTGAATCCTATCAGACCTTATTGGCTCTAAGCAGGCTGTAGAGGGCTCAGCAGGGATCCTGAGTTCAGTGGAATTTATCTGGTGTTCAAAATAATTAAAACTCACTGGAAATTGAACAAAAGGTTTATTCTGAGCAGATATTTTATATGCATGTAGGAAGGCCATTTGGTTACCAGGAAAAGCCAATGGCTCCCAGAAGCTAGGGTCAATGGGACTTATAAAGAGTAGAAGAGGGAGAAATATAGAAGACCCACTATTGGCTCATTCTAACCGGATTGCCTGAACCCTGCTACAAAAGCGGGCAGCATCTGACCTCCTCAAACTTCACAAGGGGGAAGGAGAATCAAGGCCAACAGCCCAAGTTTGATTCCTATGAGACGCAGGTCAGCCATGCCTCCTCTCTGCCATCTTTACCAATTCTGACACCAACCGTCCCTCCCTCAGCACTCTCTACTTCTCTGCTGAGTTCGAGAATTCATTGCAGTGGCCACACACAACTCACTGGCAATACTCACAATTATCGGGTTTTTAGGGAAGGAACAGTTTACAATTCACGCTCAAGATCATTCAAGGATACAGTTCTTCCATCAGGACAGCCACTTCCCAGCTCTGCTTGCGGGCACGCCTCTCCCTGGCCCTAGGCTCCCGCCCAAAGGCACTCAGCTTTCTTCCTCCATGGGCCAGGAAGCCCACCTCGCTGTCTCCTGCTGCTGGGTCTCTCCTGCTGTTGTTTCTCTGCCACTGCTTCTCGCCATCTTCAGGGTTACAGCTCACTGTCTCTCTCCTGGGTCCCGGAGCTCCTCAGTACAGGGATCCCGCGTCCAAAGCATGAGCTACGCTCCTGACTGTTTTTCCTTGATGATGAGGGGGCTGCTCTTTCCCACCTCTGCAGTGGCTGATTTCAAGCCCAGTAGGATGACAAAACTGACCAGAACCCTTGCTAGGCTATAATTGCCTTATCTGCTGGGTCCTCCCCAATCACCTGGGTGGGAGTGACAAGAGCATAGCCAGAAAGGCCACCTTAAGTAATTCATTGCACAGCACATACCTTCCCCTCTTTGTTGAGATCAACCAATATCAGGTGACTTCTGACCTGGTTGCTACTGATTTGGCTGTCCACCCACCTACAGCCAGGAGAGTTTTGTGAGATTTCAATTATGAGGTAAATGTGGGTTGACTATTCCTTTCTAGCAGGATAAGACAAATTTTCATCACTATTCAGCACTTTCTGGCAGACTTTCCAAGTTTGCTTTAGATTCTTTTTTATGGTTAATATTGGTTTCATGGATAAGACAAGCCTTCCAATCAAAGTTAAGATGTCTGTTGTGACGTTTCCTACTCAACATGGTAAACAGTACTAGTATTTCATCATATTATTGACATAAACTTGGACAGACAGATTGGTGATTTCTGTGCATGTGTGTATCTCTGTGTGTGTGTGGAGGCAGTTATTTAGACATTATACAGTCCTTGCTTGCTGTAAGTGAAGAAGACTTGAAGCACTTACTGATGAAGATCAAAGACTACAGCCTTCACTATGGATTGGACCTCAACATAAAGAAAACAAAAATCCTCACAACTGGACCAATAAGCAACATCATGATAATGGGAGAAAAGATTGAGCTCTTCAAGGATTTCATCTTACTTGGATCCCCAGTCAAGGCCCCTGGAAGTGTAACCGGAGAATAGCCTGGGTTCTTGTCTTCAGTGTAGGAAAGAATTCAAACACGGAGACAAATAGTGTCAAGGGAGCAGAGGTTTATTATCTAACAGAGGGTCAGCAACAAAAGTACACTTGACTAGGGAGCGTCCAGCGGGCTACTCGGATATAGAGAGAATCTTAGAGCCCTGAGAGTTGTTTTCTTAGGGTTTTATACCCTTCTTGTCTCTTATCTGTCCCTGTTAATGTTTAACAGCCAAGACAGGGACCCTATAAAGACTATTTCCTTAGCTTAAGGTTTAATTACCAAGTTAGTGGCCTTATCAAGTCAGGGACTTTATCAAATTAGGGACCCCTACATTTTTTTATAGGAATCCTTTCCTTGGCTTAAAGTTTAACTACCTAGGGACCCTTTTATGGAGAAATCACACCACCCCTTCTCTCTTCTTCTTCTCCAGTGTAAGCTCTCCCCCTCCCCCTTACAGAAGCAGCAGTCAAGAAGTCAAAAGACCTATTGCATTGGGTAAATCTGGAAAAGACCTCTTTAAAGTATTGAAAAGCAAAGAGGTCACCTTGAGGACTAAGGTGTGCCTGACTCAAGCCATTCTGTTTCAATCACCTCATATGCATGTGAAAGCTGGGCAATGAATAAGGAAGACCAAAGAAGAATCCAGGCCTGTGAAACCTGATGTTGGAGAAGAATATTGACTATACCATGAACTGCCAAGAGAATGAACCAGTCTGTCTTGGAAGAAGTACAATCAGAATGCTCCTTAGAAGCAAGGATGGCAAGACCACCTCTCACAGACTTTGAATATGTCCTCAGGAGGGATCAGCCCCTGGACAAGGACATCCTGCTTGGTAAAGTACAGGATCAGCGAGAAAAAGAGGAAGACCCTCAAGGAGATGCATTGACACAGTGGCTGCAACAATGGGCTCAACACAGACCAGGCAGTGTTTTGTTCCCTTGTGCTTGGGTCACTATGAGTTGGAACCAGCTCGACAGCACCTAACAACAATGACAACAACAGCCCTTCAAAGTGTCCATTATAACCCTCGTAAGTGGGCTCTGCGCCTGGGTGTGCATGTGTGCATGTGTCTACCAAAGAGATTCATTGTTTTACAATTTGATCTTCGATTTATTTAACTTACAAGTTCAAATGCCTTAAACTTTTTAGGTTCAGGCTACAAGGCTTATTATCCTATTTGAAGTCTAGCAAATCATAGCAACCACTTTTAAGGGGCTTGTGGAAAGTACTTGACCCCCTTTGCAAATCAAGTTGATGAAACACTGCCATCCATTTTAAAGTCCATGTCAATCTCTTGGAGTGCTACACTCACTTCTCATTTTAGTGTCTTCAATAATCTCGATTTACAAACACCTTCCTGGTGTCTCAGGAAAAGACAACTTTCAGTACACTCAGTGAAAACCAAATCGAACCAAACCCATTGCCATCTCTGAGTTGATTCTGACTCTAAGCCACCCTTGATTTAGGAAATAATATTGGAATCATTATTCCCTGTCCTTGAGCATAGACATTGTGACCCAGCTGGAGCTGAACTCACATCAACTGGGCCCTGAGGTATAAGGAGAATCACTAAGATAATCTTGGAGGCTATCTTTTAGGGAACTTTTCACAGAAACCAGCCAAACAGAACACAGGAGACTTTCCACTCTTATCTTTTTCTGTTAGCATTTAGTGCATAGAAACTTTCTTGGACCAGTGAAGACCCTCCTGACTGTGTTCACTGAAACCTGTACCAAATATTCTTAAGAAAGACAATTCAAAACATAGGATTGAGACAGATAGGGTTAACTGTGCTGGCAGAACAAAAGAGCTTTTAAGAGATTCCCTTCTAGACTTCTATGTCAATTGGCAAAATAATTCTATTATGAAAACATTCTGCATCCCACTTTGAAATGTGGCATCCGAGGTCTTAAAGGCTAACAAGCGGCCATCTGAGATGCATCAATTGGTCTCAACCCACCTGGAGCAAAGGAGAATGAAGAACACCAAGGTCACACGACAAATAAGAGCCCAAGAGACAGAAAGGGCCACATGAACCAGAGACCTACATCATCCTGAGACCAGAAGAACTAGTTGGTGCCTGGCCACAATCGATGACTGCCCTGACAGGGAGCACAACAGAGAACTCCTGAGAGAACAGGAGATCAGTGGGATGCAGACCCCAAATTCTCATAAAAAGACCATACTTAATGGTCTGACTGAGACTAGAGGAATCCCAGAGACAATGCTCCCCAGACCTTCTGATGGCACAGGACAGGAACCATCCCCGAAGACAACTCATCAGGCATGAAAAGGACTGGTCAGCTGGGGGGAGAGAGATGCTGATGAAGAGTGAGCTAATTAAATCAGGTGGACACTGGAGAGTGTGTTGGCAATCCTTGACTGGAGGGGGGATGGGAAGATAGAGAGAGAGGGAAGCTGGCAAAATTGGCACGAAACGAGAGACTGAAAGGGCTGACTCAATAGGGGGAGAGCAAGTGGGAGAAGGGAGTAAGATGTATGGAAACTTACATGTGACAGACTGATTGGAATGGTAAATGTTCACTTGAAGCTTCATAAAAATTAATTAAAAAAAAAAAGAAAGAAAACTACAAAGCTCTACTACAAGAAATTCAAAAGGACATACTTAAGTGGAAAAACATACCCTGCTCATGGATAGGAAGACTTAACATAGTAAAAATGTCTATTCTACCAAAAGCCATCTATACATACAATGCACTTCCGATCCAAATTCCAATCTCATTTTTTAAGGTGATAGAGCAACAAATCACCAACTTCATATGGAAGGGAAAGAAGCCTCGGGTAAGCAAAGCATTACTGAAAAAGAAGAAGAAAGTGGGAGGCCTCACTCTACCTAATTTCAGAACCTATTATACAGCCACAGTAGTCAAAACAGCCTGGTATTGGTACAACAACAGGCACATAGACCAGTGGAACAGAATTGAGAACCCAGATATAAATCCATCCACATATGAGCAGCTGATATTTGACAAAGGCCCAGTGTCAGTTAATTGGGGAAAGGATAGTCTTTTTAACAAATGGTGCTGGCATAACTGGATATCCATTTGCAAAAAAATGAAACAGGACCCATACCTCACACCATGCACAAAAACTAACTCCAAGTGGTTCAAAGACCTAAACATAAAGACTAAAACGATAAAGATCATGGAAGAAAAAATAGGGACAACCTTAGGAGCCCTAATACAAGGCATAAACAGAATACAAAACATTACCAAAAGTGACGAAGAGAAACCAGATAACTGGGAGCTCCTAAAAATCAAACACCTATGCTCATCTAAAAGACTTCACCAAAAGAGTAAAAAGACCACCTACAGACTGGGAAAGAATTTCCAGCTATGACGTCTCCGACCAGCGCCTGATCTCGAAAATCTATAGGATTCTGTCAAAACTCAACCACAAAAAGACAAACAACCCAATCAAGAAGTGGGCAAAGGATATGAACACACACTTCGCTAAAGAAGATATTCAGGCAGCTGACAGATACATGAGAAAATGCTCTCGATCATTAGCCATTAGAGAAATGCAAATTAAAACTACGATGAGATTCCATCTCACTCCAACAAGGCTGGCAATAATCCAAAAAACACCAAATAATAAATGTTGGAGAGGCTGCGGAGAGATTGGAACTCTTATACACTGCTGGTGGGAATGTCAAATGGTACAACCACTTTGGAAATCTATCTGGCGTTATCTTAAACAGTTAGAAATAGAACTACCATACAACCCAGAAATCCCACTCCTCGGAATATACCCTAGAGACACAAGAGCCTTCACACAAACAGATATATGCACACCCATGTTTATTGCAGCTCTGTTTACAATAGCAAAAAGCTGGAAGCAACGAAGGTGTCCATCAACGGATGAATGGGTAAATAAATTGTGGTATATTCACACAATGGAATACTACGCATCGATAAAGAACAGTGACGAATCTGTGAAACATTTCATAACATGGAGGAACCTGGAAGGCATTATGCTGAGCGAAATCAGTCAGAGGCAAAAGGACAAATATTGTATAAGACCACTATTATAAGATCTTGAGAAATAGTATGAACTGAGAAGAACACATACTTTTGTGTTCACGAGGGCGGGGGGAGGGAGGGAGGGAGGGAGGGAGGGAGGGAGAGGGTTTTTTTTACTGATTAATTAGCAGATAAGAACTGCTTTAGGTGAAGGGAAGGACAACACTCAATACATGGAAGGTCAGCTCAATTCGACTGGACCAAAAGCAAAGAAGTTTCCGGGATAAAATGAATGCTTCAAAGGTCAGCGGAGCAAGGGCGGGGGTTTGGGAACCATGGTTTAAGGGGAATTCTAAGTCAATTGGCAAAATAATTCAATTATGAAAACATTCTGCATCCCGCTTTGAAATGTGGCGTCTGGGGTCTTAAATGCTAACAAGCGGCCATCTGAGATGCATCAATTGGTCTCAACCCACCTGGAGCAAAGGAGAATGAAGAACACCAAGGTCACACGACAACTAGGAGCCCAAGAGACAGAAAGGGCCACATGAACCAGAGACCTACATCATCCTGAGACCAGAAGAACTAGTTGGTGCCCGGCCACAATAGATGACTGCCCTGACAGGGAGCACAATAGAGAACCCCTGAGGGAGCAGGAGATCAGTGGGATGCAGACCCCAAATTCTCATAAAAAGACCAGACTTAATGGTCTGACTGAGACTAGAGGAATCCCGGCGGTCATGGTCCCCAAACCTTCTGTTGGCACAGGACAGGAACCATCCCCGAAGACAACTCATCAGACATGAAAGGGACTGGACACTGGGTAGCAGAGAGATGCTGATGAAGAGTGAGCTAATTATATCAGGTGGACACTTGAGACTGTTGGCATCTCCTGTCTTGAGGGAGGATGAGAGGATAGAGAGAGCTGGAAGCTGGCCAAATTGTCACAAAAGGAGAGACTGGAAGGGCTGACTCATTAGGGGGAGAGCAAGTGGGAGTACGGAATAAGAGGTATATAAACTTATATATGACAGATTGACTTGATTTGTAAACGTTCACTTGAAGCTCAATAAAAGTTAATAAAAAAAAAAATACACGTAAGCATCTTGGCACCATGATCTAAGCATCCTATGGAACTCTCTGTAATCAGGGACTATACCATGAATAACTAGTAACCCACCAGGCTGTGATTATTACAATCTTCACTGATTTCCTGTCATTGCCCGCCCTAGGGTTTGGTACCTCTTTTTACCCCATGAGAATACTTGGATAACGAAACTGCCCCAGGACTACCTGGCTCCATTTTCACTGGGCTACAGAGTTCCCCAACTGCAGCGGCTTGAAAAACTTAATAAGCCTTTCTGTTTTAACTTGAAACAGTGTTCAAGGTTTTCTCTACAACACCAGCTGATTGATAACTCTGTTAAATCTAAGAAATGAAACTTACAAATAGACTGAAACGTAAGTTCTCTTAAAATGTTCCAATGCTGTAAACTAAATCAGTTTTCCCCCAAAATCACAAGCTTACATTCATTACTCAATCATACATTTCACAGTGATTTCCGAAGCTATTGTTCTTAGAAGCCAAATCCTGTCCGACATTGCCCATGTATAAAATAGCAGATATGCACGCACTCCTCCTTCACCCAAAATAGGAATGCTTCCATTTTGGTTTTCCGCAAGGCTTCCGTCCTTTTGCCAAACCCTCCTGGAGCTGAAAGCTGCATCCCTATAAGAGATAGCAGTCACCCTCCGGGCAACCAAGCTGCTTTCTTAGTTGGTGCTCTTAGGTGCCGTCAGTCGGTTCAGACTCATAGCGGCCCTATGTACAAGAGCATGGAGCACTGCCCAGTCCTGTGCCATGCTCACAACCCTGGTTATGCTTGAGCCCATTGTTGCAGCCACTGTGTCACTCCATCTTGTTAAGGGTCTTTCTATTTTCGGTGACCCTCTACCTTACCAAGCATGCTGTCTGTCATGCATTGAATTGTGTCCCCCCAAAAATATGTGCCAACATGGTTAGGGCATGATTCCCAGTATTGTGCAGTTGTCCTCCATTTTGTGATTGTCATTTTATGTTAAGACGATTAGGGTGGGATTGTAACACCCTTATTCAGGTCACCTCCCTGGCCCAGTATAAAGGGAGTTTCCCTGGACTGTGGCCTGCACCACCTTGGGTCTTCCAAGAGAGAAAAGGAAAGGGAGGCAAGCAGAGAGTTGGGGAGCTCAGACCACCAAGAAAGCAGTGGCAGGAGCAAAGCGCATCCTTTGGACCTGGGGTTCCTGCGCAAAGGAGCTCCTAGTCTAGGGGAAGATTGTGGTCCAGAAAGACCTGCCTCCAAAGCCGACAGAGAAAGAAAGGCTTCCCCTAGAGCTGAGGCCCTGAATTTGAACTTTTAGCCAAATTTACCGTGAGAAAACAAACATCACTGTGTTAAAGCCATCCACTTGTGGTATTTCTGTTATAGCAGCACTGGATGACTAAAACAGTGTCCTTCTCCAGGGACTGGTCCCTCCCGACCACATGCCCAAAGTACGTGGGCCATCCTCCCTTCCAAGGTCCATTCTAGCTGAACTTCTCCCAAGACAGATTTGTCCATTCTTCTGGAGGTCCAGGAAGTTATATTGATAAATTACGATATCTTAGAACTGCTAAAATGTACTGTGTCCCTAGCGACATGGGTAGATCTCACAGTTATAGTCTTAAGTGACCAAAGAACATGCGCTTGTGATTAGATTGAAAAACAGAACAATTCTAAGTTGATGAACACTACATCCTTTGGTAATAACAGGTTGTGATCAAGAATAGGAAGAATGACACCAACTTCAGATCCGAGGTGACCGTGGGCATAAAAGGATAGCGATTAATTGTGGAGTGGGTACTTCAACTTTCCCTGCAAACTAGTATTTCAGAAATACAACTGAAGGGAAGAGGGCAAAAATTCAACCTCTATCAAGATCGGGCAGTGATTAATTGGGTGGCTGATTTACTTTTTGTCGGTAGAGTTCCTATATGTGAAACCATTTACAATGTAAAGACAGGTAAAACACCTAAAAGACAAATTTGTATCTGTCCAACCAGTTCTAATGTACCCACAGGATAGGACACCATGCCCCATTAAAACTCATAATCACATCAACCAATGTTACAAAACAATTTGTGTATTAACTGCTCAAGGAGAAACTAATTTCCTTTGTAGACATTCACCTAAATTTTAATAAGACAAATAAATAAGTAAATTATTACAGCCAAGAAAAATTTAATATCAAAGATTATCTGGGGATATGGGGGAGACGCTCAAGATAGGTTTGATGTGAAAGGGAAGATGAGAAAACAGTTTACACTGGGGACCTGCGTCCTTTAAAATGTGTAGACTCCTCTTTCCCACAGGTGTCGTCTAGAAAAGTGAGGTTACTACCAACTTGGTCACCTTCGCTGCCTCTGAGCGTTGTGACTACAGACAACTTGTGTTTTCTTCTCTATACCAAATTTTGTAATGAATATATAATCATTTTTATCAGAAAAATCATGTCATGGACAGTATGTTTGTGCAAGTCATATCAAAATAAAGCGAGTAGTCAATTGTTACGGTGTGCCACTTGAGCGAGTCCAACTCACAGCGACCCAATGTGACAGAGTAGAACTACCCCACAGGGCTGTAAACTTTCCAGGGGCAGATCACCAGGTTTTCTCTGCTGAGGAGCAGCTGGTGTTTTGGAACCGCCCACTTAACCATTGCACCACCAGGGCAATTGGAACAGAAAAGAACAGCGTTCATCTCCATGCATGAAGCCCTCTCCTATTTCCCCACGAGTTGGTAGCATATTTCCTAAAACAACACTGGTCAATGGTTTTTGCTAAGACACCTCCTTATGCTGCCCTCTTGTGAGCAAATACAAGAATGCCTCGGATTGGGAAAAGTCGATCCTAAAATCCAGGTGTGTATTCTACACATGGATAATTAAAGATAGGGGCTCAATGGTGAAGTACTTGGCTGGTAACCTAAAGGTGGAGGTTCAAAGCCACCCAGCAGCTTCACTGGAGAAAGACTTGACTATCTGCTTCCGTACAGATTATAGCCTATACAACCGATGACTGCCCTGACAGGGAACACAACAGAGAACCCCTGAGGGAGCAGGAGAGCAGTGGGATACAGACCCCAAATTCTCATAAAAAGACCAGACTTAATGGTCTGACTGAGACTGGAAAGACCCCGGTGGTCATGGCCCCCAGACCTTCTGTTGGCCCAGGACAGGAACCATTCCTGAAGCCATCTCTTCAGACGTAGATTGGACGGGACAATGGGGTTGGAGAGGGATGCTGGTGAGGAGTGAGCTTCTTGGATCAGGTGAGGACACTTGAGACTATGTTAGCATCTCCTGCCTGGAGGGGAGATGAGAGGGTGGAGGGGGTTAGAAGCTGATGAAATGGATAGGAAAAGAGAGAGAGGCAGGAGAGAGCTGGAGAGTAATTGGGAGTGTGTAGCAAGGTGAATATGGGTATTTGTGTGATAGACTGATTTGATTTCTAAACTTTCACTTAAAGCACAATAAAAATTATTAAAAAAAAAGATTATAGCCTGAAAAACCAGAGCATGTCTACTCCATCACATGAATTACTAAGAGTTCAAATTGACCCAATGGCACCCAGCAAGAACAGAGACAATTTATCCATGTAACTGAATTTGAAATTGTCAACTTTTTACTGAGAAAAAAAAAAATGCCACCCTGTTCCCTGTCAAACATTAAACTCAAGCAAGAGCTCATCAAGGCCACAGTGATTGCTATGACCTGCACTCTTGTCTGCACCCATGTCTTTTTTGATTTTTCCTAGAACGTTTCTCGGCACATGCACAGCAACAATAAATATGCACAGCAAAAATCAAGAAGGAATATTTCATTGACCTGCTCCAGAAAAGTGATGGAACTAAAATTAACTCGAGCTGAAGTAAATAATCAAGGATAAAATTATGATAGAAAAACCTCTAGACCAATGCTTCTTCAATCGCTATGACTCGGAATCGACTTCACAGCACTGGGTGGGTGAGGACTCATGGGGAGCCTGTCAAAAAGCAGACTTAGATCCAGGGGTAAGCCCAGAGACTCCCCACGTTGGACGCCGACGCTGATGGTACCATGCCGTGGGGCCCAGGAAATGCGTGCCTCCCGCTAACGTCGGGCACAGGGCGCCACGGTGGAATTCAAACAATCAGAGCTCAGTGTCTACTATGCACATAGTGGCCACAGACAGGAAAGTCTGGACCCTCCGTCGAAGCTCTCTACTAAATCGGCGTAGATGTAAGCTTGTCTTTTATAAGGAACCTGAATCAGTTGGTTAACTCTTTTGTCAGTTGATTCTGACTCATGGAGACCCCTTGGTTATAGAGTAGAACTGTGTTCTCTAGGGTTTTGCTGGGGGTGAACTTTACAGAAGCAGATTGCCAGGCCTTTCTTCTGTGCCACCACTGGTGGGTTCCAACCAACAATTTTTTGGTCAGTAATCAAGATGAAAATGTGAAATCACACTCAAGTGCGGGGGAAAACACACACATGTGTAAATGGGAGAGAATGTGACAAGGGCCGAAAATTGGATTCAGATTACACAAGAACAGAAACACAAGCCTTAGGGAGGGACACAATCTGAATGGTATGAGAATTTCTCAGCTCTACACAGGCTATGGACGTCTGAGCAGGGTTCCTGACATGGGTGGAATTTCTCTGCTGTTCAAAAGAATCAAAACTCACCTGAATAGTGGAGTGTCTCATGCAAGAGAAGCCTCCTAGTTGCCCAGTTTCTTGTTTTGGCTTCAGATTTGGGAACAGAGAAAGCCCAGCAGCCCTGCTCTGACCTGAACTCTTTGATATGGCAAGATATGTTGTGACTCTAGTTAAGTTCAAAGCTACAGAAACTTAAGAATGTTTCCTCTATCTGATAGGACATAAGTAAGTTACCTGCTTTACTTAGAGCCATATGCTAATGAGTCTGACTTCCTTTTTCTTTTTCTTTGATTGGTCTCCTTCCCACTGCCCTCAAGTACATTGTGACTCAAAGAAACCCTACAGGACAGAGTAGCACTGCCCCATAGGGCTTCCATGGGGCGGCTGGGGGAATCCAACTGGCCACATTTTGGTTAGCAGCCGAGCTCTTAGCCACTGTGCAACCGAGATTCCTCCAAAGAGATCTTACCACATTAAATAAATGAAGGAAGCGCTGCAAGGTGGGATTTAGGGTTGTCCTCAGAGCAGTTTCAGACTGTTTTAGCATTCTGTCTTAACTCTGGGTGCTGTGGGTACTTACAACTGGCCGCTTTTCTCTCCTCAGCCACCAGTTCTTAAGTGTTCTAGAGGATCCTCAGCACCCTGGGACATATCCTGGGCAGGGCAAAAGCCCAACACCACCTGTGGTAGAAGTCAGCTGCGGGGGGGCAGCCGTTTGCTCTGTCTCTGAGAACATCTCAGCACCCTACAGATATGATCGTTTTTTCTTTCATTCACTTTTCTTTTCGTTCTTTTTTGTTGTTTTTTTTTTTACTTTTTGCATGTTAATAAGTTTGACAGTTGTTACCTGAAATGTTCACTTTTCCTTGATGGATTTACTAGAAAAGCCCACTGAGAGTGATCTTACTCTACTGTCTTTTTTATTTTTTAATGGTTCCATAAGGGGGAGAGCTTGCACTTGGGAAAGAAAGAGAGGAAATGGATGATATAAGGGGAAGGGGGAGAGCTTGCACTAGAAAGAGAAAGCGGAAATGGTCCCTACAGGGGTCCCTGACTTGGCAGTAAAGGGTTAACAGGGGGAGGTAGAAGAAAAGGGTATAAAGTCCTAAGAAAATGACTGAATGGGGCACTCAGGTTCTCTCTCTCTCTGAGCAGCCCCCTTGACACTCCCTGGTCAAGTGTACTAACCCTACTAACCCTCTGCTAGCTAATAAACCTCGAATTGCTTGGCACGAATTGTCTCAGTGTTGGAATTCTTCCCTACAGCGAAGACAAGAACCGAGGCCCTTTTCTCCTGAAACAGTTCTATGCTGAGGCGGCCTGTGCCCTAACGCAGATCACAGAGAGATGCAGCTTGGTGCAATTTCTGTCTGGATCTTTCTGTCAATTAAGTGCTTATTAAAATGATTTAGTACCAGGAGATGCAGCCTGATAAAGTAGCTGTTTTGCACGAGGCAGATGAGTATTTCAATTTGTTGGTTTTAAATACTTAAAATTTTCTGTTTTTTTCTTTTTTTTTTTTTAACTTTTTTATTATTAAGGGTAAAGCACCTAGAAAAATGCATACTAACGTACACCTCCATATATTAAGTGACCATATATTAAATTATTTTTGTAACTTTTTTATTTACTAGTTTAAGCTTTGTAAGTTCCTGAAGTCTTAAAGCATTAAGTATGAAACCCAAAATTAATAGCTGTCCAATCTCAGGGTAAGGAGCCGTGGTGGTGCAAAGGTTAAGCGCTCGGCTGCTAACCTAATAGTCAACGGTAGAAACCTACCCCGTAGGTTCTCCTAAGAAAGACCTGGCCATCTGCTCCCATAAAGATTGCACCCAGGAAAACCCTCCAGGGTAGTTCTCTGTCACATGTGGTTGCTGGGTCACAACCCACTGGGTGGCACCTAATAAGGACACTGCAATCTGAACATAAGGTTTCTTCTGAGCGGTTATTTCATAGGCATAGGGGGAGGCCATTTGGATTTCAGACATAGCCAAAGGCTCCAAGGAGCAGGGTACAATGGGCCTTCTAAGGAGAAGAGGAGGGAGAAATAGAGAAGACCCACCATTGGCTCATCTTCACAGGATTGAGGGAACCCTGCCTTCCCCTCTTTACTGAGATCAGCTGATATCAGGTTACTTCTGGCCTGGCTACTAGTAAGTGGGCTCTCCACCCCGCCCCGAGACCAACAGACTTTTTTTTTTTTTGAATAATTTTTATTGTGCTTTAAGTGAACGTTTACAAATCAAGTCAGTCTGTCACATAGAAGCTTATATACACCTTACTACATACTCTCATTTACTCTCCCCCTAATGGGTCAGGACGCTCCCTCCTTCCAGTCTCTCCTTTTGTGACCGTTTTACCAGTTTCTAACCCTCTCTACCCTCCCATCTCCCCTCCAGACAGGAGATGCCAACACAGTCTCAAGTGTCCACCTGATACAAGTAGCTCACTCTTCATCAGCATCTCTCTCCTACCTATTGTCCAGGCCCTTCCCTGTCTGATGAGATGTCTTCGGGAATGGTTCCTTTCCTGGGTCAACAGAAGGTTTGGGGAACGTGGCCACCGGGATTCTTCTAGTCTCAGTCAGACCATTAAGTCTGGTCTTTTTATGAGAATTTGGGGTCTGCATCCCACTGTTCTCCTGCTCCCTCAGGGGTTCTCTGTTGTGCTCCCTGTCAGGGCATTCTTCACTTGTAGCCGGGCACCATCTAGTTCTTCTGGTCTCAGGATGATGTAGACTCTGGTTCATGTGATCCAGGTGGGTTGAGACCAATTGAGGCATCTTAGATGGCCGCTTGTTAGCATTTAAGACCCCAGACACCTCACTTCAAAGTGGGATGCAGAATCCAACAGACTTTTGATGAGATGAAAATTAGGAGATAATGCTTTGTGGACTTTTCTAGCAGGATGAGACAAATTTACGTTGCTATAGAGCAGTTTCTGGCAGGCTTTTGCAGTTGGGGGTCAGTTTTTCTAGTGTTGATATGTGGTTTTGTGGATAAGAAAAGCCTTAAAATCAAACTGAGATGTCTGTTATTAATTTTCTTATTCAACACTGGTAAAGTTATTGGTATTGGATCATACTATTAAAGGAGCCTCGGTGGCGCAGTGCTTAAAGCCATCGACTGCTAAGGGAAAGGTCCGTAGTTGGAAACCAGCAGTGTCTCCACAGGAGGAAGGTGTGGCAGTGCGCTTCCTTAGAGATTTACAGCCTCAAAAATCCTATGGGGTCGCTGTCAGAATCCACTGGATGGCAGTAGGTTTTGGCTTTGATCCTAATATTGACATAGGGTTGTACAGATCGATTTGTAATTGGTGAATGTCTTTGTGTGTGTGTGTCTCAGCACACTTATTTGGACATTATACAGTCCTTCAGGAAACCCCAGTGGCATAGTGGTTATAAGGTTCAGATGCTAACCAAAAGGTCAGCAGTTGGGATCCACCAGTCACTCCTTGGAAACCATATGGGGCAGTTCTACTCTGTCCTATTGGGTCACTGTGAGTCGGAATCTACTTAAAGGCAACGGGTTTGGTTTGGTTTTTGGTTTATACAGTCCTTCAAAATGTTGATTATACCCTTTGTGAGTGGAGTATGTGTGTGTGTGTGTGTTTGTGTGTGTGTGTGTGTTTGTGTGTTTGTGTGGGGGGGGGCGCACAAATACCTGCCAAAAAGATTTGTTGTTTTACAATTTGATAGTCAATTGATTTAACTGAACAGCTCAAATGCCTTAAACCTTTAAGTTCAGCCTGCTGGCCTTATTACTCTGTTTAAAGTCTAGCAGATAATAGCAAGCACTTTGAAGGGGCTTGTGGTGATTTAGGAAATAATATTGGAGTCATTATTCCCTGTTCTTCAGCGCAGAGAATGTGACCCAGCTAATGCTGGGCTCAGAAGGGCTCACAAGGACACATCAACTAGGCCCTGAGATAGACAACAGATGGGAGAACCTTGGAAATGATTTTTAGGGAGGAAAAATATCTTTTAGGGAACTTTTCCCATAAAGCCAATCAAACATTCCTATCTGTTTTCTATTAGCATTTAGTGAATAGAAAATTTGTTGGACCAGTGAGGACCCTCCTGACTGTGGGTACTGAAACCTCCACCAAAGGTTGTTAAGAAAGACGATTAAAAATGTAGGATCAGTTTCTAGGCAGTCTGTGAAACGGTGATGTTTTCCCTGGTTTTGCCCATTTTGTAACGTCAATATATACTGACGACTCTGTAGCTGTCTTTGGACTCGGGCGGACGTGGCTGTGCCAGCGTGCTTCCCGCTTTTCCCACTCTTGTCTCTTCTATAACGTTTCCTTGGACTCGGGCAGACATTAGCTCTGGCAGCATGCTTGTCTGCTTCTTGACTTTTGTCTTTTTGAATACATGCCCAATAAGACTTTCTTTTTGCTTTACTAAACTTTGTGATGTTTTTCCCCTACAACATTGGAAAGTATTCGAGGCCATTTGCAAATCAAGTTAATGACACACCTTCATCCACTTTAAAGTCCATTTGAATCTCCTGGTACAGGACACTCAGATGCCCCTTTAATCACTTCAGTGCTCTGAATTAACACCTCCCCACATATGTCAATAACTCTTATAAATCTAATAAATGAAACTCACCAACGCAGAGGAACTTCTCTTAAAGGGTTCCAAAGCTGTATATAAAACTCGTTTTCCACAAAAATCACAGCTTAATTGTTCAATTTTACCTTTTATAGTGAATTTCAAAACTATTATTCTTAGAAGCCAAATTATTTTCAACTTTGCCCATGTAGAAAACATCAAATATGCACACATTCCTTCTTCACTGAAAACATGAATATTTCTGTTTTGGTTCTCTGTAAGGCATCTGTGGTTTTCCAAAATCCTCCTGGAGTTGAAAGATGCACCCCTATCACAGAGGACGGTTAAAATGAATGAATGAATGAATGAATGAATCAGTCAATCCCGTTGCAGTCCAGCCGACTCCGACTCATAGCGTCCCTACTGGATAGAATACAACTGCCGCATAGGGTTTCCAAGGACAGGCTGGTGAACTGGAACTGCCAACCTTTTGTTTAGCTGCAGAACTCTTCACCACTGAGCCTTGTGGCTCCAGTTACCCTCCTGGCAACCAAGCTGGTGAGTTTGAACCGCCCACTTAACCACTGCACCTCCAGGGCTCCTTGAACAGAAAAGAACAGCATTCATCTCCAGTCATGAAGCATTCTCCTATTTTACCACGAGATGGCAGCACAATTTCACACACCATGCTTTCCAAAGCTTTTTGCTAAAACATGGGCTTATGCTGCCCTCTTGTGGACAAATAGGAGAATGCGTCATGGTAAGAAAAGAGTCATTTCTAAAATCCAGATGTTCTTACATATTGGTAATTAAAGATAGTGGCACAATGGTTAAGCACCTGGGTGGTTACATTAAGGTGGAGGTTCAAATCCTCCCAGCAGCTTTCCTAGGGACACACCTGGCTATCTACTTCAGTAAAGATTACAGCCCAGAAAACCAGAGCAGGCCTACTCTGTCCCATGAGGTTACTAGGAGTTCAAATTCACTTGATGACACCGAAAAATACCAACAAAAACAATTTATCAATGTAAGAAAACTCAGCATTTTTTCCCCAAAACAAATAAATGCTACCACACACCCTGCTGAACATTAAACTCAAACAACAGCACATCAGAGCCACAGCAATTGCTGTGACCTCGGGTCGCCATGAGTGGGAATCCACTAGAAATCAATAACAGAAAAACCAGGGAAAAGAAATCAAAAACTTGGAAACTGAACAATACCCTCCTGAAAAAAGACTGGGTTATAGAAGACATCAAGGAGGGAATAAGGAAATTCATAGAATGCAACGAGACTGAAAAGACTTCCTATCAAAACCTCTGGGACACAGCAAAAGCAGTGCTCAGAGGCCAATTTATATCAATAAATGCACACATACAAAAAGAAGAAAGAGCCAAAATCAGAGAACTGTCCCTACAATTTGAACAAATAGAAAGTGAGCAACAAAAGAATCCATCAGGCACCAGAAGAAAACAAATAATAAAAATTAGAGCTGAACTAAATGAATTAGAGAACAGAAAAACAATTGAAAGAATTAACAAAGCCAAAAGCTGGTTCTTTGAAAAAATTAACAAAATTGATAAACCATTGGCTAGACTGACTAAAGAAATACGGGAAAGGAAACAAATAACCCGAAAAAGAAACGAGAAGGGCCACATCACAACAGACCCAACTGAAATTAAAAGAATCATATCAGATTATTACGAAAAATTGTACTCTAACAAATTTTCAAACCTAGAAGAAATGGATGAATTCCTGGAAAAACACTACCTACCTAAACTAACACATTCAGAAGTAGAACAACTAAATAGACCCATAACAAAAAAAGAGATTGAAACGGTAATCAAAAAACTCCCAAAAAAAAAAGCCCTGGCCCGGACGGCTTCACTGCAGAGTTCTACCAAACTTTCAGAGAAGAGTTAACACCACTACTACTAAAGGTATTTCAAAGCATAGAAAATGACGGAATACTACCCAACTCATTCTATGAAGCCACCATCTCCCTGATACCAAAACCAGGTAAAGACATTACAAAAAAAGAAAATTACAGACCTATATCCCTCATGAACATAGATGCAAAAATCCTCAACAAAATTCTAGCCAAGAGAATTCAACAACATATCAAAAAAATAATTCACCACGATCAAGTGGGATTTATACCAGGTATGCAAGGCTGGTTTAATATTAGAAAAACCATTAATGTAATCCACCACATAAATAAAACAAAAGACAAAAACCACATGATCTTATCAATTGATGCAGAAAAGGCATTTGACAAAGTCCAACACCCATTTATGATAAAAACTCTCACCAAAATAGGAATTGAAGGAAAATTCCTCAACATAATAAAGGGCATCTATGCAAAGCCAACAGCCAACATCACTCTAAATGGAGAGAACCTGAAAGCATTTCCCTTGAGAACGGAAACCAGACAAGGATGCCCTTTATCACCGCTCTTATTCAACATTGCGCTAGAAGTCCTAGCCAGGGCAATTAGGCGAGAAAAAGAAATAAAGGGCATCCGGATTGGCAAGGAGGAAGTAAAATTATCTCTATTTGCAGACGACATGATCTTATACACAGAAAACCCTAAGGAATCCTCCAGAAAACTACTGAAACTAATAGAAGAGTTTGGCAGAGTCTCAGATTATAAGATAAACATACAAAAATCACTTGGATTCCTCTACATCAACAAAAAGAACATCGAAGAGGAAATCACCAAATCAATACCATTCACAGTAGCCCCCAAGAAGATAAAATACTTAGGAATAAATCTTACCAAGGATGTAAAAGACCTATACAAAGAAAACTATAAAACTCTGCTACAAGAAATTCAAAAGGACATACTTACTTAAGTGGAAAAACATACCTTGCTCATGGATAGGAAGATTTAACATAGTAAAAATGTCTATTCTACCAAAAGCCATCTATACATATAACGCACTTCCAATCCAAATACCAATGTCATATTTTAAGGGGACAGAGAAACAAATCACTAATTTCATATGGAAAGGAAAGAACCCCCGGATAAGCAAAGCATTACTGAAAAAGAAGAAGAAAGTGGGAGGCCTCACTCTACCTAATTTCAGAACCTATTATACAGCTACAGTAGTCAAAACAGCCTGGTATTGGTACAACAACAGGCACATAGACCAATGGAACAGAATTGAGAACCCAGATATAAATCCATCCATGTATGAGCAGCTGATATTTGACAAAGGACCAGTGTCAGTCAATTAGGGAAATGATAGTCTTTTTAACAAATGGTGCTGGCATAACTGGATATCCATTTGCAAAAGAATGAAACAGGACCTATACCTCACACCATGCACAAAAACTAACTCCAAGTGGATCAAAGACCTAAACATAAAGACTAAAACGATAAAGATCATGGAAGAAAAAATAGGGACAACCTTAGGAGCCCTAATACAGGGCATAAACAGAATACAAAACATTACCAAAAATGACGAAGAGAAACCAGATAACTGGGAGCTCCTAAAAATCAAACACCTATGCTCATCTAAAGACTTCACCAAAAGAGTAAAAAGACCACCTACAGACTGGGAAAGAATTTTCAGCTATGACATCTGCAACCAGCGCCTGATCTCTAAAATCTACGTCATTCTGTCAAAACTCAACCACAAAAAGACAAACAACCCAATCAAGAAGTGGGCAAAGGATATGAACACACATTTCACTAAAGAGGATTTTCAGGCAGCCAACAGACACATGAGAAAATGCTCCCGATAATTAGCCATTAGAGAAATGCAAATTAAAACTACGATGAGATTCCATCTCACACCAACTAGACTGGCATTAATCCAAAAAACACAAAATAATAAATGTTGGAGAGGCTGCGGAGAGATTGGAACTCTCATACACTGCTGGTGGGATTGTAAAATGGTACAACCACTTTGGAAATCCATCTGGCGTTATCTTAAACAGTTAGAAATAGAACTACCATACAACCCAGAAATCCCACTCCTCGGAATATACCCTAGAGACACAAGAGCCTTCACACAAACAGATATATGCACACCCATGTTTATTGCAGCTCTGTTTACAATAGCAAAAAGCTGGAAGCAACCAAGGTGTCCATCAACGGATGAATGGGTAAATAAATTGTGGTATATTCACACAATGGAATACTACGCATGGATAAAGAACAGTGACGAAATCTGTGAAACATTTCATAACATGGAGGAACCTGGAAGGCATTATGCTGAGCGAAATGAGTCAAAGGCAAAAGGACAAATATTGTATAAGACCACTATTATAAGATCTTGAGAAATAGTATAAACCGAGAAGAACACATACTTTTGTGGTTACGAGGGGGGGACGGAGGGAGGGAGGGAGAGGGTTTTTTTACTGATTAATTAGCAGATAAGAACTGCTTTGGGTGAAGGGAAGGACAACACTCAATACATGGAAGGTCAGCTCAATTCGACTGGACCAAAAGCAAAGAAGTTTCCGGGATAAAATGAATGCTTCAAAGGTCAGCGGAGCAAGGGCGGGGGTTTGGGAACCATGGTTTGAGGGGACTTCTAAGTCAATGGGCAAAATAATTCAATTATGAAAACATTCTGCATCCCACTTTGAAATGTGGCGTCTGGGGTACTAAATGCCAACAAGCGGCCATCTAAGATACATCAATTAGTCTCAACCCACCTGGAGCAAAGGCAAAGGAAGAACACCAAGGTCACACGACAACTAAGAACCCAAGAGACAGAAAGGGCCACATGAACCAGAGACCTACATCATCCTGAGACCAGAAGAACTAGTTGGTGCCCGGCCACAATCGATGACTGCCCTGACAGGGAGCACAATAGAGAACCCCTGAGGGACCAGGAGATCAGTGGGATGCAGACCCCAAATTCTCATAAAAAGACCAGACTAATGGTCTGACTGAGACTAGAGGAATCCCGGCGGTCATGGTCCCCAAACCTTCTGTTGGCACAGGACAGGAACCATCCCAGAAGACAACTCATCAGACATGAAAGGGACTGGACACTGGGTAGCAGAGAGACGCTGATGAAGAGTGAGCTAAATATATCAGGTGGACACTTGAGACTGTTGGCATCTCCTGTCTGGAGGGAGGATGAGAGGATAGAGAGAGCTGGAAGCTGGCCAAATTGTCACGAAAGGAGAGACTGGAAGGGCTGACTCATTAGGGGGAGAGCAAGTGGGAGTATGGAGTAAGAGGTATATAAACTTACATATGAGAGATTGACTTGATTTGTAAACGTTCACTTGAAGCTCAGTAAAAGTTAATAAAAAAAAATACAGGTAAGCATCTTGGCACCATGATCTAAGCATCCTATGGAACTCTCTGTAATCAGGGACTATACCATGAATAACTAGTAACCCACCAGGCTGTGATTATCACAATCTTCACTGATTTCCTGTCATTGCCCGCCCTAGGGTTTGGTACCTCTTTTTACCCCATGAGAATACTTGGATAAGGAAACCGCCCCAGGACTACCTGGCTCCATTTTCAATGGCTACATAGCTCCCCAACTGCAGCGGCTTAAAAATCTTAATAAGCCTTTCTGTTTTAACTTGAAACAGTGTTCAAGGTTTTCTCTACAACACCAGCTGATTGATAAGTCTGTTAAATCTAAGAAATGAAACTTAGAAATAGACTGAAACGTAAGTTCTCTTAAAATGTTCCAATGCTGTAAACTAAATCAGTTTTCCCCCAAAATCACAAGTTACATTCATTACTCAATCATACATTTCACAGTGATTTCCGAAGCTGTTGTTCTTAGAAGCCAAATCCTGTCCGACATTGCCCATGTATAAAATACCAGATATGCACGCACTCCTCCTTCACCCAAAATAGGAATGCTTCCATTTTGGTTTTCCTCAAGGCTTCCGTTCTTTTGCCAAACCCTCCTGGAGTTCAAAGCTGCATCCCTATAATAGATAGCAGTCACCCTCCGGGCAACCAAGCTGCTTTCTTAGTTGGTGCTGTTACGTGCTGTCAGTCGGTTCAGACTCATAGCGGCCCTATGTACAAGAGCATGGAGCACTGCCCAGTCCCGTGCCATGCTCACAACCCTGGTTATCCTTGAGCCCATTGTTGCAGCCACTGTGTCACTCCATCTTGTTAAGGGTCTTCCTCTTTTTCACTGACCCTCTACCTTACCAAGCATGCTGTCTGTCATGCATTCAATTGTGTCCCCTCAAAAATATGTGCCAACGTGGTTAGGGCATGATTCCCAGTATTGTGCGGTTGTCCTCCATTTTGTGATTGTCATTTTATGTTAAGACGATTAGGGTGGGATTGTAACACCCTTATTCAGGTCACCTCCCTGGCCCAGTATAAAGGGAGTTTCCCTGGACTGTGGCCTGCACCACCTTGGGTCTTCCAAGAGAGAAAAGGAAAGGGAGGCAAGCAGAGAGTTGGGGAGCTCAGACCACCAAGAAAGCAGTGGCAGGAGCAAAGCGCATCCTTTGGATGTGGGGTTCCTGCGCAAAGGAGCTCCTAGTCTAGGGGAAGATTGTGGTCCAGAAAGACCTGCCTCCAAAGCCGACAGAGAGAGAAAGGCTTCCCCTAGAGTTGACGCCCTGAATTTGAACTCTTAGCCAAATTTACGATGAGAAAATAAACATCACTGTGTTAAAGCCATCCACTTGTG
This sequence comes from Loxodonta africana, assembly GCF_030014295.1. Taxonomy (NCBI): domain Eukaryota; kingdom Metazoa; phylum Chordata; class Mammalia; order Proboscidea; family Elephantidae; genus Loxodonta; species Loxodonta africana. The sequence goes on along the minus strand of NC_087369.1, from coordinate 10,783,396 downwards.
GTATTTCTGTTATAGCAGCACTGGATGACTAAAACAGTGTCCTTCTCCAGGGACTGGTCCCTCCCGACCACATGCCCAAGGTACGTGGGCCATCCTCCCTTCCAAGGTCCATTCTAGCTGAACTTCTCCCAAGACAGATTTGTCCACTCTTCTGGAGGTCCAGGAAGTTATATTGATAAATTACGATATCTTAGAACTGCTAAAATGTACTGTGTCCCTAGCGACATGGGTAGATCTCACAATTATAGTCTTAAGTGACTAAAGAACATGCGCTTGTGATTAGATTGAAAAACAGAACAATTCTAAGTTGATGAACACTACATCCTTTTGTAATAACAGGATGCGATCAAGAATAGGAAGAATGACACCAACTTCAGATCCGAGGTGACCGTGGGGATAAAAGGACAGCGATTAATTGCAGAGTGGGTACTTCAACTTTCCCTACAAACTAGTATTTCAGAAATACAACTGAAGGGAAGAGGGCAAAAATTCAACCTCTATCTAGATCGGGCAGTGATTAATTGGGTGGCTGATTTACTTTTTGTCAGTAGAGTTCCTATACGTGAAATCATTTCCAATGTAAAGACAGGTAAAACACCTAAAAGACAAATTTGTATCTGTCCAACCAGTTCTAATGTACCTACAGGATAGGACACCATGCCCCGTTAAAACTCATAATCACATCAACCAATGTTACAAAACAATTTGTGTATTAACTGCTCAAGGAGAAACTAATTTCCTTTGTAGACATTCACCTAAATTTTAATAAGACAAATAAATAAGTAAATTATTACAGCCAAGAAAAATTTAATATCAAAGAATATCTGGGGATATGGGGAAGACGCTCAAGATAGGTTTGATGTGAAAGGGAAGATGAGAAAACAGTTTACACTGGGGACCTGCGTCCTTTAAAATGTGTAGATTCCTCTTTCCCACAGGTGTTGTCTAGAAAAGTGAGGTTACTACCAACTTGGTCACCTTCGCTGCCTCTGAGTGTTGTGACTACAGACAACTTGTGTTTTCTTCTCTATACCAAATTTTGTGATGAATATATAATCATTTTTATCAGAAAAATCATGTCATGGACAGTATGTTTGTGCAAGTCATATCAAAATAAAGCGAGTAGTCAATTGTTGTGGTGTGCCACTTGAGCGAGTCCAACTCACAGCGACCCGATGGGACAGAGTAGAACTGCCCCACAGGGCTGTAAACTTTCCAGGGGCAGATCACCAGGTTTTTTCTGCTGAGGAGCAGCTGGTGTTTTGGAACCGCCCATTAACCATTGCACCACCAGGGCAATTGGAACAGAAAAGAACAGCGTTCATCTCCATTCATGAAGCCCTCTCCTATTTCCCCACGAGATGGTAGCATATTTCCTAAAACAACACTGGTCAATGGTTTTTGCTAAGACACCTCCTTATGCTGCCCTCTTGTGAACAAATACAAGAATGCCTCGGATTGGGGAAAGTCGATCCTAAAATCCAGGTGTGTATTCTACACATGGATAATTAAAGATAGGGGCTCAATGGTGAAGTACTTGGCTGGTAACCTAAAGGTGGAGGTTCAAAGCCACCCAGCAGCTTCACTGGAAAAAGACTTGACTATCTGCTTCTGTAAAGATTATAGCCTATACAACCGATGACTGCCCTGACAGGGAACACAACACAGAACCCCTGAGGGAGCAGTGGGATGCAGACCCCAAATTCTCATCAGACCAGACTTAATGGTCTGACTGAGACTGGAAGGACCCTGGTGGTCATGGCCCCCAGACCTTCTGTTGGCCCAGGACAGGAACCATTCCTGAAGCCAACTCTTCAGACATGGATTGGACTGAACAATGGGTTGGAGAGGGATGCTGGTGAGGAGTGAGCTTCTTGGATCCGGTGGGGACACTTGAGACTATGTTGGCATCTCCTGCATGGAGGGGAGATGAGAGGGTGGAGGGGGTTAGAAGCTGATGAAATGGACACGAAAAGAGAGAGAGGCAGGAGAGAGCTGGCTGTCTCATTAGGGGGAGAGTAACTGGGAGTGTGTAGCAAGGTGAATATGGGTATTTGTGTGAGAGATTGATTTGATTTGTAAACTTTCACTTAAAGCACAATAAAAATTAATAATAATAAAAAAAAACAAGATTACAGCCTGGAAAACCAGAGCATGTCTACTCCATCACAGGGGTTACTAAGAGTTCAAATTGACTCGATGGCACCCAACAACAACAGAGACAATTTATCCATGTAATTGAATTTGAAATTCTCAATTTCTTACTGAGAAAAAAAATGCCACCCTGTTCCCTGTCAAACGTTAAACTCAAGCAAGAGCTCATAGAGGCCACAGTGATTGCTATGACCTGAACTCTTGTCTGCACCCATGTCTTTTTTGTTTTTTCCTAGAACGTTTCTCGGCACATGCACAGCAACAATAAATATGCACAGCAAAAATCAAGAAGGAATATTTCATTGACCTGCTCCAGAAAAGTGATTGAACTAAAATTAACTCGAGCTGAAGTATATAATCAAGTATAAAATTATGATAGAAAAACCTCTAGACCAATGCTTCTTAAATCTCTCTGAGTCGGAATCGACTTGACAGCACTGGGTGGGTGAGGACTCACATGGGGAGCCTGTCAAAAAGCAGACTTAGATCCAGGGGGAAGCCCAGAGACTCCCCACGTTGGATGCCGACGCTGATGGTACTGCACTGTGGGGCCCAGAGAATGCGTGCCTCCCGCTAACGTCGGGCACAAGGCACCATGGTGGAATTCACACAACCAGAGCTCAGTATCTACCGTGCACATAGTGGCCACAGACAGGGAAGGTTGGACCCGCCGTCGAAGCTCTCTACTAAATCGGCATAGATGTAAGCTTGTCTTTTATGAGGAACCTAAATCAGTCGGTTAACTCTCTTTTGTCAGTTGATTCTGACTCATGGAGACCCCTTGGTTATAGAGTAGAACTGTGTTCTCTAGGGTTTTGCTGGGGGTGATCTTTACAGAAGCAGATTGCCAGGCCTTTCTTCTGTGCCACCACTGGTGGGTTCCAACCAACAATTTTTTGGTCAGTAATCAAGTTGAAAATGTGAAATCACACTCAAGTGCGGGGGAACACACACACATCTGTAAATGGGAGAGAATGTGACAAGGGCCGAAAATTGGATTCAGATTACACAAGAACAGAAACACAAGCCTTAGGGAGGGACACAATCTGAATGGTATGAGAATTTCTCAGCTTTTTTTTTACACAGGCTACGGACACTGGAGCAGGGTTCCTGACATGGGTGGAATTTCTCTGCTGTTCAAAAGAATCAAAACTCACCTGAATAGTGGACTGTCTCATGCAAGAGAAGCCTCCTAGATGCCCAGTTTCTTGTTTTGGCTTCAGATTTGGGAACAGAGAAAGCACAGCAGCCCCGCTCTGACCTGAACTCTTTGATATGGCAAGATATGTTGCGACTCTAGTTAAGTTCAAAGCTACAGAAACTTAAGAATGTTTCCTCTATCTTATAGGACATAATTAAGTTACCTGCTTTACTTAGAGCCATATGCTAATGAGTCTCACATCCTTTTTCTTTTTCTTTGATTGGTCTCCTTACCACCGCCCTCAAGTACATTGTGACTCAAAGAGACCCTATAGGACAGAGTAGCACTGCCCCATAGGGCTTCCATGGGGCTCCTGGGGGATTCCAACTGGCGACATTTTGGTTAGCAGCTGAGCTCTTAGCCACTGTGCAACCGGGGTTCCTCCAAAGAGATCTTACCACATTAAATAAATGAAGGAAGCGCTGCAAGGTGGGATTTAGGGTGGACCTTTTTCAGAGCAGTTTGAGACTGTTTTAGCATTCTGTCTTAACTCTGGATGCTGTGGGTATTTACACCTGGCCGCTTTTCTCTCCTCAGCCACCACCAGTTCTTAAGTGTTCTAGAGGATCCTCAGCACCCTGGGACGTGCCCTGGGCTGGGCAAAAGCCCAACAGCACCTGTGGTAGAAGTCAGCTGGGGGTGAGTTAGGCCTGGTGGGGGCAGCGGTTTGCTCTGTCTCTCAGAGCATCTCAGCACTCTACAGATATGATCGTTTTTTTCCTTCATTCACTTTTCTTTTCGTTCTTTTTTTTTTTTTTTTTTACTTTTTGCCTCTTAATAAGTTTGAGAGTTGTTACCTGAAATGTTCAAACTTTTCCTTGATGGATTTACTAGAAAACCCACTGAGACTGATCTTACTCTACTGTCTTTATTTTATTTTTCAATGGTTCCATAAGGGGCAGAGCTTGCACTTGGGAAAGAAAGAGAGGAAATGGATGATATAAGGGGGAGGGGGAGAGCTTGCACTACAAAGAGAAAGAGGAAATGGTCCCTACAGGGGTCCCTGACTTGTCAGTGAAGGGTTAACAGGGGGAGGTAGAAGAAAAGGGTATAAAGTCCTAAGAAAATGACTGGATGGGGCACTCAGGTTCTCTCTCTCTCTCTAAGCAGCCCCCTTGACACTCCCTGGTCAAGTGTACTATCCCTACTAACCCTCTGCTAGCTAATAAACCTCGAATTGCTTGGCACTAATTGTCTCAGTGTTGGAATTCTTCCCTACAGCGAAGACAAGAACCGAGGCCGTTTTCTCCTGTAACAGTTCTACGCTGAGGCGGCCTGTGCCCTAACGCAGATCACAGAGAGGTGCAGCTTGGTGCAATTTCTGGCTGGATCTTTCTGTCAATTAAGTGCTTATTAAAATGATTTAGTACCAGGAGATGCAGCCTGATAAAGTAGCTGTTTTGCACGAGGCAGATGAGTATTTCAATTTATTGGTTTTAAATACTTAAAATTTTTTTTTAATTTTTTTTATTAAGAGTAAAGCACCTAGAAAAATGCATACTAACGTACAGCTCCATACATTGAGTGACCATATATTAAATTATTTTTGTAACTTTCCTTTTATTTACTAGTTAAGCTTTGTACTGTATATACTGACGTAAGTTCCAGAAGTCTTAAAGCATTAAGTATGAAACCCAAAATTAATAGCTGTCCAATCTCAGGGTAAGGAGCCGTGGTGGTGCAAAGGTTAAGCACTCAGCTGCTAACCTAATAGTCAACAGTAGGAACCTACCCCGTAGCTTCTCCTAAGAAAGACCTGGCCATCTGCTCCCATAAAGATTACACCCAGGAAAACCCTCCAGGGTAGTTCTCTGTCACATGTGGTTGCTGGGTCACAACCCACTGGGTGGCACCTAATAAGGACACTGCAATTTGAACATAAGGTTTCTTCTGAGCGGTTATTTCATAGGCATAGGGGGAGACCATCTGGATTCCAGACATAGCCAAAGGCTCCAAGGAGCTGGGTACGACGGGCCTTCTAAGGAGAAGAGGAGGGAGAAATAGAGAAGACCCACCATTGGCTCATCTTCACAGGATTGAGGGAACCCTGCCTTCCCCTCTTTACTGAGATCAGCTGATATCAGGTTACTTCTGGCCTGGCTACTAGTAAGTGGGCTCTCCACCCACCTGAGACCAACAGACTTTTTTTTTTTTGAATAATTTTTATTGTGCTTTAAGTGAACGTTTACAAATCAAGTCAGTCTGTCACATGTAAGCTTATATACAGCTTACTACATACTCTCATTTACTCTCTCCCCAATGAGTCAGGACGCTCCCTCCTTCCAGTCTCTCGTGACCATTTTACCAGTTTCTAACCCTCTCTACCCTCCCATCTCCCCTCCAGACGGGAGATGCCAACACAGTCTCGAGTGTCCACCTGATACAAGTAGCTCACTCTTCATCAGCATCTCTCTCCTACCCATGTCCAGACCCTTCCATGTCTGATGAGATGTCTTCGGGAATGGTTCCTGTCCTGGGCCAACAGAAGATTTGGGGACCGTGACCACCGGGATTCTTCAAGTCTCAGTCAGACCATTAAGTCTGGTCTTTTTATGAGAATTTGGGGTCTGCATCCCACTGTTCTCCTGCTCCCTCAGAGGTTCTCTGTTGTGCTCCCTGTCAGGGCATTCTTCACTTGTAGCCAGGCACCATCTAGTTCTTCTGGTCTCAGGATGATGTAGACTCTGGTTCATGTGATCCAGGTGGGTTGAGACCAATTGAGGCATCTTAGATGGCCGCTTGTTAGCATTTAAGACCCCAGACACCACACTTCAAAGTGGGATGCAGAATCCAACAGACTTTTGATGAGATGGAAATTAGGAGATAATGCTTTGTGGACTCTTCTAGCAGGATGAGACAAATTTACATTGCTATAGAGCAGTTTCTGGCAGGCTTTTGCACTTGGGGTCACTTTCTCTAGTGTTGATATGTGCTTTTGTGGATAAGAAAAGCCTTAAAATCAAACTGAGATGTCTGTTATTAATTTTCTTATTCAACACAGGTAAATTATTGGTATTTGATCATATTATTAAAGGAGCCTCGGTGGCGCAGTGCTGAAAGCGATCGACTGCTAAGGGAAAGGTCCGCAGTTGGAAACCAGCAGTGTCTCCACAGGAGGAAGGTGTGGCAGTGGGCTTCCTTAGAGATTTACAGCCTCAAAAATCCTATGGGGTCCCTGTCAGAATCCACTGGATGGCAGTAGGTTTTGGCTTTGATCCTAATATTGACACAGGGTTGTACAGATCGATTTGTAATTGGTGAATGTCTTTGTGTGTGTGTGTGTGTGTGTGTGTGTGTGTGTATGTAAGCACACTTATTTGGACATTATACAGTCCTTCAGGAAACCCTAGTGGCATAGTGGTTAAAAGCTGCGGATGCTAACCGAAAGGTCAGCAGTTGGGATCCCCCAGTCGCTCCTTGGAAACCATATGGGGCAGTTCTACTCTGTCCTATAGGGTCACTGTGAGTCGGAATCAACTTGACGGCAACAGGTTTCCTTAGGTTTTTGGTTTATACAGTCCTTCAAAATGTTGATTATACCCTTTGTGAGTGGGGTGTGTGTGTGTGTGTGTGTGTGTGTGTGTGTGTGTGTTTGGGCGCACAAGTACCTGCCAAGAACTTGTTGTTTTACAATTTGATAGTCAATTTATTTAACTGAAAAGCTCAAATGCCTTAACCTTTTAAGTTCAGCCCACTGGCCTTATTATTCTTTTTAGTGTCTACCAAATAATAGCAAGCACTTTGAAGGGGCTTGTGGTGAATTAGGAATTAATATTGGAGTCATTATTCCCTGTTCTTCAGCGTAGAGAATGTGACCCAGCTGGCGCTGGGCTCAGAAGGACACATCAACGAGGCCCTGAGAAAGACAGTAGATTGGAAATGATCTTTTAGGGAGGAAAAATATCTTTTAGGGAACTTTTCACATAAGGCCAATCAAGCATTCCTGTTTCCTATTAGCATTTAGTGAATAGAAAATTTGTTGGACCAGTGAGGACCCTCCTGACTGTGGGTACTGAACCCTCCACCAAAGGTTGTTAAGAAAGACGACTGAAAATGTAGGATCAGTTTCTAGGCAGTCTGAGAAACGGTGATGTTTTCCCTGGTTTTGCCCATTTTGTAACGTTAATATCTACTGACGACTCTGTAGCTGTCTTTGGACTCGGGCAGATGTGGCTGTGGCAGCGTGCTTGGCGCTTTTCCACTTTTGTCTCTTCTGTAATGTTTCCTTGGACTCCGGAAGACATTAGCTCTGGCAGCATGCTTCTCTGCTTCTGGACTTTTGTCTTTTTGAATACATGCCCAATAAGACTTTCTTTTTGCTTTACTAAACTTTGTGATGTTTTTGCCCTACAACATTGGAAAGTATTCGAGGCCATTTGCAAATCAAGTTAATGACACACCTTCATCCACTTCAAAGTCCATTTGAATCTCTTGGTACAGGACACTCAGATGCCCCTTTAATCACTTCAATGCTCTGAATTAACACCTCCCCACATATGTCAATAACTCTTATAAATCTAATAAATGAAACTCACCAACACAGAGAAACTTCTCTTAAAAGGTTCCAAAGCTATATATAAAACTCGTTTTCCACAAAAATCACAGCTTAATTGCTCAATTTTACATTTTATAGTGAACTTCAAAGCTATTATTCTTAGAAGGAAATTATTTTCACCTTTGCCCATGTGGAAAATATCAAATATGCACACATTCCTTCTTCACCCAAAATATGAATATTTCTGTTTTGGTTCTCTGTAAGGCATCTGTCGTTTTGCAAAATCCCCCTGGATTTGAAAGATGCACCCCTATCCCAGATGACAGTTAAAATAAATGAATCAATCAGTCAATCCCCTTGCAGTCCAGCCGACTCCGACTCATAGCGTCCCTACTGGATAGAATAGAACTGCCCCATAGGGTTTCCAAGGACAGGCTGGTGAACTGGAACTGCCAACCTTTTGGTTAGCTGGGGAACTCTTCACCACTGAGCCTTAGGACTCCAGTTACCATCCTGGCAACCAAGCTGGTGAGTTTGAACCGCCCACTTAACCATTGCACCTCCAGGGCTCCTTGAACAGAAAAGAACAGTGTTCATCTCCACTCATGAAGCATTCTCCTATTTCACCACGAGATGGCAGCACAATTTCACACTCCATGCTTTCCAAAGCTTTTTCAAAAACATGTGCTTAGGCTGCCCTCTTGTGGGCAAATAGGGAATGCGTCATGGTAAGAAAAGAGTCATTTCTAAAATTCAGATGTTTGTTACATATTGGTAATTAAAGATAGTGGCGCAATGGTTAAGCACTTGGGTGGTTACATTAAGGTGGAGGTTCAAACCCGCCCAGCAGCTTTGCTAGGGAAACACCTGGCTATCTACTTCAGTAAAGATTACAGCCCAGAAAACCAGAGCAGGCCTACTCTGTCCCATGAGGTTGCTAGGAGTTCAAATTCACATGATGGCACCCAAAAATACCAACAGAAACAATTTATCAACTTAAAAGAACTTGAAAATCTTAGCTTTTCATCACAAACAAATAAATGCCACCACGCTCCCTGCTGAACATTAAACTCAAACAACAACACATCAGAGCCACAGCGATTGCAGTGACCTGGGGTCGCCATGAGTGGGAATCCGCTTCATGGCAGTGGGTTTGTTTTTTTTTGGAGGGGCGGGGGTACTCTTGTCTGCACCAATATGTCTCTCTCTGTTTTTTTTTCTAGAACCTTACTACGCTGCATAAAACTTGTGAGTTATCTCACCACATGTATGGCAATCATAAAGAAGGAATATTTTATTTTCCTGCTCTAGAAAAGTGACTGAACTAAAGTTAACTCCTGCTGACGTAAATAATCAAGTATAAAATTAGGGTAGAAAACCCACTAGACCAATGCTTCTTAAACTGCATATGCATAGGACTCACCTGGGGAGCTTGTTAAAAAGCAGATGTGGGAGGTGGAGCCAGGATGGTGGAATAGACAGAAGCTTCCCTGGAGCCCTCTTTACAACAAAGACCTGAAAAAACAATTTAAAGGAATATATTTGTGACCAGCTGGGAGCTGGGAGCCCTGCGGGTCAAAGGCAAGCTTAGACAAGGAACTGAGGGGGCAGGGGAAGAAAGAGACCATTCAGAAGCTGAGAGGTGTTAGGGGCCCTGAATTGCGAGGAGCCCTCAGGCCCCATTCCCGGAGTGGCTGCTGCCGCAGGCTGGTCCTAGCGTTGGGCCACAGTTTCCTCAGGGGGAAGCAGCAGCCACACAGCCCACTGACACCTCCCGGACCTGAGGAGAACGCAGTTTCCTCAGGGAGAAGCAGCAGCCAAATGGCCCGCTCACACCTCCGGGATCTGAGCAGAAGGGCGTTCTCGGCAAAAGCTAAGGAGTAGCCTATATTTTACCACGCCCCCCCCCCACCCCCAAGACGGCCTCAGCGGCTGTATCCCTAGGCCTGAGATACACGCTGGTGAGCACCTGGAGCCGCCCTCCCAGCCTTGGGGAAGGAAAAAATTTGCAGCTGGGGGAAAAAGATAATTTGCTAGCTCCATTACCTGGGGGAGCTCAGGACAGAAGTGGCTCCCGTCCAGGTATAAACCGTCCGTGGACCTTGAGCACCTTTCCCTTTTGCATGGACCCGTGTGGGCCTATTTCGGGAGAATAGGCCCTGGCTGGCAAACTCCAACCATTTCAGCTGTGCGGTGGAGAGGTGGGTGTTTGACATTTGACATTGCTTTGCCTATTAAACAAGGTCCTCACCTACCCACAACAGGGACCTAAGGACTGGTGGCTCCACTTGGGTCGCCCAGCCACCCGTGACAGGGTCCAGGGATAACTGGTGCCTCCCAGTCCTTACAACAAAAACTTTGGGTACCCATAGTCCCTCTGCAGAGCCCACCCACCAGCACGCTCTACGGAACAGAGACGCGTTTTCCTCAGAGACACTTGGGGGTCAGTTCTCAGGCCCCTGCCTCGCTCAGAGCGTGATCCCCTGCTGCAATCAGACACGGGTATATACGCCAATCACCCCTGCCCCTCTAAGACTGTAGGACAGAGCCTGTACCACACACTTGATATCAGCTAGCTGGAAACCTGAGCTGAATTCATACAAGAAAAGTGAATGGACTCCTAGACTGATATACCTGATAACAGCTCTAGCCAGCTGGGGACAGGACACCAGAGCTCCAAAGGCGAAAATAATCAAGCTAGCTCACTCAAGCAACCCATAGGGGTATACCAAAACAAAACAAAGCAAGCAGCTACGACACAGTAAGCAAGCATAAACTAATACAATAACTTATAGATGGCTCAGAGACAATAGTCAATATCAAGTCACATAAAGAAATAGGCCATGATCACCTCAACAGGCTTCCAAAACAAAGAATCCAAGAATCTTTTAGATGAAAGTGCATTCCTGGAATTACCGGAAGCAGAATGCAATAGTTTAATATACAGAACCTCTTCAAGACATCAGGAAGGAAATGAGGCAATACGCAGAACAAGTCAAGGAACACACAGATAAAGCAACTGAAGAAATCAGAGAGATTATTCAGGAACATAATGAAAAGTTTAATAAGCTGGAAAATTCCATAGACAAACAGCAATCAGAAATTTGGAAGATTAACAATAAAATTACAGAATTAGATAACTCAATAGAAAGTTAGAGGAGCAGAATTGAGCAAGTAGAAGCTACAATTTCTGAACTCGAAGATAAATCACTTGGCACTAATATATTTGAAGAAAAATCAGATAAAAGAATTTTAAAAAATGAAGAAAACTCAAGAATCATGTGGGACTCTATCAAGAGAAATAACCTACGAGTGACTGGAGTACCAGAACAGGGAGGGATAACAGAAACTACAGAGAAAATTGTTGAGGATTTATTGACAGAAAACTTCCCTGATATTGTGAAAGATGAGAAGATATCTATCCAAGATGCTCATCGAACTCCACATAAAGTAGATCTTAAAAGAAAGTCTCCAAGACATATTATAATCAAGCTTGCCGAAACCAAAGATAAACAGACAATTATAAGAGCAGCGAGGGATAAAAGAAAAGTCACCTACAAGGGAGAGCCAATAAGAATAAGCTCGGACTACTCAGCAGAAACCATGCAGGCAAGAAGGCAATGGGATGACATATTTAAAAAACTGAAGGAAAATTGCCTGCCAAGAATCATATATCCATCAAAACTGTCTCTTAAATATGAAGGTGAAATTAAGACATTTCCAGATAAACACAAGTTGAGGGAATTCGTAAAAACCAAACCAAAACTACAAGAAATACTAAAGGGAGTTCTTTGGTTAGAAAATCAACAATATCAGGTATCGACCAAAGACTAGAACCCTGGGCAGAGCAACCAGAAGTCAACCCAGACAGGGAAATCCAATTCCAAAAAAAAAAAAAAAACCCAACACAGGGTAACGGCGATGTTATTATATAAAAAAGACACCATTAAAATAATAAAGAGGGACTAAGAAATGTAATCATACACCTTCCGTATGGAGAGGAACATACGGCGATACAAAGAAATAAAAGTTAGTTACAAATTTAGAAAAATAGGGGTAGCTAATAAGGTAACCACAAAGGATACAAACTGTCCTACTCATCAAAATAAAATACAAGGGAAAAATACAGACTCAGCAGAAACAACAACAACAAATACGAGGAAAGGACAATATATAAAGAAAACCTACTCAGCACATAAAATCAAGTGGGAAAAAGAAGCTGTCAACAACACACAAAAAAAGACATCAAAATGATAGCACTAAATTCATACCTATCCATAATTACCCTGAATGTAAATGGACTAAACGCACCAATAAAGAGACAGAGAGTGGCAGAATGGATTAAAAAACAAGATCCGTCTATATGCTGCCTACAACAGACACACCTTAGACTTAGAGACACAAACAAACTAAAACTCACAGGATAAAAAAATATATATCAAGCAAACAACAATCAAAAAAGAGCAGGAGTGGCAATATTAATTTCTGACAAAACAGACTTTAAAGTTAAATCCATCAGAAAGGATAAGGAAGGACACTATATAATGATTAAAGGGACAATACACCAAGAAAAAAAAAGAAGATATAACCATATTAAATATTTCTGCACCCAATGACAGGGCTGCAAGATACATAAAACAAACTATCAGCATTGAAAAGTGATATAGACAGCTCCACAATAATAGTAGGAGACTTCAACACACCACTTTCGGTGAAGGACAGGACATCCAGAAAGAAGCTTAATAAAGACACGGAAGATCTAAATGCCACAACCAACCGACTTGACCTCGTAGACATATACAGAACACTCCACCCAACAGCAACCAACTATATACTTTCTTTCCTAGTGCACATGGAACATTCTCTAGAATAGACCACATATTAGGTCATAAAGCAAGCCTTAGCAGAATCCAAAACATCGAAATATTACAAAGCATCTTCTCTGACCATAAGACTATAAAAGTGGAAATCAATAACAGAAAAAGCAGGGAAAAGAAATCAAACACTTGGAAACTGAACAATACCCTGCTCAAAAAAGACTGGATTATTGAAGACATTAAGGATGGAATAAAGACATTCAGAGAATCCAATGAGAATGAAAACACTTCCTGTCAGAACCTTTGGGACACAGCAAAAGCGGTGCTCAGAGGCCAATTTATATCAATAAATGCACACATCCAAAAAGAAGAAAGGACCAAAATCAAAGAACTATCCCTACAACTTGAACAAATAGAAAGAGAGCAACAAAAGAAACCCACAGGCACCAGGAGAAAACAAATAATAAAAATTAGAGCAGAACTAAATGAAATAGAAAACAGAAAAGCAATTGAAAGCATTAACCAGACCAAAAGCTGGTTTTTTGAAAAACTCAACAAAATTGATAAACCATTGGCCAAACTGACAAAAGGAAAACAGGAGAGGAAGCAAATAACCCAAATAAGAAATGAGACGGGCGACATTACAACAGACCCAACTGAAATTAAAAGAATCATATCTGATTACTATGAAAAACTATACTCAAATTTGTAAACCTAGAAGAAATGGACGAATTCCTAGAAACACACTACCTACCTAAACTAACACAAACAGAGGCCGAACAACTAAACAGAGCCATAACAAAAGAAGAGATTGAAAAGGTAATCAAAAAACTCCCAACAAAAAAAAAGCCTTGGTCCAGAGGGCTTCACTGCAGAGTTCTACCAAACTTTCAGAGAAGAGTTAACACCACTACTACTAAAGGTATTTCTGAGCATAGAAAAGGATGAAATGCTACCAAACTCATTCTATGAAGCCACCATATCCCTGATACCAAAACCAGGTAAAGACACCACAAGAAAAGAAAATTATAGACCTGGATACCTCATGAATGTAGATGCAAAAGTCCTCAACAAAATTCTAGCCAATAGAATTCAACAACATATCAAAAAAATAATTCACCATGACCAAGTGGGATTCATACCAGGTATGCAGGGATGGTTCAACATTAGAAAACAATTAATGTAATACACCATATAAGTAAAACAAAAGACAAGAATCACATGATTTTATCAATTGATGCAGAAAAGGCATTTGACAAAGTTCAACACTCATTCATGATAAAAACTCTCAGCAAAATAGGAATAGAAGGAAAATTTCTCAACATAATCAAGGGCATTTATACAAAGCCAACAGCTAACATCACCCTAAACGGAGAGAGCCTGAAAACATTCCCATTGAGATTGGGAACCAGACAAGGATGCCCTTTATCACCACTCTTATTCGACATTGTGCTGGAAGTCCTAGCCAGAGCAATTAAAAAGAAAAAAAATTTTTTTTTTTTTTTAGCCAGAGGAGTTAGGCTAGATAAAGAAATAAAAGGCAGCCAGATTAGCAAGGAAGAAGTAAAAGTATCTCTATTTGCAGATGACATGATCTTATACACAGAAAACCCTAAGGAATCCTCCAGAAAACTACTGAAACTAATAGAAGAGTTCAGTGGAGTATCAGGATACAAGATAAACATACAAAAATCACTTGGATTCCTCTACACCAACAAAAAGAACATCGAAGTGGAAATCACCAAATCAATGCCATTTACAGTAGCCCTCAAGAAGATAAAATACTTAGGAATAAATCTTACCATAGATGTAAAAGACTTATACAAAGAAAACTACAGTACACTTCTGCAAGAAACCAAAAGAGACTTACATAAGTGGAAGAACATACCTTGCTCATGGATAGGAAGACTTAACATTATAAAAATGTCTATTCTACCAAAAGCGATCTCTACATGTAATGCAATTCCGATCCAAATCCCAAGGACATTCTTTAATGAGAGGGAGAAACAAATCACCGATTTCATATGGAAGAAAAAGAGGCCCCGGATAAATAAGGCATTACTGAAAAAGAAGAACACAGTGGGAGGCCTTACTTCAACTGATTTCAGAACCTATCATACCGCCACAGTATTCAAAACGGCCTGGTACTGGTACAACAACAGATACATGGACCAATGGAACAGAATTGAGAATCCAGACATAAATCCATCCACATATGAGCAGTTGATATTTGACAAAGGCCCCAAAAAGTTAAACAGGGAAAAGACAGTCTTTTTAACAAATGGTGCTGGCATAACTGGATATTCATCTGCAAAAAAATGAAACAAGACCCATACCTCACTCCATGCACAAAAACTAACTCAAAATGGATCAAACACCTAAATATAAAATCTAAAACGATAAAGATCATGGAAGAAAAAAATAGGAACAGCGCTAGGAGCCCTAATACATGGCATAAACAGTATAGAAAACCCGATAAAGAATGTAGAAGAAAAACCAGATCACTGGATGCTCCTGAACATCAAACGCTTATGCTCATCCAAAGACTTCACCAAAAGAGTAAAAAGACTACCTACAGACCGGAAAAAAGTTTTTAGCTATGACATTTCTGATCAGCGCCTGATCTCTAAAATCTACATGATACTGCAAAAACTCAACTGCAAAAAGACAAACAACCCAATTAAATAATGGGCAAAAGATATGAACAAACACTTCACTAAAGAAGACATTCAGGTAGCTAACAGATACATGAGGAAATGCTCACGATCATTAGCCATTAGAGAAATGCAAATCAAAACTACGATGAGATTTCATCTCTCTCCAACGAGGCTGGCATTAATCCAAAAACACAAGATAATAAATGTTGGAGAGGCTGTGGAGAGATTGGAACACTTCTACACTGCTGGTGGGAATGTCAAATGGTACAACCACTTTGGAAATCGATTTGGCGCTTCCTTAAAAAGCTAGAAATAGAACTACCATACGATCCAGGAATCCCACTCCTTGGAATATATCCTAGAGAAATAAGAGCCCTTACACCAACAGATATATGCACACCCAAGTTTATTGCAGCAGTGTTTACAATAGCAAAAACATGGAAGCAACCAAGGTACCCATCAACGGATGAATGGGTAAATAAATTATGGCATATTCACACGATGGAATACTACGCATCGATAAAGAACAGTGAGGAATATGTGAAACATTTCATAACATGGAGGAACCTGGAAGGCATTATGCTGAGTGAAATGAGTCAGTTGCAAAAGGACAAATATTGTATAAGACCACTATTATAAGAACTCGAGAAATAGTTTAAACTGAAAAGAAAACATTCTTTTGTGGTTACGAGATGGGGAAGGGAGGGAGGGTGGGAGAGGGGTATTCGCTAATTAGGTAGTAGATAAGAACTACTTTAGGTGAAGGGAAACACAGCACATAGTACAGGGGACACAGGAGAGGTCAGCACAATTGGACTAAACCAAAAGCAAAGAAGTTTCCTGAATAAACTGAATGCTTTGAAGGCCAGCGTAGCAGGGGCAACGGTCTGGCGACCATGGTTTCAGGGGACATCTAAGTCAATAGGCATAATAAAATCTATTAACAAAACATTCTGCATCCCACTTTGAAGAGTGGTGTCTGGGGTCTTAAACGCTAGCAAGCAGCCATCTAAGATGCATCAATTGGTCTCAGCCCACCTGGATGAAAGGAGAATGAAGAACACCAAGGACACAAGGTGATTACGAGCCCAAGAGACAGAAAGGGCCACATGAATCTGTGACTACATCATCCTGAGACTAGAAGAACTAGATGGTGCCCGCCCACAACCGATGACTGCCCTGACAGGGAGCACAACAGAGAACCCCTGAGGGAGCAGGAGAGCAGTGGGATGCAGACCCCATATTCTCCTAAAAAGACCAGACTTAACGGTCTGACTGAGACTGGAAGGACCCCAGTGGTCACGGACCCCAGACCTTCTGTTGGCCCAGGACAGGAACCATTCCCGAAGCCAACTCGTCAGACATGGATTGGACTGGACAATGGGTTGGAAAGGGATGCTGGTGAGGAGTGAGCTTTCGGATCAGGTGGACACTTGAGACTATGTTGTCATCTCCTGCCTGGAGGGGAGATGAGAGGGTGGAGGGGGTTAGAGGCTGGCGGAATGGACACGAAAAGAGAGAGTGGAGGGAGAGAGTGGGCTGTCTCATTAGGGGGAGAGTAACTGGGAGTGTGTAGCAAGGTGTATATGGGTTTTTGTGTGAGAGACTGACTTGATTTGTAAACTTTCACTTAAAGCACAACAAAAATTATTTAAAAAAAAAGTTTAATTAAAAAAAAAAAAAACCTGGTGGCACAGTGGTTAAAAGCTTAGCCGGTAACCAAAAGGTTGGCAGTTCACCACCTAAACCAGAGACTCCATCAGCCTGAGACCAGAACTAGATAGTGCCTGGCTACCACCAGTGACCACCCTGACAGGGAACACAACAGAGAGTCCCTGACAGAGCAGGAGAAAAGTGTTCTGCAGAACTCAAATTCACGTAAAAAGACCAGACTTAATGGTCTGACTGAGACTGGAGGAACTCCAGAAGGCTTGCCCCCGGACTCTCTGTTAACCCAGAACTAAAACCATTCCAAGGCCAACTGTTCAGACAAAGATTAGACTGGACTATAAACCATGAAATGATACTCATGAAGAGAGTGCTTCTTAGTTCAAGTAGATACATGAGACTAATGGGCAGCTCCTGTCTGGAGGCGAGATGAGAAGGAAGAAAGGGACAGGAGCTGGTTGAGTAGACACGGGAACCTGGGGTAGAAGGGAGGAACGTGCTCTCACATTATAGGGGTAACAACTTGGGGCACATAACAATGTGTGTATAAATTTTGCAGAAATTGAGCTGTAAACTTTCACCTAAAACACAATAAATAAATGAAGATCAGTAAAGTAAACAAACCAAAAAAAGGTTGGCAGTTCGAATCCACCAGCTGCTCCTTGGAAACCCTGTGAGGCAGTTCTACTCTGTCTATAGGGTCACCATGAGTCGAAATCGACTTGATGGCAATGGGTCAACAGGTTTAAGGGTCTTATGAATTTGAGACTGTTGCTTTCTAACCGTGGGTGCCTGTGCAAGGAAATTTAGGAAGGTACATTCCAGATCGCCCTGACTTCTCTGGTGCTGGCTTCTGGCTCCTATCACGGAAGACCTTTCCATCCACTGTGTACCTTCCTAAAGTTTCCCAACTTACTAAGACTCTTAGGAATTACAGTGATTTTAAGCTGTTGTTAATTGAGTCAATTCCGACTCATGGCGACCCCATGTGTGCAGAGTAGAACTGTGCTCCATAAGGTTTTCATGGCTGTCACACTTTTCACAATGGAGCTGTGGTAGCGCAGTGCTCAAGTCCTCAGCTGCTAACTGAAAGGTCGATGGTTCAAATCCACCAGCCGCTCAGCGGGACAAAGATGTGGCAGCCTGCTTCCATAAAGAT
This sequence comes from Loxodonta africana, assembly GCF_030014295.1. Lineage (NCBI taxonomy): Eukaryota > Metazoa > Chordata > Mammalia > Proboscidea > Elephantidae > Loxodonta > Loxodonta africana. The sequence continues at coordinate 10,765,245 of NC_087369.1, read as the reverse complement.
GACGGCCTTGGAAACCCATGGGGCAATTCTACTGTATTGTATAGGGTCGTCATGAGTTGGAATTGACTCAATGGCAATGGCTTTGGTTTGGTTTAGGGTGGTACAAACAATTTGCACTCAACTAAGAAAAATAAATGATTTCTTTTTACCAACCTAAAGGTTGGTGGTTCTAATCCACCCAGTGGTACTGCCAACAAAAAGGCCTGGAGATCTGCTTCCATAAAGATGACAGCCAAGAAAATCCTATAAGGTCACTAAAAGTCAGGATTGATTTGATGACAATGGTTTTACTTTTTTTAAAATAGGTTACTTTAGAAGCAGATTGCCAGGCCTTTCTTCCGAGGTACACGGGGATGGGGTTAAAAAAAAACAAAACCCATTGCTGTCGCGTCAACTCACAGTGACCCTAGAGAACAGAGTAGAACTGCCCCATAGGGTTTCCTAGGAACAGCTGGTAGATTTGAACTGCTAGCATTTTGGTTAGCAGCCATAGCTCTTAACCCCTGCTCCACCAGGGCTCTGTGGGTGGGTTAGGACCTCAAAAAAGAACTTTAAATCTAGAAAGCCTTCAGTTTTCTAGTGGTATCTGACTCCTCTGGCCCCCTAGTTTGCCTCTGTCATGTGACTACCATTTTCAGAACTCTCTGACCAGCCCTGGTAGTTATGGAAATGTAAGAATATTTCAATTTCCAACGACCTCTCAAGCTGGCAGTTACCACTGTTAGCACTCCTGAGAAGTCCTCGTCTCCTTTTTTCTCTGTCAGGGTGAAGCACTGTGGTTTAGTTATATTTTTGCCCTGGCTGAGGTCACTGAGGCTTTTTGGTGGCCGCCTTTAATCTCTTAGTCTTCTCTGTGAAAGATCAGATGTCCCGTGATGGCCAAACAAAGCAGGTAAGCCTAGGTCGCCTTTCTGTTGCTGTAAACAAGCTTCATTTCATTTTCATCACGGACTGCTAGGCTGTATGCCGTTGGCAGTTAAAATGAGGCCATCTGAGTATCACTTTGAATGTGAGTTGTAACTCCTCACATTGGCCAATGTTACCTCCACCGCCACATCGCTCTTTACATGAGAACCATGACAGGATTTAGTGTCAACGTGGGAAGAAAGTAAATGCCTAATGTGTGACTTAGCTATATGTGATGGTGTCACCAAACCACAGGGTGTAATTCCTTTAATAAACCCATTGCATCTTTGCTCTTTATGAAGTATCTAATCTTAAAAGGTCTTGAGTCAAATCGAGAGAACAGAGACCAGAAGGGAAGTAGATTTTAGATCTTCCCATATGCTGCTATTAGTCAAGATTCACTTTTTGTGGGACATAGAGAAGGCCACAGATCGCCGTGATTTTAGTGGGCATGGAATTTGTCTGTATGTTGGTGTCTTTTGATGTGAATAAACGCCATGGACTATTAGCCAGGAAGCATGTGTCTAATGGCAAGAACTCTGAAGTTGTTGGGAATATCAGGCTTCACAGCAAGGGCAGAGAGATCGGAGGCTCCAAAATGCTCCGTATGGACAGTCACTTACATTAGCCACACACCTGGTGACTCTGAGCAGACCCTATATCATACCCTTCTGTGCAAAGCAACTGAGGGGGAAGTCGTATGAGGACAGTTTTCTGAGTATCCCTGCTTCTTACTCCCAAGAGTTCGAATTGACAAGAAATGCACTTCAGTTGGTTCACAATCTAAATAAAAAAAACCAAAACCCAGTGCCGTCGAGTCGATTCCGACTCATAGCCACCCTATAGGACAGAGTAGAACTGTTCCACAGTCTAAATACTTAGTACAAATTCCTGGAATTGGAGTTGCTGAGCAAGGTACAACATGTCAGTTTTTCATAGATACAGGGAAATTATACTCCAAAAATGTCTTACAAATAGATATTCCCACAATGGTCATGGACTTATAGACTTCTTTTCTTTTCTAGATTTTATTTATTGTGTTGTTGTTGAGAATATACACAGCAAAACACACACCGGTTCAGTAGTTTCTACACGGACCATTTAGTGATGTTAATTACACGCTTCAAGCTGGGCAACCGTTCTCACCCTCCTTTTCCGAGTTGTTCCTCCCTCACTTGTTTTTTAATATACTTTAGGTAAAAGTTGACAGAGCAGATCAGTTTCTCATTCCAAAATGTATCCGCCAATTGTTTCAGAACATTGGTTGCCACCCCCCCAATGTGTGAGCACTCTCCCCCTTTCCACCCCAGGTTCCCCATTTCCACTCGTCCAGTGTTCCTGGCCCTTCCTGCCTCCTCAGCTTTGCTTTTGGGCAGGTGTTGCCCATTAGGTCTCCTCTGCCTGATTGAGCTAAGAAGCACGTTCCTCACTGTGTTATTGTTTACTTCATATGCCAGGCCAGGGGAAGTCCCACGACCATTCTGGGGAGATTTTGTGTGCAGCCAGGGAAGCGTGCCTTTCCCCCTTGATATTTCATTAGCAAATGTCTATGTGTATTTCTACATGGGACACGGACGATTCTTTAACTTCTTTGGCTTCCTCCCTTGCTTTTTCTGGAGCCCTGGTGGCACAGTGGTTAAGAGCCTGGCGGCTAACCAAGACGTCAGAGGTTTGAACCCACCAGCCGCTCCTTGAAAACCCTATGGCGCAGTTCTACTCTGTCCAATAGGGTCGCTATGAGTCGGAATCGACTTGACGGCAACGAATGTCCTTTTTACCAGTTAAGCTAAATTATTGTTAGGGGTTAAGATGACTTCAGGGGATATTTTTGGTTTAAAAGTTAAAGATTCGGCTTCTTTTATTCTTACAGAAGATACTTAGAGCACTAATTGAAGGCCAGGAAAGAGATGGAATAGGTAAATATCACCTCAGGCAAGATGTAAATAGTCAGCACCTTTGAAACTGTAGCTCATCTAATCTATTTTTCTTTCCTCCTTGGTGTTCCTGGCTTGACTTCATAACTCCTCTACCCTGTCTGCAGTCGACTTGAAATGAAGCACTTTCTCCGCAAACTCCTCGGCCTCCTTTTCAGTTACATGTCTTGGACATGTGGCATCATCCTGGCAATGAGCAGATCCTGGCGAGTGTGGGAAGTGGACAGCGAGATCGTTCCCATGGTGTCTATTGGACTTTGGGAAGTTTTTTATATTCAAAACCTTAACATCTCTGGCGTGCTGGTCAAGATGGGGCAGGTGTGTGTTATGGATGGGAGCTGGGCCCTTCCTGATGAAATCACGTATGCGCAGGAGCTGATCGTGTTAGCTAATTTGATGAAGTCAGTAGTCCTGAGTTTTGGCACAATGACCCTTTGGGTCAGTTGGATCAAATCTCCGTACCCAGAGTTTCTTCGAATGTATTACAAAATCTGCACCCACCTTCTTTTGCTCAGCTCTTGCTGTACCCTGAGTGCAGTGATCTGGAATTTCAGTGCGGATTTTTCTGGAGAAACCACCTTTGACTTTCCAGAGAGCTTTCCTGTTAAAAAAGAAGCACTGATACGGGAAAGGGGCTCCTATGTCCTCCCATTGGCAATCACAACTACCTTCCTGTCTGTTATCAGTGCCTTCAGCTTCCTCTTTGAGCGATATTTACTAACACAGATTCGTGTAGAGCCCACAATTTTGGGCAGAAGTTCAAAACAAAGAGTCTTCTGAGGGCTTTTACTTTTTGGAATGGCGACGTATACTTTTCCTGAAGAAATTTCTTACATATACATAACATTGTCGTAGCCATCCACTCATTTGAAATAAACATCCTTATTTGACTTGTCAGGGTGTGTCTGAAACTGATTTTCTCCTTTTGTGCCCCTTGCTATAAACCTGTTCCTTTCTTTGAAGCCTTCACTTCCTGAGATCTGCAGGTAATCACCTTCTATATATACCTGACTCATAGTGATCCCATAGGACAGAGGACAACTGCCCCATAGGGTTTCCAAGGCTGTAACCTTCATGGAAGCAGATTGCCACATCTTTCTCCCTTGGAGCAGCTGGTGGGTTTGAACCACCGACCTTTTGGTTAGCACCTGAGCACTTAACTACTGTGCCACCAGGGCCCCTTCTTCTGTACACACAGTGTCAAAAATCAAAGGCAGAAAGGAGAGCTTTTGCTTGGGAGGCATGGAGTTTATGTAATGGGGGTGGAATGATTTGGAAAAGGATAGTGAGAATGGGTGAACCTCAAGGCTGTTATCAACTTTGGTGAAGGGAAGGACAACATACAATACAGGGGAAGTCAGCACAACTGGACTAAACCAAAAGCTAAGAAGTTCCCTGAACACAACCAAATACTTTGAGGGACAGAGTCGCTGGGATTGGGGCCTGGGGCCATAGTTTCGGGGGACATGTAGGTCAATTGACATGACCAAGTTTATTAAGGAAATGTTCTACATCCCACTTTGGTGAGTGGCATCTGGGGTCTTTAAAAGCTTTCGAGCAGCCATCTAAGATACATCTATTGGTCCTATCCCACTTGGAGCAAAGGAGAATGAAGAAAACCATAGACACAAGGAAAATATTATTCTAGAGGGCTAAGGGACCACATGACCCAGAGACTCCACCTGCCCGAGACCAGGAGAACTAGATGGTGCTTGGCTACCACCAATGACCGCCTTGACAGGGAACACAACAGAGAGTCCTGGACAGAGCAGGAGAAAAATGTAGACCAGAACCCAAATTCATGTAAAAAGATCAGCCTTCATGGTCTGACAGAGACTGGAGGAACCCCCCAAACTATGGTCCTAGACTCTCTGTTAACCCACAAGTGAATCCATTCCTGATGCCCACTCTTCAGACAAAGATTAGACAGGAGTATAAAACAAAAACGATACGCCTGAGGAATGTGCTTCTTAGTTCAATCAGATGTAAGAGACCAAATGGGTAGCTCCTGTCCAAAAGCAGGATAAGAAGGCAGGAAGGAACAGGAACTGGTCGAATGGACACAGGGAGCCCGGGGTGGAAAGGGGGAATGTGCTGTCACATGGTGGGGATTGCAGCTAATGTCACAAAACAATCTGTGTATACATTTTTGAATGAGAAATTAACGTGAGCTGTAAGCTTTCACCTAAAGCACCAAAAAAATTACATATATAAAAAAAGGTGTATTGGCTTGGGCATCTAGTAGACTAGGTTCTGGGTTCCACCTCATCACTCCTAGTTGTTTTTACAGAAGTTAATTGACTATTCAGGATTCCCAGGTAAGCAGAAAATCAGAATGCTTTACAGATACTTCAAGTTTACTTTTTATTCTTTGCTTTTAAGTAGATTTATTTAGCCTATGGGAGATTTTTGCACTGAAAAGTCCAAATAAATTATTAGAATTATCTGTTTTCACCTATGGAATTAACAATTTATTTATCAAACTGGTTCTTAGGGCAGTCTTTACGGTTCCAATTGCTCTAAATTTAGTTTACGTGCCTATAAAATAATAGGAGTAGAAGGAAGAGGAGGAAAAAGAAAAAAGGAAGAGAAGGAAGAGAAATGATAAACTCAAAGGATAAATGACAAATTGGAAATAAATATTTGCAACTGAAAGTATTAACCAAAGACTAATATCCTTAACATATAAAAAAAAGGCCTTAGAAATACCAGTCCCATAAAAAATGGACAAAGATTAAAAACAAGTGTTCACAAAAAAGGAAATACACGTGTTGAACATGAGTAGATATTCAATCCTCCGTATTAAGAGAAGTACACATTAAAACTATACTGAAATATTTTCAACTCTCAGAATGTCAAACGATCCTACAATCTGATGATACAGTTTTTGGTTGGGGCCAAGGGAAACCGACATTCTCAAATATTATTAGAAGAGTACAGTTGACTCCTGTGCAGGGGATTCTGGCTTTATCTATCGGCTTCACTATCTGTCGTGGGCCCTCTCAGCCAGCAACCCCACTTCTGGACTTTGTCCTACAAACACCCTTGAACATCTGTACACTTGTGCAAATGATATTTGTACAAACATTAACTCAGACATCGCGTAGAATGGTAGAAAAAGGAAAAGGAAAACTGAAAACAATCCAAGTGACCAGCAATAGGGAACTAGCTAAGTAAACTACACAATAGAATACTACTGTCACGGCTTGAATTGTGTCTCCCAAAAAATGCCTTTCAACTTGGCTAGTCCATGATTGTCAGTATTGTGTGGTTGTCTACCATTTTGTCATCTGACGTGGTTTTCCTCTGTGTTGTAAATGCTACCTTTATGGTGTTAATGAGGTGGGATTAGTCACAGTTATGTCAATGAGGCCGGGCTCAATCTGCAAGATTAGGTTGTATCTTAAGAGAAAAACAAGTAGAGAGAGAGGGGGACCTCATTACCACCAAGAAATCGGCACTGGGAGCAGAGTGTGTCCTTTGGACTCGAGGTTCCTGCACTGAGAAGCTCGTAGACCATAGGAAGATTGATGACAAGGACCTTCCTCCAGAGCTGACAGAGAGAGAAAGCCTTTCCCTGGAGCTGGCACCCTGAATTGGGATTTCTAGCCTCCTGGACTGTAAGAGCAAACCCTGGTGGTTCTACGGCTGCTAACCAAAGGGTTGGCAGTTCAAATCTGCCAGGCGCTCCTTGGAAACTCTACGGGGCAGTTCTACTCTGTCCTATAGGGTCGCTATGAGTCGGAATCGACTTGACAGCACTGGGTAGACTGTAAGAGAATAAATTTCTCCTTGTTAAAGCCAAAAAAAAAAAGAATGCCTTGATGAAACAGTAAAAAATATTAATTGTATTTTTAAAAATGTAATGAATGTCACTGAATTATACAAGTAGAAATTGTTGAGATGGTGTGTATTTTGTTATGTATATTCCCACCGCAATGAAAATATAAACAACAACAACAACAACAAAATGAAAGGGATGAAAAAATAGTGTTGTAAAGCCAGCACGGGAAACAGTATCAGTAAACACAACCAGCTCTAAGCTGAACCAAACTTGTCGCTGCTGACTTGATGCCAAAACTCACCTGTGTGCATAGGGAAATAATCAAGTTTAGAGCTTACAGATCTTTTTGTTGTTAGTTGCTGTCCAAGTTGGCTCCAACTCATGGCGACTTTCTGTACAACAGAAGGAAACGCACCCTGGTCCTGCGCCGTCTTTATGATCATTGGCATGTTTGAGTCCGTGCTTGCGGCTGTTGTGTCAATCCAGCTCATGGAGGGTTTCCCTAGTTTTCACTGACTCTCTACCAAACATGATGTCCTTTCCTAGCAACTGGTCTTTCCTGATGACGTGTCCAAAGTAAGCAAGTCGAAGGCTCGCCATCCTGGCTTCTAAGGAGCAATGTGGTTGTATTTCCTCTGAGACCGATTTGTTCGTTCTTTTGGCAATCCACGGTATATTCAAAAGTCTCCACCGACACCAAAGTTCGAATGCGCCAATTCTACTGCCTTCCTTTTTCACTATCCAATTTTTGCATGTGTATGAGGCAACTGGATAGACCATGGCTTGGGCCAGATGCACCGTAGACATCCAGGTGACATCTTTGCTTTTTAAAACTTTAAAGAGGTCTTTTGCAGTAGATATGCCCAATGCAACTCGTTGTTCCATTTCTTGACTGCTTTAATGTCTTTAAGACATTACAATTGGTTAGGTGAGAGCACAGTTTCTCAACCTCAGAACTGTCGACATTTTCAGCTGGGATACTTGGGTGGTGGGAAGTGGGGTGGTCATACTGTGCTGTGCATTGTAGAGCAATGGCTGGGAAATGTGGATTAAGTCACAACGGGTGGCTTTAGTTGGGCCGCTATAGTCTGTGAGGTCATCCTCTTCACTCCGTAAAGCTGGGCCAGAAGAAAAGCCCCAGGGAAGAAGCCTGACAAGAAGCCCAGTCAATGCTGTAGGGAGGCATGACAAGGGCAATGAAACAGGGATCCGTGGCTGGACTGAAGCTGCCACTCTGAGTCTTCCCATACCAGGACTGGTTTCCTGTGCTCCTCCTTGAGAACCATGACCCTTTGGATCCTTGGCAGGAATTGGTGTGAATGTCACCCTCCCGTCCTAAGCCATCAAAATATGGCTGGAGTTTTACAGCTGTAGCAGTTATTGCTCATTTGATTTTGAGACACCCTGAATAAGAGAACAGCCGTTGAATGTCCTCCTGAGGCTTTGGAGCATATGAGGAGTGTTAAGACCCTTAACTGCTAATAAGAGAAACCAATTTCTGTGAGCCTAAGTCAGCGGTCCTCAGCTGGGGATGATTGTGCTCCCAGGGGACATTGGGAACGTCTGGACACAGTTTGGATTGTCAGAGCTGGGAGAGGATGTTATTGGCATCTAGTGGGTAGAGGCCAGAGATGCTGCTGGACATCCTACAATGCATAGGATGGCCCCCACCACGAAGCAAATAATAGCAACCACTTTTAAGGGGCTTGTGGAAAGTACTTGACGCCATTTTAAAATCAAGTTAATGAAACACCGTCATCCATTTTAAAGTCCATTTGAATCTTGACACACTATGCTCAGTTCCGGCTTTAATCACTTCAACAGTCTGAATTAACAAACACCTTCCCAGATAGGTAAATAACTCTTTTAAATCTAATAAATGAAACTCCCCGATATAGTGAAACTTCTCTTAAATGTTCCAATGTTGCATATAAAACTAGTTTTCCACAAAAATCAGACGCTTAAATAAATTACTCAATTATACATTTTATAGTGAGTTTCGAAGCTATTATTCTTAAAAGCCAAATTATTTTCAACTTTGCCCATGTACAAAATATCAAATATGTACACATTCCTTCTTCACCCCAAATATGAATATTTCTGTTTTGGCTCTCTGTGAGGCTTCTGTACTTTTGCTAGATCCTCCTAGACTTGAAAGATGGATCCCTCTCACAGATGACAGTTAAAATAAATAAAGCCAACCTGCTGCAGTCCAGCCGACTCCAACTCATAGTGACCCTCTTGGAGAGATTAGAACTGCCCCATAGGGTTTCCAAGGACAGGCTGGTGAATTGGAACTGCCAACCTTTTGGTTAGCTGCCAAACTCTTCACCACTGAGCCTTAGGGCTCCAGTTACTCTCCTAGCAACCAAGCTGGTGAGTTTAAACCGCCCACTTAACCATGGCACCACCAGGGCTCCTTGAACAAAAAAATACCAGCCTTTATCTCTATTCAGGCAGCATTCTCCAATTGCACCACTAGATGGCAGCACAATTTCAGACGCAATACTTTCAAATCCTTTTTTTTTTTTTTTTAATTAATTTTTATTAAGCTTCAAGTGAACATTTACCATTCCAATCAGTCTGTCACATGTAGGTTTACATACATCTTACTCCCTTCTCCCACTTGCTCTCCCCCTATTGAGTCAGCCCTTTCAGTCTCTCGTTTCGTGCCAATTTTGCCATCTTCCCTCTCTCTCTATCTTCCCATCCCCTCTCCAGTCAAGAGCTGCCAACACACTCTCCAGTGTCCACCTGATTTAATTAGCTCACTCTTCATCAGCATCTCTCTCCCCCCAGCTGACCAGTCCCTTTCATGTCTGATGAGTTGTCTTCGGGGATGGTTCCTGTCCTGTGGCATCAGAAGTTCTGGGGAGCATTGTCTCTGGGATTCCTCTAGTCGCAGTCATACCATTAAGTATGGTCTTTTTATGAGAATTTGGGGTCTGCATCCCACTGATCTCCTGGTCTCTCAGGAGTTCTCTGTTGTGCTCCCTGTCAGGGCAGTCATCGATTGTGGCCAGGCACCAACTAGTTCTTCTGGTCTCAGGATGATGTAGGTCTCTGGTTCATGTGGCCCTTTCTGTCTCTTGGGTTCTTAGTTGTCGTGTGACCTTGGTGTTCTTCCTTTGCCTTTGCTCCAGGTAGGTTGAGACCAATTGATGTATCTTAGATGGCCGCTTGTTGGCTTTTAGGACCCCAGGCGCCACAATTCAAAGTGGGATGCAGAATGTTTTCTTAATAGAATTATTTTGCCAATTGACTTAGAATTCCCCTTAAACCATGGTTCCCAAACCCCCGCCCTTGCTCCGCTGACCTTTGAAGCATTCATTTTATCCCGGAAACTTCTTTGCTTTTGGTCCAGTCGAATTGAGCTGACCTTCCATGTATTGAGTGTTGTCTTCCCTTCACCTAAAGCAGTTCTTATCTGCTAATTAATCAGTAAAAAAACCCTCTCCCTCCCTCCCTCCCTCCCTCTCCCCCTCCCTCCCTCCCTCCCCCCCCTCGTAACCAAAAAAGTATGTGTTCTTCTCAGTTTATACTATTTCTCAAGATCTTATAATAGTGGTCTTATACAATATTTGTCCTTTTGCCTCTGACTGATTTCGCTCAGCATAATGCCTTCCAGGTTTCTCCATGTTATGAAATGTTTCACAGTATCCGTCACTGTTCTTTATCGATGCATAGTATTCCATCGTGTGAATATACCACAATTTATTTACCCATTCATCCGTTGATGGACACCTTGGTTGCTTCCAGCTTTTTGCTATTGTAAACAGAGCTGCCATAAACATGGGTGTGCATATATCTGTTTGTGTGAAGGCTCTTGTGTCTCTAGGGTATATTCCGAGGAGTGGGATTTCTGGGTTGTATGGTAGTTCTATTTCTAACTGTTTAAGATAACGCCAGATAGATTTCCAAAGTGGTTGTACCATTTTACATTCCCACCAGCAGTGTATAAGAGTTCCAATCTCTCCGCAGCCTCTCCAACATTTATTATTTGGTGTTTTTTGGATTATTGCCAGCCTTGTTGGAGTGAGATGGAATCTCAACGTAGTTTTAATTTGCATTTCTCTAATGGCTAATGATCGAGAGCATTTTCTCATGTATCTGTCAGCTGCCTGAATATCTTCTTTAGCGAAGTGTGTGTTCATATCCTTTGCCCACTTCTTGATTGGGTTGTTTGTCTTTTTGTGGTTGAGTTTTGACAGAATCCTATAGATTTCAGAGATCAGGCGCTGGTCGGAGATGTCATAGCTGAATATTCTTTCCCAGTCTGTAGGTGGTCTTTTTACTCTCTTGGTGAAGTCTTTAGATGAGCATAGGTGTTTGATTTTTAGGAGCTCCCAGATTTTTAGGAGCTCCCAGTTATCTGGTTTCTCTTCGTCACTTTTGGTAATGTTTTGTATTCTGTTTATGCCTTGTATTAGGGCTCCTAAGGTTGTCCCTATTTTTTCTTCCATGATCTTTATCGTTTTAGTCTTTATGTTTAGGTCTTTGAACCACTTGGAGTTAGTTTTTGTGCATGGTGTGAGGTATGGGTCCTGTTTCATTTTTTTGCAAATGGATATCCAGTTATGCCAGCACCATTTGTTAAAAAGACTATCCTTTCCCCAATTAACTGACACTGGGCCTTTGTCAAATATCAGCTGCTCATATGTGGATGGATTTATATCTGGGTTCTCAATTCTGTTCCACTGGTCTATGTGCCTGTTGTTGTACCAATACCAGGCTGTTTTGACTGCTGTGGCTGTATAATAGGTTCTGAAATTAGGTAGAGTGAGGCCTCCCACTTTCTTCTTCTTTTTCAGTAATGCTTTGCTTATCCGAGGCTTCTTTCCCTTCCATATGAAGTTGGTGATTTGTTGCTCTATCACCTTAAAAAATGAGATTGGAATTTGGATCGGAAGTGCATTGTATGTATAGATGGCTTTTGGTAGAATAGACATTTTTACTATGTTAAGTCTTCCTATCCATGAGCAGGGTATGTTTTTCCACTTAAGTATGTCCTTTTGAATTTCTTGTAGTAGAGCTTTGTAGTTTTCTTTCTTTTTTTTTTTTAATTAATTTTTATGAAGCTTCAAGTGAACATTTACCATTCCAATCGGTCTGTCACATGTAAGTTTCCATACATCTTACTCCCTTCTCCCACTTGCTCTCCCCCTGTTGAGTCAGCCCTTTCAGTCTCTCGTTTCGTGCCAATTTTGCCAGCTTCCCTCTCTCTCTATCTTCCCATCCCCCCTCCAGTCAAGAGTTGCCAACACACTCTCCCCTGTCCACCTGATTTAATTAGCTCACTCTTCATCAGCATCTCTCTCCCCGCCGCTGACCAGTCCTTTTCATGCCTGATGAGTTGTCTTCGGGGATGGTTCCTGTCCTGTGCCATCAGAAGGTCTGGGGAGCATCGCCTCCGGGATTCCTCTGGTCTTAGTCAGACCATTAAGTCTGGTCTTTTTATGAGAATTTGGGGTCTGCATCCCACTGATCTCCTGGTCTCTCAGGAGTTCTCTGTTGTGCTCCCTGTCAGGGCAGTCATCGATTGTGGCCGGGCACCAACTAGTTCTTCTGGTCTCAGGATGATGTAGGTCTCTGGTTCATGTGGCCCTTTCTGTCTCTTGGGCTCCTAGTTGTCGTGTGACCTTGGTGTTCTTCATTCTCCTTTGCTCCAGGTGGGTTGAGACCAATTGATGCATCTCAGATGGCCGCTTGTTAGCATTTAAGACCCCAGACGCCACATTTCAAAGTGGGATGCAGAATGTTTTCATAATTGAATTATTTTGCCCATTGACTTAGAAGTCCCCTTAAACCATGGTTCCCAAACCCCCGCCCTTGCTCCGCTGACCTTTGAAGCATTCATTTTATCCCGGAAACTTCTTTGCTTTTGGTCCAGTCGAATTGAGCTGACCTTCCATGTATTGAGTGTTGTCCTTCCCTTCACCTAAAGCAGTTCTTATCTGCTAATTAATCAGTAAAAAAACCCTCTCCCTCCCTCCCTCCCTCCCTCCCTCCCTCCCTCCCCCCCTCGTAACCACAAAAGTATGTATTCTTCTCAGTTTATACTATTTCTCAAGATCTTATAATAGTGGTCTTATACAATATTTGTCCTTTTGCCTCTGACTGATTTCGCTCAGCATAATGCCTTCCAGGTTTCTCCATGTTATGAAATGTTTCACAGTATCCGTCACTGTTCTTTATCGATGCATAGTATTCCATCGTGTGAATATACCACAATTTATTTACCCATTCATCCGTTGATGGACACCTTGGTTGCTTCCAGCTTTTTGCTATTGTAAACAGAGCTGCCATAAACATGGGTGTGCATATATCTGTTTGTGTGAAGGCTCTTGTGTCTCTAGGGTATATTCCGAGGAGTGGGATTTCTGGGTTGTATGGTAGTTCTATTTCTAACTGTTTAAGATAACGCCAGATAGATTTCCAAAGTGGTTGTACCATTTGACATTCCCACCAGCAGTGTATAAGAGTTCCAATCTCTCCGCAGCCTCTCCAACATTTATTATTTGGTGTTTTTTGGATTATTGCCAGCCTTGTTGCAGTGAGATGGAATCTCATCGTAGTTTTAATTTGCATTTCTCTAATGGCTAATGATCGAGAGCATTTTCTCATGTATCTGTCAGCTGCCCGAATATCTTCTTTAGCGAAGTGTGTGTTCATATCCTTTGCCCACTTCTTGATTGGGTTGTTTGTCTTTTTGGGGTTGAGTTTTGACAGAATCCTATAGATTTTAGAGATCAGGCGCTGGTCGGAGACGTCATAGCTGGAAATTCTTTCCCAGTCTGTAGGTGGTCTTTTTACTCTTTTGGTGAAGTCTTTAGATGAGCATAGGTGTTTGATTTTTAGGAGCTCCCAGTTATCTGGTTTCTCTTCGTCACTTTTGGTAATGTTTTGTATTCTGTTTATGCCTTGTATTAGGGCTCCTAAGGTTGTCCCTATTTTTTCTTCCATGATCTTTATCGTTTTAGTCTTTATGTTTAGGTCTTTGAACCACTTGGAGTTAGTTTTTGTGCATGGTGTGAGGTATGGGTCCTGTTTCATTTTTTTGCAAATGGATATCCAGTTATGCCAGCACCATTTGTTAAAAAGACTATCCTTTCCCCAATTAACTGACACTGGGCCTTTGTCAAATATCAGCTGCTCATATGTGGATGGATTTATATCTGGGTTCTCAATTCTGTTCCACTGGTCTATGTGCCTGTTGTTGTACCAATACCAGGCTGTTTTGACTACTGTGGCTGTATAATAGGTTCTGAAATTAGGTAGAGTGAGGCCTCCCACTTTCTTCTTCTTTTTCAGTAATGCTTTGCTTACCCGAGGCTTCTTTCCCTTCCATATGAAGTTGGTGATTTGTTACTCTATCACCTTGAAAAATGAGATTGGAATTTGGATCGGAAGTGCATTGTATGTATAGATGGCTTTTGGTAGAATAGACATTTTTACTATGTTAAGTCTTCCTATCCATGAGCAGGGTATGGTTTTCCACTTAAGTATGTCCTTTTGAATTTCTTGTAGTAGAGCTTTGTAGTTTTCTTTCTTTTTTTTTTAATTAATTTTTATTAAGCTTCAAGTGAACATTTACCATTCCAATCAGTCTGTCACATGTAAGTTTACATACATCTTACTCCCTTCTCCCACTTGCTCTCCCCCTATTGAGTCAGCCCTTTCAGTCTCTCGTTTCGTGCCAATTTTGCCATCTTCCCTCTCTCTATCTTCCCATCCCCCCTCCAGTCAAGAGCTGCCAACACACTCTCCAGTGTCCACCTGATTTAATTAGCTTACTCTTCATCAGCATCTCTCTCCCCCCCACTGACCAGTCCTTTTCATGCCTGATGAGTTGTCTTAGGGAATGGTTCCTGTCCTGTGCCATCAGAAGGTCTGGGGAGCATTGTCTCTGGGATTCCTCTAGTCGCAGTCATACCATTAGGTATGGTCTTTTGATGAGAATTTGGGGTCTGTATCCCATTGGTCTCCTGCTCCCTCAGGAGTTGTCTGTTGTGCTCCCTGACAGGGCAGACATCGATTTCAAATGCTTTTTGCTAATTTTGGTCGCTTTGAGTTGGAATCGACTCGACCACATTGGGTTATTGGGTTTATGAGTCGGAATCCACTGGACTACAATGGGTTTGGGTTTTTTGCTGTTTACGCTGCTCTCTTTTGGAGATATTGGAGAATGCGTCCTAATAGGAGAAGAGTCATTTCTAGAATCCAGATGTGTTTTTTACATATTGGTAATTGAAGGTAGTGGTGCAATGGTTAAGCACTTGGGTGGTTTCATAAAAGTGGAGGTTCAAACCCGGCCAGGAGCTTTGCTAGAGAAAGACCTGGCTATCTCCTTCAGTAAAGATGACAGCCCAGGAAACTAGAGCAGGTCTACTCTGTCACATGGGGTTACTATGAGTTGAAATTGACTCCATAGCACCCAACAATAACAACAGAAACAATTTCTCAACTCAATAGAACTTGAAACTGTCAGCTTTTTATCAAAAACAACTAAATGCTACCACGCTCCCTGTTGAACATTAAACTCAAACAACAGCACATCGGAGTCACAGCGATAGCTGTGAGCTGGGGTCGCTATGAGTCAGAATCCACTCGATGGCAGCAGCGGGCTAGGTGTTTTTGGTTTTTTTTTTTTTTGCTATTCTTGTCTACACTAATATGTCTCTCTCTGCCTCTTTTTTTTTCCTAGAACGTTACTACACTACATAAACCTGTAATTTATCTCCACACATGCACAGCAATCGTAAAGAAGGAATATTTCGTTTTCCTGCTGCAGAAAAGTGGCTGCCCTAAAGTTAACTCCTGCTAAAGTAAATAATCAAGTATAAAATTATGGTAGAAACACCACTAGGCCAATGCTTCTTAAAGTGCATGTGCATAGGACTCGCCTGGGGAGCTTGTGCAAAAGCAGAAATGGATTCGGTAGGTCAGGGGTAAGCCCAGAGATGCCCATGTTGAATTCTGACACTGACGGTACTGCTCCGTGGGGCCCAAAGAATGCGCGCCTCCCACTAACGTTGGGCACAGCGCGACCACGATGGAATTCAACCATCAGAGCTCAGTACTACCTGCGCACATAGTGCCTATGGACAGGGTTCTTTGAACCCGCCATTAATGCTCCCTACCTAAACTGCCATAGACTTAAGCTTATCTTTTATAAGGAACCTAAATCAGTTGACTAGCCCTTTCCTGTTGAGTTGACTCTAACTCGTAGGGACCCCATGTAAACAGGGAGAACTGTGCTCCATGTGGTTTTGATGACTGTAGTATTTACAACAGCAGATCTCCAGGCCTTTCTTCCGCACCACAACTGGTGAGTTCCAACCATCAACCTTTTGATTAGTAGTCAAGTGCTAAGGGTGAACTCATATTCATGTGCAGGTACAACACACACACACATACAAATGGGAGAGAATGTGACAAGGGCAGAACATTTTTTCAGATTATTCAAGAACAGAAACACTAGTTTTTTGGAGGAAGGCAAATTGAGTCGATTTAGACCTTATCAGCAGCAAGCTGGCCATGGAGGGCTGAGCAAGGTTCCTGAGTGTGGGTGGAATTTATCTGGTGTTCAAAATAATCAAAACTCACTGGAATGTGAACATAAGGTTTATTCTGAGCAGTTATTCTCTATTCCTGTAGGGAGACCATTTGGACTCCAGAATGAGCAAATGGCTTGAAGAAGCTAGGTACAGTTAGGTTTATAAACAGAAGAAAACCAAAGCAAAGTGGAGTCAATTCCGACTCATAGTGACCCTATTGACAGAGTAGAACTGCCCCATAGAGTTTCCAAGGACCAGCTAGAGGATTCGAACTGCCGACCTTTTGGTTAGAAGCTGTAACTTTTAGCCACTGCGCAACAGAGTTTTCTCAGGATATAACCCCTCCCCCAAAAAAACAACAACAACAACAAACTCGTTGCCGTCGAGTCAATTCCTACTCATTGAGACCCTATAGGACAGAGTAGAACTGTCCCGTAGAGTTTCCAAGGAGCGCCTGGCGGATTCGAACCGCCGACCTTTTGGTCAGCAGCATTAGCACTTAACCACTAAACCACCACGGTTTCCACAGGAGATACAGTGGGGAACAAATCCAAACTGCTCTTTCCTTCCATTGTTTCTAGCCTAGGGTTTCTCTAACTCAGTGCGATGGACATTTGGGGCCACATAAGCCTCTGTTATCTGTGTTTTGTAAGAGGTTTAGCAGCCTACAATGCCTGACCTCCGAGGGTCACCACAGGCTGGCTGTGTCCCTCCGCCAAAGCTCAGCTCCTTGAGAACAGTGACAGCGCCCAGGCTCTGCTCGTTCCTGGCAAGTCAGGAATCTGTGAAGGGTCTGAGATTTCACCCCACAGACCCGCTAACAAGATGAAACACAGAGAGATAAGGTATTAGTTTCCTAGGGCTGCCTTAACTGATTATATCTAATGGAATATTAACCGCTGTCCTGAGTCGGTTCCGAGTCATGGGACCCTACAGCCATAAAGAGGAGTGAAGGTCTGATCTAGGCTGAGCCGAGAAATCATCATTCTGAGTGAAGTAAGTTAGTCACCAAAGCACAAATATTGTATGATCTCACTTATATGAAATATCTAGAAGAGGCAAATGAGGAGACAAAACTGTAATAGTGGTGACCAGGACAGGAGGGAGGGGCAGGGGCGACACCATTTCTGAAGGAACGTGGATCTGCTTCTGGGGACGGAAATTTGGCAACGGATACTGCTGACGGTTGCACAACATGATAAATGTCATCGGTGTCGCTGAATGAACGTGTAGAAAATGTTTAATGGGTGAATGCCGTGCTGTTACATCCATTTTTATCACAATAAAAAAAATTTTTTTAAATGCCAGTTCTGGAGGCCACGAGTCTGCAATTAAGGCGCAGGCAGGGCCGCGCTCCCTCTGGAGGCTCTTGGCCTCTTCCAGCTGCTGGCGACTCCGGATGTTCCTTGGCCTGTGGCTCCATCACTCCAATCACTGCTCCATCTTCCCCTGGCCTTCTCCTCTTCTCTATGTCTTCTCCCCGCCTGGACAGGACACTTGTCACTGGTGTGCAAAGACCCTCCTCCCAAGTAAGGCCACACGCAAACCGAAGCACTTGGCATAATAAAATGGCTGACCGAACCCAAAAACCCGTTGCCGTCGAGTCGATACCGACTCACAGCGACCCTATAGGACAAAGTAGAACTGCCCCTGAGGGTTTTCAAGAAGTGTCTGGTGGATTCAAACTGTCGACCTTTCGATTAGCAGCAGTAGCTCTTAACCACTAGGCCACCAGGGTTTCCAAAATGGCTGTGAAAGAGGCGGCGTGAGAAAGAGATCCTAGGGGCTTAAGGTCCTGGGTATGGAGCACTGTTTCTACATGGCTTGCATAGTTAGCTTTTGCATACCCGGTGATTTTGTGATTGCTGGTTTGTTTCCTCCCTTTCCTCTCCCTTTCTCCACGGTTCTATAAAGTTTAAAATGAACCTATGTTCCTCTTGAACGAGCAGAACAAAGATCAGTAAGATCTGGGAAGAGACAACCAGACAATGGGGACCCATCTTGTGATGAAAACCAGGATGGCATCAGAGGACCTCTAAAGAATACCACAGAAGGTCACCATGTCTGAAATGTGGCCAACATGCCCCCCCTCCAAGGGGAAATGCCATTCTCCAGATTCTTCAGGCCTAAGCCCTAACCCTATGAAATCCTCTGGTTGGTTTTTTTGTTTTGTTTTGTTTTAAGCCCTAACCCTATAAAATCCTCTGGTCGGTCTCCAGCAGACAGACAGACTTTGGAGGAGCCCATCTCCCTCTGTGTCTTGTATGCTGGTATCCAATAAAGCCTTCTTGCTGGTTACCTCACCCCTGCCTCAGTATTGGCTTTGCAGCAGGCAGCTCAAATCAGTGTTTTGCAGTAACAGCTGACAGGAGGTCTCAATCAACACTCCATTTTTCCCGGGCTCCTGCTTCTGCATTCCTGAGAATGTAACCTTGACTTTATCTCATTCATATGCATATGGCCTTGGGCCTCTGGCTCAGTGCTTTCAGAAAAGCCCAGCACCTATCAATCAGCTTGTTTAACAGGCCTGGCTCTAGCCCCAAGGTGACTTACGTCCAATAAGAGTGGGGGTCAGGAATACACTTCAGAAGCTCTTAGTAAGGGTGAGGGTCAGCATTGTGACTGTAGAAGGAGTTTACTCTAGACGTTCTAGGAAGAAGTAGCTGCTGCTGAGGTACACACCTTGTGACCCCATGTGACCACTGTGTTCTTCCCTTCCCCATCTTTACTATAAAAAGCCACCTCTCCCTCCATTATTCAGAGAACCTGATAGATTCCTCTCTGCCTTCTGTTTCCCCAACTGGACACTTGTATTACCTTCAATAAATCTCTTTGTTTTTACTTTAACAGAGTGAGCACTATTACTCTTAGACAGGGTAGACATATATTTTTGGGGAAGGGCCAGAATTCAACCCATTAGAGATGCTTAACCTCAAAGAGGCTTACAGCAAGGTTGGAAGGGTGGTGGAGAGAATCAAGGAAAGGGCACCCTCATCCACTCCTGGCTGAACTGTCAATTAGCATCACCGGGACTGCAGTGTGGTGGTGTCTAGTAGAACTGAGGAGGCTCACACTTTTGAATCAGCCTTTCCTCTTCTTTTTTTTTTTTCCTCTTCTAGGTACCCAATAACCTCGGTTTCTTATATTCAACTCTTCACTAGAGACATCCCCTAGAGAGCTCATCCACAACTGCATAAATCCAAGAGCGCTGACTCTTAATCACTGGAAACAACCTAAATGCTTCAATAGGGGGGGTGTGCTGAGAAATTATCCAGTAAATTATGTTGATAAATGTTGATATCTTAGAACCATTAAAATAAACTATTTTTTGTCTATGGCAACACTGGTGTATCTCAAAATTATAATATTAAGTGAAAAAAGTGTATGCATTTGTGATTACATTTATGTCTAGAATTTAAAAACACAGAACAATACTATGTTGTTTACGAGTACATCCTTTTGAAGTTAAAGTACGTGATCAAGTGTGGGAAGAACAGCACCAACTTCTCATACAAGGTTACCTCTGGGATAGAAGGATAGCGATTAATTGTAGGGACAGTACTTCAACTTTCCCTGTGAACTTCTATTTCACAAATAAAACTGAAGCGAAGATGGCAAAAAATCAACATGTATCACAGTTGGGTAGTGATTGAGTGTCTGATTTCTTTTTTATCTATAGAGTTTCTATATTTGAAATCTTTTGTAATTTAAAGACAGGTAAAACAGCCTAAATGGCCAGTTTATATCTGATAAACAAGGTATAATGTATACAAAGGATGGAACACCATGCAATCTTTAAAACTCATAATATCAAAGAATATCTAGGGATACAGGGAAAGTGCTCAAGATACATTTGATGTGAAAAGGAGGAAGAGAAACAATACATAGTGGGGACATATTGTCTTTTAAAATGTGTAGATTCCTCCTCTTTCCCAGACCTATCATCTAGAAAAGTGAAAACACAAGCTTATTGACCTTGGCTGCATCTGAGTAGTGTGACTATAGGTGACTTGTGGTTTCATCTCAATACCAATTTTTATAATGAATATGTACTCATTTTTCTCAGAAAATAATCTAATGAATAATTTGTACAAGTAATATCAGTATAAAGTGAGCAATCAGTTGTTGTTGTTGTGTGTCCTTGAGTCAATTCCAAGTCATACGACCCAACGTGACCCAGTTGAACTGCCCAATAGGGATGTAATCTTTCCAGGAGGGGATCACCAGGTCTTTTCTCCTGAGGAGCTGCTGGTGGATTGGAACTGCCCACTTAACCATTGCACCACCAGGGCTCCTTGAGCAGAAAAGAGGAGCTTTCACCTCTATTCCTGAAGCATTCTCCTATTTCTCCACAAGATGGCAACACAATTTCAGACACAATACTTTCCGAAGGTTTTTGCTAATACACATGCTTATGCTGCCCTCTTGTGGACAAATAGAAGAATGCGTCATGATTGGAGGAGAGTTATTGCTAAAATCCAGGTGTTTTTGACATATTGGTAATTAAAGATAGGGACGAAATGGTTAAGCGCTTGGCTGGTAACCTAAAGGTGGAGGTTCAGATCCACCCAGCAGCTTCACTAGAGAAAGAGCTGGATATCCGCTTCTACAAAGATTACAGCCTAGAAACCAGAGCCCGTCTACTCTGTCACATGGGGTTACTCCACCCATCCATTGCCACTGAGTCCATTCCGACTCATAGCGACTCTATAGGACAGAGTAGAACTGCTCCACAGAGTTCCCAAGGAGCACCTGGTGGATGCAAACTGCTGACCTTTTGGTTAGCAGCCATGCACTTAACCGCTATGCCACCAGGGTTTCCTTAGGGTTACTATGAGTTGAAATTGACTTGATGGCACCCAACAACAACAACAACAGAGACAATTTATCAGCTTCATTGAATTTAAAATTGTCAGCTTTTTATTGAAAATAAATAAAAGCTACCATGATCCCTGTCGAACATTAAACGCAAGGAACAGCAAGCACGTCAGAGCCACGGACACTGCTGTGGCCCGCACGCATGTCTGCACCAATGTGTCTCTCTCTTCTTTTCCTAGAACGTTCCCAAACTACATAAAACTTGTGATTTATCTCACCACATGCACGGCAATAAAAAAGAAGGAATATTTCCTTTACCTGCTCCAGAAAAGCGACTGCACAAAAATTAACTCGAGCTGAATAATCAAGTATAAAATTAGCGTAGAAAAACCACTAGCCCGGAGCTTCTTAAATTGCATGTGCGTAGGACTCACCTGGGGAGCTTGTCAGAAAGCAGATTTGGATTCGGTAGGTCGGGGGTAAGCCCAGAGACTCCCCATGTTGAGTGCCCACACTGACAGTACAGCTCCATGGGGCCCAGGGAACGCCTGCGTCCCACTAAGGTCGGGCACAGGGCGCCCACGGTGGAATTCAACCAATCAGAGCTCAGTACCTACTGGGCACATAGGGGGCACAGACAGGGTTGTTTGGACCTGCCATCGAAGCTCCCTACTAAACCGGCATAAATGTAAGCTTGTCTTTTATAAGGAACCTAAATCAGGTGATTAACTCTGCTCTGTCAGTTGATTCCTACTCACGGAGACCCCACAGGTTACGGAGTAGAACGGAAACTGGCTGCTGAGCCATATCTTGAACAACACCTGAGCCAATTTTTTTTTCCTTCTATCTCTCCTTTCCCTTCCCTAGCCCATCCCTGCCTCCAAGTAAGATCCTGATGTTGGCTCCCCAAAGGGTTAACTGTTAACCAATGTTTTCTCTAAGACTGTGGTAAACAAGTGATATTGATCTAAGCCCACCAAATAAGACGAAGGATGGCGCCAGCTACCCCCTGATCTGATGGGATAATGGCAGGAAAAGATCAACATGTTTGAGATACGACCACCAAAACCGAACAGAAGAAAGAGAGTGCACATCCCACACGTCTAAAACTTATGGGCCCTTTTCCCTTAAAAACCCAAACGGATCGGCACTCTGGTGAGACACAAGACTTTAGGAGGACATCATTCCCCTGTGTCTCCGTATACCGGCATACCTCATAAAGCTCTTGCTACCCACCTGACCCGTCTCAAGAATTGGCTATTTGCGACAGGCGGATCTAACTCGCGCAATTGCGGTAACAGAACTGTGCTCTATAGGGTTTTGCTGGCTGTGATCTTTACAGAAGCAGATTGCCAGGCCTTTCTTCTGTGCCACCACTGGTGGGTTCCAACCAACCATTTTTTGGTCAGTAATCAAGTTGAAAATGTGAAATCACAATCAAGTGCGGGGGAACACACACACACATCTGTAAATGGGAGAGAATGTGACAAGGGTCGAAAATTGGATTCAGATTACACAAGAACAGAAACACAAGCCTTAGGGAGGGACACAATCTGAATGGTATGAGCATTTCTCAGCTCTACACAGGCTATGGACGCCTGAGCAGGGTTCCTGACATGGGTGGAATTTCTCTGCTGTTCAAAAGAATCAAAACTCACCTGAATAGTGGAGTGTCTCATGCAAGAGAAGCCTCCTAGATGCCCAGTTTCTTGTTTAGGCTTGAGATTTGGGAACAGAGAAATCACAGCAGCCCTGCTCTAACCTGAACTCTTTGATATGGCAAGATATGTTGCGACTCTAGTTAAGTTCAAAGCTACAGAAACTTAACAAGGTTTCCTCTATCTTATAGGACATAATCAAGTTACCTGCTTTACTTAGAGCCATATGCTAATGATTCTCACTTCCTTTTTCTTTTTCTTTGATTGGTCTCCTTCCCACTACCCTCAAGTTCATTGTGACTCATAGAGACCCTAAAGGACAGAGTAGCACTGCCCCATAGGGCTTCCATGGGGCGGCTGGGGGATTCCAACTGGGGACATTTTGGTTAGCAGCCGAGCTCTTAGCCACTGTGCAACCGGGATTCCTTCAGAGAGATCTTACCACATTAAATAAATGAAGGAAGAGCTGCAAGGGGGGATTTAGGGTTGTCCTCAGAGCAGTTTGAGACTGTTTTAGCATTCTGTCTTAACTCTGGGTGCTGTGGGTATTTACACCTGGCCGCTTTTCTCTCCTCAGCCACCAGTTCTTAAGTGTTCTAGAGGATCCTCAGCACCCTGGGACGTGTCCTGGGCTGGGCAAAAGCCCAACACCACCTGTGGTAGAAGTCAGCTGGGGGTGAGTTAGGCCTGGTGGGGGCAGCGGTTTGCTCTGTCTCTCAGAGCATCTCAGCACCCTACAGATATGATCGTTTTTTCTTTCATTCACTTTTCTTTTCGTTCTTTTTTGTTTTTTTTTTTTACTTTTTGCCCCTTAATAAGTTTGACAGTTGTTACCTGAAATGTTCAAACTTTTCCTTGATGGATTTACTAGAAAAGCCCACTGAGAGTGATCTTACTCTACTGTCTTTATTTTATTTTTTAATGGTTCCATAAGGGGGAGAGCTTGCACTTGGGAAAGAAAGAGAGGAAATGGATGATATAAGGGGAAGGGGGAGAGCTTGCACTAGAAAGAGAAAGGGGAAATGGTCCCTACAGGGGTCCCTGACTTGGCAGTGAAGGGTTAACAGGGGGAGGTAGAAGAAAAGGGTATAAAGTCCTAAGAAAATGACTGAATGGGGCACTCAGGTTCTCTCTCTCTCTGAGCAGCCCCCTTGACACTCCCTGGTCAGGTGTACTATCCCTACTAACCCTCTGCTAGCTAATAAACCTCGAATTGCTTGGCACTAATTGTTCTCAGTGTTGGAATTCTTCCCTACACCGAAGACAAGAACCGAGGCGGTTTTCTCCTGTAACAGTTCTACCCTGAGGCGGCCTGTGCCCTAACGCAGATCACAGAGAGATGCAGCTTGGTGCAATTTCTGTCTGGATCTTTCTGTCAATTAAGTGCTTATTAAAATGATTTAGTACCAGGAGATGCAGCCTGATAAAGTAGCTGTTTTGCATGAGGCAGATGAGTATTTCGATTTGTTGGTTTTAAACACTTACAATTTTCTTTTTTTTTTTAACTTTTTTATTATTAAGGGTAAAGCACCTAGAAAAATGCATACTAACGTACAGCTCCATACATTAAGTGAGCCTATATTAAATTATTTTTATACCTTTCCTTTTATTTACTAGTTAAGCTTTGTACTGTATATACTGACTTAAATTCCAGAAGTCTTAAAGCATTAAGTATGAAACCCAAAATTAATAGCTGTCTAATCTCAAGGTAAGGAGCCATGGTGGTGCAAAGGTTAAGCGCTCAGCTGCTAACCTAATAGTCAACAGTAGGAACCCACCCCGTAGCTTCTCCTAAGAAAGACCTGGCCATCTGCTCCCATAAAGATTACACCCAGGAAAACCCTCCAGGGTAGTTCTCTGTCACATGTGGTTGCTGGGTCACAACCTACTGGGTGGCACCTAATAAGGACACTGCAATTTGAACATAAGGTTTATTCTGAGCGGTATTTTCACAGGCATAGGGGGAGGCCATTTGCATTCCAGAAATAGCCAAAGGCTCCAAGGAGCTGGGTACAATGGGCCTTCTAAGGCGAAGAGGAGGGAGAAAGAGAGAAGACCCACCATTGGCTCATCTTCACAGGATTGAGGGAACCCTGCCTTCCCCTCTTTACTGAGATCAGCTGATATAAGGTTACTCCTGGCCTGGCTACTAGTAAGTGGGCTCTCTACCCACCTGAGACCAACAGACTTTTTTTTTTTTTAATAATTTTTATTATGCTTTAAGTGAACGTTTACAAATCAAGTCAGTCTGTCACATAGAAGCTTATATACACCTTACTACATACTCTCATTTACTCTCCCCCTAATGGGTCAGCACGCTCCCTCCTTCCAGTCTCTCCTTTCGTGACCGTTTTACCAGTTTCTAACCCTCTCTACCCTCCCATCTCCCCTCCAGACAGGAGATGCCAACACAGTCTCAAGTGTCCACCTGATACAAGTAGCTCACTCTTCATCAGCATCTCTCTCCTACCCACTGTCCAGTCCCTTCCACGTTTGATGAGATGTCTTCGGGAATGGTTCCTTTCCTGGGCCAACAGAAGGTTTGGGGACCGTGACCACCGGGATTCTTCTAGTCTCAGTCAGACCATTAAGTCTGGTCTTTTTATGAGAATTTGGGGTCTGCATCCCACTGTTCTCCTGCTCCCTCAGGGGTTCTCTGTTGTGCTCCCTGTCAGGGCATTCTTCAGTTGTAGCCGGGCACCATCTAGTTCTTCTGGTCTCAGGATGATGTAGACTCTGGTTCATGTGATCCAGGTGGGTTGAGACCAATTGAGGCATCTTAGATGGCCGCTTGTTAGCATTTAAGACCCCAGACACCACACTTCAAAGTGGGATGCAGAATCCAACAGACTTGTGATGAGATGGAAATTAGGAGATAATGCTTTGTGGACTTTTCTAGCAGGATGAGACAAATTTACATTGCTAAAGAGCAGTTTCTGGCAGGCTTTCGCAGTTGGGGTCACTTTTTCTAGTGTTGATATGTGCTTTTGTGGATAAGAAAAGCCTTAAAATCAAACTGAGATGTCTGTTATTAATTTTCTTATTCAACACTGGTAAAATTATTGGTATGTGATAATATTATTAAAGGAGCCTCAGTGGCGCAGTGCTTAAAGCGATCGACTGCTAAGGGAAAGGTCCGCAGTTGGAAACCAGCAGTGTCTCCACAGGAGGAAGGTGTGGCAGTGGGCTTCCTTAGAGATTTACAGCCTCAAAAATCCTATGGGGTCGCTGTCAGAATCCACTGGATGGCAGTAGGTTTTGGCTTTGATCCTAATATTGACATAGGGTTGTACAGATCGATTTGTAATTGGTGAATGCCTTTGTGTGTGTGTGTGTGTAAGCACACTTATTTGGACATTATACAGTCCTTCAGGAAACTCTAGTGGCATAGTGGTTAAAACCTGCGGATGCTAACCAAAAGGTCAGCATTTGGGATCCACCAGTCACTCCTTGGAAACCATATGGGGCAGTTCTACTCTGTCCTATAGGGTCACTGTGAGTCGGATTCGACTGGACAGCAACGGGTTTGGTTTGGTTTTTTGTTTATACTGTCCTTCAAAATGTTGATTATACCCTTTGTGAGTGGTGTGTGTGTGTGTGTGTTTGTGTGTGTGTGTGTGTGTGTGGGCGCACAAGTACCTGCCAAAAAGATTTGTTGTTTTACAATTTGATAGTCAATTTATTTAACTGAAAAGCTCAAATGCCTTAACCCTTTAACTTCAGCCTGCTGGCCTTATTACTCTATTTAAAGTCTAGCAAATAATAGCAAGGACTTTGAAGGGGCTTGTGGTGATTTGGGAATTAATATTGGAGTCATTATTCCCTGTTCTTCAGCACAGAGAATGTGACCCAGCTGATGCTGGGCTCAGAAAGGCTCACAAGGACACATCAACTAGGCCCTGAGATAGACAACAGATGGGACAACCTTGGAAATGATCTTTTAGGGAGGAAAAATATCTTTTAGGGAACTTTTCCCATAAAGCCAATCAAACATTCCTATCTGTTTTCTATTAGCATTTAGTGAATAGAAAATTTGTTGGACCAGTGAGGACCCTCCTGACTGTGGGTACTGAAACCTCCACCAAAGGTTGTTAAGAAAGATGATTGAAAATGTAGGATCAGTTTCTAGGCAGTCTGTGAAACGGTGATGTTTTCCCTGGTTTTGCCCATTTTGTAACATTAATATATGCTGACGACTCTGTAGCTGTCTTTGGACTCGGGCGGACGTGGCTGTGGCAGCGTGCTTCCCGCTTTTCCCACTCTTGTCTCTTCTATAACGTTTTCTTGGACTCGGGCAGACGTTAGCTCTGGCAGCATGCTTGTCTGCTTCTCGACTTTTGTCTTTTGGAATACGTGCCGAATAAAACTTTCTTTTTGCTTTACTAAACTTTGTGATGTTTTTCCCCTACAACATTGGAAAGTATTCGAGGCCATTTGCAAATCAAGTTAATGACACACCTTCATCCACTTTAAAGTCCATTTGAATCTCTTGGTACAGGACACTCAGATGCCCCTTTAATCACTTCAGTGCTCTGAATTAACACCTCCCCACATATGTCAATAACTCTTATAAATCTAGTACATGAAACTCACCAACGCAGAGGAACTTCTCTTAAAGGGTTCCAAAGCTGTATATAAAACTCGTTTTCCACAAAAATCACAGCTTAATTGTTCAATTTTACCTTTTATAGTGAATTTCAAAACTATTATTCTTAGAAGCCAAATTATTTTCAACTTTGCCCATGTGGAAAACATCAAATATGCACACATTCCTTCTTCACTGAAAACATGAATATTTCTGTTTTGGTTCTCTGTAAGGCATCTGTGGTTTTCCAAAATCCTCCTGGAGTTGAAAGATGCACCCCTATCACAGAGGACGGTTAAAATGAATGAATGAATGAATGAATGAATCAGTCAATCCCGTTGCAGTCCAGCCGACTCCGACTCATAGCGTCCCTACTGGATAGAATACAACTGCCGCATAGGGTTTCCAAGGACAGGCTGGTGAACTGGAACTGCCAACCTTTTGTTTAGCTGCAGAACTCTTCACCACTGAGCCTTGTGGCTCCAGTTACCCTCCTGGCAACCAAGCTGGTGAGTTTGAACCGCCCACTTAACCACTGCACCTCCAGGGCTCCTTGAACAGAAAAGAACAGCATTCATCTCCAGTCATGAAGCATTCTCCTATTTTACCACGAGATGGCAGCACAATTTCACACACCATGCTTTCCAAAGCTTTTTGCTAAAACATGGGCTTATGCTGCCCTCTTGTGGACAAATAGGAGAATGCGTCATGGTAAGAAAAGAGTCGTTTCTAAAATCCAGATGTTCTTACATATTGGTAATTAAAGATAGTGGCACAATGGTTAAGCACCTGGGTGGTTACATTAAGGTGGAGGTTCAAATCCGCCCAGCAGCTTTCCTAGGGACACACCTGGCTATCTACTTCAGTAAAGATTACAGCCCAGAAAACCAGAGCAGGCCTACTCTGTCCCATGAGGTTACTAGGAGTTCAAATTCACTTGATGACACCGAAAAATACCAACAAAAACAATTTATCAATGTAAGAAAACTCAGCTTTTTATCACAAACAAATAAATGCTACCACACTCCCTGCTGAACGTTAAACTCAAACAACAGCACATCAGAGCCACAGCAATTGCTGTGACCTGGGGTCGCCATGAGTGGGAATCCACTCCATGACAGTGAGTTTGGTTTTTTTTTCTTTTGGGTGTACTCTTGTCTGCACCAATACGTCTCTCTCTCTCTCCCTTGTTTTTTTTTTTTTTTCCAGAATGTTACTACCTTACATATAACTTTTGACTTTACTCACCACATGTACGGCAACCATAAAGAAGGAATATTTCATTTTCCTGCTCCAGAAAAGTGACTGCACTCAAGTTAACTGCTGCTGACGTAAAAAATCAAGTATAAAATTACGGTAGAAAAACCACTAGACCAATGCTTCTTAAACTGCATGTGCGTAGGACTCACCTGGGGAGCTTGTTAAAAAGCAGATTTGGGGAGGCGGAGCCAAGATGGCGGACTAGGCAGACGCTGCCTCGGATCCCTCTTACAACAAAGACACGGAAAAACAAGTGAATCGATCACATACATAACAATCTACGAACCCTGAACAACAAACACAGATTTAGAGACGGAGAGCGAACTAATACGGGGAAGCAGCGATTGTTTCCAGAGCCTGGAGCCAGCGTACCTGTCAGGTACGGCACGAGCACAGAGAGCTGCTCCACCCCCTGTACTAACCCCGGGAGGGGTCCAGCCAGTTCCACGGGTGGCGTGGGACGCAGCTGGTAGGAGAAGTCCCCGGGAGGCAGTGACTGGTCTTGGAGCAGAAAGAACAGCGTCCGAGCCGGGGAACCGTCCCGAAGGGATTTGGACTGGACGCAGGTACGGCATAAACACAGAGAGTTGCTCCACCCCCCTGAACTAACCCCGGGAAAGGGACCAGCCGGGTCACGCGGGCGGCGTGGGACTCAGCCGGTAGGAGAAGTCCCCGGGAGGCAGCGACTGGTATTGGAGCGGGGAGAACAGCGTCCCAGCCGGGACACTCGGTCACGGCACAAGCACGGGGAGCTGCTCCACCCATCTGAACTAACCCCGGGAGGAGGCCCAACTGGTTCTCTAGGGCGGCACGGCCACGCGGCTGGAAGGACGAGAAGTCCCCGGGAGGCAGCGACTGATTTTGGAGTCGAGAGTGCACCGTCACAGTAGGGGAGCCTTGACGCTGGGCGTGGGGCTGGAAGCGGAGGATCTGACCGTGACTCCAGCGGGCCAGACCCCCCGGGGGCAATCTCCACACAGCCAGCACACATAGGCGACACGCCCGCGGGAATCTCAGATATAATAGTCATTCCAAGCAAGACAAGCAACTCTGGCTATATTCTGAGGTGCTACTCTCCTATCTCTCTGTTCCCTCCTCCACCCTCCCCAGGCGGCTTCATTAACATCTGAATAGCCTGAGCCAGAGGGAGAACTCTGATAGGGATCTGACTGCATTTTTTTTTTAGCGGATTTTCTGGAAAAACTAGTTTCCCAGTGATGGCTCGAAGACAACAATCCATATCAAACCACTTAAAGAAGCAGCCCATGACAGCTTCTCCAACCCCCCAAACAAAAGAATCAAAATCTTTCCCAAATGAAGATACAATCTTGGAATTATCAGATACAGAATATAAAAAACTAATTTACTGAATGCTTAATGATATCACAAATGAAATTAGGATAACTGCAGAAAAAGCCAAGGAACACATGGATAAAACTGTTGAAGAACTCAAAAAGATTATTCAAGAACATACTGGAAAAATTAATAAGTTGCAAGAATCCATAGACAGACAACATGTAGAAATCCAAAAGATTAACAATAAAATAACAGAATTAGACAACGCACTAGGAAGTCAGAGGAGCAGACTCGAGCAATTAGAATGCAGACTGGGACATCTGGAGGACCAGGGAATCAACACCATCATAGCTGAAAAAAAATCAGATAAAAGAATTTAAAAAAATGAAGAAACCCTAAGAATCATGTGGGACTCTATCAAGAAGGATAACCTGCGGGTGACTGGAGTCCCAGAACAGGGAGGGGGGACAGAAAACACAGAGAAAATAGTTGAAGAACTCCTGACACAAAACTTCCCTGACATCATGAAAGACGAAAGGCTATCTATCCAAGATGCTCATCGAACCCCATTTAAGATTGATCCAAAAAGAAAAACACCAAGACATATTATCATCAAACTCACCAAAACCAAAGATAAACAGAAAATTTTAAAAGCAGCCAGGGAGAAAACAAAGGTTTTCTTCAAGGGAGAATCAATAAGAATAAGTTCAGACTACTCAGCAGAAACCATGCAGGCAAGAAGGGAATGGGACCACATATACAGAACACTGAAGGAGAAAAACTGCCAGCCAAGGATCATATATCCAGCAAAACTCTCTCTGAAATATGAAGGCGAAATTAAGATATTTACAGACAAACACAAGTTTAGAGAATTTGCAAAAACCAAACCAAAGCTACAAGAAATACTAAAGGATATTGTTTGGTCAGAGAACCAATAATATCAGATATCAGCACAACACAAGGTCACAAAACAGAACGTCCTGATATCAACTCAAATAGGGAAATCACAAAAACAAACAAATTAAGATTAATAAAAAAAAAATACACATAACAGGGAATCATGGAAGTCAATAGGTAAAAGATCACAATAATCAAAAAGAGGGACTAAATACAGGAGGCATTGAACTGCCATATGGAGAGTGATACAAGGTGATATAGAACAATACAAGTTAGGTTTTTACTTAGAAAAATAGGGGTAAATAATAAGGAAACCACAAAAAGGTATAACAAATCTATAACTCAAGATAAAAACCAAGAAAAACGTAACGACTCAACTAACATAATGTCAAGCACTGTGAAAATGAGGATCTCACAATTTACTAAGAAAAACGCCTCAGCACAAAAAAGTATGTGGAAAAATGAAATTGTCAACAACACACATAAAAAGGCATCAAAATGACAGCACTAAAAACTTATTTATCTATAGTTACCCTGAATGTAAATGGACTAAATGCACCAATAAAGAGACAGAGAGTCACAGACTGGATAAAGAAACACGATCCATCTATATGCTGCCTACAAGAGACACACCTTAGACTTAGAGACACAAACAACCTAAAACTCAAAGGATGGAAAAAAGTATATCAAGCAAACAATAAGCAAAAAAGAAGAGGAGTAGCAATATTAATTTCGGACAAAATAGACTTTAGACTTAAATCCACCACAAAGGATAAAGAAGGACACTATATAATGATAAAAGGGACAATTGATCAGGAAGACATAACCATATTAAATATTTATGCACCCAATGACAGGGCTGCAAGATACATAAACCAAATTTTAACAGAACTGAAAAGCGAGATAGATACCTCCACAATTATAGTAGGAGACTTCAACACACCACTTTCGGAGAAGGACAGGACATCCAGTAAGAAGCTCAACAGAGACACGGAAGACCTAATTACAACAATCAACCAACTTGACCTCACTGACTTATACAGAACTCTCCACCCAACTGCTGCAAAATATACTTTTTTTTCTAGCGCACATGGAACATTCTCTAAAATAGACCACATATTAGGTCATAAAACAAACCTTTGCAGAGTCCAAAACATCGAAATATTACAAAGCATCTTCTCAGACCACAAGGCAATAAAACTAGAGATCAATAACAGAAAAACTAGGGAAAAGAAATCAAATACTTGGAAAATGAACAATACCCTCCTGAAAAAAGACTGGGTTATAGAAGACATCAAGGAGGGAATAAGGAAATTCATAGAAAGCAACGAGAATGAAAATACTTTCTATCAAAACCTCTGGGACACAGCAAAAGCAGTGCTCAGAGGCCAATTTATATCAATAAATGCACACATACAAAAAGAAGAAAGAGCCAAAATCAGAGAACTGTCCCTACAATTTGAACAAATAGAAAGTGAGCAACAAAAGAATCCATCAGGCACCAGAAGAAAACAAATAATAAAAATTAGAGCTGAACTAAATGAATTAGAGAACAGAAAAACAACTGAAAGAATTAACAAAGCCAAAAGCTGGTTCTTTGAAAAAATTAACAAAATTGATAAACCATTGGCTAGACTGACTAAAGAAATACAGGAAAGGAAACAAATAACGCGAATAAGAAATGAGAAGGACCACATCACAACAGAACCAAATGAAATTAAAAGAATCATTTCAGATTATTATGAAAAATTGTACTCTAACAAATTTGAAAACCTAGAAGAAATGGATGAATTCCTGGAAAAACACTACCTATCTAAACTAACATATTCAGAAGTAGAACAACTAAATAGACCCATAACAAAAAAAGAGATTGAAACGGTAATCAAAAAACTCCCAACAAAAAAAAGCCCTGGCCCGGACGGCTTCACTGCAGAGTTCTACCAAACTTTCAGAGAAGAGTTAACACCACTACTACTAAAGGTATTCCAAAGCATAGAAAATGACGGAATACTACCCAACTCATTCTATGAAGCCACCATCTCCCTGATACCAAAACCAGGTAAAGACATTTCAAAAAAAGAAAATTATAGACCTATATCCCTCATGAACATTGATGCAAAAATCCTCAACAAAATTCTAGCCAATAAAATCCAACAACACATCAAAAAAATAATTCACCCTGATCAAGTGGGATTTATACCAGGTATGCAAGGCTGGTTTAATATCAGAAAAACCATTAATGTAATCCATCACATAAATGAAACAAAAGACAAAAACCACACGATCTTATCAATTGATGCAGAAAAGGCATTTGACAAAGTCCAACACCCATTCATGATAAAAACTCTTACCAAAATAGGAATTGAAGGAAAATTCCTCAACATAATAAAGGGCATCTATGCAAAGCCAACAGCCAATATCACTCTAAATGGAGAGAACCTGAAAGCATTTCCCTTGAGAACGGGAACCAGACAAGGATGCCCTTTATCACGGCTCTTATTCAACATCGTGTTGGAAGTCTTAGCCAGGGCAATTAGGCTAGACAAAGAAATAAAAGGTATCCGGATTGGCAAGGAAGAAGTAAAGTTATCACTATTTGCAGATGACATGATTATATACACAGAAAACCCTAAGGAATCCTCCAGAAAACTACTGAAACTAATAGAAGAGTTTGACAGAGTCTCAGGTTATAAAATAAACATACAAAAATCACTTGGATTCCTCTACAGCAACAAAAAGAACACCGAAGAGGAAATAATCAAATCAATACCATTCACAGTAGCCCCCAAGAAGATAAGATACTTAGGAATAAATCTAATCAAGGATGTAAAAGACCTATACAAAGAAAACTACAAAGCTCTACTACAAGAAATTCAAAAGGACATGCTTAAGTGGAAAAACATACCCTGCTCATGGATAGGAAGACTTAACATAGTAAAAATGTCTATTCTACCAAAAGCCATCTATACATTTAACGTACTTTCGATCCAAATTCCAATGTCATATTTTAAGGGGATAGAGAAACAACTCATCAATTTCATATGGAAGGGAAAGAAGCCCTGGATAAGCAAAGCACTACTGAAAAAGAAGAAGAAAGTGGGAGGCCTCACCTTACCTGACTTCAGAACCTATTATACAGCCACAGTAGTCAAAACAGCCTGGTATTGGTACAACAACAGACACATAGACCAATGGAACAGAATTGAGAACCCAGACATAGATCCATCCACGTATGAGCAGCTGATATTTGACAAAGGACCAGTGTCAATTAACTGGGGAAAAGATAGCCTTTTTAACAAATGGCGCTGGCATAACTGGATATCCATTTGCAAAAAAATGAACCAGGACCCATACCTCACACCATGCACAAAAACTAACTCCAAGTGGATCAAAGACCTAAACATAAAGACTAAAACGATAAAGATCATGGAAGAAAAAATTGGGACAACCCTAGGAGCCCTAATAAAAGGTATAAACAGAATACAAAACATTACCAAAAATGATGAAGAGAAACCCGATAACTGGGAGCTCCTAAAAATCAAACACCTATGCTCATCTAAAGACTTCTCCAAAAGAGTAAAAAGACCACCTACAGATTGGGAAAGAATTTTCAGCTATGACATCTCCGACCAGTGCCTGATCTCTAAAATCTACATGATTCTGTCAAAACTCAACCACAAAAAGACAAACAACCCAATCAAGAAGTGGGCAAAGGGTATGAACACACATTTCACTAAAGAAGATATTCAGGCAGCCAACAGATACATGAGAAAATGCTCTCGATCATTAGCCATTAGAGAAATGCAAATTAAAACTACGATGAGATTCCATCTCACAGCAGCAAGGCTGGCATTAATCCAAAAAACACAAAATAA
Organism: Loxodonta africana; assembly: GCF_030014295.1. Lineage (NCBI taxonomy): Eukaryota > Metazoa > Chordata > Mammalia > Proboscidea > Elephantidae > Loxodonta > Loxodonta africana. The sequence goes on along the minus strand of NC_087369.1, from coordinate 10,730,675 downwards.
TAAATGTTGGAGAGGCTGCGGAGAGATTGGAACTCTCATACACTGCTGGTGGGAATGTCAAATGCTACAACCACTTTGGAAATCTATCTGGCGTTACCTTAAACAGTTAGAAATAGAACTACCATACAACCCAGAAATCCCACTCCTAGGAATATACCCTAGAGATACAAGAGCCTTCATACAAGCAGATATATGCACACCCATGTTTATTGCAGCTCTCTTTACAATAGCAAAAAGTTGGAAGCAACCAAGGTGTCCATCAACGGATGAATGGGTAAATAAATTGTGGTATATTCACACAATGGAATACTACGAATCGATAAAGAACAGTGACGAATCTCTGAAACATTTCATAACATGGAGGAACCTGGAAGGCATTATGCTGAGCGAAATTAGTCAGAGGCAAAAGGACAAATATTGTATAAGACCACTATTATAAGATCTTGAGAAATAGTAAAAACTGAGAAGAACACATACTTTTGTGGTTACGAGGGGGGGAGAGAGGGAGGGAGGGAGAGGGATTTTTATTGATTAATCAGTAGATAAGAACTGCTTTGGGTGAAGGGAAAGACAACACTCAATACATGGAAGGTCAGCTCAATTGGACTGGACCAAAAGCAAAGAAGTTTCCGGGATAAAATGAATGCTTCAAAGGTCAGCGGAGCAAGGGCGGGGGTCTGGGGAACATGGTTTGCAGGGACTTCTAAGTCAATTGGCAAAATAATTCTATTATGAAATCATTCTGCATCCCACTTTGAAATGTGGCGTCTGGGGTCTTAAATGCTAACAAGCGGCCATCTAAGATGCAGCAATTGGTCTCAACCCACCTGGAGCAAAGGAAAATGAAGAACACCAAGGCCACACGACAACTAGGAGCCCAAGAGATACAAAGGGCCACATGAACCAGAGACCTACATCATCCTGAGACCAGAAGAACTAGTTGGTGCCCGGCCACAATCGATGACTGCCCTGACAGGGAGCACAATAGAGAACCCCTGAGGGACCAGGAGATCAGTGGGATGCAGACCCCAAATTCTCATAAAAAGACCAGACTTAATGGTCTGACTGAGACTAGAGGAATCCCGGCGGTCATGGTCCCCAAACCTTCTGTTGGCACAGGACAGGAACCATCCCAGAAGACAACTCATCAGACATGGAAGGCACTGGACACTGGGTAGCAGAGAGATGCTGATGAAGAGTGAGCTAATTATATCAGGTGGACACTTGAGACTGTTGGCATCTCCTGTCTTGAGGGAGGATGAGAGGATAGAGAGAGCTGGAAGCTGGCCAAATTGTCACGAAAGGAGAGACTGGAAGGGCTGACTCATTAGGGGGAGAGCAAGTGGGAGTACGGAGTAAAAGGTATATAAACTTATATATGAGAGATTGACTTGATTTGTAAACGTTCACTTGAAGCTCAGTAAAAGTTAATAAAAAAAAAATACAGGTAAGCATCTTGGCACCATGATCTAAGCATCCTATGGAACTCTCTGTAATCAGGGACTATACCATGAATAACTAGTAACCCACCAGGCTGTGATTATCACAATCTTCACTGATTTCCTGTCATTGCCCGCCCTAGGGTTTGGTACCTCTTTTTACCCCATGAGAATACTTGGATAACGAAACTGCCCCAGGACTACCTGGCTCCATTTTCAATGGCTACATAGCTCCCCAACTGCAGCGGCTTAAAAAACTTAATAAGCCTTTCTGTTTTAACTTGAAACAGTGTTCAAGGTTTTCTCTACAACACCAGCTGATTGATAAGTCTGTTAAATCTAAGAAATGAAACTTACAAATAGACTGAAACGTAAGTTCTCTTAAAATGTTCCAATGCTGTAAACTAAATCAGTTTTCCCCCAAAATCACAAGCTTACATTCATTACTCAATCATACATTTCACAGTGATTTCCGAAGCTATTGTTCTTAGAAGCCAAATCCTGTCCGACATTGCCCGTGTATAAAACACCAGATATGCACGCACTCCTCCTTCACCCAAAATAGGAATGCTTCCATTTTGGTTTTCCGCAAGGCTTCCGTCCTTTTGCCAAACCCTCCTGGAGCTGAAAGCTGCATCCCTGTAATAGATAGCAGTCACCCTCCGGGCAACTAAGCTGCTTTCTTAGTTGGTGCTGTTAGGTGCTGTCAGTCGGTTCAGACTCATAGCGGCCCTATGTACAAGAGCATGGAGCACTGCCCAGTCCTGTGCCATGCTCACAACCCTGGTTATGCTTGAGCCCATTGTTGCAGCCACTGTGTCACTCCATCTTGTTAAGGGTCTTTCTATTTTCGGTGACCCTCTACCTTACCAAGCATGCTGTCTGTCATGCATTGAATTGTGTCCCCCCAAAAATATGTGCCAACATGGTTAGGGCATGATTCCCAGTATTGTGCAGTTGTCCTCCATTTTGTGATTGTCATTTTATGTTAAGACGATTAGGGTGGGATTGTAACACCCTTATTCAGGTCACCTCCCTGGCCCAGTATAAAGGGAATATCCCTGGACTGTGGCCTGCACCACCTTGGATCTTCCAAGAGATAAAGGGAAAGGGAGGCAAGTAGAGAGTTGGGGAGCTCAGACCACCAAGAAAGCAGTGGCAGGAGCAAAGCTCATCCTTTGGATGTGTGGTTCCTGCGCAAAGGAGCTCCTAGTCTAAGGGAAGATTGTGGTCCAGAAAGACCTTCCTCCAAACCTGACAGAGAGAGAAAGGCTTCCCTTAGAGCTGACGCCCTGAATTTGAACTTTTAGCCAAATTTACGATGAGAAAATAAACATCACTGTGTTAAAGCCATCCACTTGTGGTATTTCTGTTATAGCAGCACTGGATGACTAAAACAGTGTCCTTCTCCAGGGACTGGTCCCGCCCGACCACATGCCCAAAGTACGTGGGCCATCCTCCCTTCCGAGGTCCATTCTAGCTGAACTTCTCCCAAGACAGATTTGTCCATTCTTCTGGAGGTCCAGGAAGTTATATTGATAAATTATGATATCTTAGAACTGCTAAAATGTACTGTGTCCCTAGCGACATGGGTAGATCTCACAGTTATAGTCTTAAGTGACCAAAGAACATGCGCTTATGATTAGATTGAAAAACAGAACAATTCTAAGTTGATGAACACTACATCCTTTGGTAATAACAGGTTGCGATCAAGAATAGGAAGAATGACACCAACTTCAGATCCGAGGTGACCGTGGGGATAAAAGGACAGCGATTAATTGTGGAGTGGGTACTTCAACTTTCCCTGCAAACTAGTATTTCAGAAATACAACTGAAAGAAAGAGGGCAAAAATTCAACCTCTATCAAGATCGGGCAGTGATTAATTGGGTGGCTGATTTACTTTTTGTCAGTAGAGTTCCTATATGTGAAACCATTTACAATGTAAAGAAGGGTAAAACACCTAAAAGACAAATTTGTATCTGTCCAAACAGTTATAATGTACCCTCAGGATAGGATACCATGCCCCGTTAAAACTCATAATCACATCAACCAATGTTACAAAACAATTTGTGTATTAACTGCTCAAGGAGAAACTAATTTCCTTTGTAGACATTCACCTAAATTTTAATAAGACAAATAAATAAGTAAATTATTACAGCCAAGAAAAATTTAATATCAAAGAATATCTGGGGATATGGGGAAGACGCTCAAGATAGGTTTGATGTGAAAGGGAAGATGAGAAAACAGTTTACACTGGGGACCTGCGTCCTTTAAAATGTGTAGACTCCTCTTTCCCACAGGTGTCGTCTAGAAAAGTGAGGTTACTACCAACTTGGTCACCTTCGCTGCCTCTGAGTGTTGTGACTACAGACAACTTGTGTTTTCTTCTCTATACCAAATTTTGTAATGAATATATAATCATTTTTATCAGAAAAATCATGTCATGGACAGTATGTTTGTGCAAGTCATATCAAAATAAAGCGAGTAGTCAATTGTTGTGGTGTGCCACTTGAGCGAGTCCAACTCACAGCGACCCAATGGGACAGAGTAGAACTGCCCCACAGGGCTGTAAACTTTCCAGGGGCAGATCACCAGGTTTTCTCTGCTGAGGAGCAGCTGGTGTTTTGGAACCGCCCACTTAACCATTGCACCACCAGGGCAATTGGAACAGAAAAGAACAGCGTTCATCTCCATTCATGAAGCCCTCTCCTATTTCCCCACGAGTTGGTAGCATATTTCCTAAAACAACACTGGTCAATGGTTTTTGCTAAGACACCTCCTTATGCTGCCCTCTTGTGAACAAATACAAGAATGCCTCGGATTGGGGAAAGTCGATCCTAAAATCCAGGTGTGTATTCTACACATGGATAATTAAAGATAGGGGCTCAATGGTGAAGTACTTGGCTGGTAACCTAAAGGTGGAGGTTCAAAGCCACCCAGCAGCTTCACTGGAGAAAGACTTGACTATCTGCTTCCGTAAAGATTATAGCCTATACAACCGATGACTGCCCTGACAGGGAACACAACACAGAACCCCTGAGGGAGCAGGAGAGCAGTGGGATACAGACCCCAAATTCTCATAAAAAGACCAGACTTAATGGTCTGACTGAGACTGGAAAGACCCCGGTGGTCATGGCCCCCAGACCTTCTGTTGGCCCAGGACAGGAACCATTCCTGAAGCCATCTCTTCAGACATAGATTGGACGGGACAATGGGGTTGGAGAGGGATGCTGGTGAGGAGTGAGCTTCTTGGATCAGGTGAGGACACTTGAGACTATGTTAGCATCTCCTGCCTGGAGGGGAGATGAGAGGGTGGAGGGGGTTAGAAGCTGATGAAATGGATAGGAAAAGAGAGAGAGGCAGGAGAGAGCTGGAGAGTAATTGGGAGTGTGTAGCAAGGTGAATATGGGTATTTGTGTGAGAGACTGATTTGATTTCTAAACTTTCACTTAAAGCACAATAAAAATTATTAAAAAAAAAAAAAAAAGATTATAGCCTGAAAAACCAGAGCATGTCTACTCCATCACATGAATTACTAAGAGTTCAAATTGACCCAATGGCACCCAGCAAGAACAGAGACAATTTATCCATGTAACTGAATTTGAAATTGTCAACTTTTTACTGAGAAAAAAAAAATGCCACCCTGTTCCCTGTCAAACATTAAACTCAAGCAAGAGCTCATCAAGGCCACAGTGATTGCTATGACCTGCACTCTTGTCTGCACCCATGTCTTTTTTGATTTTTCCTAGAACGTTTCTCGGCACATGCACAGCAACAATAAATATGCACAGCAAAAATCAAGAAGGAATATTTCATTGACCTGCTCCAGAAAAGTGATGGAACTAAAATTAACTCGAGCTGAAGTAAATAATCAAGGATAAAATTATGATAGAAAAACCTCTAGACCAATGCTTCTTCAATCGCTATGACTCGGAATCGACTTGACAGCACTGGGTGGGTGAGGACTCATGGGGAGCCTGTTAAAAAGCAGACTTAGATCCAGGGGTAAGCCCAGAGACTCCCCACGTTGGATGCCGACGCTGACGGTACTGCGCCGTGGGGCCCAGGAAATGCGTGCCTCCCGCTAACGTCGGGCACAGGGCGCCACGGTGGAATTCAAACAATCAGAGCTCAGTATCTACTTTGCACATAGTGGCCACAGACAGGAAAGTTTGGACCCGCCGTCGAAGCTCTCTACTAAATTGGCATAGATGTAAGCTTGTCTTTTAAAGGAACCTGAATCAGTTGGTTAACTCTTTTGTCAGTTGATTCTGACTCATGGAGACCCCTTGGTTATAGAGTAGAACTGTGTTCTCTAGGGTTTTGCTGGGGGTGAATTTTACAGAAGCAGATTGCCAGGCCTTTCTTCTGTGCCACCACTGGTGGGTTCCAACCAACAATTTTTTAGTCAGTAATCAAGATGGAAATGTGAAATCACACTCAAGTGCGGGGGAAAACACACACATCTGTAAATGGGAGAGAATGTGACAAGGGCCGAAAATTGGATTCAGATTACACAAGAACAGAAACACAAGCCTTAGGGAGGGACACAATCTGAATGGTATGAGAATTTCTCAGCTCTACACAGGCTATGGACGTCTGAGCAGGGTTCCTGACATGGGTGGAATTTCTCTGCTGTTCAAAAGAATCAAAACTCACCTGAATAGTGGAGTGTCTCATGCAAGAGAAGCCTCCTAGATGCCCAGTTTCTTGTTTTGGCTTCAGACTTGGGAACAGAGAAAGCACAGCAGCCCTGCTCTGACCTGAACTCTTTGATATGGCAAGATATGTTGCGACTCTAGTTAAGTTCAAAGCTACAGAAACTTAAGAATGTTTCCTCTATCTGATAGGACATAAGTAAGTTACCTGCTTTACTTAGAGCCATATGCTAATGAGTCTCACATCCTTTTTCTTTTTCTTTGATTGGTCTCCTTCCCACTGCCCTCAAGTTCATTGTGACTCATAGAGACCCTATAGGACAGAGGAGCACTGCCCCATAGGGCTTCCATGGGGCGGCTGGGGGATTCCAACTGGCGACATTTTGGTTAGCAGCCGAGCTCTTAGCCACTGTGCAACCGGGATTCCTCCAAAGAGATCTTACCACATTAAATAAATGAAGGAAGCGCTGCAAGGTGGGATTTAGGGTGGTCCTCACAGCAGTTTGAGACTGTTTTAGCATTCTGTCTTAACTCTGGGTGCTGTGGGTACTTACAACTGGCCGCTTTTCTCTCCTCAGCCACCAGTTCTTAAGTGTTCTAGAGGATCCTCAGCACCCTGGGACGTGTCCTGGGCTGGGCAAAAGCCCAACACCACCTGTGGTAGAAGTCAGCTGCGGGGGGGCAGCCGTTTGCTCTGTTTCTGAGAACATCTCAGCACCCTACAGATATGATCGTTTTTTCTTTCATTCACTTTTCTTTTCGTTCTTTTTTGTTGTTTTTTCTACTTTTTGCCTCTTAATAAGTTTGACAGTTGTTACCTGAAATGTTCACTTTTCCTTGATGGATTTACTAGAAAAGCCCACTGAGAGTGATCTTACTCTACTGTCTTTATTTTATTTTTTAATGGTTCCATAAGGGGGAGAGCTTGCACTTGGGAAAGAAAGAGAGGAAATGGATGATATAAGGGGAAGGGAGAGCTTGCACTAGAAAGAGAAAGGGGAAATGGTCCCTACAGGGGTCCCTGACTTGGCAGTAAAGGGTTAACAGGGGGAGGTAGAAGAAAAGGGTATAAAGTCCTAAGAAAATGACTGGATGGGGCACTCAGGTTCTCTCTCTCTCTGAGCAGCCCCCTTGACACTCCCTGGTCAAGTGTACTATCCCTACTAACCCTCTGCTAGCTAATAAACCTCGAATTGCTTGGCACGAATTGTCTCAGTGTTGGAATTCTTCCCTACAGCGAAGACAAGAACCGAGGCCGTTTTCTCCTGTAACAATTCTACCCTGAGGCGGCCTGTGCCCTAACGCAGATCACAGAGAGGTGCAGCTTGGTGCAATTTCTGGCTGGATCTTTCTGTCAATTAAGTGCTTATTAAAATGATTTAGTACCAGGAGATGCAGCCTGATAAAGTAGCTGTTTTGCATGAGGCAGATGAGTATTTCGATTTGTTCGTTTTAAACACTTAAAATTTTCTTTTTTTAACTTTTTTATTATTAAGGGTAAAGCACCTAGAAAAATGCATACTAACATGCAGCTCCATACATTAAGTGACCATATATTAAATTATTTTTGTATCTTTCCTTTTATTTACTAGTTAAGCTTTGTACTGTATATACTGACGGAAGTTCCAGAAGTCTTAAAGCAGTAAGTATGAAACCCAAGATTAATAGCTGTCCAATCTCAGGGTAAGGAGCCCTGGTGGTGCAAAGGTTAAGCGCTTGGCTGCTAACCTAATAGTCAACAGTAGGAACCTACCCCGTAGCTTCTCCTAAGAAAGACCTGGCCATCTGCTCCCATAAAGATTACACCCAGGAAAACCCTCCAGGGTAGTTCTCTGCCACATGTGGTTGCTGGGTCACAACCCACTGGGTGGCACCTAATAAGGACACTGCAATTTGAACATAAGGTTTATTCTGAGTGATTATTTCATAGGCATAGGGGGAGACCATTTGGATTCCAGACATAGCCAAAGGCTCCAAGGAGCTGGGTACGACGGGCCTTCTAAGGAGAAGAGGAGGGAGAAATAGAGAAGACCCACCATTGGCTCATCTTCACAGGATTGAGGGAACCCTGCCTTCCCCTCTTTACTGAGATCAGCTGATATCAGGTTACTTCTGGCCTGGCTACTAGTAAGTGGGCTCTCCCCGCCCCGAGACCAACAGAGTTTTTTTTTTTTAAATAATTTTTATTGTGCTTTAAGTGAACGTTTACAAATCAAGTCAGTCTGTCACATAGAAGCTTATATACTCCTTATTACGTACTCTCATTTACTCTCCCCCTAAAGGGTTGGCACGCTCCCTCCTTCCAGTCTCTCCTTTCGTGACCGTTTTACCAGTTTCTAACCCTCTCTACCCTCCCATCTCCCCTCCAGACAGGAGATGCCAACACAGTCTCAAGTGTCCACCTGATACAAGTAGCTCACTCTTCATCAGCATCTCTCTCCTACCCACTGTCCAGGCCCTTCCATCTCTGATGAGTTGTCTTCGGGAATGGTTCCTATCCTGGGCCAACAGAAGGTTTGGGGACCATGACCACCGGGATTCCTCTAGTCTCAGTCAGATCATTAAGTCTGTTCTTTTTGTGAGAATTTGGGGTCTGCATCCCACTGTTCTCCTGCTCCCTCAGGGGTTCTCTGTTGTGCTCCCTGTCAGGGCATTCTTCAGTTGTAGCCGGGCACCATCTAGTTCTTCTGGTCTCAGGATGATGTAGACTCTGGTTCATGTGATCCAGGTGGGTTGAGACCAATTGAGGCATCTTAGATGGCCGCTTGTTAGCATTTAAGACCCCAGACACCACACTTCAAAGTGGGATGCAGAATCCAAAAGACTTTTGATGAGATGGAAATTAGGAGATAATGCTTTGTGGACTTTTCTAGCAGGATGAGACAAATTTACATTGCTATAGAGCAGTTTCTGGCAGGCTTTTGCAGTTGGGGTCACTTTTTCTAGTGTTGATATGTGCTTTTGTGGATAAGAAAAGCCTTAAAATCAAACTGAGATGTCTGTTATTAATTTTCTTATTCAACACTGGTAAAGTAGTTGGTATTTGACCATATTATTAAAGGAGCCTCGGTGGCGTAGTGCTTAAAGCAATCGACTGCTAAGGGAAAGGTCCGCAGTTGGAAACCAGCAGTGTCTCCACAGGAGGAAGGTGTGGCAGTGCGATTCCTTAGAGATTTACAGCCTCAAAAATCCTATGGGGTCACTGTCAGAATCCACTGGATGGCAGTAGGTTTTATCTTTGATCCTAATATTGACATAGGGTTGTACAGATCGATTTGTAATTGGTGAATGTCTTTGTGTGTGTGTGTGTGTGTGTGTGTGTGTAAGCACACTTATTTGGACATTATACAGTCCTTCAGGAAACTCTAGTGGCGTAGTGGTTAAAAGCTTCAGATGCTAACCAAAAGGTCAGCATTTGGGATCCACCAGTCACTCCTTGGAAACCATATGGGGCAGTTCTACTCTGCCCTATAGGGTCACTGTGAGTCAAAATGGACTCAAGGGCAACGGGTTTGGTTTGTTTTTTGGTTTATACAGTCCTTCAAAATGTTGATTATACCCTTTGTGAGTGGAGTGTGTGTGTGTGTGTGTGTGTGGGCGCACAAGTACCTGCCAAAAAGATTTGTTGTTTTACAATTTGATAGTCAATTTATTTAACTGAAAAGCTCAAATGCCTTAACCCTTTAACTTCAGCCTGCTGACCTTATTACTCTATTTAAAGGCTAGCAAATAATAGCAAGCACTTTGAAGGGGCTTGTGGTGATTTGGGAATTAATATTGGAGTCATTATTCCCTGTTCTTCAGCGTAGAGAATATGACCCAGCTGGTGTTGGGCTCAGAAGGGCTCACAAGGACACATCAACTAGGCCCTTAGATAAACAATAGATGGGACAACCTTGGAAATGATCTTTTAGGGAGGAAAAATATCTTTTAGGGAACTTTTCCCATAAAGCCAATCAAACATTCCTGTTTTCTATTAGCATTTAGTGAATAGAAAATTTGTTGGACCAGTGAGGACCCTCCTGACTGTGGGTACTGAAACCTCCACCAAAGGTTGTTAAGAAAGACGATTGAAAATGTACGATCACAGTTTCTAGGCAGGCTGTGAAAAGGTGATGTTTTCCCTGGTTTTGCCCATTTTGTAACGTTAATATATACTGACGACTCTGTAACTGTCTTTGGACTCGGGCGGACGTGGCTGTGGCAGCGTGCTTCCCGCTTTTCCCACTTTTGTCTGTTCTGTAACTTTTCCTTGGACTCGGGGAGACATCAGCTCTGGCAGCATGCTTGTCCGCTTCTCAACTTTTGTCTTTTTGAATACGTGCCGAATAAGACTTTCTTTTTGCTTTACTAAACTTTCTGATGTTCTTCCCCTACAACATTGGAAAGTATTCGAGGCCATTTGCAAATCAAGTTAATGACACACCTTCATCCACTTTGAAGTCCAATTGAATCTCTTGATACAGGACACTCAGATCCCGCTTTAATCACTTCAATGCTCTGAATTAACACCTCCCCACATACGTGAATATCTCTTGTAAATCTAATAAATGAAATTCACCAACACAGAGAATCTTCTCTGAAAAGGTTCCAAAGCTGTATATAAAACTCGTTTTCCACAAAAATCACAGCTTAATTGCTCAATTTTACGTTTTAGAGTGAATTTGAAAGCTATTATTCTTAGAAGCCTAATTATTTTCAACTTTGCCCATGTGGAAAATATCAAATATGCACACATTCCTTCTTCACCCAAAATATGAATATTTCTCTTTTGGTTCTCTGTAAGGCATCTGTGGTTTTGCAAAATCCTCCTGGAGTTGAAAGATGCACCCCTATCACAGAGGACGGTTATAAGAAATGAATCAATCAGTCAATCCCGTTGCAGTCCAGCCGACTCCGACTCATAGCGTCCCTACTGGATAGATTAGAACTGCCCCATAGGCTTTCCAAGGAGAGGCTGGTGAACTGGAACTGCGAACCTTTTAGTTAGCTGCAGAACTCTTCACCACTGAGCCTTAGGACTTCAGTTACCATCCTGGCAACCAAGCTGGTGAGTTTGAACCGCCCACTTAACCATTGCACCTCCAGGGCTCCTTGAACCAAAAATACCAGAGTTTATCTCCATTCATGAAGCATTCTCCTATTTCACCACGAGATGGCAGCACAATTTCACGCACCAGACTTTCCAAACCTTTTTGCTAAAACATGGGCTTATGCTGCCCTCTTGTGGAAAAACAGGAGAATGCGTCATGGTAAAAAAAAGTCATTTCTACAATCCAGATGTTCTTACATATTGATAATTAAAGATAGTGGCACAATGGTTAAGCACGTGGATGGTTACATTAAGGTGGAGATACAAATCCGCCCAGCAGCTTTCCTAGGGACACACCTGGCTATCTACTTCAGTAAAGATCAAAAAAAAAAAAAAAAGATTACAGCCCAGAAAACCAGAGCAGGCCTAATCTGTCCCATGAGGTTGCTAGGAGTTCAAATTCACTTGATGACACCGAAAAATACCAACAAAAACAATTTATCAATGTAATAGAGCTTGAAAACTAAGCTTTTTTTTCCCAAAACAAATAAATGCTACCACACTCCCTGCTGAACATTAAACTCAAACAACAGCACACCAGAGCCAGAGCGATTGCAGTGACCTGGGGTCGCCATGAGTGGGAATCCGCCCCATGGCAGTGGGTTTAGTTTTTTTTGGGGGGGGGAGTACTCTTGTCTGCACCAATATGTCTCTTTCACTCTCTCTCTCCTTTTTTCAGAATGTAACTACCCTGCATATAAGTTGTGACTTAACTCACCACATGTACGGCAACCATAAAGAAGGAATATTTCATTTTATTTTCCTGCTCCAGAAAAGTGACTGCACTCAAGTTAACTGCTGCTGACGTAAATAATCAAGTATAAAATTACGGTAGAAAAACCACTAGACCAATGCTTCTTAAACTGCATGTGCGTAGGACTCACCTGGGGAGCTTGTTAAAAAGCAGATTTGGGTTCGGTGGGTGGTGGGTAAGTGCAGACATTCTCCATTTTGAATACGGATGCTGATGGTAGTGCTCTGTGGGGCCCAGGGAATGCTTGCCTCCCACTAACGTTGGGCACTGGGCTACCACGGTGAAATTCAGCCATCAGAGCTCAGTACTTTCTGTGCACACAGTGCCCACAGACAGGGTTGTTTGGACCCACCACGATGCTCCCTACCGAAATGGGCATAGACTTAAGCTTGTCTTTCCTAAAGAATGTAAGTCAGCCGGTGAACCCTGTCCCGTTGAGTTGATTCTGACTAATGGGAACCCCATGCATTACAGAGTAGAAATGTGCCCCATAGACTTCTGTTGGTTGTAATCCTTACAGGAGCAAATCACCAGGCCTTTCTTCTGTGCCCCTATTGGTGTGTTCCACACACCAACCTTTTTATTTGTAGTCAAGTTCAAAGAGTGAAATTACTGAACTGTGGGCACAAAACACACACACACGGGAGCACACCTGTAAATGAGAGAATATCAGAAGGGCAGAACATTTCATTCAGGTTATGCAAGAACAGAAACAGAAGTGTTTTTGGAGGAACACAATCTGAGTCCTATCAGACCTTATTGGCTCTAAGCAGGCTGTAGAGGGCTGAGCAGGGATCCTGAGTTCAGTGGAATTTATCTGGTATTCAAAATAATCAAAACTCACTGGAAATTGAACAAAAGGTTTATTCTGAGCAGATATTTTATATGCATGTAGGAAGGCCATTTGGATACCAGGAAAAGCCAATGGCTCCCAGAAGCTAGGGTCAATGGGACTTATAAAGAGTAGAAGAGGGAGAAATATAGAAGACCCACTATTGGCTCATTCTAACCGGATTGCCTGAACCCTGCTACAAAAGCGGGCAGCATCTGATCTCCTCAAACTTCACAAGGGGGAAGGAGAATCAAGGCCAACAGCCCAAGTTTGACTCCTGTGAGGCGCAGGTCAGCCATGCCTCCTCTCTGCCATCTTTACCAATTCTGACACCAACCGTCCCTCCCTCAGCACTCTCTACTTCTCTGCTGAGTTCGAGAATTCATTGCAGTGGCCACACACAACTCACTGGCAATACTCACAATTATCGGGTTTTTAGGGAAGGAACAGTTTACAATTCAGGCTCAAGATCATTCAAGGATACAGTTCTTCCATCAGGACAGCCACTTCCCAGCTGTGCTTGCGGGCACGCCTCTCCCTGGCCCTAGGCTCCTGCCCAAAGGCACTCAGCTTTCTTCTTCCATGGGCCAGGAAGCCCACCTCGCTGTCTCCTGCTGCTGGATCTCTCCTGCTGTTGTTTCTCTGCCACTGCTTCTCGCCATCTTCAGGGTTACAGCTCACTGTCTCTCTCCTGGGTCCAGGAGCTCCTCAGTACAGGGATCCCGTGTCCAAAGCATGAGCTACGCTCCTGACTATTCTTCCTTGATGATGAGGGGGCTGCTCTTTCCCACCTCTGCAGTGGCTGATTTCAAGCCCAGTAGGATGACAAAACTGACCAGACCCCTTGCTAGGCTATAATTGCCTTATCTGCTGGGTCCTCCCCAATCACCTGGGTGGGAGTGACAAGAGCATAGCCAGAAAGGCCACCTTAAGTAATTCATTGCACAGCACATACCTTCCCCTCTTTGTTGAGATCAACCAATATCAGGTGACTTCTGATCTGGTTGCTACTGATTTGGCTGTCCACCCACCTACAGCCAGGAGAGTTTTGTGAGATTTCAATTATGAGGTAAATGTGGGTTGACTATTCCTTTCTAGCAGGATAAGACAAATTTTCATCACTATTCAGCACTTTCTGGCAGACTTTCCAAGTTTGCTTTAGGTTCTTCATTATGGTTAATATTTGGTTTCATGGATAAGACAAGCCTTAAAATCAAAGTTAAGATGTCTGTTATGACATTCCCTATTCAACATGGTAAACATTACTAGTATTTCATCATATTATTGACATAAACTTGGACAGACAGATTGGTGATTTCTGTGCATGTGTGTATCCGTGTGTGTGTGTAGGCACAGTTATTTAGACATTATACAGTCCTTGCTTGCTGTAAGTGAAGAAGACTTGAAGCACTTACTGATGAAGATCAAAGACTACAGCCTTCACTATGGATTGCACCTCAACATAAAGAAAACAAAAATCCTCACAACTGGACCAATAAGCAACATCATGATAACGGGAGAAAAGACTGAGCTCTTCAAGGATTTCATCTTAATTGGATCCCCAATCAAGGCCCCTGGAAATGTAACCGGAGAATAGCCTCAGTTCTTGTCTTCAGTGTAGGAAAGAATTCAAACACGGAGACAAATAGTGTCAAGGGAGCAGAGGTTTATTATCTAACAGAGGGTCAGCAACAAAAATACACTTGACTAGGGAGCGTCCAGCGGGCTACTCAGATATAGACAGAATCTTAGAGCCCCGAGAGTTGTTTTCTAAGGGTTTTATACCCTCATTGTCTCTTGTCTGTCCCTGTTAATGTTTAACAGCCAAGACAGGAACCCTATAAAGACTATTTCCTTAGCTTAAGGTTTAAGTACCAAGTCAGTGACCTTATCAAGTAAGGGACTTTATCAAATTAGGGACCCCTATAGGGATCCTTTCCTTGGCTTAAAGTTTAACTACCTAGGGACCCTTTTATGGAGAAATGACACCACCCCTTCTCTCTTCTTCTTCTCCAGTGTAAGCTCTCCCCCTCCCCCTTACAGAAGCAGCAGTCAAGAAGTCAAAAGACCTATTGCATTGGGTAAATCTGGAAAAGACCTCTTTAAAGTATTGAAAAGCAAAGAGGTCACCTTGAGGACTAAGGTGTGCCTGACTCAAGCCATTCTGTTTCAATCACCTCATATGCATGTGAAAGCTAGGCAATCAATAAGGAAGACCAAAGAGGAATGCAGGCCTTTGAAACCTGATGTTGGAGAAGAATATTGACTATACCATGAACTGCCAAAAGAAGGAACAAGTCTGTCTTGGAAGAAGTAAAATCAGAATGCTCCTTAGAAGCAAGGATGGCAAGACTACCTCTCACAGACTTTGAATATGTCCTCAGGAGGGATCAGCCCCTGGAGAAGGACATCCTGCTTGGTAAAGTACAGGATCAGCGAGAAAAAGAGGAAGACCCTCAAGGAGATGCATTGACACAGTGGCTGCAACAATGGGCTCAACAGAGACCAGGCAGTGTTTTGTTCCCTTGTGCTTGGGTCACTATGAGTTGGAACTGGCTCGACAGCACCTAACAACAATGACAACAACAGCCCTTCAAAGTGTCCATTATAACCCTCGTAAGTGGGCTCTGCGCCTGGGTGTGCATGTGTCTACCAAAGAGATTCATTATTTTACAATTTGATCTTCGATTTATTTAACTTACAAGTTCAAATGCCTTAAACTTTTTAGGTTCAGGCTACAAGGCTTATTATCCTATTTGAAGTCTAGCAAATCATAGCAACCACTTTTAAGGGGCTTGTGGAAAGTACTTGACCCCCTTTGTAAATCAAGTTGATGAAACACCGCCATCCATTTTAAAGTCCATGTCAATCTCTTGGAGTGCTACACTCACTTCTCATTTTAGTGTCTTCAATAATCTCGATTTACAAACACCTTCCTGGTGTCTCAAGAAAAGACAACTTTCAGTACACTCAGTGAAAACCAAATCGAACCAAACCCGTTGCCATCTCTGAGTTGATTCTGACTCTAAGCCACCCTTGATTTAGGAAATAATATTGGAATCATTATTCCCTGTCCTTGAGAATAGACATTATGATAAAGCTAGAGCTGAACTCACATCCACTGGGCCCTGAGGTAGAAAGAGAATCACTAAGATAATCTTGGAGGCTATCTTTTAGGGAACATTTCACAGAAACCAGCCAAACAGAACACAGGAGACTTTCCACTCTTATCTTTTTCTGTTAGCATTTAGCGCACAGAAACTTTCTTGGACCAGTGAAGACCCTCCTGAATGTGTTCACTGAAACCTGTACCAAATATTCTTAAGAAAGACAATTCAAAACATAGGATTGAGACAGATAGGTTTAACTATGCCGGCAGAACAAAAGAGCTTTTAAAAGATTCCCTTCTAGAATTCTATGTCAATTGGCAAAATAATTCAATTATGAAAACATTCTGCATCCCACTTTGAAATGTGGCGTCTGGGGTCTTAAATGCTAACAAGCGGCCATCTGAGAGGCATCAATTGGTCTCAACCCACCTGGAGCAAAGGAGAATGAAGAACACCAAGGTCACACGACAACTAGGAGCCCAAGAGACAGAAAGGGCCACATGAACCAGAGACCTACATCATCCTGAGACCAGAAGAACTAGTTGGTGCCCGGCCACAATCGATGACTGCCCTGACAGGGAGCACAACAGAGAACTCCTGAGAGACCAGGAGATCAGTGGGATGCAGACCCCAAATTCTCATAAAAAGACCAGACTTAATGGTCTGACTGAGACCAGAGGAATCCCGGAGGCAATGCTCCCCAGACCTTCTGATGGCACAGGACAGGAACCATCCCCGAAGACAACTCATCAGGCATGAAAAGGACTGGTCAGCGGCGGGGAGAGAGATGCTGATGAAGAGTGAGCTAATTAAATCAGGTGGACACGGGAGAGTGTGTTGGCAACTCTTGACTGGAGGGGGGATGGGAAGATAGAGAGAGAGGGAAGCTGGCAAAATTGGCACGAAACGAGAGACTGAAAGGGCTGACTCAATAGGGGGAGAGCAAGTGGGAGAAGGGAGTAAGATGTATGGAAACTTACATGTGACAGACCGATTGGAATGGTAAATGTTCACTTGAAGCTTCATAAAAATTAATTAAAAAAAAAAAAAAGAAAGAAAACCACAAAGCTCTACTACAAGAAATTCAAAAGGACATACTTAAGTGGAAAAACATACCCTGCTCATGGATAGGAAGACTTAACATAGTAAAAATGTCTATTCTACCAAAAGCCATCTATACATACAATGCACTTCCGATCCAAATTCCAATCTCATTTTTTAAGGTGATAGAGCAACAAATCACCAACTTCATATGGAAGGGAAAGAAGCCTCGGATAAGCAAAGCATTACTGAAAAAGAAGAAGAAAGTGGGAGGCCTCACTCTACCTAATTTCAGAACCTATTATACAGCCACAGTAGTCAAAACAGCCTGGTATTGGTACAACAACAGGCACATAGACCAGTGGAACAGAATTGAGAACCCAGATATAAATCCATCCACATATGAGCAGCTGATATTTGACAAAGGCCCAGTGTCAGTTAATTGGGGAAAGGATAGTCTTTTTAACAAATGGTGCTGGCATAACTGGATATCCATTTGCAAAAACATGAAACAGGACCCATACCTCACACCATGCACAAAAACTAACTCCAAGTGGTTCAAAGACCTAAACATAAAGACTAAAACGATAAAGATCATGGAAGAAAAAATAGGGACAACCTTAGGAGCCCTAATACAAGGCATAAACAGAATACAAAACATTACCAAAAGTGACGAAGAGAAACCAGATAACTGGGAGCTCCTAAAAATCAAACACCTATGTTCATCTAAAGACTTCACCAAAAGAGTAAAAAGACAACCTACAGACAGGGAAAGAATTTCCAGCTATGACGTCTCCGACCAGCGCCTGATCTCGAAAATCTATAGGATTCTGTCAAAACTCAACCACAAAAAGACAAACAACCCAATCAAGAAGTGGGCAAAGGATATGAACACACACTTCGCTAAAGAAGATATTCCGGCAGCTGACAGATACATGAGAAAATGCTCTCGATCATTAGCCATTAGAGAAATGCAAATTAAAACTACGATGAGATTCCATCTCACTCCAACAAGGCTGGCAATAATCCAAAAAACACCAAATAATAAATGTTGGAGAGGCTGCGGAGAGATTGGAACTCTTATACACTGCTGGTGGGAACGTCAAATGGTACAACCACTTTGGAAATCTATCTGGCGTTATCTTAAACAGTTAGAAATAGAACTACCATACAACCCAGAAATCCCACTCCTCGGAATATACCCTAGAGACACAAGAGCCTTCACACAAACAGATATATGCACACCCATGTTTATGGCAGCTCTGTTTACAATAGCAAAAAGCTGGAAGCAACCAAGGTGTCCATCAACGGATGAATGGGTAAATAAATTGTGGTATATTCACACAATGGAATACTACGCATCGATAAAGAACAGTGACGAATACTGTGAAACATTTCATAACATGGAGGAACCTGGAAGGCATTATGCTGAGCGAAATCAGTCAGAGGCAAAAGGACAAATATTGTATAAGACCGCTCTTATAAGATCTTCAGAAATAGTACAAACGGAGAAGAACACATACTTTTGTGGTTACGAGGCCGGGGGGAGGGAGGGAGGGAGGGAGGGAGAGGGTTTTTTTACTGATTAATTAGCAGATAAGAACTGCTTTAGGTGAAGGGAAGGACAACACTCAATACATGGAAGGTCAGCTCAAGTCGACTGGACGAAAAGCAAAGAAGTTTCCGGGATAAAATGAATGCTTCAAAGGTCAACGGAGCAAGGGCGGGGGTTTGGGAACCATGGTTTGAGGGGAATTCTAAGTCAATTGGCAAAATAATTCAATTATGAAAACATTCTGCATCCCACTTTGAAATGTGGCGTCTGGGGTCTTAAATGCTAACAAGCGGCCATCTGAGATGCATCAATTGGTCTCAACCCACCTGGAGCAAAGGAGAATGAAGAACACCAAGGTCACACGACAACTAGGAGCCCAAGAGACAGAAAGGGCCACATGAACCAGAGACCTACATCATCCTGAGACCAGAAGAACTAGTTGGTGCCCGGCCACAATCGATGACTGCCCTGACAGGGAGCACAACAGAGAACTCCTGAGAGACCAGGAGATCAGTGGGATGCAGACCCCAAATTCTCATAAAAAGACCAGACTTAATGGTCTGACTGAGACCAGAGGAATCCCGGAGGCAATGCTCCCCAGACCTTCTGATGGCACAGGACAGGAACCATCCCCGAAGACAACTCATCAGGCATGAAAAGGACTGGTCAGCGGCGGGGAGAGAGATGCTGATGAAGAGTGAGCTAATTAAATCAGGTGGACACGGGAGAGTGTGTTGGCAACTCTTGACTGGAGGGGGGATGGGAAGATAGAGAGAGAGGGAAGCTGGCAAAATTGGCACGAAACGAGAGACTGAAAGGGCTGACTCAATAGGGGGAGAGCAAGTGGGAGAAGGGAGTAAGATGTATGGAAACTTACATGTGACAGACTGATTGGAATGGTAAATGTTCACTTGAAGCTTCATAAAAATTAATTAAAAAAAAAAAAAGAAAGAAAACTACAAAGCTCTACTACAAGAAATTCAAAAGGACATACTTAAGTGGAAAAACATACCCTGCTCATGGATAGGAAGACTTAACATAGTAAAAATGTCTATTCTACCAAAAGCCATCTATACATACAATGCACTTCCGATCCAAATTCCAATCTCATTTTTTAAGGTGATAGAGCAACAAATCATCAAGTTCATATGGAAGGGAAAGAAGCCTCGGATAAGCAAAGCATTACTGAAAAAGAAGAAGAAAGTGGGAGGCCTCACTCTACCTAATTTCAGAACCTATTATACAGCCACAGTAGTCAAAACAGCCTGGTATTGGTACAACAACAGGCACATAGACCAGTGGAACAGAATTGAGAACCCAGATATAAATCCATCCATATATGAGCAGCTGATATTTGACAAAGGCCCAGTGTCAGTTAATTGGGGAAAGGATAGTCTTTTTAACAAATGGTGCTGGCATAACTGGATATCCATTTGCAAAAACATGAAACAGGATCCATACCTCACACCATGCACAAAAACTAACTCCAAGTGGTTCAAAGACCTAAACATAAAGACTAAAACGATAAAGATCATGGAAGAAAAAATAGGGACAACCTTAGGAGCCCTAATACAAGGCATAAACAGAATACAAAACATTACCAAAAGTGACGAAGAGAAACCAGATAACTGGGAGCTCCTAAAAATCAAACACCTATGCTCATCTAAAGACTTCACCAAAAGAGTAAAAAGACCACCTAGAGACTGGGAAAGAATTTCCAGCTATGACGTCTCCGACCAGCGCCTGATCTCGAAAATCTATGGGATTCTGTCAAAACTCAACCACAAAAAGACAAACAACCCAATCAAGAAGTGGGCAAAGGATATGAACACACACTACGCTAAAGAAGATATTCAGGCAGCTGACAGATACATGAGAAAATGCTCTCGATCATTAGCCATTAGAGAAATGCAAATTAAAACTACGATGAGATTCCATCTCACTCCAACAAGGCTGGCAATAATCCAAAAAACACCAAATAATAAATGTTGGAGAGGCTGCGGAGAGATTGGAACTCTTACACACTGCTGGTGGGAATGTAAAATGGTACAACCACTTTGGAAATCTATCTGGCGTTATCTTAAACAGTTAGAAATAGAACTACCATACAACCCAGAAATCCCACTCCTCGGAATATACCCTAGAGACACAAGAGCCTTCACACAAACAGATATATGCACACCCATGTTTATGGCAGCTCTGTTTACAATAGCAAAAAGCTGGAAGCAACCAACGTGTCCATCAACGGATGAATGGGTAAATAAATTGTGGTATATTCACACAATGGAATACTACGCATCGATAAAGAACAGTGACGAATACTGTGAAACATTTCATAACATGGAGGAACCTGGAAGGCATTATGCTGAGCGAAATCAGTCAGAGGCAAAAGGACAAATATTGTATAAGACCACTCTTATAAGATCTTGAGAAATAGTACAAACTGAGAAGAATACATACTTTTGTGGTTACAGGGGGGGGAGGGAGGGAGGGAGTGAGGGAGGGAGGGAGAGGGTTTTTTTACTGATTAATTAGCAGATAAGAACTGCTTTAGGTGAAGGGAAGGACAACACTCAATACATGGAAGGTCAGCTCAATTCGACTGGACCAAAAGCAAAGAAGTTTCCGGGATAAAATGAATGCTTCAAAGGTCAGCGGAGCAAGGGCGGGGCTTTGGGAACCATGGTTTAAGGGGAATTCTAAGTCAATTGGCAAAATAATTCAATTATGAAAACATTCTGCATCCCACTTTGAAATGTGGCGTCTGGGGTCTTAAATGCTAACAAGCGGCCATCTGAGATGCATCAATTGGTCTCAACCCACCTGGAGCAATGGAGAATGAAGAACACCAAGGTCACACGACAACTAGGAGCCCAAGAGACAGAAAGGGCCACATGAACCAGAGACCTACATCATCCTGAGACCAGAAGAACTAGTTGGTGCCCGGCCACAATCGATGACTGCCCTGACAGGGAGCACAACAGAGAACTCCTGAGAGACCAGGAGATCAGTGGGATGCAGACCCCAAATTCTCATAAAAAGACCAGACTTAATGGTCTGACTGAGACCAGAGGAATCCCGGAGGCAATGCTCCCCAGACCTTCTGATGGCACAGGACAGGAACCATCCCCGAAGACAACTCATCAGGCATGAAAAGGACTGGTCAGCTGGGGGGAGAGAGATGCTGATGAAGAGTGAGCTAATTAAATCAGGTGGACACGGGAGAGTGTGTTGGCAACTCTTGACTGGAGGGGGGATGGGAAGATAGAGAGAGAGGGAAGCTGGCAAAATTGGCACGAAATGAGAGACTGAAAGGGCTGACTCAATAGGGGGAGAGCAAGTGGGAGAAGGGAGTAAGATGTATGGAAACTTACATGTGACAGACTGATTGGAATGGTAAATGTTCACTTGAAGCTTCATAAAAATTAATTAAAAAAAAAAAAGAAAGAAAACTACAAAGCTCTACTACAAGAAATTCAAAAGGACATACTTAAGTGGAAAAACATAGCCTGCTCATGGACAGGAAGACTTAACATAGTAAAAATGTCTATTCTACCAAAAGCCATCTATACATACAATGCACTTCCGATCCAAATTCCAATCTCATTTTTTAAGGTGATAGAGCAACAAATCACCAACTTCATATGGAAGGGAAAGAAGCCTCGGGTAAGCAAAGCATTACTGAAAAAGAAGAAGAAAGTGGGAGGCCTCACTCTACCTAATTTCAGAACCTATTATACAGCCACAGTAGTCAAAACAGCCTGGTATTGGTACAACAACAGGCACATAGACCAGTGGAACAGAATTGAGAACCCAGATATAAATCCATCCACATATGAGCAGCTGATATTTGACAAAGGCCCAGTGTCAGTTAATTGGGGAAAGGATAGTCTTTTTAACAAATGGTGCTGGCATAACTGGATATCCATTTGCAAAAAAATGAAACAGGACCCATACCTCACACCATGCACAAAAACTAACTCCAAGTGGTTCAAAGACCTAAACATAAAGACTAAAACGATAAAGATCATGGAAGAAAAAATAGGGACAACCTTAGGAGCCCTAATACAAGGCATAAACAGAATACAAAACATTACCAAAAGTGACGAAGAGAAACCAGATAACTGGGAGCTCCTAAAAATCAAACACCTATGCTCATCTAAAGACTTCACCAAAAGAGTAAAAAGACCACCTAGAGACTGGGAAAGAATTTCCAGCTATGACGTCTCCGACCAGCGCCTGATCTCGAAAATCTATGGGATTCTGTCAAAACTCAACCACAAAAAGACAAACAACCCAATCAAGAAGTGGGCAAAGGATATGAACACACACTACGCTAAAGAAGATATTCAGGCAGCTGACAGATACATGAGAAAATGCTCTCGATCATTAGCCATTAGAGAAATGCAAATTAAAACTACGATGAGATTCCATCTCACTCCAACAAGGCTGGCAATAATCCAAAAAACACCAAATAATAAATGTTGGAGAGGCTGCGGAGAGATTGGAACTCTTACACACTGCTGGTGGGAATGTAAAATGGTACAACCACTTTGGAAATCTATCTGGCGTTATCTTAAACAGTTAGAAATAGAACTACCATACAACCCAGAAATCCCACTCCTCGGAATATACCCTAGAGACACAAGAGCCTTCACACAAACAGATATATGCACACCCATGTTTATGGCAGCTCTGTTTACAATAGCAAAAAGCTGGAAGCAACCAACGTGTCCATCAACGGATGAATGGGTAAATAAATTGTGGTATATTCACACAATGGAATACTACGCATCGATAAAGAACAGTGACGAATACTGTGAAACATTTCATAACATGGAGGAACCTGGAAGGCATTATGCTGAGCGAAATCAGTCAGAGGCAAAAGGACAAATATTGTATAAGACCACTCTTATAAGATCTTGAGAAATAGTACAAACTGAGAAGAATACATACTTTTGTGGTTACAGGGGGGGGAGGGAGGGAGGGAGTGAGGGAGGGAGGGAGAGGGTTTTTTTACTGATTAATTAGCAGATAAGAACTGCTTTAGGTGAAGGGAAGGACAACACTCAATACATGGAAGGTCAGCTCAATTCGACTGGACCAAAAGCAAAGAAGTTTCCGGGATAAAATGAATGCTTCAAAGGTCAGCGGAGCAAGGGCGGGGGTTTGGGAACCATGGTTTAAGGGGAATTCTAAGTCAATTGGCAAAATAATTCAATTATGAAAACATTCTGCATCCCACTTTGAAATGTGGCGTCTGGGGTCTTAAATGCTAACAAGCGGCCATCTGAGATGCATCAATTGGTCTCAACCCACCTGGAGCAAAGGAGAATGAAGAACACCAAGGTCACACGACAACTAGGAGCCCAAGAGACAGAAAGGGCCACATGAACCAGAGACCTACATCATCCTGAGACCAGAAGAACTAGTTGGTGCCCGGCCACAATCGATGACTGCCCTGACAGGGAGCACAACAGAGAACTCCTGAGAGACCAGGAGATCAGTGGGATGCAGACCCCAAATTCTCATAAAAAGACCAGACTTAATGGTCTGACTGAGACCAGAGGAATCCCGGAGGCAATGCTCCCCAGACCTTCTGATGGCACAGGACAGGAACCATCCCCGAAGACAACTCATCAGGCATGAAAAGGACTGGTCAGCTGGGGGGAGAGAGATGCTGATGAAGAGTGAGCTAATTAAATCAGGTGGACACGGGAGAGTGTGTTGGCAACTCTTGACTGGAGGGGGGATGGGAAGATAGAGAGAGAGGGAAGCTGGCAAAATTGGCACGAAACGAGAGACTGAAAGGGCTGACTCAATAGGGGGAGAGCAAGTGGGAGAAGGGAGTAAGATGTATGGAAACTTACATGTGACAGACTGATTGGAATGGTAAATGTTCACTTGAAGCTTCATAAAAATTAATTAAAAAAAAAAAAGAAAGAAAACTACAAAGCTCTACTACAAGAAATTCAAAAGGACATACTTAAGTGGAAAAACATAGCCTGCTCATGGACAGGAAGACTTAACATAGTAAAAATGTCTATTCTACCAAAAGCCATCTATACATACAATGCACTTCCGATCCAAATTCCAATCTCATTTTTTAAGGTGATAGAGCAACAAATCACCAACTTCATATGGAAGGGAAAGAAGCCTCGGGTAAGCAAAGCATTACTGAAAAAGAAGAAGAAAGTGGGAGGCCTCACTCTACCTAATTTCAGAACCTATTATACAGCCACAGTAGTCAAAACAGCCTGGTATTGGTACAACAACAGGCACATAGACCAGTGGAACAGAATTGAGAACCCAGATATAAATCCATCCACATATGAGCAGCTGATATTTGACAAAGGCCCAGTGTCAGTTAATTGGGGAAAGGATAGTCTTTTTAACAAATGGTGCTGGCATAACTGGATATCCATTTGCAAAAAAATGAAACAGGACCCATACCTCACACCATGCACAAAAACTAACTCCAAGTGGTTCAAAGACCTAAACATAAAGACTAAAACGATAAAGATCATGGAAGAAAAAATAGGGACAACCTTAGGAGCCCTAATACAAGGCATAAACAGAATACAAAACATTACCAAAAGTGACGAAGAGAAACCAGATAACTGGGAGCTCCTAAAAATCAAACACCTATGCTCATCTAAAGACTTCACCAAAAGAGTAAAAAGACCACCTAGAGACTGGGAAAGAATTTCCAGCTATGACGTCTCCGACCAGCGCCTGATCTCTAAAATCTATAGGATTCCGTCAAAACTCAACCACAAAAAGACAAACAACCCAATCAAGAAGTGGGCAAAGGATATGAACACACACTTCGCTAAAGAAGATATTTCGGGCAGCTGACAGATACATGAGAAAATGCTCTCGATCATTAGCCATTAGAGAAATGCAAATTAAAACTACGATGAGATTCCATCTCACTCCAACAAGGCTGGCAATAATCCAAAAAACACCAAATAATAAATGTTGGAGAGGCTGCGGAGAGATTGGAACTCTTATACACTGCTGGTGGGAATGTCAAATGGTACAACCACTTTGGAAATCTATCTGGCGTTATCTTAAACAGTTAGAAATAGAACTACCATACAACCCAGAAATCCCACTCCTCGGAATATACCCTAGAGACACAAGAGCCTTCACACAAACAGATATATGCACACCCATGTTTATTGCAGCTCTGTTTACAATAGCAAAAAGCTGAAAGCAACCAAGGTATCCATCAACGGATGAATGGGTAAATAAATTGTGGTATATTCACACAATGGAATACTACGCATCGATAAAGAACAGTGACGAATACTGTGAAACATTTCATAACATGGAGGAACCTGGAAGGCATTATGCTCAGCGAAATCAGTCAGAGGCAAAAGGACAAATATTGTATAAGACCGCTCTTATAAGATCTTGAGAAATAGTACAAACTGAGAAGAACACATACTTTTGTGGTTACGAGGGGGGGAGGGAGGGAGGGAGGGAGGGAGGGAGGGAGAGGGTTTTTTTACTGATTAATTAGCAGATAAGAACTGCTTTAGGTGAAGGGAAGGACAACACTCAATACATGGAAGGTCAGCTCAATTCGACTGGACCAAAAGCAAAGAAGTTTCCGGGATAAAATGAATGCTTCAAAGGTCAGCGGAGCAAGGGCGGGGGTTTGGGAACCATGGTTTAAGGGGAATTCTAAGTCAATTGGCAAAATAATTCAATTATGAAAACATTCTGCATCCCACTTTGAAATGTGGCATCTGGGGTCTTAAATGCTAACAAGCGGCCATCTGAGATGCATCAATTGGTCTCAACCCACCTGGAGCAAAGGAGAATGAAGAACACCAAGGTCACACGACAACTAGGAGCCCAAGAGACAGAAAGGGCCACATGAACCAGAGACCTACATCATCCTGAGACCAGAAGAACTAGTTGGTGCCCGGCCACAATCGATGACTGCCCTGACACGGAGCACAACAGAGAACTCCTGAGAGACCAGGAGATCAGTGGGATGCAGACCCCAAATTCTCATAAAAAGACCATACTTAATGGTCTGACTGAGACCAGAGGAATCCCGGAGGCAATGCTCCCCAGACCTTCTGATGGCACAGGACAGGAACCATCCCCGAAGACAACTCATCAGGCATGAAAAGGACTGGTCAGCTGGGGGGAGAGAGATGCCGATGAAGAGTGAGCTAATTAAATCAGGTGGACACGGGAGAGTGTGTTGGCAACTCTTGACTGGAGGGGGGATGGGAAGATAGAGAGAGAGGGAAGCTGGCAAAATTGGCACGAAACGAGAGACTGAAAGGGCTGACTCAATAGGGGGAGAGCAAGTGGGAGAAGGGAGTAAGATGTATGGAAACTTACATGTGACAGACTGATTGGAATGGTAAATGTTCACTTGAAGCTTCATAAAAATTAATTAAAAAAAAAAAAAGAAAGAAAACTACAAAGCTCTACTACAAGAAATTCAAAAGGACATACTTAAGTGGAAAAACATAGCCTGCTCATGGACAGGAAGACTTAACATAGTAAAAATGTCTATTCTACCAAAAGCCATCTATACATACAATGCACTTCCGATCCAAATTCCAATCTCATTTTTTAAGGTGATAGAGCAACAAATCACCAACTTCATATGGAAGGGAAAGAAGCCTCGGATAAGCAAAGCATTACTGAAAAAGAAGAAGAAAGTGGGAGGCCTCACTCTACCTAATTTCAGAACCTATTATACAGCCACAGTAGTCAAAACAGCCTGGTATTGGTACAACAACAGGCACATAGACCAGTGGAACAGAATTGAGAACCCAGATATAAATCCATCCACATATGAGCAGCTGATATTTGACAAAGGCCCAGTGTCAGTTAATTGGGGAAAGGATAGCCTTTTTAACAAATGGTGCTGGCATAACTGGATATCCATTTGCAAAAAAATGAAACAGGACCCATACCTCACACCATGCACAAAAACTAACTCCAAGTGGTTCAAAGACCTAAACATAAAGACTAAAACGATAAAGATCATGGAAGAAAAAATAGGGACAACCTTAGGAGCCCTAATACAAGGCATAAACAGAATACAAAACATTACCAAAAGTGACGAAGAGAAACCAGATAACTGGGAGCTCCTAAAAATCAAACACCTATGCTCATCTAAAGACTTCACCAAAAGAGTAAAAAGACCACCTAGAGACTGGGAAAGAATTTCCAGCTATGACGTCTCCGACCAGCGCCTGATCTCGAAAATCTATGGGATTCTGTCAAAACTCAACCACAAAAAGACAAACAACCCAATCAAGAAGTGGGCAAAGGATATGAACACACACTACGCTAAAGAAGATATTCAGGCAGCTGACAGATACATGAGAAAATGCTCTCGATCATTAGCCATTAGAGAAATGCAAATTAAAACTACGATGAGATTCCATCTCACTCCAACAAGGCTGGCAATAATCCAAAAAACACCAAATAATAAATGTTGGAGAGGCTGCGGAGAGATTGGAACTCTTACACACTGCTGGTGGGAATGTAAAATGGTACAACCACTTTGGAAATCTATCTGGCGTTATCTTAAACAGTTAGAAATAGAACTACCATACAACCCAGAAATCCCACTCCTCGGAATATACCCTAGAGACACAAGAGCCTTCACACAAACAGATATATGCACACCCATGTTTATGGCAGCTCTGTTTACAATAGCAAAAAGCTGGAAGCAACCAAGGTGTCCATCAACGGATGAATGGGTAAATAAATTGTGGTATATTCACACAATGGAATACTACGCATCGATAAAGAACAGTGACGAATACTGTGAAACATTTCATAACATGGAGGAACCTGGAAGGCATTATGCTGAGCGAAATCAGTCAGAGGCAAAAGGACAAATATTGTATAAGACCACTCTTATAAGATCTTGAGAAATAGTACAAACTGAGAAGAATACATACTTTTGTGGTTACAGGGGGGGGAGGGAGGGAGGGAGTGAGGGAGGGAGGGAGAGGGTTTTTTTACTGATTAATTAGCAGATAAGAACTGCTTTAGGTGAAGGGAAGGACAACACTCAATACATGGAAGGTCAGCTCAATTCGACTGGACCAAAAGCAAAGAAGTTTCCGGGATAAAATGAATGCTTCAAAGGTCAGCGGAGCAAGGGCGGGGGTTTGGGAACCATGGTTTAAGGGGAATTCTAAGTCAATTGGCAAAATAATTCAATTATGAAAACATTCTGCATCCCACTTTGAAATGTGGCGTCTGGGGTCTTAAATGCTAACAAGCGGCCATCTGAGATGCATCAATTGGTCTCAACCCACCTGGAGCAATGGAGAATGAAGAACACCAAGGTCACACGACAACTAGGAGCCCAAGAGACAGAAAGGGCCACATGAACCAGAGACCTACATCATCCTGAGACCAGAAGAACTAGTTGGTGCCCGGCCACAATCGATGACTGCCCTGACAGGGAGCACAACAGAGAACTCCTGAGAGACCAGGAGATCAGTGGGATGCAGACCCCAAATTCTCATAAAAAGACCAGACTTAATGGTCTGACTGAGACCAGAGGAATCCCGGAGGCAATGCTCCCCAGACCTTCTGATGGCACAGGACAGGAACCATCCCCGAAGACAACTCATCAGGCATGAAAAGGACTGGTCAGCTGGGGGGAGAGAGATGCTGATGAAGAGTGAGCTAATTAAATCAGGTGGACACGGGAGAGTGTGTTGGCAACTCTTGACTGGAGGGGGGATGGGAAGATAGAGAGAGAGGGAAGCTGGCAAAATTGGCACGAAATGAGAGACTGAAAGGGCTGACTCAATAGGGGGAGAGCAAGTGGGAGAAGGGAGTAAGATGTATGGAAACTTACATGTGACAGACTGATTGGAATGGTAAATGTTCACTTGAAGCTTCATAAAAATTAATTAAAAAAAAAAAAGAAAGAAAACTACAAAGCTCTACTACAAGAAATTCAAAAGGACATACTTAAGTGGAAAAACATAGCCTGCTCATGGACAGGAAGACTTAACATAGTAAAAATGTCTATTCTACCAAAAGCCATCTATACATACAATGCACTTCCGATCCAAATTCCAATCTCATTTTTTAAGGTGATAGAGCAACAAATCACCAACTTCATATGGAAGGGAAAGAAGCCTCGGGTAAGCAAAGCATTACTGAAAAAGAAGAAGAAAGTGGGAGGCCTCACTCTACCTAATTTCAGAACCTATTATACAGCCACAGTAGTCAAAACAGCCTGGTATTGGTACAACAACAGGCACATAGACCAGTGGAACAGAATTGAGAACCCAGATATAAATCCATCCACATATGAGCAGCTGATATTTGACAAAGGCCCAGTGTCAGTTAATTGGGGAAAGGATAGTCTTTTTAACAAATGGTGCTGGCATAACTGGATATCCATTTGCAAAAAAATGAAACAGGACCCATACCTCACACCATGCACAAAAACTAACTCCAAGTGGTTCAAAGACCTAAACATAAAGACTAAAACGATAAAGATCATGGAAGAAAAAATAGGGACAACCTTAGGAGCCCTAATACAAGGCATAAACAGAATACAAAACATTACCAAAAGTGACGAAGAGAAACCAGATAACTGGGAGCTCCTAAAAATCAAACACCTATGCTCATCTAAAGACTTCACCAAAAGAGTAAAAAGACCACCTAGAGACTGGGAAAGAATTTCCAGCTATGACGTCTCCGACCAGCGCCTGATCTCGAAAATCTATGGGATTCTGTCAAAACTCAACCACAAAAAGACAAACAACCCAATCAAGAAGTGGGCAAAGGATATGAACACACACTACGCTAAAGAAGATATTCAGGCAGCTGACAGATACATGAGAAAATGCTCTCGATCATTAGCCATTAGAGAAATGCAAATTAAAACTACGATGAGATTCCATCTCACTCCAACAAGGCTGGCAATAATCCAAAAAACACCAAATAATAAATGTTGGAGAGGCTGCGGAGAGATTGGAACTCTTACACACTGCTGGTGGGAATGTAAAATGGTACAACCACTTTGGAAATCTATCTGGCGTTATCTTAAACAGTTAGAAATAGAACTACCATACAACCCAGAAATCCCACTCCTCGGAATATACCCTAGAGACACAAGAGCCTTCACACAAACAGATATATGCACACCCATGTTTATGGCAGCTCTGTTTACAATAGCAAAAAGCTGGAAGCAACCAACGTGTCCATCAACGGATGAATGGGTAAATAAATTGTGGTATATTCACACAATGGAATACTACGCATCGATAAAGAACAGTGACGAATACTGTGAAACATTTCATAACATGGAGGAACCTGGAAGGCATTATGCTGAGCGAAATCAGTCAGAGGCAAAAGGACAAATATTGTATAAGACCACTCTTATAAGATCTTGAGAAATAGTACAAACTGAGAAGAATACATACTTTTGTGGTTACAGGGGGGGGAGGGAGGGAGGGAGTGAGGGAGGGAGGGAGAGGGTTTTTTTACTGATTAATTAGCAGATAAGAACTGCTTTAGGTGAAGGGAAGGACAACACTCAATACATGGAAGGTCAGCTCAATTCGACTGGACCAAAAGCAAAGAAGTTTCCGGGATAAAATGAATGCTTCAAAGGTCAGCGGAGCAAGGGCGGGGGTTTGGGAACCATGGTTTAAGGGGAATTCTAAGTCAATTGGCAAAATAATTCAATTATGAAAACATTCTGCATCCCACTTTGAAATGTGGCGTCTGGGGTCTTAAATGCTAACAAGCGGCCATCTGAGATGCATCAATTGGTCTCAACCCACCTGGAGCAAAGGAGAATGAAGAACACCAAGGTCACACGACAACTAGGAGCCCAAGAGACAGAAAGGGCCACATGAACCAGAGACCTACATCATCCTGAGACCAGAAGAACTAGTTGGTGCCCGGCCACAATCGATGACTGCCCTGACAGGGAGCACAACAGAGAACTCCTGAGAGACCAGGAGATCAGTGGGATGCAGACCCCAAATTCTCATAAAAAGACCAGACTTAATGGTCTGACTGAGACCAGAGGAATCCCGGAGGCAATGCTCCCCAGACCTTCTGATGGCACAGGACAGGAACCATCCCCGAAGACAACTCATCAGGCATGAAAAGGACTGGTCAGCTGGGGGGAGAGAGATGCTGATGAAGAGTGAGCTAATTAAATCAGGTGGACACGGGAGAGTGTGTTGGCAACTCTTGACTGGAGGGGGGATGGGAAGATAGAGAGAGAGGGAAGCTGGCAAAATTGGCACGAAACGAGAGACTGAAAGGGCTGACTCAATAGGGGGAGAGCAAGTGGGAGAAGGGAGTAAGATGTATGGAAACTTACATGTGACAGACTGATTGGAATGGTAAATGTTCACTTGAAGCTTCATAAAAATTAATTAAAAAAAAAAAAGAAAGAAAACTACAAAGCTCTACTACAAGAAATTCAAAAGGACATACTTAAGTGGAAAAACATAGCCTGCTCATGGACAGGAAGACTTAACATAGTAAAAATGTCTATTCTACCAAAAGCCATCTATACATACAATGCACTTCCGATCCAAATTCCAATCTCATTTTTTAAGGTGATAGAGCAACAAATCACCAACTTCATATGGAAGGGAAAGAAGCCTCGGGTAAGCAAAGCATTACTGAAAAAGAAGAAGAAAGTGGGAGGCCTCACTCTACCTAATTTCAGAACCTATTATACAGCCACAGTAGTCAAAACAGCCTGGTATTGGTACAACAACAGGCACATAGACCAGTGGAACAGAATTGAGAACCCAGATATAAATCCATCCACATATGAGCAGCTGATATTTGACAAAGGCCCAGTGTCAGTTAATTGGGGAAAGGATAGTCTTTTTAACAAATGGTGCTGGCATAACTGGATATCCATTTGCAAAAAAATGAAACAGGACCCATACCTCACACCATGCACAAAAACTAACTCCAAGTGGTTCAAAGACCTAAACATAAAGACTAAAACGATAAAGATCATGGAAGAAAAAATAGGGACAACCTTAGGAGCCCTAATACAAGGCATAAACAGAATACAAAACATTACCAAAAGTGACGAAGAGAAACCAGATAACTGGGAGCTCCTAAAAATCAAACACCTATGCTCATCTAAAGACTTCACCAAAAGAGTAAAAAGACCACCTAGAGACTGGGAAAGAATTTCCAGCTATGACGTCTCCGACCAGCGCCTGATCTCTAAAATCTATAGGATTCCGTCAAAACTCAACCACAAAAAGACAAACAACCCAATCAAGAAGTGGGCAAAGGATATGAACACACACTTCGCTAAAGAAGATATTTCGGGCAGCTGACAGATACATGAGAAAATGCTCTCGATCATTAGCCATTAGAGAAATGCAAATTAAAACTACGATGAGATTCCATCTCACTCCAACAAGGCTGGCAATAATCCAAAAAACACCAAATAATAAATGTTGGAGAGGCTGCGGAGAGATTGGAACTCTTATACACTGCTGGTGGGAATGTCAAATGGTACAACCACTTTGGAAATCTATCTGGCGTTATCTTAAACAGTTAGAAATAGAACTACCATACAACCCAGAAATCCCACTCCTCGGAATATACCCTAGAGACACAAGAGCCTTCACACAAACAGATATATGCACACCCATGTTTATTGCAGCTCTGTTTACAATAGCAAAAAGCTGAAAGCAACCAAGGTATCCATCAACGGATGAATGGGTAAATAAATTGTGGTATATTCACACAATGGAATACTACGCATCGATAAAGAACAGTGACGAATACTGTGAAACATTTCATAACATGGAGGAACCTGGAAGGCATTATGCTCAGCGAAATCAGTCAGAGGCAAAAGGACAAATATTGTATAAGACCGCTCTTATAAGATCTTGAGAAATAGTACAAACTGAGAAGAACACATACTTTTGTGGTTACGAGGGGGGGAGGGAGGGAGGGAGGGAGGGAGGGAGGGAGAGGGTTTTTTTACTGATTAATTAGCAGATAAGAACTGCTTTAGGTGAAGGGAAGGACAACACTCAATACATGGAAGGTCAGCTCAATTCGACTGGACCAAAAGCAAAGAAGTTTCCGGGATAAAATGAATGCTTCAAAGGTCAGCGGAGCAAGGGCGGGGGTTTGGGAACCATGGTTTAAGGGGAATTCTAAGTCAATTGGCAAAATAATTCAATTATGAAAACATTCTGCATCCCACTTTGAAATGTGGCATCTGGGGTCTTAAATGCTAACAAGCGGCCATCTGAGATGCATCAATTGGTCTCAACCCACCTGGAGCAAAGGAGAATGAAGAACACCAAGGTCACACGACAACTAGGAGCCCAAGAGACAGAAAGGGCCACATGAACCAGAGACCTACATCATCCTGAGACCAGAAGAACTAGTTGGTGCCCGGCCACAATCGATGACTGCCCTGACACGGAGCACAACAGAGAACTCCTGAGAGACCAGGAGATCAGTGGGATGCAGACCCCAAATTCTCATAAAAAGACCATACTTAATGGTCTGACTGAGACCAGAGGAATCCCGGAGGCAATGCTCCCCAGACCTTCTGATGGCACAGGACAGGAACCATCCCCGAAGACAACTCATCAGGCATGAAAAGGACTGGTCAGCTGGGGGGAGAGAGATGCCGATGAAGAGTGAGCTAATTAAATCAGGTGGACACGGGAGAGTGTGTTGGCAACTCTTGACTGGAGGGGGGATGGGAAGATAGAGAGAGAGGGAAGCTGGCAAAATTGGCACGAAACGAGAGACTGAAAGGGCTGACTCAATAGGGGGAGAGCAAGTGGGAGAAGGGAGTAAGATGTATGGAAACTTACATGTGACAGACTGATTGGAATGGTAAATGTTCACTTGAAGCTTCATAAAAATTAATTAAAAAAAAAAAAAGAAAGAAAACTACAAAGCTCTACTACAAGAAATTCAAAAGGACATACTTAAGTGGAAAAACATAGCCTGCTCATGGACAGGAAGACTTAACATAGTAAAAATGTCTATTCTACCAAAAGCCATCTATACATACAATGCACTTCCGATCCAAATTCCAATCTCATTTTTTAAGGTGATAGAGCAACAAATCACCAACTTCATATGGAAGGGAAAGAAGCCTCGGATAAGCAAAGCATTACTGAAAAAGAAGAAGAAAGTGGGAGGCCTCACTCTACCTAATTTCAGAACCTATTATACAGCCACAGTAGTCAAAACAGCCTGGTATTGGTACAACAACAGGCACATAGACCAGTGGAACAGAATTGAGAACCCAGATATAAATCCATCCACATATGAGCAGCTGATATTTGACAAAGGCCCAGTGTCAGTTAATTGGGGAAAGGATAGCCTTTTTAACAAATGGTGCTGGCATAACTGGATATCCATTTGCAAAAAAATGAAACAGGACCCATACCTCACACCATGCACAAAAACTAACTCCAAGTGGTTCAAAGACCTAAACATAAAGACTAAAACGATAAAGATCATGGAAGAAAAAATAGGGACAACCTTAGGAGCCCTAATACAAGGCATAAACAGAATACAAAACATTACCAAAAGTGACGAAGAGAAACCAGATAACTGGGAGCTCCTAAAAATCAAACACCTATGCTCATCTAAAGACTTCACCAAAAGAGTAAAAAGACCACCTAGAGACTGGGAAAGAATTTCCAGCTATGACGTCTCCGACCAGCGCCTGATCTCTAAAATCTATAGGATTCTGTCAAAACTCAACCACAAAAAGACAAACAACCCAATCAAGAAGTGGGCAAAGGATATGAACACACACTTCGCTAAAGAAGATATTTCGGGCAGCTGACAGATACATGAGAAAATGCTCTCGATCATTAGCCAATAGAGAAATGCAAATTAAAACTACGATGAGATTCCATCTCACTCCAACAAGGCTGGCAATAATCCAAAAAACACCAAATAATAAATGTTGGAGAGGCTGCGGAGAGATTGGAACTCTTATATACTGCTGGTGGGAATGTCAAATGGTACAACCACTTTGGAAATCTATCTGGCGTTATCTTAAACAGAAACAGAACTACCATACAACCCAGAAATCCCACTCCTCGGAATATACCCTAGAGACACAAGAGCCTTCACACAAACAGATATATGCACACCCATGTTTATTGCAGCTCTGTTTACAATAGCAAAAAGCTGGAAGCAACCAAGGTGTCCATCAACGGATGAATGGGTAAATAAATTGTGGTATATTCACACAATGGAATACTACGCATCGATAAAGAACAGTGACGAATACTGTGAAACATTTCATAACATGGAGGAACCTGGAAGGCATTATGCTGAGCGAAATCAGTCAGAGGCAAAAGGACAAATATTGTATAAGACCGCTCTTATAAGATCTTGAGAAATAGTACAAACTGAGAAGAACACATACTTTTGTGGTTACGAGGGGGGGAGGGAGGGAGGGAGGGAGGGAGAGGGTTTTTTTACTGATTAATTAGCAGATGAGAACGCTTTAGGTGAAGGGAAGGACAACACTCAATACATGGAAGGACAGCTCAATTCGACTGGACCAAAAGCAAAGAAGTTTCCGGGATAAAATGAATGCTTCAAAGGTCAGCGGAGCAAGGGCGGGGGTTTGGGAACCATGGTTTAAGGGGAATTCTAAGTCAATTGGCAAAATAATTCAATTATGAAAACATTCTGCATCCCACTTTGAAATGTGGCGTCTGGGGTCTTAAATGCTAACAAGCGGCCATCTGAGATGCATCAATTGGTCTCAACCCACCTGGAGCAAAGGAGAATGAAGAACACCAAGGTCACACGACAACTAGGAGCCCAAGAGACAGAAAGGGCCACATGAACCAGAGACCTACATCATCCTGAGACCAGAAGAACTAGTTGGTGCCCGGCCACAATCGATGACTGCCCTGACAGGGAGCACAACAGAGAACTCCTGAGAGACCAGGAGATCAGTGGGATGCAGACCCCAAATTCTCATAAAAAGACCATACTTAATGGTCTGACTGAGACCAGAGGAATCCCGGAGGCAATGCTCCCCAGACCTTCTGATGGCACAGGACAGGAACCATCCCCGAAGACAACTCATCAGGCATGAAAAGGACTGGTCAGCTGGGGGGAGAGAGATGCTGATGAAGAGTGAGCTAATTAAATCAGGTGGACACGGGAGAGTGTGTTGGCAACTCTTGACTGGAGGGGGGATGGGAAGATAGAGAGAGAGGGAAGCTGGCAAAATTGACACGAAACGAGAGACTGAAATGGCTGACTCAATAGGGGGAGAGCAAGTGGGAGAAGGGAGTAAGATGTATGGAAACTTACATGTGACAGACTGATTGGAATGGTAAATGTTCACTTGAAGCTTCATAAAAATTAATTAAAAAGAAAAAAAGAAAGAAAACTACAAAGCTCTACTACAAGAAATTCAAAAGGACATACTTAAGTGGAAAAACATAGCCTGCTCATGGACAGGAAGACTTAACATAGTAAAAATGTCTATTCTACCAAAAGGCATCTATACATACAATGCACTTCCGATCCAAATTCCAATCTCATTTTTTAAGGTGATAGAGCAACAAATCACCAACTTCATATGGAAGGGAAAGAAGCCTCGGGTAAGCAAAGCATTACTGAAAAAGAAGAAGAAAGTGGGAGGCCTCACTCTACCTAATTTCAGAACCTATTATACAGCCACAGTAGTCAAAACAGCCTGGTATTGGTACAACAACAGGCACATAGACCAGTGGAACAGAATTGAGAACCCAGATATAAATCCATCCACATATGAGCAGCTGATATTTGACAAAGGCCCAGTGTCAGTTAATTGGGGAAAGGATAGTCTTTTTAACAAATGGTGCTGGCATAACTGGATGTTCATTTGCAAAAAAATGAAACAGGACCCATACCTCACACCATGCACAAAAACTAACTCCAAGTGGTTCAAAGACCTAAACATAAAGACTAAAACGATAAAGATCATGGAAGAAAAAATAGGGACAACCTTAGGAGCCCTAATACAAGGCATAAACAGAATACAAAACATTACCAAAAGTGACGAAGAGAAACCAGATAACTGGGAGCTCCTAAAAATCAAACACCTATGCTCATCTAAAGACTTCACCAAAAGAGTAAAAAGACCACCTAGAGACTGGGAAAGAATTTCCAGCTATGACGTCTCCGACCAGCGCCTGATCTCTAAAATCTATAGGATTCTGTCAAAACTCAACCACAAAAAGACAAACAACCCAATCAAGAAGTGGGCAAAGGATATGAACACACACTTCGCTAAAGAAGATATTCGGGCAGCTGACAGATACATGAGAAAATGCTCTCGATCATTAGCCATTAGAGAAATGCAAATTAAAACTACGATGAGATTCCATCTCACTGCAACAAGGCTGGCAATAATCCAAAAAACACCAAATAATAAATGTTGGAGAGGCTGCGGAGAGATTGGAACTCTTATACACTGCTGGTGGGAATGTCAAATGGTACAACCACTTTGGAAATCTATCTGGCGTTATCTTAAACAGTTAGAAATAGAACTACCATACAACCCAGAAATCCCACTCCTCGGAATATACCCTAGAGACACAAGAGCCTTCACACAAACAGATATATGCACACCCATGTTTATGGCAGCTCTGTTTACAATAGCAAAAAGCTGGAAGCAACCAAAGTGTCCATCAACGGATGAATGGGTAAATAAATTGTGGTATATTCACACAATGGAATACGACGCATCGATAAAGAACAGTGACGAATACTGTGAAACATTTCATAACATGGAGGAACCTGGAAGGCATTATGCTGAGCGAAATCAGTCAGAGGCAAAAGGACAAATATTGTATAAGACCGCTCTTATAAGATCTTGAGAAATAGTACAAACTGAGAAGAACACATACTTTTGTGGTTACGAGGGGGGGAGGGAGGGAGGGAGGGAGAGAGGGAGGGAGGGAGGGAGAGGGTTTTTTTACTGATTAATTAGCAGATGAGAACGCTTTAGGTGAAGGGAAGGACAACACTCAATACATGGAAGGTCAGCTCAATTCGACTGGACCAAAAGCAAAGAAGTTTCCGGGATAAAATGAATGCTTCAAAGGTCAGCGGAGCAAGGGCGGGGGTTTGGGAACCATGGTTTAAGGGGAATTCTAAGTCAATTGGCAAAATAATTCAATTATGAAAACATTCTGCATCCCACTTTGAAATGTGGCGTCTGGGGTCTTAAATGCTAACAAGCAGCCATCTGAGATGCATCAATTGGTCTCAACCCACCTGGAGCAAAGGAGAATGAAGAACACCAAGGTCACACGACAACTAGGAGCCCAAGAGACAGAAAGGGCCACATGAACCAGAGACCTACATCATCCTGAGACCAGAAGAACTACTTGGTGCCCGGCCACAATCGATGACTGCCCTGACACGGAGCACAACAGAGAACTCCTGAGAGACCAGGAGATCAGTGGGATGCAGACCCCAAATTCTCATAAAAAGACCAGACTTAATGGTCTGACTGAGACCAGAGGAATCCCGGAGGCAATGCTCCCCAGACCTTCTGATGGCACAGGACAGGAACCATCCCCGAAGACAACTCATCAGGCATGAAAAGGACTGGTCAGCGGCGGGGAGAGAGATGCTGATGAAGAGTGAGCTAATTAAATCAGGTGGACACGGGAGAGTGTGTTGGCAACTCTTGACTGGAGGGGGGATGGGAAGATAGAGAGAGAGGGAAGCTGGCAAAATTGGCACGAAACGAGAGACTGAAAGGGCTGACTCAATAGGGGGAGAGCAAGTGGGAGAAGGGAGTAAGATGTATGGAAACTTACATGTGACAGACCGATTGGAATGGTAAATGTTCACTTGAAGCTTCATAAAAATTAATTAAAAAAAAAAAGAAAGAAAACTACAAAGCTCTACGACAAGAAATTCAAAAGGACATACTTAAGTGGAAAAACATAGCCTGCTCATGGACAGGAAGACTTAACATAGTAAAAATGTCTATTCTACCAAAAGGCATCTATACATACAATGCACTTCCGATCCAAATTCCAATCTCATTTTTTAAGGTGATAGAGCAACAAATCACCAACTTCATATGGAAGGGAAAGAAGCCTCGGGTAAGCAAAGCATTACTGAAAAAGAAGAAGAAAGTGGGAGGCCTCACTCTACCTAATTTCAGAACCTATTATACAGCCACAGTAGTCAAAACAGCCTGGTATTGGTACAACAACAGGCACATAGACCAGTGGAACAGAATTGAGAACCCAGATATAAATCCATCCACATATGAGCAGCTGATATTTGACAAAGGCCCAGTGTCAGTTAATTGGGGAAAGGATAGTCTTTTTAACAAATGGTGCTGGCATAACTGGATATCCATTTGCAAAAAAATGAAACAGGACCCATACCTCACACCATGCACAAAAACTAACTCCAAGTGGTTCAAAGACCTAAACATAAAGACTAAAACGATAAAGATCATGGAAGAAAAAATAGGGACAACCTTAGGAGCCCTAATACAAGGCATAAACAGAATACAAAACATTACCAAAAGTGACGAAGAGAAACCAGATAACTGGGAGCTCCTAAAAATCAAACACCTATGCTCATCTAAAGACTTCACCAAAAGAGTAAAAAGACCACCTAGAGACTGGGAAAGAATTTCCAGCTATGACGTCTCCGACCAGCGCCTGATCTCGAAAATCTATAGGATTCTGTCAAAACTCAACCACAAAAAGACAAACAACCCAATCAAGAAGTGGGCAAAGGATATGAACACACACTTCGCTAAAGAAGATATTCGGGCAGCTGACAGATACATGAGAAAATGCTCTCGATCATTAGCCATTAGAGAAATGCAAATTAAAACTACGATGAGATTCCATCTCACTCCAACAAGGCTGGCAATAATCCAAAAAACACCAAATAATAAATGTTGGAGAGGCTGCGGAGAGATTGGAACTCTTACACACTGCTGGTGGGAATGTCAAATGGTACAACCACTTTGGAAATCTATCTGGCGTTATCTTAAACAGTTAGAAATAGAACTACCATACAACCCAGAAATCCCACTCCTCGGAATATACCCTAGAGACACAAGAGCCTTCACACAAACATATATGCACACCCATGTTTATTGCAGCTCTGTTTACAATAGCAAAAAGCTGGAAGCAACCAAGGTGTCCATCAACGGATGAATGGGTAAATAAATTGTGGTATATTCACACAATGGAATACTACGCATCGATAAAGAACAGTGACGAATACTGTGAAACATTTCATAACATGGAGGAACCTGGAAGGCATTATGCTGAGCGAAATCAGTCAGAGGCAAAAGGACAAATATTGTATAAGACCGCTCTTATAAGATCTTGAGAAATAGTACAAACTGAGAAGAACACATACTTTTGTGGTTACGAGGGGGGGAGGGAGGGAGGGAGGGAGAGAGGGAGGGAGGGAGGGAGAGGGTTTTTTTTACTGATTAATTAGCAGATCAGAACGCTTTAGGTGAAGGGAAGGACAACACTCAATACATGGAAGGTCAGCTCAATTCGACTGGACCAAAAGCAAAGAAGTTTCCGGGATAAAATGAATGCTTCAAAGGTCAGCGGAGCAAGGGCGGGGGTTTGGGAACCATGGTTTAAGGGGAATTCTAAGTCAATTGGCAAAATAATTCAATTATGAAAACATTCTGCATCCCACTTTGAAATGTGGCGTCTGGGGTCTTAAATGCTAACAAGCGGCCATCTGAGATGCATCAGTTGGTCTCAACCCACCTGGAGCAAAGGAGAATGAAGAACACCAAGGTCACACGACAACTAGGAGCCCAAGAGACAGAAAGG
The DNA here is from genome assembly GCF_030014295.1 of Loxodonta africana. Taxonomy (NCBI): domain Eukaryota; kingdom Metazoa; phylum Chordata; class Mammalia; order Proboscidea; family Elephantidae; genus Loxodonta; species Loxodonta africana. The sequence continues at coordinate 10,689,331 of NC_087369.1, read as the reverse complement.
GCCACATGAACCAGAGACCTACATCATCCTGAGACCAGAAGAACTAGTTGGTGCCCAGCCACAATCGATGACTGCCCTGACACGGAGCACAACAGAGAACTCCTGAGAGACCAGGAGATCAGTGGGATGCAGACCCCAAATTCTCATAAAAAGACCAGACTTAATGGTCTGACTGAGACCAGAGGAATCCCGGAGGCAATGCTCCCCAGACCTTCTGATGGCACAGGACAGGAACCATCCCCGAAAACAACTCATCAGGCATGAAAAGGACAGGTCAGCTGGGGGGAGAGAGATGCTGATGAAGAGTGAGCTAATTAAATCAGGTGGACACGGGAGAGTGTGTTGGCAACTCTTGACTGGAGGGGGGATGGGAAGATAGAGAGAGAGGGAAGCTGGCAAAATTGACACGAAACGAGAGACTGAAAGGGCTGACTCAATAGGGGGAGAGCAAGTGGGAGAAGGGAGTAAGATGTATGGAAACTTACATGTGACAGACTGATTGGAATGGTAAATGTTCACTTGAAGCTTCATAAAAATTAATTAAAAAAAAAAAAGAAAGAAAACTACAAAGCTCTACGACAAGAAATTCAAAAGGACATACTTAAGTGGAAAAACATAGCCTGCTCATGGACAGGAAGACTTAACATAGTAAAAATGTCTATTCTACCAAAAGGCATCTATACATACAATGCACTTCCGATCCAAATTCCAATCTCATTTTTTAAGGTGATAGAGCAACAAATCACCAACTTCATATGGAAGGGAAAGAAGCCTCGGGTAAGCAAAGCATTACTGAAAAAGAAGAAGAAAGTGGGAGGCCTCACTCTACCTAATTTCAGAACCTATTATACAGCCACAGTAGTCAAAACAGCCTGGTATTGGTACAACAACAGGCACATAGACCAGTGGAACAGAATTGAGAACCCAGATATAAATCCATCCACATATGAGCAGCTGATATTTGACAAAGGCCCAGTGTCAGTTAATTGGGGAAAGGATAGTCTTTTTAACAAATGGTGCTGGCATAACTGGATATCCATTTGCAAAAAAATGAAACAGGACCCATACCTCACACCATGCACAAAAACTAACTCCAAGTGGTTCAAAGACCTAAACATAAAGACTAAAACGATAAAGATCATGGAAGAAAAAATAGGGACAACCTTAGGAGCCCTAATACAAGGCATAAACAGAATACAAAACATTACCAAAAGTGACGAAGAGAAACCAGATAACTGGGAGCTCCTAAAAATCAAACACCTATGCTCATCTAAAGACTTCACCAAAAGAGTAAAAAGACCACCTAGAGACTGGGAAAGAATTTCCAGCTATGACGTCTCCGACCAGCGCCTGATCTCGAAAATCTATAGGATTCTGTCAAAACTCAACCACAAAAAGACAAACAACCCAATCAAGAAGTGGGCAAAGGATATGAACACACACTTCGCTAAAGAAGATATTCGGGCAGCTGACAGATACATGAGAAAATGCTCTCGATCATTAGCCATTAGAGAAATGCAAATTAAAACTACGATGAGATTCCATCTCACTCCAACAAGGCTGGCAATAATCCAAAAAACACCAAATAATAAATGTTGGAGAGGCTGCGGAGAGATTGGAACTCTTACACACTGCTGGTGGGAATGTCAAATGGTACAACCACTTTGGAAATCTATCTGGCGTTATCTTAAACAGTTAGAAATAGAACTACCATACAACCCAGAAATCCCACTCCTCGGAATATACCCTAGAGACACAAGAGCCTTCACACAAACATATATGCACACCCATGTTTATTGCAGCTCTGTTTACAATAGCAAAAAGCTGGAAGCAACCAAGGTGTCCATCAACGGATGAATGGGTAAATAAATTGTGGTATATTCACACAATGGAATACTACGCATCTATAAAGAACAGTGACGAATACTGTGAAACATTTCATAACATGGAGGAACCTGGAAGGCATTATGCTCAGCGAAATCAGTCAGAGGCAAAAGGACAAATATTGTATAAGACCGCTCTTATAAGATCTTGAGAAATAGTACAAACTGAGAAGAACACATACTTTTGTGGTTACGAGGGGGGGAGGGAGGGAGGGAGGGAGGGAGGGAGAGAGGGAGGGAGGGAGGGAAAGGGTTTTTTTACTGATTAATTAGCAGATAAGAACGCTTTAGGTGAAGGGAAGGACAACACTCAATACATGGAAGGTCAGCTCAATTCGACTGGACCAAAAGCAAAGAAGTTTCCGGGATAAAATGAATGCTTCAAAGGTCAGCGGAGCAAGGGCGGGGGTTTGGGAACCATGGTTTAAGGGGAATTCTAAGTCAATTGGCAAAATAATTCAATTATGAAAACATTCTGCATCCCACTTTGAAATGTGGCGTCTGGGGTCTTAAATGCTAACAAGCGGCCATCTGAGATGCATCAGTTGGTCTCAACCCACCTGGAGCAAAGGAGAATGAAGAACACCAAGGTCACACGACAACTAGGAGCCCAAGAGACAGAAAGGGCCACATGAACCAGAGACCTACATCATCCTGAGACCAGAAGAACTAGTTGGTGCCCAGCCACAATCGATGACTGCCCTGACACGGAGCACAACAGAGAACTCCTGAGAGACCAGGAGATCAGTGGGATGCAGACCCCAAATTCTCATAAAAAGACCAGACTTAATGGTCTGACTGAGACCAGAGGAATCCCGGAGGCAATGCTCCCCAGACCTTCTGATGGCACAGGACAGGAACCATCCCCGAAGACAACTCATCAGGCATGAAAAGGACTGGTCAGCTGGGGGGAGAGAGATGCTGATGAAGAGTGAGCTAATTAAATCAGGTGGACACGGGAGAGTGTGTTGGCAACTCTTGACTGGAGGGGGGATGGGAAGATAGAGAGAGAGGGAAGCTGGCAAAATTGACACGAAACGAGAGACTGAAAGGGCTGACTCAATAGGGGGAGAGCAAGTGGGAGAAGGGAGTAAGATGTATGGAAACTTACATGTGACAGACTGATTGGAATGGTAAATGTTCACTTGAAGCTTCATAAAAATTAATTAAAAAAAAAAAAAGAAAGAAAACTACAAAGCTCTACTACAAGAAATTCAAAAGGACATACTTAAGTGGAAAAACATAGCCTGCTCATGAACAGGAAGACTTAACATAGTAAAAATGTCTATTCTACCAAAAGCCATCTATACATACAATGCACTTCCAATCCAAATTCCAATCTCATTTTTTAAGGTGATAGAGCAACAAATCACCAACTTCATATGGAAGGGAAAGAAGCCTCGGGTAAGCAAAGCATTACTGAAAAAGAAGAAGAAAGTGGGAGGCCTCACTCTACCTAATTTCAGAACCTATTATACAGCCACAGTAGTCAAAACAGCCTGGTATTGGTACAACAACAGGCACATAGACCAGTGGAACAGAATTGAGAACCCAGATATAAATCCATCCACATATGAGCAGCTGATATTTGACAAAGGCCCAGTGTCAGTTAATTGGGGAAAGGATAGTCTTTTTAACAAATGGTGCTGGCATAACTGGATATCCATTTGCAAAAAAATGAAACAGGACCCATACCTCACACCATGCACAAAAACTAACTCCAAGTGGTTCAAAGACCTAAACATAAAGACTAAAACGATAAAGATCATGGAAGAAAAAATAGGGACAACCTTAGGAGCCCTAATACAAGGCATAAACAGAATACAAAACATTACCAAAAGTGACGAAGAGAAACCAGATAACTGGGAGCTCCTAAAAATCAAACACCTATGCTCATCTAAAGACTTCATCAAAAGAGTAAAAAGACCACCTACAGACTGGGAAAGAATTCCCAGCTATGACGTCTCCGACCAGCGCCTGATCTCGAAAATCTATAGGATTCTGTCAAAACTCAACCACAAAAAGACAAACAACCCAATCAAGAAGTGGGCAAAGGATATGAACACACACTTCGCTAAAGAAGATATTCGGGCAGCTGACAGATACATGAGAAAATGCTCTCGATCATTAGCCATTAGAGAAATGCAAATTAAAACTACGATGAGATTCCATCTCACTCCAACAAGGCTGCCAATAATCCAAAAAACACCAAATAATAAATGTTGGAGAGGCTGCGGAGAGATTGGAACTCTTATACACTGCTGGTGGGAATGTCAAATGGTACAACCACTTTGGAAATCTATCTGGCGTTATCTTAAACAGTTAGAAATAGAACTACCATACAACCCAGAAATCCCACTCCTCGGAATATACCCTAGAGACACAAGAGCCTTCACACAAACAGATATATGCACACCCATGTTTATGGCAGCTCTGTTTACAATAGCAAAAAGCTGGAAGCAACCAACGTGTCCATCAACGGATGAATGGGTAAATAAATTGTGGTATATTCACACAATGGAATACTACGCATCGATAAAGAACAGTGACTAATACTGTGAAACATTTCATAACATGGAGGAACCTGGAAGGCATTAAGCTGAGCGAAATCAGTCAGAGGCAAAAGGACAAATATTGTATAAGACCGCTCTTATAAGATCTTGAGAAATAGTACAAACTGAGAAGAACACATACTTTTGTGGTTACGAGGGGGGGAGGGAGGGAGGGAGGGAGAGAGGGAGAGAGGGAGGGAGAGGGTTTTTTTACTGATTAATTAGCAGATAAGAACGCTTTAGGTGAAGGGAAGGACAACACTCAATACATGGAAGGTCAGCTCAATTCGACTGGACCAAAAGCAAAGAAGTTTCCGGGATAAAATGAATGCATCAAAGGTCAGCGGAACAAGGGCGGGGGTTTGGGAACCATGGTTTAAGGGGAATTCTAAGTCAATTGGCAAAATAATTCAATTATGAAAACATTCTGCATCCCACTTTGAAATGTGGCGTCTGGGGTCTTAAATGCTAACAAGCAGCCATCTGAGATGCATCAATTGGTCTCAACCCACCTGGAGCAAAGGAGAATGAAGAACACCAAGGTCACACGACAACTAGGAGCCCAAGAGACAGAAAGGGCCACATGAACCAGAGACCTACATCATCCTGAGACCAGAAGAACTAGTTGGTGCCCGGCCACAATCGATGACTGCCCTGACAGGGAGCACAACAGAGAACTCCTGAGAGACCAGGAGATCAGTGGGATGCAGACCCCAAATTCTCATAAAAAGACCAGACTTAATGGTCTGACTGAGACCAGAGGAATCCCGGAGGCAATGCTCCCCAGACCTTCTGATGGCACAGGACAGGAACCATCCCCGAAGACAACTCATCAGGCATGAAAAGGACTGGTCAGCGGCGGGGAGAGAGATGCTGATGAAGAGTGAGCTAATTAAATCAGGTGGACACGGGAGAGTGTGTTGGCAACTCTTGACTGGAGGGGGGATGGGAAGATAGAGAGAGAGGGAAGCTGGCAAAATTGGCACGAAACGAGAGACTGAAAGGGCTGACTCAATAGGGGGAGAGCAAGTGGGAGAAGGGAGTAAGATGTATGGAAACTTACATGTGACAGACCGATTGGAATGGTAAATGTTCACTTGAAGCTTCATAAAAATTAATTAAAAAAAAAAAAAGAAAGAAAACTACAAAGCTCTACTACAAGAAATTCAAAAGGACATACTTAAGTGGAAAAACATACCCTGCTCATGGATAGGAAGACTTAACATAGTAAAAATGTCTATTCTACCAAAAGCCATCTATACATACAATGCACTTCCGATCCAAATTCCAATCTCATTTTTTAAGGTGATAGAGCAACAAATCACCAACTTCATATGGAAGGGAAAGAAGCCTCGGATAAGCAAAGCGTTACTGAAAAAGAAGAAGAAAGTGGGAGGCCTCACTCTACCTAATTTCAGAACCTATTATACAGCCACAGTAGTCAAAACAGCCTGGTATTGGTACAACAACAGGCACATAGACCAGTGGAACAGAATTGAGAACCCAGATATAAATCCATCCACATATGAGCAGCTGATATTTGAAAAAGGCCCAGTGTCAGTTAATTGGGGAAAGGATAGTCTTTTTAACAAATGGTGCTGGCATAACTGGATATCCATTTGTAAAAAAATGAAACAGGACCCATACCTCACACCATGCACAAAAACTAACTCCAAGTGGTTCAAAGACCTAAACATAAAGACTAAAACGATAAAGATCATGGAAGAAAAAATAGGGACAACCTTAGGAGCCCTAATACAAGGCATAAACAGAATACAAAACATTACCAAAAGTGACGAAGAGAAACCAGATAACTGGGAGCTCCTAAAAATCAAACACCTATGCTCATCTAAAAGACTTCACCAAAAGAGTAAAAAGACCACCTACAGACTGGGAAAGAATTTCCAGCTATGACGTCTCCGACCAGCGCCTGATCTCGAAAATCTATAGGATTCTGTCAAAACTCAACCACAAAAAGACAAACAACCCAATCAAGAAGTGGGCAAAGGATATGAACACACACTTCGCTAAAGAAGATATTCAGGCAGCTGACAGATACATGAGAAAATGCTCTCGATCATTAGCCATTAGAGAAATGCAAATTAAAACTACGATGAGATTCCATCTCACTCCAACAAGGCTGGCAATAATCCAAAAAACACCAAATAATAAATGTTGGAGAGGCTGCGGAGAGATTGGAACTCTTATACACTGCTGGTGGGAATGTCAAATGGTACAACCACTTTGGAAATCTATCTGGCGTTATCTTAAACAGTTAGAAATAGAACTACCATACAACCCAGAAATCCAACACCTCGGAATATACCCTAGAGACACAAGAGCCTTCACACAAACAGATATATGCACACCCATGTTTATGGCAGCTCTGTTTACAATAGCAAAAAGCTGGAAGCAACCAAGGTGTCCATCAACGGATGAATGGGTAAATAAATTGTGGTATATTCACACAATGGAATACTACGCATCGATAAAGAACAGTGACGAATACTGTGAAACATTTCATAACATGGAGGAACCTGGAAGGCATTATGCTGAGCGAAATCAGTCAGAGGCAAAAGGACAAATATTGTATAAGACCGCTCTTATAAGATCTTGAGAAATAGTACAAACTGAGAAGAACACATACTTTTGTGGTTACGGGGGGGGGCGGGAGGGGGGGAGGGAGGGAGTGAGGGAGGGAGGGAGAGGGTTTTTTTACTGATTAATTAGCAGATAAGAACTGCTTTAGGTGAAGGGAAGGACAACACTCAATACATGGAAGGTCAGCTCAATTCGACTGGACCAAAAGCAAAGAAGTTTCCGGGATAAAATGAATGCTTCAAAGGTCAGCGGAGCAAGGGCGGGGGTTTGGGAACCATGGTTTAAGGGGAATTCTAAGTCAACTGGCAAAATAATTCAATTATGAAAACATTCTGCATCCCACTTTGAAATGTGGAATCTGGGGTCTTAAATGCTAACAAGAGGCCATCTGAGATGCATCAATTGGTCTCAACCCACCTGGAGCAAAGGAGAATGAAGAACACCAAGGTCACACGACAACTAGGAGCCCAAGAGACAGAAAGGGCCACATGAACCAGAGACCTACATCATCCTGAGACCAGAAGAACTAGTTGGTGCCCGGCCACAATCGATGACTGCCCTGACAGGGAGCACAACAGAGAACTCCTGAGAGACCAGGAGATCAGTGGGATGCAGACCCCAAATTCTCATAAAAAGACTAGACTTAATGGTCTGACTGAGACCAGAGGAATCCCGGAGGCAATGCTCCCCAGACCTTCTGATGGCACAGGACAGGAACCATCCCCGAAGACAACTCATCAGGCATGAAAAGGACTGGTCAGCTGAGGGGAGAGAGATGCTGATGAAGAGTGAGCTAATTAAATCAGGTGGACACGGGAGAGTGTGTTGGCAACTCTTGACCGGAGGGGGGATGGGAAGATAGAGAGAGAGGGAAGCTGGCAAAATTGGCACGAAACGAGAGACTGAAAGGGCTGACTCAATAGGGGGAGAGCAAGTGGGAGAAGGGAGTAAGATGTATGGAAACTTACATGTGACAGACCGATTGGAATGGTAAATGTTCACTTGAAGCTTCATAAAAATTAATTAAAAAAAAAAAAGAAAGAAAACTACAAAGCTCTACTACAAGAAATTCAAAAGGACATACTTAAGTGGAAAAACATACCCTGCTCATGGATAGGAAGACTTAACATAGTAAAAATGTCTATTCTACCAAAAGCCATCTATACATACAATGCACTTCCGATCCAAATTCCAATCTCATTTTTTAAGGTGATAGAGCAACAAATCACCAACTTCATATGGAAGGGAAAGAAGCCTCGGATAAGCAAAGCATTACTGAAAAAGAAGAAGAAAGTGGGAGGCCTCACTCTACCTAATTTCAGAACCTATTATACAGCCACAGTAGTCAAAACAGCCTGGTATTGGTACAACAACAGGCACATAGACCAGTGGAACAGAATTGAGAACCCAGATATAAATCCATCCACATATGAGCAGCTGATATTTGACAAAGGCCCAGTGTCAGTTAATTGGGGAAAGGATAGTCTTTTTAACAAATGGTGCTGGCATAACTGGATATCCATTTGCAAAAAAATGAAACAGGACCCATACCTCACACCATGCACAAAAACTAACTCCAAGTGGTTCAAAGACCTAAACATAAAGACTAAAACGATAAAGATCATGGAAGAAAAAATAGGGACAACCTTAGGAGCCCTAATACAAGGCATAAACAGAATACAAAACATTACCAAAAGTGACGAAGAGAAACCAGATAACTGGGAGCTCCTAAAAATCAAACACCTATGCTCATCTAAAAGACTTCACCAAAAGAGTAAAAAGACCACCTACAGACTGGGAAAGAATTTCCAGCTATGACGTCTCCGACCAGCACCTGATCTCGAAAATCTATAGGATTCTGTCAAAACTCAACCCCAAAAAGACAAACAACCCAATCAAGAAGTGGGCAAAGGATATGAACACACACTTCGCTAAAGAAGATATTCAGGCAGCTGACAGATACATGAGAAAATGCTCTCGATCATTAGCCATTAGAGAAATGCAAATTAAAACTACGATGAGATTCCATCTCACTCCAACAAGGCTGGCAATAATCTAAAAAACACCAAATAATAAATGTTGGAGAGGCTGCGGAGAGATTGAAACTCTTATACACTGCTGGTGGGAATGTCAAATGGTACAACCACTTTGGAAAACTATCTGGCGTTATCTTAAACAGTTAGAAATAGAACTACCATACAACCCAGAAATCCCACTCCTCGGAATATACCCTAGAGACACAAGAGCCTTCACACAAACAGATATATGCACACCCATGTTTATGGCAGCTCTGTTTACCATAGCAAAAAGCTGGAAGCAACCAACGTGTCCATCAACGGATGAATGGGTAAATGAATTGTGGTATATTCACACAATGGAATACTACGCATCGATAAAGAACAGTGACGAATACTGTGAAACATTTCATAACATGGAGGAACCTGGAAGGCATTATGCTGAGCGAAATCAGTCAGAGGCAAAAGGACAAATATTGTATAAGACCGCTCTTATAAGATCTTGAGAAATAGTACAAACTGAGAAGAACACATACTTTTGTGGTTACGAGGGGGGGGAGGGAGGGAGGGAGGGAGGGAGGGAGAGGGTTTTTTTACTGATTAATTAGCAGATAAGAACTGCTTTAGGTGAAGGGAAGGACAACACTCAATACATGGAAGGTCAGCTCAATTCGACTGGACCAAAAGCAAAGAAGTTTCCGGGATAAAATGAATGCTTCAAAGGTCAGCGGAGCAAGGGCGGGGGTTTGGGAACCATGGTTTAAGGGGAATTCTAAGTCAATTGGCAAAATAATTCAATTATGAAAACATTCTGCATCCCACTTTGAAATGTGGCATCTGGGGTCTTAAATGCTAACAAGCGGCCATCTGAGATGCATCAATTGGTCTCAACCCACCTGGAGCAAAGGAGAATGAAGAACACCAAGGTCACACGACAACTAGGAGCCCAAGAGACAGAAAGGGCCACATGAACCAGAGACCTACATCATCCTGAGACCAGAAGAACTAGTTGGTGCCCGGCCACAATCGATGACTGCCCTGACAGGGAGCACAACAGAGAACTCCTGAGAGACCAGGAGATCAGTGGGATGCAGACCCCAAATTCTCATAAAAAGACCATACTTAATGGTCTGACTGAGACCAGAGGAATCCTGGAGGCAATGCTCCCCAGACCTTATGATGGCACAGGACAGGAACCATCCCCGAAGACAACTCATCAGGCATGAAAAGGACTAGTCAGCTGAGGGGAGAGAGATGCTGATGAAGAGTGAGCTAATTAAATCAGGTGGACACTGGAGAGTGTGTTGGCAACTCTTGACTGGAGGGGGGATGGGAAGATAGAGAGAGAGGGAAGCTGGCAAAATTGGCACGAAACGAGAGACTGAAAGGGCTGACTCAATAGGGGGAGAGCAAGTGGGAGAAGGGAGTAAGATGTATGTAAACTTACATGTGACAGACCGATTGGAATGGTAAATGTTCACTTGAAGCTTCATAAAAATTAATTAAAAAAAAAAAGAAAGAAAATCACAAAGCTCTACTACAAGAAATTCAAAAGGACATACTTAAGTGGAAAAACATCCCCTGCTCATGGATAGGAAGACTTAACATAGTAAAAATGTCTATTCTACCAAAAGCCATCTATACATACAATGCACTTCCGATCCAAATTCCAATCTCATTTTTTAAGGTGATAGAGCAACAAATCACCAACTTCATATGGAAGGGAAAGAAGCCTCGGATAAGCAAAGCATTACTGAAAAAGAAGAAGAAAGTGGGAGGCCTCACTCTACCTAATTTCAGAACCTATTATACAGCCACAGTAGTCAAAACAGCCTGGTATTGGTACAACAACAGGCACATAGACCAGTGGAACAGAATTGAGAACCCAGATATAAATCCATCCACATATGAGCAGCTGATATTTGACAAAGGCCCAGTGTCAGTTAATTGGGGAAAGGATAGTCTTTTTAACAAATGGTGCTGGCATAACTGGATATCCATTTGCAAAAAAATGAAACAGGACCCATACCTCACACCATGCACAAAAACTAACTCCAAGTGGTTCAAAGACCTAAACATAAAGACTAAAACGATAAAGATCATGGAAGAAAAAATAGGGACAACCTTAGGAGCCCTAATACAAGGCATAAACAGAATACAAAACATTACCAAAAGTGACGAAGAGAAACCAGATAACTGGGAGCTCCTAAAAATCAAACACCTATGCTCATCTAAAAGACTTCACCAAAAGAGTAAAAAGACCACCTAGAGACTGGGAAAGAATTTCCAGCTATGACGTCTCCGACCAGCGCCTGATCTCGAAAATCTATAGGATTCTGTCAAAACTCAACCCCAAAAAGACAAACAACCCAATCAAGAAGTGGGCAAAGGATATGAACACACACTTCGCTAAAGAAGATATTCAGGCAGCTGACAGATACATGAGAAAATGCTCTCGATCATTAGCCATTAGAGAAATGCAAATTAAAACTACGATGAGATTCCATCTCACTCCAACAAGGCTGGCAATAATCCAAAAAACACCAAATAATAAATGTTGGAGAGGCTGCGGAGAGATTGGAACTCTTATACACTGCTGGTGGGAATGTCAAATGGTACAACCACTTTGGAAATCTATCTGGCGTTATCTTAAACAGTTAGAAATAGAACTACCATACAACCCAGAAATCCCACTCCTCGGAATATACCCTAGAGACACAAGAGCCTTCACACAAACAGATATATGCACACCCATGTTTATGGCAGCTCTGTTTACAATAGCAAAAAGCTGGAAGCAACCAAGGTGTCCATCAACGGATGAATGGGTAAATGAATTGTGGTATATTCACACAATGGAATACTACGCATCGATAAAGAACAGTGACGAATACTGTGAAACATTTCATAACATGGAGGAACCTGGAAGGCATTATGCTCAGCGAAATCAGTCAGAGGCAAAAGGACAAATATTGTATAAGACCGCTCTTATAAGATCTTGAGAAATAGTACAAACTGAGAAGAACACATACTTTTGTGGTTACGGGGGGGGGAGGGAGGGAGGGAGGGAGGGAGAGGGTTTTTTTACTGATTAATTAGCAGATAAGAACTGCTTTAGGTGAAGGGAAGGACAACACTCAATACATGGAAGGTCAGCTCAATTCGACTGGACCAAAAGCAAAGAAGTTTCCGGGATAAAACGAATGCTTCAAAGGTCAGCGGAGCAAGGGCGGGGGTTTGGGAACCATGGTTTAAGGGGAATTCTAAGTCAACTGGCAAAATAATTCAATTATGAAAACATTCTGCATCCCACTTTGAAATGTGGCGTCTGGGGTCTTAAATGCTAACAAGCGGCCATCTGAGATGCATCAATTGGTCTCAACCCACCTGGAGCAAAGGAGAATGAAGAACACCAAGGTCACACGACAACTAGGAGCCCAAGAGACAGAAAGGGCCACATGAACCAGAGACCTACATCATCCTGAGACCAGAAGAACTAGTTGGTGCCCGGCCACAATCGATGACTGCCCTGACAGGGAGCACAACAGAGAACTCCTGAGAGACCAGGAGATCAGTGGGATGCAGACCCCAAATTCTCATAAAAAGACCAGACTTAATGGTCTGACTGAGACCAGAGGAATCCCGGAGGCAATGCTCCCCAGACCTTCTGATTTCACAGGACAGGAACCATCCCCAAAGACAACTCATCAGGCATGAAAAGGACTGGTCAGCGGCGGGGAGAGAGATGCTGATGAAGAGTGAGCTAATTAAATCAGGTGGACATGGGAGAGTGTGTTGGCAACTCTTGACCGGAGGGGGGATGGGAAGATAGAGAGAGAGGGAAGCTGGCAAAATTGGCACGAAACGAGAGACTGAAAGGGCTGACTCAATAGGGGGAGAGCAAGTGGGAGAAGGGAGTAAGATGTATGGAAACTTACATGTGACAGACCGATTGGAATGGTAAATGTTCACTTGAAGCTTCATAAAAATTAATTAAAAAAAAAAGAAAGAAAACCACAAAGCTCTACTACAAGAAATTCAAAAGGACATACTTAAGTGGAAAAACATACCCTGCTCATGGATAGGAAGACTTAACATAGTAAAAATGTCTATTCTACCAAAAGCCATCTATACATACAATGCACTTCCGATCCAAATTCCAATCTCATTTTTTAAGGTGATAGAGCAACAAATCACCAACTTCATATGGAAGGGAAAGAAGCCTCGGATAAGCAAAGCATTACTGAAAAAGAAGAAGAAAGTGGGAGGCCTCACTCTACCTAATTTCAGAACCTATTATACAGCCACAGTAGTCAAAACAGCCTGGTATTGGTACAACAACAGGCACATAGACCAGTGGAACAGAATTGAGAACCCAGATATAAATCCATCCACATATGAGCAGCTGATATTTGACAAAGGCCCAGTGTCAGTTAATTGGGGAAAGGATAGTCTTTTTAACAAATGGTGCTGGCATAACTGGATATCCATTTGCAAAAAAATGAAACAGGACCCATACCTCACACCATGCACAAAAACTAACTCCAAGTGGTTCAAAGACCTAAACATAAAGACTAAAACGATAAAGATCATGGAAGAAAAAATAGGGACAACCTTAGGAGCCCTAATACAAGGCATAAACAGAATACAAAACATTACCAAAAGTGACAAAGAGAAACCAGATAACTGGGAGCTCCTAAAAATCAAACACCTATGCTCATCTAAAAGACTTCACCAAAAGAGTAAAAAGACCACCTACAGACTGGGAAAGAATTTCCAGCTATGACGTCTCCGACCAGCGCCTGATCTCGAAAATCTATAGGATTCTGTCAAAACTCAACCACAAAAAGACAAACAACCCAATCAAGAAGTGGGCAAAGGATATGAACACACACTTCGCTAAAGAAGATATTCAGGCAGCTGACAGATACATGAGAAAATGCTCTCGATCATTAGCCATTAGAGAAATGCAAATTAAAACTACGATGAGATTCCATCTCACTCCAACAAGGCTGGCAATAATCTAAAAAACACCAAATAATAAATGTTGGAGAGGCTGCGGAGAGATTGAAACTCTTATACACTGCTGGTGGGAATGTCAAATGGTACAACCACTTTGGAAATCTATCTGGCGTTATCTTAAACAGTTAGAAATAGAACTACCATACAACCCAGAAATCCCACTCCTCGGAATATACCCTAGAGACACAAGAGCCTTCACACAAACAGATATATGCACACCCATGTTTATGGCAGCTCTGTTTACCATAGCAAAAAGCTGGAAGCGACCAAGGTGTCCATCAACGGATGAATGGGTAAATGAATTGTGGTATATTCACACAATGGAATACTACGCATCGATAAAGAACAGTGACGAATACTGTGAAACATTTCATAACATGGAGGAACCTGGAAGGCATTATGCTCAGCGAAATCAGTCAGAGGCAAAAGGACAAATATTGTATAAGACCGCTCTTATAAGATCTTGAGAAATAGTACAAACTGAGAAGAACACATACTTTTGTGGTTACGAGGGGGGGGGAGGGAGGGAGGGAGGGAGAGGGTTTTTTTACTGATTAATTAGCAGATAAGAACTGCTTTAGGTGAAGGGAAGGACAACACTCAATACATGGAAGGTCAGCTCAATTCGACTGGACCAAAAGCAAAGAAGTTTCCGGGATAAAATGAATGCTTCAAAGGTCAGCGGAGCAAGGGCGGGGGTTTGGGAACCATGGTTTAAGGGGAATTCTAAGTCAATTGGCAAAATAATTCAATTATGAAAACATTCTGCATCCCACTTTGAAATGTGGCGTCTGGGGTCTTAAATGCTAACAAGCGGCCATCTGAGATGCATCAATTGGTCTCAACCCACCTGGAGCAAAGGAGAATGAAGAACACCAAGGTCACACGACAACTAGGAGCCCAAGAGACAGAAAGGGCCACATGAACCAGAGACCTACATCATCCTGAGACCAGAAGAACTAGTTGGTGCCCGGCCACAATCGATGACTGCCCTGACAGGGAGCACAACAGAGAACTCCTGAGAGACCAGGAGATCAGTGGGATGCAGACCCCAAATTCTCATAAAAAGACCAGACTTAATGGTCTGACTGAGACCAGAGGAATCCCGGAGGCAATGCTCCGAAGACCTTCTGATGGCACAGGACAGGAACCATCCCCGAAGACAACTCATCAGGCATGAAAAGGACTGGTCAGCGGCGGGGAGAGAGATGCTGATGAAGAGTGAGCTAATTAAATCAGGTGGACACGGGAGAGTGTGTTGGCAACTCTTGACTGGAGGGGGGATGGGAAGATAGAGAGAGAGGGAAGCTGGCAAAATTGGCACGAAACGAGAGACTGAAAGGGCTGACTCAATAGGGGGAGAGCAAGTGGGAGAAGGGAGTAAGATGTATGGAAACTTACATGTGACAGACCGATTGGAATGGTAAATGTTCACTTGAAGCTTCATAAAAATTAATTAAAAAAAAAAAAAAGAAAGAAAACCACAAAGCTCTACTACAAGAAATTCAAAAGGACATACTTAAGTGGAAAAACATACCCTGCTCATGGATAGGAAGACTTAACATAGTAAAAATGTCTATTCTACCAAAAGCCATCTATACATACAATGCACTTCCGATCCAAATTCCAATCTCATTTTTTAAGGTGATAGAGCAACAAATCACCAACTTCATATGGAAGGGAAAGAAGCCTCGGATAAGCAAAGCATTACTGAAAAAGAAGAAGAAAGTGGGAGGCCTCACTCTACCTAATTTCAGAACCTATTATACAGCCACAGTAGTCAAAACAGCCTGGTATTGGTACAACAACAGGCACATAGACCAGTGGAACAGAATTGAGAACCCAGATATAAATCCATCCACATATGAGCAGCTGATATTTGACAAAGGCCCAGTGTCAGTTAATTGGGGAAAGGATAGTCTTTTTAACAAATGGTGCTGGCATAACTGGATATCCATTTGCAAAAAAATGAAACAGGACCCATACCTCACACCATGCACAAAAACTAACTCCAAGTGGTTCAAAGACCTAAACATAAAGACTAAAACGATAAAGATCATGGAAGAAAAAATAGGGACAACCTTAGGAGCCCTAATACAAGGCATAAACAGAATACAAAACATTACCAAAAGTGACGAAGAGAAACCAGATAACTGGGAGCTCCTAAAAATCAAACACCTATGCTCATCTAAAAGACTTCACCAAAAGAGTAAAAAGACCACCTACAGACTGGGAAAGAATTTCCAGCTATGACGTCTCCGACCAGCGCCTGATCTCGAAAATCTATAGGATTCTGTCAAAACTCAACCACAAAAAGACAAACAACCCAATCAAGAAGTGGGCAAAGGATATGAACACACACTTCGCTAAAGAAGATATTCAGGCAGCTGACAGATACATGAGAAAATGCTCTCGATCATTAGCCATTAGAGAAATGCAAATTAAAACTACGATGAGATTCCATCTCACTCCAACAAGGCTGGCAATAATCCAAAAAACACCAAATAATAAATGTTGGAGAGGCTGCGGAGAGATTGGAACTCTTATACACTGCTGGTGGGAATGTCAAATGGTACAACCACTTTGGAAATCTATCTGGCGTTATCTTAAACAGTTAGAAATAGAACTACCATACAACCCAGAAATCCCACTCCTCGGAATATACCCTAGAGACACAAGAGCCTTCACACAAACAGATATATGCACACCCATGTTTATGGCAGCTCTGTTTACAATAGCAAAAAGCTGGAAGCAACCAAGGTGTCCATCAACGGATGAATGGGTAAATGAATTGTGGTATATTCACACAATGGAATACTACGCATCGATAAAGAACAGTGACGAATACTGTGAAACATTTCATAACATGGAGGAACCTGGAAGGCATTATGCTGAGCGAAATCAGTCAGAGGCAAAAGGACAAATATTGTATAAGACCGCTCTTATAAGATCTTGAGAAATAGTACAAACTGAGAAGAACACATACTTTTGTGGTTACGAGGGGGGGAGGGAGGGAGGGAGGGGGGGAGGGAGGGAGGGAGGGAGGGAGAGGGTTTTTTTTACTGATTAATTAGCAGATAAGAACTGCTTTAGGTGAAGGGAAGGACAACACTCAATACATGGAAGGTCAGCTCAATTCGACTGGACCAAAAGCAAACAAGTTTCCGGGATAAAATGAATGCTTCAAAGGTCAGCGGAGCAAGGGCGGGGGTTTGGGAACCATGGTTTAAGGGGAATTCTAAGTCAATTGGCAAAATAATTCAATTATGAAAACATTCTGCATCCCACTTTGAAATTTGGCGTCTGGGGTCTTAAATGCTAACAAGCGGCCATCTGAGATGCATCAATTGGTCTCAACCCACCTGGAGCAAAGGAGAATGAAGAACACCGAGGTCACACGACAACTAGGAGCCCAAGAGACAGAAAGGGCCACGTGAACCAGAGACCTACATCATCCTGAGACCAGAAGAACTAGTTGGTGCCCGGCCACAATCGATGACTGCCCTGACAGGGAGCACAACAGAGAACTCCTGAGAGACCAGGAGATCAGTGGGATGCAGACCCCAAATTCTCATAAAAAGACCAGACTTAATGGTCTGACTGAGACCAGAGGAATCCCGGAGGCAATGCTCCCCAGACCTTCTGATGGCACAGGACAGGAACCATCCCCGAAGACAACTCATCAGGCATGAAAAGGACTGGTCAGCGGCGGGGAGAGAGATGCTGATGAAGAGTGAGCTAATTAAATCAGGTGGACACGGGAGAGTGTGTTGGCAACTCTTGACTGGAGGGGGGATGGGAAGATAGAGAGAGAGGGAAGCTGGCAAAATTGGCACGAAACGAGAGACTGAAAGGGCTGACTCAATAGGGGGAGAGCAAGTGGGAGAAGGGAGTAAGATGTATGGAAACTTACATGTGACAGACCGATTGGAATGGTAAATGTTCACTTGAAGCTTCATAAAAATTAATTAAAAAAAAAAAAGAAAACTACAAAGCTCTACTACAAGAAATTCAAAAGGACATACTTAAGTGGAAAAACATACCCTGCTCATGGATAGGAAGACTTAACATAGTAAAAATGTCTATTCTACCAAAAGCCATCTATACTTACAATGCACTTCCGATCCAAATTCCAATCTCATTTTTTAAGGTGATAGAGCAACAAATCACCAACTTCATATGGAAGGGAAAGAAGCCTCGGATAAGCAAAGCATTACTGAAAAAGAAGAAGAAAGTGGGAGGCCTCACTCTACCTAATTTCAGAACCTATTATACAGCCACAGTAGTCAAAACAGCCTGGTATTGGTACAACAACAGGCACATAGACCAGTGGAACAGAATTGAGAACCCAGATATAAATCCATCCACATATGAGCAGCTGATATTTGACAAAGGCCCAGTGTCAGTTAATTGGGGAAAGGATAGTCTTTTTAACAAATGGTGCTGGCATAACTGGATATCCATTTGCAAAAAAATGAAACAGGACCCATACCTCACACCATGCACAAAAACTAACTCCAAGTGGTTCAAAGACCTAAACATAAAGACTAAAACGATAAAGATCATGGAAGAAAAAATAGGGACAACCTTAGGAGCCCTAATACAAGGCATAAACAGAATACAAAACATTACCAAAAGTGACGAAGAGAAACCAGATAACTGGGAGCTCCTAAAAATCAAACACCTATGCTCATCTAAAAGACTTCACCAAAAGAGTAAAAAGACCACCTAGAGACTGGGAAAGAATTTCCAGCTATGACGTCTCCGACCAGCGCCTGATCTCGAAAATCTATAGGATTCTGTCAAAACTCAACCCCAAAAAGACAAACAACCCAATCAAGAAGTGGGCAAAGGATATGAACACACACTTCGCTAAAGAAGATATTCAGGCAGCTGACAGATACATGAGAAAATGCTCTCGATCATTAGCCATTAGAGAAATGCAAATTAAAACTACGATGAGATTCCATCTCACTCCAACAAGGCTGGCAATAATCCAAAAAACACCAAATAATAAATGTTGGAGAGGCTGCGGAGAGATTGGAACTCTTATACACTGCTGGTGGGAATGTCAAATGGTACAACCACTTTGGAAATCTATCTGGCGTTATCTTAAACAGTTAGAAATAGAACTACCATACAACCCAGAAATCCCACTCCTCGGAATATACCCTAGAGACACAAGAGCCTTCACACAAACAGATATATGCACACCCATGTTTATGGCAGCTCTGTTTACCATAGCAAAAAGCTAGAAGCAACCAAGGTGTCCATCAACGGATGAATGGGTAAATAAATTGTGGTATATTCACACAATGGAATACTACGCATCGATAAAGAACAGTGACGAATACTGTGAAACATTTCATAACATGGAGGAACCTGGAAGGCATTATGCTGAGCGAAATCAGTCAGAGGCAAAAGGACAAATATTGTATAAGACCGCTCTTATAAGATCTTGAGAAATAGTACAAACTGAGAAGAACACATACTTTTGTGGTTACGAGGGGGGGAGGGAGGGAGGGAGGGAGGGAGAGGGTTTTTTTTACTGATTAATTAGCAGATAAGAACTGCTTTAGGTGAAGGGAAGGACAACACTCAATACATGGAAGGTCAGCTCAATTCGACTGGACCAAAAGCAAAGAAGTTTCCGGGATAAAATGAATGCTTCAAAGGTCAGCGGAGCAAGGGCGGGGGTTTGGGAACCATGGTTTAAGGGGAATTCTAAGTCAATTGGCAAAATAATTCAATTATGAAAACATTCTGCATCCCACTTTGAAATGTGGCGTCTGGGGTCTTAAATGCTAACAAGCGGCCATCTGAGATGCATCAATTGGTCTCAACCCACCTGGAGCAAAGGAGAATGAAGAACACCAAGGTCACACGACAACTAGGAGCCCAAGAGACAGAAAGGGCCACATGAACCAGAGACCTACATCATCCTGAGACCAGAAGAACTAGTTGGTGCCCGGCCACAATCGATGACTGCCCTGACAGGGAGCACAACAGAGAACTCCTGAGAGACCAGGAGATCAGTGGGATGCAGACCCCAAATTCTCATAAAAAGACCAGACTTAATGGTCTGACTGAGACCAGAGGAATCCCGGAGGCAATGCTCCCCAGACCTTCTGATGGCACAGGACAGGAACCATCCCCGAAGACAACTCATCAGGCATCAAAAGGACTGGTCAGCGGCGGGGAGAGAGATGCTGATGAAGAGTGAGCTAATTAAATCAGGTGGACACGGGAGAGTGTGTTGGCAACTCTTGACTGGAGGGGGGATGGGAAGATAGAGAGAGAGGGAAGCTGGCAAAATTGGCACGAAACGAGAGACTGAAAGGGCTGACTCAATAGGGGGAGAGCAAGTGGGAGAAGGGAGTAAGATGTATGGAAACTTACATGTGACAGACCGATTGGAATGGTAAATGTTCACTTGAAGCTTCATAAAAATTAATTAAAAAAAAAAAAAGAAAGAAAACTACAAAGCTCTACCACAAGAAATTCAAAAGGACATACTTAAG